>NC_090984.1:92687613-93312613 GCF_041146395.1 Eulemur rufifrons
CAGAGCTCTTTTTTACAACAGAGGGGTCCATTTGCTGTTCTCTGTCAAACATATCTTGCTCTTACTCTGAAAACCTGTATCTTGCTCTTCATCTGTAAACCTATCTTGTCCTTCCTCAATAAACTTTGTTTCACACTTGCCTTGCTTTTAGTATGTCTGGTCATTCTTGGGCCAAGAGCACACCAAGAACCCAGAACAGACAGGATTATTGACCCTGAACCCCAACAAGTAGGAGTACATATTTAATAAAGATACTACATGTATTCATTATATGTAAATCAAAATAAACTAGTAAAGTGTGTACTGAAAAAGAACCACTGGTTCGTTGGAAAGATAAAATAGATGTCCCAGGCAAGCATGGTTAAAGAGGAAAGAGGGAAAGTGAAAATACACAATATTAGGAAAGAGAAATATACAGACTACATAGATATAGAAAAGATGAAAATAGTTCTAAAAGAATATTTTGTAATTCAGTTAGCAATAAATTGAAAATCTTAAAGAAATACATTCTCTCCTAGAAAACAATATGACAATATACAATCAAATCCAGAAAACCCAAGAACTCTCTAAAAAAAAAACAAATTTAAAAATAATGAAAGTACATTAAGATATATATTAATAGATGCCCTCACAATAAATATCAAATTCAAATAAATGCACAATAAATGCACAATAGAGAAATGGAGATATGGAGAAAGGAAAGGCTTCTTGGTAAAATCAGAAGCTTTAAGGATTTGTAGCAAAATTTCTCCACTTTTCCAGTATTAAGTAAAGTATAAATAGTACTAACAGCTTTAAACATTAGGTAATGTTAAAGTTATCAACAAATAAAACAATCATTTTCATTATCAAAGAAATGCCTATACTTCAGGAAATTCTTACTTTCTTCTTGTCTAAGTCTAATCTCCATTGAAAAAAGTCATTGATTGCAACTTTTCCCTCCAGATGTTTCAAGGGTCTTTTTTGTTCCCAATACTTTTCTTCAGTTTGGGATGATTCTTGAGCAGTATCTTTATAAAGGTAATGCAGCTGCTCCAGTCGCTTAGTGAACATCTGAATTTTCGGTTGAAGGTCTTTGGTTTTCTGTAAGAAAAAATATATTAAAAAATTCCCTGATGGTCCATGTTTTCTATGTAGTTTCAAAACTATGTGCAAGTTCAGTTTACATCAACATTGTAGTCACATTAAGTTATAAGTAGATGAACAGGGAAAACTAAGATTTGACACATGTAAGTTAGGTTACAATATAAATAGAAAGCTTTGATATACAAAAATAATATAGTTTGGTTAATACTGAGAAATAAAGTTGTATAATGAATTTTAAGAAAGCAGAGTATAGGGTGGACACAGTGGCTCATGTCTGTAATCCTAGCACTCTGAGAGGCTGAGGCAGGAGTATCACCTCAGCCCAGGAGTTCAAGACCAGCCTGAGCAAGAATGAGACGCCATCTCTACAAAAAATAGAAAAATTATCGGGTGCGGTGGTGAGTGTCTGTAGTCTGAGCTACTTAGGAGGCTGAGGCAGGAGGATTGCTTGAGTCCGGGAGTTTGAGGTTGCAGTGAGCTATGATTATGCCACTGCAATTCCAGCTGGGCAACAGAGTGAGACTTGGTCTCAAAAAAAAAAAAAAAGAAAGAGTATTAAAAAAAATTGGAATTGTACACAGACTACTGTCTAGCAGGTTTCACTAACACTTTGAATCTAAGCAATATACGGTTGTCCCTCAGTATCTGTGGGGGATTGGTTCCAGGACCTTACATGGATGCCAAAATTCAGGGATGCTCAAGTCCCTGAAATAAAATGGGACTTTGAGGAAATAAATAAAATAAAATAAAATGGGACTTTGTATATATAACCTATGCATACAATGTAAATGCTATGGAAATAGTTTTGTTTTGTTTTGAGAAAGAATCTCGCTCTGTTGCCCAGGCTAGAGTGCCATGGTGTCAGCCTAGCTCACAGCAACTTCAAACTCCTGGGCTCAAGTGATCCTCCTGCCTCAGCCTCCTGAGTAGCTGGGACTACAGGCGTGCGCCACAACGCCTCGCTAATTTTTTTCTATTTTTAGTTGGCTGGCTAATTTCTTTCTATTTTTAGTAGAGATGGGGTCTCACTCTTACTGAGGCTGGTCACAAACTCCTCACCTCAAGTGATACTCCCACCTTGGCCTCCCAGAGTACTAGGATCATAGGTGTGAGCCACCACGCCCGACCAGGAAATAGTTGTTATACTGTATTGTATAGGGAAAAATGAGAAAATAAGGAAAAAATGTCTGTACATGTTCAGTACAGGTGCAGTTTTTTAAAATTTTTGATCCCTGGTTGGTTAAATCCACAAATTTGAGGCTGGGCGCTGTGGCTCATACCTGCCAAAGAGCATGCTGCTGGCAAATGCCAGGGCTGGAATCCATACTGGGGCTCTGTGCTCTTCATAACCATGCTATACTACCTCTGATATAATAATGGACCACATCTTCTCTTCTTTTGTGTTAGTAATAAAAATTAGGTAAAAATTATAATTTGGAGCCACAGGGTTTACTAAATTGGCTAATATTAAAATTTACATCTTAAAAAAATAAAATTGGAAAGAATAACTTTTATGTCAATACACTTACAGATTTCCAAGGTTGCTCATTTGCACCAATTTCCTGAATCCTCTCTTTCACAGCTTCCTCTGTGGCTGGTATGGGGACGGTGCCGTCACCTGGAAGAGTAGCCAACTGACCAAAGAAACTCTGATATTGGGATTGTGCAGTTTTAGTTTCCCAGCCAAATGAACGTGGAGGTCTGTCTAACTCAGATGTTTGTTTTTCTTTATGGACCAAATCTTGTTCACATTTATCCCATATTTTCTGCTCATTTTTTGGTCCTTCGGAGTGAAGAATGTTTCTCTCAAAGTTCTTGGACAGGATGCCTTCACCCTTATCCTAAGTGTGCCAATATACAGGTTAAACTTTCCATTTGAAATTTAATACAGAGACATCTACTTCCCTTGTTTTGAAATATAAATACAATCACAACACAAAACATCAGGAGCCCCCTCTGATCTCTGTCCTCTTCATGTACATGCTTGTTTCTGAAAATTTTCAATGACCTTTCTCTAGCTTCCAAATTCTAGAGAAAGACTTAACCAATTGATGACTTATCTGCCTAGTTAATACCTTCTTTTAACCGATGCCTTCAATGTAGTTTGGCTATATTCTTTTTTTTTTTTTTTTTTTTGAGACAGAGTCTCGCTCTGTTGCCCGGGCTAGAGTGCCATGGCATCAGCCTAGCTCACAGCAACCTCAAACTCCTGAGCTCAAGCAATCCTCCTGCCTCAGCCTCCCAAGTAGCTGGGACTACAGGCATGTGCCACCATGCCCAGCTTTTTTTTCTATATGTATTTTTAGCTGTCCATATAATTTCTTCCTATTTTTAGTAGAGACAAGGTCTTGCTCTTGCTCAGGCTGGTCTTGAACTCTTGAGCTCAAACAATCCTCCCACCTCGGCCTCCCAGAGTGCTAGGATTACAGGCATGAGCCACCGCACGCCCAGCCTCCCTTGTGCTTCTGTAATCATCCTGCTTTCATTGCAAATATGACAGGAAAAAAAAAAAGAGAGAGAGAGAGAGAGAATAAGGCTTATACTCCTTTCCTCAACATCCCACAAGAGAATTCTACCTTTATGAAATTCTACCTAGCCTTCTTGCCACCTTCAGCTCTGGGAGCTGAGTAAGCAAGTTCTGTTTCTGGGCTTTTTGTCATGTGAAACTGAGAAATAGGAGAGCTAGAATTGTTGAAGTAATGAAGAGTCTGCATCACTAAAAGCCTAGAAAAAAAAGGTAGAATAAAAGAGAAGGGGAAGAAAAGGTCCGAGCTGCATGGGCTCTGATTATGGAAGTTTTTCAGAGATGTGAGAGATTAGTGAAGTAAAAGAATGTAAAGAAGTGGAAAAAAAAAAAAAAAAGCGTTACTGTGAATTACTTAAGAGAGGCAAATAAAAGTTAGGATTACTTTAAACTACTTTTGCAGTAGTTCATGAATTCTTTTTAATGAAACCCCTCACACTAATTGGATCATATAAGGAACCTTGTTTTAGGTTCAGATTATGTAACAAAAGTCTAAGGATTCCATAATAAATGTTTACTACTTCCTTGACAATAGTCTGTCTTACATCCTCTTCTACCAGACTTGTGTAATGCCTTCTGCTCATCATACGAATCACTGTCTATTGGAGACCAGGCTCACTTCCTTCTTCTAAACCCAACTCATGCCATAATTTTAGACGTTAATGGCCAATGTAGATGACCCACCAAACAATTTAGCTTTGTGATTCCTGTACCTCAGTTTCAATGACTTTTACCTATGCCCCTCTTCAACCACCTACAGCCAGATTCAGAAACCCTGAAACTGTCAGCAGCAGGAACTAATCCATGTCAGAAATTTAGAACTCCAGTATTTCACTCTTTAACCATGCCTCCCCTCCCAGTTCTCTCACAGCCCTATTCTCTCTGTCCTCTTCAGTATCACAGAGACCTTTAGATCCCTCTTGTACTTTCTCTCCATACATCAGAAAGGTTTCCAGTCCACCCTGCTTTACTGCTTCCTTTGATCTTCTCCTTTGAAGAGGACCAACAAACTAGTGGACATTTACCAGTTACCTCCTAGAGTAACGCAAGGTAATAAAAATCCTGTTTCTTCAAAAATCAATCAAAATTTGTTCTCACCTTCATCATGAAAATATCCAAGGAATCTTCTTGTCCTTTCATATGCATATAAGGGGTGAATGTGTTAGCACCAGAGAACTTTTTCTTCAGAAAATCTGCTCTTTGCTCTGCCTTTTCTCTTTCAAGCAGATGTGCTCTGTGTAAGATAACAATAGCAATATCACGAAACCAACTCAACCAATTTTCAAACTTCACTTAAAAATAACAAAAGGAAAAATCCCCCATTTAAAACATTAAATATATGTATCAAGTAAAAATGTATTTCTTATGAAAAGAGCTATGTAGTTATCTAAGCATTTCTAGGGTAGGCTAGAAATGGTAAAGAAATGGAGAGCAGGCCGAGCGCGGTGGCTCACGCCTGTAATCCTAGCACTCTGGGAGGCTGAGGCGGGTGGATCGCTCAAGGTCAGGAGTTCGAGATCAGCCTGAGCAAGAGCGAGACCTCGTCTCTACTAAAAAATAGAAAAAAATTATCTGGCCAACTAAAACATTTATATAGAAAAAATTAGCCAGGCATGGTGGCGCATGCCTGTAGTCCCAGCTACTCGGGAGGCTGAGGTGGTAGGATCACTTAAGCCCAGGAGTTTGAGGTTGCTGTGAGCTAGGCTGACGCCACGGCACTCACTCTAGCCCGGGCAACAAAGCGAGACTCTGTCAAAAAAAAAAAAAAAAAAAAAAAAAGAAATGAAATGGAGAGCAAAACAACCCAGTGTTAAGTCCTGTAGTTGGTCGATGTTGAAACGTTTTTTTTTTTTTTTTTTTTTAGAGACAGGGTATTGCTCTGTCACCCTAGGCTGGAGTGCAGTGGCATGTTCATAGCTCACTGCAGGGATCAAGCGATGCTTCCACCTCAGCCTCCAGAGTAGCTAGAACTATAGGTGCCTGCCACCAACACTTGGCTAATTGTAGAGATGAGGGTCTTGCTGTGTTGTCCAGGCTGGTCTTGAACTCCTGGCCTCAAGTGATCCTCCTGCCTAAGCCTCCCAAAGTGCTGGGATTACAGGCATGAGCCACCATGCTGGCCTCCTATTTTAATAATACCTGAATGGAATCTTCAATTAGGATTCAATGAAGGGAAAAAGAAACTAAAAATAATGATTCTCGATAGAGAATAGCATATGTAAAAATTTGTTTAATCATCAGATATATAAATAGTTTAGATATAAGCAGCTAATTATTTGGTTCTTGTTTTGATTACCAATTGCTAGGTATTGGTAATATTTTCTACCCTGAATCTAGGTTAAAGTTTTGGTAGATCTTCCATGGGTTTTTATATCCTCTTGTATCTAAGAATTACATCCTACAGAATTAGTAGATTTAAATTAAGTCAAAAGAAATTATCCAAATTATCTAAAGAGAAAATTTTAATTCAAAAAATCATGTTAGAGACATACAGATTCTACATTACAGACATATAGTGGGGTACACTAAAAAGGTTTAACATGTCTATAATCACAGCCTTAGAATGAGAATAGAGATAGAATGGGACAGAAATAATATTTGAAAAAAATAATTCCCAAGAATTTTCCAAACCTGATAAAAGACATCAATTGACACATTCAGTAAGCACTATAGATCCTAAGCAGGATAAATACAAAGAACGTCACATCAAGATACATTATACTCAAATTGCTAGCAATTAAAAGCAGTTAGAGAAAATCCACATTACCTTCAAAGATATGTAACAATAAGGCCAGGTGTGGTGACTCACGCCTAAAATCCTAGCACTTTGGGAGGCTAAGGTAGGAGGATCACTTGAGGCCAGGAATTTGAGACCAGCCTGAGCAACATAGCGAGACCCTATCCCTACAAAAAATATGAAAATTATCTGGGCACAGTAGCATGCACCTGTAGTCCCAGCTACTTGGGAGGCTGAGGCAGGAGGATCACTTAAGACCAGAAGTTTGAGGTTGCAGTGAACTATGATGACGCCACTGCATTCTAGCCCAGGCAACAGTGAGACCCTGTCTCAAAAAGAAAAAAAAAAAAAAGATACAAAAATAAGACTGATGTTTGACTTTTCAACAGAAACTATAAAAAGTCAGAAAATAACTGAATGACATTCAAAAGTGCTGAATGAAAAAAACCTGACAACCCAGAATTCTATGCTTGGTGAAATTGCCCTTCAAAATTGAAGATGAAATAACATGGTTTCAGAAGTTAAAAGGAAAAATTCTCTTTCAGAGAGCATGCTAGGCTGGTCCAAAGGTAGTGAGTTATCTCAACTGATTGTTCACAGTCAGTTACAGATTGAACTCCTTGTTCTACTCTTTCCTTCCTTCTCACTACTGCACTTGACTAGTCTGAGCAAAAAAAGAAGAAAAGAACTACACTATAAGAGAAACACATGGGGTAAATTTTCAGGATGAAGGAAAATTATCCCTGGTGGCTGCACAGAACTGTAGGTTAGAATGAAGAGGAAAGAAAGAGTAAATGTGTAGGTAAACAGAAATTAATACTGTCAGTTAATAAACTATATCATGTAATTCACAACATATGAAAAAGTAAAATATATCATACCAATAGTACAAGGGCAAGAAATGGTAAATGGAGTTAAACTGTCATAAGTTTTTTATTTGGGAGGTTCATAACAGTATTAGTCTAAAGTAGAATGTAATAAATCAAATATGCATTTTGTAATCACAAATCCAGGGCAAAATCTAATAATTTAAAAGATATTAAAAACTTAATACAGAAGAAAAATGAAATAACAAACTTTATTAATTCAATATAAAGTGGTAAAGGAGTAATAAAGGAACAGAAAACAGGTGGAGAAAACAATAAGTAACAAATGATAGGCTTAAATCCAACAATTTCAATAATTACTTTAGAGACAGTATAAACATTTCAATACAAGACTATTAAACTGGACTTTTAAAAGAAAACTAATGTTAAGCATTTTCAAGAGACATACTGTATATATAAGGACACAGAAACATGTGAATTAAAAAAGGAAAAATATATATCATATAAACATTACCCTAAAGAAAGCTGGTGTAGCTATATTAATATCAAGTAAACTTTAAAGCAAGAAGTTTATATTAGATAAAGAGGGATATATTTCATGATAATAAAAGTAACAATTCAACAAAAAGATATCAAAATCCTTAATCGGGCTGCAAATAATTTAAAAATATATAAAGCAAAAGCTGACAGAACTAAAGGAAGAGATACAAATCTGCAATCATAATTGGAAATTTTAACATACTTCTTTCAGTAACCAATAGAACAAAAGCAAAAAGTGTTAGGCCTAAAAATTTAGTCCTAACTACACTAACTGAACTGAAAGAATAAAGGATCTGAGAACCAGAGATGACCTAAGAACAATCCTTTGCCTCATGTCTTCTCCAGAGTTCACTCTATAAGAGCTCCTTCCAGTCCTCCTCTCCCCCTTCATAACTAATAGGTGTAGGGTTTCTTTGAAGTAGCTGGCACCAGAGAAAGAAAGACAAGCAGAGTTGAAAGGGATAAGTAAAGAGGCTTTATTGGGGCGCTCCCGGGTGGGGGTAACGAAACCCGAGAGAGGGACCCGGGCGAGCCTCACAGTCCCACGAATGGAACTAGAGAAGCCACCCCGCCCAGAAGTCCGAGTGGGTTTATATAGGTTCTTAGGACTGGGGGATGGGAGCTTCTTTGGCCAGGAGATGTCGTCGTGAGGAGTAAGGAAATTCTTTGTTTCAGCTTTGGGGGTATTGAGGGATAGGAGGGACTTCTTTTTTCATTAGGGAAGGGAGGGGTACCTGCCACCAGCCTTACAATAGGATGATGAAATCCTTTAAAAAACAACAACATGGTATGTGTGTTAGAGTTCTCGTGAAAAACAGGACATGTGTGTGTGTGCGCGCACACACATACAGACAGAGAGAGAGACAGATTTGTTATGAGGAATTGGCTCCTACAATTATGGAGGCTAGCAAATTCCAAGATCTGTAGGGTGAGTCAGCAAGCTGGAGACCCAGGGGAGCCAATGATGTAGTTCTAGTCCAAGTGTGAAGGCCTGAGATCCAAGATACCTGATGGTGTATTTCCAGTCTAAAGGCCAACAGGTTTGAGACCTAGGAAGAATCACTGGTTCAAGTACAAAGGCAGGAAAAAAGGTGATATCCAAGTTTCAAGACCATCAGGCAGGAAGAATTCTCTCTTACTTGGAGGAGGATCAACCTTTTTATTCTATTCAGGCCTTCAATTGACTGGATGAGTCCCACTCACATTGGAGAGGGCAATCTGCTTTACTTAGTATACCAACTTAATTGTTAATCTTATCCAAAAACACCCTCATAGAAACACCTAGAATAATGTTTGACCAAATACTGGACACCCTATAGCCCAGTCAAGTTGACACATTTAAAATTAATCATCACAGTGTGCCATACAGCCATGTTTCTCTTTAGCTCTGAAGACAAAAACAAAAAACATTCAACAAACTAGTAATACAGGGGAACTTCCTTAACCTTATAAAGGGCATCTACAAAAAACCCACAGCTTACATCATACCTAATGGTAAAATAACTGAAAGCTTTCCCCGACTAAGATCAAGAATAAGACTGGCTTCTCACCACTTCTATTCAACATTATACTGGAGGTTTGAACCAAGGCAATTAGGCAAGAAAAAGAAATAAAAAGCATCCAGATTGGAAAGGAAGAATTAAAACCATCTCTTTGCAGATACATGGTATTGTATAGAAAAAATCCTTAGGAATACAAACACACACACACACACACACACACAATTAGACCTAATAAACGAATTCAGTAAGGTTGCAGAACATAAGATCAATATACAAAAACCAATTGTATTTCTACTCTGTAAAAATAATCCAAAAGTGAAATTAAGGAAACATTTTCAACTATAATCCATAAAAATAAGATAGTAATAAATTTAACAAAAGAAATTAAAGACATGAAAACTGTCTTATACTGAAAACTATAAAACATTGTTGAATTAAAGAAGACTTAAATAAATGGAAAAACATCCCATGTTCATGGATTAGAAGATAATATTATTACACTGATATGCAGATTCAACACAATTTACCAAAATCCCAGCTGCCTCTTTTCTAGAAATTGACAATCTGATTTTAAAATTCATATGGAAAAGCAGGGGACCCGGAATAGCCAAAACAATCTTGAAATAAAAGAAAAAAGGTTGGAAGACTCACATTTCCCCATATCAAAACTTGCTACAAAGTTACATTAATCAATACAGCATGGTACTGGCATAAGGATAGAAATATAGACCAATGAAATAAAATTGAGGGTCCAAAAATAAAACCATAAATTTATAGCCAATTGATTTTTGGCAAGAGTGCCAAGACAATTCAGTATGGGAAAGAACAGTCTTTTCAACAAATGGTGCTGAAGACAACTGGATGGTTATATGAAAAAGAATGAATTTGGACCCCTACCTCCCATCACTTATAAAAATTGGCCAAAATGGATAAAAGATATAAATGTAAGTTCTAAAACTATAACTCTTAAAAGAAAATATGGTTGTAAATCCTCGTGATCCTGGATTAGATGATGGTTACTTAGATCTAACACCAAAAACACAAATAGCCAAAAAATAAAAATTAAAAATTTCATTAAAATTAAAAACTTTTTCCTTGAAAAGACAACACACAGATTAGAAGGAAATATTTACAAATCGTATATCTAATAAGGGTCCAGTGTCCATAAAATATAAAGAACACTTACAACTCAACAAAAATACAAATAACCTAATCTAAAAATGGGCAAAAAAATCTGAATAGATACTTCTACAAAAGAAGATATACAAATGGCCAATAAGCACCTGAAAAGATGCTCAACATCATTACTCATTAGGAAAATACAAATTAAAATCAAAATTAGATGCCACTTCATACCCACTAGAATTATATATAATTTTTAAAAAGACAATAACAAGTATTGGTGAGGATGTGGAGAAATTGTAACCCTCATACATTACTAGTGGGAATGTAAAATGGTGTATACCTGCCTCAGAAAACAGTCCAGCAATTTCTCAAAAGTAACTTAAAAAGATTAAACAAAGATTTACTATATGACAGCAATTGTACTCCTAAGGCATATACCTAAGGGAAATGAAACATATATTCATATAAAAGCTTATAAAAGAATATTCATAGAAGCTTTATTCATAAAGCCAAAAACTGGAAGCAACCCAAATGTTCATCAAGAGATAAACAAAAAGTGATATATCCATATAATGGAATATTATTCAGCCATAAAAAGGAATGAATTACTGATTAATGCTACAACATGAATGAACCCTGAAAACATCATGGTAAGTGAAAGAAGCCAGACAAAGGCCATATATTTTGTGATTGCATTCATATGAAATGTCCAGAAAAAAGAAAACCCATAGAAACAGAAATAAATTAGCAGTTGCAGGGGCTGGGGGAGGATTGAAATGGGGAATGACTGCTAATGGGCATGGAATTTCTTTTGGGGGTGAAAATGTTCTGTAATGAGATAGTGGTGATGGTTGTAAAACCACTGAATTGTATACTTTAAATTGAATCTTAGGTTATGTGACATATCTCAATATAAAGTGTTTTCTTAATGTAATAATGTTGGGTCAGGCATTAAGTGAAATTTTACTATACTTAAATTCTGTGATCAATCAGGAGTATAGAGTTCATACACTATTGCAAATTTATGACAAAAGACATGTTTGAAAACAAACTAGAAAATTCCCTACCTTATCTGGTTTTCTAGTTCTATAATTCGTTCAGTTAAATCCCAGTTGCCTCTTTTAAGACTCTGAATATTGGTGTTTTTCAAAGACTTAATTCTGGTTAGAGAAGCAGTAAGTTCCTGTAGGTCCTTGATATCATCTTTCAGGGACATTATCTGGAACAACTGTTGCATATTATTTTCTTTGTAACTTTCTAGCTCAGTCTTCATCTCTTGCAGTGAAGTTTCTTTTATGGAAAGTTTTTTTTGAAGATTTCTTAGCTAATGATAAAGGGAAAGTGTTAAAATCATTTATCATTTTGGATTTTAAAAATTTATGATGTTAAATCGTTACGGGTATTTAAGTTACACATTATTATACATTAAAGAAAGCCTTTCTAATCTACTCTTAACTGTATATTCCAGTGTTAAATACATTTTAAAAATAAAATAAAATTGGCATATAGGGTTTGAAATGAGTGATGTTATTCTTATCAACATTAAAGTTGTTCAAGTCTTATTACTAGAATAAATTATACCAATAATGGATTTTGTAATTCCTGGAAGAAAAGAAAGAAATATTTGGTGCTTTGGCCAAAGATGTTTAGCTTTATGATGTGTGTAAAGGGGAGTGTGTTCACAGGCCACTCTTCTAAGGAGGAGTCTATGTTTATGCCACTTGGTTCCTGGTCTAACTTGTGCTGATCAGAGAAATATATAGTGAAGTCAGAAGAAAGAGCAAGGCTTAAATTGGTTATATATATTTTAAGTCAAATAAAGGAAAGAAGAGACGATAAAGTTATGAAGAGAAGAGTGATGGCTTGTGGCAGGAGAAGCAACACAAGAGAGCCAGCAAAGGGTACTGTAGGAAGAAGAGACCAAAAAGGATTGGAGGGGTTAAGGGTAGGTTGGGGAGGGGTGTACAGCTGCTATGAAGTGGTTTATTCATCTCTAGATAACATTTAAAAAATCTCTGCTCTTCTGATAAGTGAAGGGGAAAAAAGTGAGCTACTGCCAACATTCAAAGGTCCATTAACTTTTAAACCAATTTGTTAGTTCAAATTTCTTAATAGGCTGCATGTGATCCTGAGAACAAATGAGTGAGTGGGGGAGAAAAAGAAAAATTTGGAACATTGTAAAAGATTATTGGCTTTATTACTAGAAAAAGTTCAGGACAATTTTGTTATTGAAAAAAATTACATTAATTTGAAATGCTGTATTTCCTAGCAGCAGAGGCTATATGAAGATCAAGCATTTTGAATTAAATTTTTAGTCCAGTATGTACATATGGTGTTTTTTCCTATGTCTAAAAAATTCTGTGAAATTACAACAATGAATTGAATGAAGCTTCTATGTTTTCATTCAAAACATACCTTCCTGTTTTTATTTATTTATTTATTTATTTATTTATTTTGAGACAGTCTCACTCTGTTGCCCAGGCTAGAGTGCCATGGGGTCAGCCTAGCTCACAGCAACCTCAAACTCCTGGGCTCAAGCAATCCTCCTGCCTCAGCCTCCCAAGTAGCTGGGACTACAGGCATGCGCTACCATGCCCGGCTAATTTTTTTCTATATACTTTTAGTATAGAAAATACTCCAGCTATTTTCTTTCTATTTTTAGTAGAGACGGGGTCTCGCTCTTGCTCAGGTTGATCTCGAACTCCTGAGCTCAAACGATCCACCCGCCTCGGCCTCCGAGTGCTAGGATTACAGGCATGAGCCACCGCACCCAGCCAATGTTTTTAAAAATTATATTGCCATTAAAACACATTTCAGCAAGTCTAGAGAGTTTATAGAGCAAGTAATATGGCATAGCAGAAAAACTTCAGAGAATAAGACAGACTGTGGCCACAGGCAAATCAGTTAGATCCTGCAGTCCAGACCTAACTTTTTGAAGTTACCTATTTCAATTTCTACCTAGATCACCCACCAGTATATTCAAATACAAAATGCAAACATTTAGATTTTTCTCTACTATTCACCACCAATAAGCAATTCTTTCCTATTTTCCCTATTTCAATAAATAGTAATACTGTCTTTGTTTGTTCATATTGCCATAACAAAATATACCCTTAAACTGGGTAATTATAAATTCAGCCTTTTAAAGTATATAATTCAGTAGTTTTTAGTATATTCACAAGTTGTTCAACCATTACAACTATCTAACTCCAGAACATTTTCATCATCCCCAAAAGAAACCTCATACTCATTAGTAGTTATCCCTTACTCCCCTCTCCTCTCAGCCCTTGGAAGGCACTAATTTACTATCTCTACTGGTTTGCCTATTTTAGACATTTCCTATGAATGGAATTATATAATATATGGCCTCTTCTTTCACTTAATATTTTCAAGGTTCATCCCTGTTGTGGCATGTATCAGTACTTTCTTTTTCTGAATGAATAATATTCCACTGTATGAATATACCATATTTTTCTTATCCACTTATCAGTTTATGGACATTTGAGTTGTATACACTTTTTGGCTTTATGAATAATGCTACTATGAACATTTGTGAACAAGTTTTTATGTGAATATTTTTTCAATTCTTTTGAGTATCTAATAGGAGTGGATTACTGGGTCATACGGTAACTCTGTTTAGCTTTTTGAGTACATAACATTTTTGAAATGACATTTGGCTGGGTGTAGTGGCTCCCGCCTATAATCCTAGCCACTCTGGGAGGCCCAGGCTGGAGGAACACTTGAGGGCAGGAGTTTAAGAGCAGCCTGAGCAAGAATGAGAGCCCATCTCTACTAAAAATAGAAAAATTAGCCGGGATGTGGTAGCTCGTGCCTGTAGTCCCAGCTACTTGGGGAGGCTAAGGCAGGAGGATTGCTTGAGCCCAGGAGTTTGAGGTTGCTGTGAGCTAGGCTGACACCATGGCACTGTAGCTCAGGCAACAGAACAAGACTGTCTGAAAAAAAAAAAAAAGAAAGAAATGATACTAATTGGTTGTGATGTATTTTTCTTTAGCTATAAAATTTAGGGGGAGGGAGAGGAAGAAAAAAAATAAAAAAAAATAAAATTTATATTGCTTCCATTAACCTCCTGCAGAACCAGCTACATCTACCAGGTTTCTACTGTTTGCCTTATTATTACACTATGACAAGAAAAACATTTTATCTGTATAAACATAGTCACATTCCCTCACAAATAAAAGTTTCCATCAAAAACAATCTAAAAAATACTGGCAAAACACATACATTTATCTTAAATTTAAGACGCCAGGACTTACACATATTATCAGTTACATTTTTTCAACTCATATTTATTACCACTGTTGCCCACCTCATACTACTATGTAAGAGTTTTAGCTCAATATCATATTGCCTAAACTAGATAACATAATCACCAACTGAATAGGTTAATATTTATACTTTCTATATCTGGCTTTCTCCAAATATAGCTCTTTTGCACCTGTTTTTCCATTATTGGGCAGAAAAGCATGGTAATTATTTTTGTAGGTCCCACAAAGAGATAAAGTTAATTAGAATAGAAAATTTTAAAATGGTGCAGTGAAGAGAAAAACTGCCTTATCAAGACAATTGTGTTCTTGTGACATTAAATAATAGGTTATTGGAAAGGGAAAAGATGATTCATGCTGAAGCTCTACTAAAATCACTAAATTTTTTTAAAAAGTAACTAACATAGGGAAACCATGCAATAACTGTCACTAATTTCTATTAAATTTGGAAAATGTCAGTAGGAACTCTGGAATACTTTTTACTATATATGGTATCTAAAACCATGTCAAAATGAGATTTTGTAGAGCCTTTTAGATATCTGCTTTGACAGATATAAAAAAATTATAATTAGCGAATGATTTATCTACATGTAGACAGTCACTTTTAAAAATACTTTGAGGCCGGGCGCGGTGGCTCACGCCTGTAATCCTAGCTCTCTGGGAGGCCGAGGTGGGCGGATCGTTTGAGCTCAGGAGTTCGAGACCAGCCTGAGCAAGAGCGAGACCCCATCTCTACTAAAAATAGAAAGAAATTATATGGACAGCTAAAAATATATATAGAAAAAAAAATTAGCCGGGCATGGTGGTGCATGCCTGTAGTCCCAGCTACTCGGGAGGCTGAGACAGGAGGATCGCTTGAGCCCAGGAGTTTGAGGTTGCTGTGAGCTAGGCTGACGCCACGGCACTCACTCTAGCCTGGGCAACAGAGTGAGACTCTGTCTCAAAAAAAAAAAAAAAAAAAAAAAAATACTTTGAAACTCTTGAAACTAATTTACATATTTTCTTTAAACAAAGTACCTGCAATCTTTTTTGCCAAGTGGGTTTAAAAGATTTTAAATGAATTACACACAGATATAAACCTTAATCTAAATCAAAATTATCAAAAATCCCAAATTTCCAAGTATTAATAGTACGTTATAATGTAGAGGAAAAGAAGAACAATGCCACCCATAGTTAAATTGCTACAGTTTTCAGAGATTGGCATCACATTTTTATGAAAGAAAAGATAACGTAAGAAATCTCTCAAAGATGTCATAAGATTTCTTGTGTTTATATAACCTTCATTTATTTTAAGCTTTATTCACTTTTCTATGCTAAGAGATGAAAAGTATTAGCATAAATAAAATGGAAAGAAATATATATATACACTTATCTATATATCTACATCTATACTTACATCTATTTATTTTTATTTTTACTTTTTTAAATTTTTATTTATTTATTTATTTGTTTATTTAGAGACAGAATCTGTTGCCCGGGCTAGAGTGTCATGGCATCAGCCTAAGCTCACAGCAACCTCAAACTCCTGGGCTCAAGCGATCCTTCTGCCTCAGCCTCCCGAGTAGCTGGGACTACAGGCATGTGCCACCATGCCCGGCTAATTTTTTCTATATATATTTTTAGCTGTCCATATAATTTCTTTCTATTTTTAGTAGAGACGGGGTCTCGCTCTTGCTCAGGCTGGTCTGAAACTCCTGACCTCGAGCAATCCTCCCGCCTCGGCCTCCCAAAGTGCTAGGATTACAGGCGTGAGCCACCGTGCCTGGCCTATACTTATATCTATTTAAATGAAATCTGGAATCAGCCTATTGACAGATGAGATAGCAGAATAGTACTTTAATAAGGTCCTGGGCAGAAAAGAGGCTGCAAAAATTAAGAGCACTGTTATGGGCCGAGTTGAGTCCCTCCAAAATTCATACTCTGAAGCTCTAACCCCACAGCACCTCAGAATGTGACTGTGTGTTAAGAGGTAGTACAGACATAAATAGTCATATCATAGTACCCTTAACAATGACAGTGGCCTTTAAGCTTCCAACCATAGTTATCTATAAGACTATTTCTTGGAACAAAATACTAAGAGTAGTTAGGCGCATCTAAAGAATTACTATAAGCACTCTCTGCTCTTCATCACAGAGTGGAAGTCAAGGCATTTCCTACAAATATGATTTCTTTTGTTTTTATCCATTGAGGTCACTCAGATGTTTCAATAAGTATTAAAACTAGTGGCTATTTGCCATTTGGTGGTATATTGAAAATAGGAACTCATCTTTTCCACTAAAATGTTTAATACTTGTAATTATTATATAAATTTTGAGCATGTAATAAACAATGTTCTAATACTCCAGCATTTGGCAGTCAACTCAAAAGCAACTAACTGTGTACCATCTTTTCAAAGGGGGTTCTCTGGCAAAAGACAGATTTGGGTCTAAATTAATTTTCCTCAGTGATGACAGAGTTCAATATTGAGGAAAAAAGCAAAACTCAGTTACTATTTTGAGCCCTTTATCAGAATGTTTCTCTCTCTTTTACAGAGGAGATAATTTTCCATAGTGTTTTATTTATAGATAATGATATATTAATACCTCAGTTAAAAGATTCTTGTTTTTCACCAACAAACGAGCAAGGTCAGAATGGACTGGGTCAGCTGCCCTTTTGTTGTATATGATTGGGTTCCTGGTGGGAACCACTTCATGAGATGGATCAAAACAAGCCTATGAAGAGAAACTGTAAATTAATTAACATGTACCCTATGGATCAAAGCCCATAATGTTCTAGCCCACACAAATGCAAGTAAGTAGTACTAACTATAGAATATAACTTTAAAATATTCATTTTGAGATGCTACCCTAACAAACACAATAGGTCCCAGGAAAACAATAAGTAATATATTGACCTAAAATGATATTTTGCATTTTTCTAAAAATTATTACTTACCTGACAACAATTTATAACATCAGTCATAAGTAAATGCACAAATCTAAATAGACACAATTTCTGAGAATATAGGAATTGAGAAAACATACATAAAATCTCTGGGGATGGGGTGGGGGAGGGGATGGGGGTATGCCTACACAATGAGTGCATTGCGCACCGTTTGGGGAGTGGTAACACTTGAAGGTGCTGACTCGGGAAGGGGGGGTGGGGAAGGGAGGGATATATATCTACATGATGGGTGCAATGCGCACGACCTGGGGAACAGACACGCCTGGAGCTCTGACTTGGGGGGAAAGGCGGTACAGGAGCAACGTATGTAACCTGCAATTCTGTATCCCCCATAACAAGATGAAATTAAAAAAAAAAAATCTCTGGGGAAATTTTAATTCACATCTAATAAAAACTTTATAGAAAATTCAGCTGTTAGAAGTCATTGATGAAAGATTTACCAGTAATTGTTATTTTGGTTACAAATCAATTCCTATGCACAAAATAGTTTTTTTTTAAAAATCTGATTTCAGTAGATCAATATCAATTTTGTGGGTTTTTTGAATTTCAGCATATTATGGGGGTACAAAAATTTAGGTTACATATATTGCCCTTGCCCCCCCCAACCCCCGAATCAGAGCTTCAAGTGTGTTCATCCCCTAGACGGTGCACATCGCACTCATTATGTATGTATACACCCATCCCCTCCACCCCCCCACTCTGCCCAACGCCCAATTAATGTTATTCCTGAATGTGCTCTTAGGTGATGATCAGTGAAACCAATTTGATGGTTTTTATTACACCTATATTGAACATAAAAATTAAGGAATATTTACCTATAATACAGTATCTCCCCCTATTGTCAAAAGAGTATGCAACATTCTAAATTGTAATTAGTATAACTTTAAGAAAGAAGTTTATATGAGTCAAATGATACTTAGAAAAATGTATTAATCTAAATCACTAAAAAGTATATAAATGCACCACATTGTATCACATGGTGCTTAATGTACTAAAGGAACAAAATATATTTTTATAAAGTTAACAGGTTTTAGAATTAATTTTCTGACCTACCAACATACTAGGTACAAGGACTTGTACAAGAGAATACAAAATAAATATGTATAAATGTTTAAAGAAATAAAAAAGAACTTCAAATATATGAGTAAGTCACAAAAGATCATAAAGAATAAAAATATTGGGAAAATAACCAACTATGATTCTAGAAATGTAAAGTATAATAATTTTAATTTGAAAATTGTATGGATACATTAAAAAGTAGATTAGACCCAGCTGAAGAATGAGTGAATTTAAATCAAAAGAAATTATCAAGAGGTCAGCATATAGGAAAAAATACACAGTAAATGTGAAGGAGAATTTAAAGCCACAAAGAATAAAATGTGAAGGTGTAACATATCTTTAAGTGGAGTCCAAGAAGGATATAATTTTTAGAGAATGCAGAAGAGGCAATATTTGAAAAAATAATGTCTGAGAATTTAACAGAATTGTTGAAAGATACCAATCTAAGTGGGCTAGCAAAAACAAATAAAAAGAATTCCTTATCTATACACTCGTAATGAAACTGTAGAATATCAAAAAGAGAACTGAAAAGTAGCCAATGGAATAAGATAACCAATAAACAACAATCAGACTGGTAAGTGGCTTCTCAACTGTAACACAGAAGGTACAAAACAGTGGAATTATATCTGTAATGTATTAGAGAAAAATACCTCATCTTATGTTGATTTTAAGAGGCATAAATTTTCACATTTTCTTATCTTTGCAATTGGGGTGCATCTTAAAGCTGATGCCACTTCACTGTGAATGCTTTAGCTGGAAACATACTTTTAAATTTAACAATAGTGAATAAAATCACTATTGTGATTAAAAACACTATTGTGTTTTTTTGTTTTTGTTTTTGAGACAGAGTCTCGCTCTGTTGCCCAGGCTAGAGTGCCATGGCATCAGCCTAGCTCACAGCAACCTCAAACTCCTGGGCTCAAGCAATCCTCCTGCCTCAGCCTCCCAAGTAGCTGGGACTACAGGCACTCCCCACCACACCTAGCTAATATTTTGCTTCTATTTTTAGTTGGCCAGCTAATTTTTTCTGTTTTTAGTAGAGACAGGTTTTCACTCTTGGTTGGGCTGGTCTCCAACTCCTACCCTCAAGCAATCCTCCCGCCTCCGCCTCTGAGTGTTAGGATTACAGGCATGAGCCATCACACCAGTCTATTGTGTTTCTTAAAATAAGGAAATATGGTAACTGTCCACTAGAATTTTATACTGAATAAAGTTATAAGATTAAGGGGCCAGGTGCAGTGGCTCACATATGTAATCCCAGTACTTTGGGAGGCTGAAACATGAGGATCACTTGAGGCCAGGAGTTCAAGGTTACAGTAAGCTATGATCACACCACTGCACTCCACTCCAGCCTGGGCAATAAAGCAAGACCCTGTCTCTACAAAAAAATTAAAAAATTAGCTGGGTATGGTGGTGAGTGCCTGTAGTCCCAGCTCCCCAGGAGGCAGGGAGATGGCTTGAGCCCAGGAGTTCAAGGCTGCAGTAAGCTATGATTGCACCACTGCACTCCAGCCTGGGTGAAAGAGTGAGATCCCATATGTAAAAAAAAGTTTAAAAAAAGGGGAGGGGGGGCCAGGAATTGTGGCTCATATCTGTAATCCCAGCACTTTGGGAGGCTGAGGTGGGAGGATTGCTTGAGTCCAGGAGTTTGAGACCAGCCTAGGCAACATAGCAAGACCCCCCTCTCTAAAAAAAAAATTTAAAAATTAGCCAGGCATGGTGGTGCATGTCTCTAGTCCTAGCTACTCTGGAGGCTGAGGCAAGAGGATCACTTGAGCACAGGAGTTCAAGGTTACAGTAAGCTATGATCACACCACTGCACTCCACTCCAGCCTGGGCAATAGAGCAAGACCCTGTCGCTTAAAAACATATATTAAGAGTAGAATAAAAACATTTTAGACAAATAAAAATTGAGTTTATCACTAATAAACCCTCACTTAAAAAAATTCTAAAGGATGCACTTCACTTAGAAAGAAAATGAACTTACAGGCCGGGCACGATGGCTCACACCTGTAATCCTAGCACTCTGGGAGGCCGAGGTGGGAGGATCCCTTGAGCTCAGGAGTTGGAGATCAGCTTGAGCAAGAGCGAGACCTCATCCCTACTAAAATTAGAAAACTTAGCCAGGGGCAGTGGCATGCACCTGTAGTCCCAGCTACTTGGGAGGGAGGCTGAGGCAGGAGGATCGCTTGAGCCCAGGAGTTTGAAGTTGCTGTGAGCTAGGCTGACGCCATGGCACTCTAGCCCGGGCAACAAAGCAAGACTCTGTCTCAAAAAAAAAAAAAAGGTGGGGAGGGGGCGTGGAAATGGGACAAATAGGATGAACATGTTATGCTGATAGAAATATCCAAGCCAAGTACAGTGGTGTGCACCTGTAATCCCAGCTACGTGGGAGGCTAAGGCACATGGATCATAGTGAGACCCCTATCTCATTGAAGAAAAGAAGAAGAAATAAATCCAAATAATCAGTATTATAAATAACTGTACATGTACTAAACTTTCTACTTAAAGCAAAGATTATCAACATTACTCAGAAAGGAAAAAAAAAACCCACATGTTAAGAGTTTATGGGTAAATAACTTACGGTATAGTCATACAGGAATACTACAAAATTATGGAAATTATTGAATAATTATACATACATCAACACAAATCTCACTAAAGAATCAAGTCACAAAAGGATAAAAAGTTTAATTCTATTCATATAAACTGTTAAAACAGATAAAATTAAACAATATTGATTAGGGATGGATATACATATGGGTGATAAAAGTAGAAAGTGAAGCATGAGAATAATTGGCATACAAAAAAATTCAAAATATATACTATTTTGAATTTGAGGTGAGAGGAAAGGGATTCAATCAGGAAGGGGCACAGAGGAAACTTCTAAGTTACTGGTCCTGTTCTATGAAGTTGGGTGGTGAGTTTATAGATATTATATTTGTTTTATTATCTACTCTGTGTTTATACATTTTATAGCCCTTTTCTATGTGTGGCATATTTTAAAAAATAAACCTATACACATAACTACTTTTAAAAGAGGTATATATTCAAATACATACAGTTGGTCTTCCATATCCATGAGTTCAGCATCTGTGGATTCAATCAACTACAGATGGAAAATATCTTGAAAAAGTAAAAATTAACAATAAAAAATAATACAAATAAAAAATAGTAAAACTACTTGTATAGCGTTTACATTGTATTAGGTATCATAAGTAAGCTATAGATGATTTCAAGTATATGGGAAGCTGGGCGAGGTGGCTCACACCTGTAATCCAGTGCTTCAGGAGTCTACGCCGGAAGATTGCTTGAGGCCAGGAGTTCAAGACCAGTCTAGGCAACATAGCGAGACCCCATCTTTACAAAAAAAAATTTTTCTTTGTTTTAAATTAGCCAGGCATGGTTCCATGGGCCTGTGGTCCTAGCTACTTAGGAGGCTGAGGTGGGAAGATTGCTTGAGCCCAGGAGTTTGAGGTTACAGTGAGCTATGATCAGGCCACTGCACTCTAGCCTGGGTGATAGAGACCCTGTCTCTAAAAAATATAAATAAATAAATAAGTATAATAAAGTATATGGGAGAATGGACATAGGCTATATGCAAATTCTATACCATTTTATATAAAGGACTAGAACATCCATGGATTTTGGTATCTTGGGGGTAACAGAAACCAGTCTGCTGTGGATACTTGAGGCATGACTGTATATAAATATGAAATGTCCTATTTCAGATCAAAAGTGTAGTTTATTATATCTCAAACAAGAAACAGTACAATTTTTTTCTTTTCTCCCCACCCCCCAAGAAGCAGTACAATTAATCAAAGTATGCGCCTAAACTATCGACACAGCTTTGCCATTTTCACAGTAGTTTGTTTATGCCAGCAATGAAGAAGCCTGGACAGCAAGTGGTGATGAAATCTTGAAAGGCATTTTCCACAACTTGTTGAGAGTTGAATGTTTTTCCTTCAAAGAAGTGGTAGTCAGTTGGTGCAAGGTGTGGTGAATATGGTAGATGACAGAGAGTTTCCAAGTACAGCTTCTGTAGTTTGAGCAGTGTTGTTTGTGCGACACGTGGTCGAGTGTTGTCTCTGTTGACTGACCTCAACTGCTTAATTGCAAGTATCCTCATCATTTCATCCAATTGGTTGCGGTAGACATCCGCTGTCATTGATTGAACAGGTTTGATGAAACTGTAGTGGATAATACCAGTGATGGACTACCAAACAGACACCATTAGCTTTTTTTTGATGAAAATTTGGTTTTGGACTGTGTTTTGGCACTTCATCTTTACCCAACCATTGTGCCGAACACTTGAGATTGTCAAAAAGAATCTATTTTTCATCACATGTAACAATATGGTGTAGAAATGGTTCGTCTTTATGTCATGACAGCAAAGGCAACCTTCAAGAAAATTTCTCTTCTGATGCTTGTTTAATTCATGTGGAACCCATCTATCCAGATTCTTTACCTTGTCTATTTGTTTCAAATGGTCCAATATTGTTGGAATAGTAACATCAAACCTTGCGGCTAATTCACGTGTACGTTGAGATGGATTTGCTTCCACTACAGCTTTCAGTTCATCATTATCCACCTTGGTCTCAGGTTGACCATGTGGTTCATTTTCAAGATTAAAATCACCAGAACAGAACTTCTGAAACCATCAACGTCCTGTGTGTTCATTAGCCACATCCTTCCCAAACACTTCTTTGATATTTCAAGCTGTCTGCACTGCATTGGTTCCAAGACAGAACTTATATTAAAAAATAACACAAGTTTTTGACTTATCCATGTTTTCACCAAAATTGCTCTAAAAAAAAATTGAAAGATAATCACAAGCCAAAAGATGCATTTGAAAGACTGAGGATGGCCGGGCGCGGTGGCTCACGCCTGTAATCCTAGCACTCTGGGAGGCCGAGGTGGGCGGATCGTTTGAGCTCAGGAGTTCGAGACCAGCCTGAGCAAGAGCGAGACCCCATCTCTACTAAAAATAGAAAGAAATTATATGGACAGCTAAAAATATATATAGAAAAAATTAGCCGGGCATGGTGGTGCATGCCTGTAGTCCCAGCTACTTGGGAGGCTGAGACAGGAGGATTGCTTGAGCTCAGGAGTTTGAGGTTGCTGTGAGCTAGGCTGACGCCACGGCACTCACTCTAGCCTGGGCAACAGAGTGAGACTCTGTCTCAAAAAAAAAAAAAAAAAAGAAAGACTGAGGATGTACCTTCACAATGAAAATAAAACAGGAAGTGTCAAAGCAAAATGTCAGAGATATCGACTATCAAACTTAGTACTTAAGAAAATCAGACATTTCATATTTAATAACCTAATAGAATTCAATGTATATTTTAATATATACTTGGTCCCAAAGAAAACAAAAAATGTAATTTTTAAATTTACTTGTGAGGCCGGGCGCGGTGGCTCACGCCTGTAATCCTAGCACTCTGGGAGGCCGAGGTGGGCGGATCGTTTGAGCTCAGGAGTTCGAGACCAGCCTGAGCAAGAGCGAGACCCCACCTCTACTAAAAATAGAAAGAAATTATATGGACAGCTAAAAATATATATAGAAAAAATTAGCCGGGCATGGTGGCGCATGCCTGTAGTCCCAGCTACTCGGGAGGCTGAGACAGAAGGATCACTTGAGCTCAGGAGTTTGAGGTTGCTGTGAGCTAGGCTGATGCCACGGCACTCACTCTAGCCTGGGCAACAGAGTGAGACTCTGTCTCAAAAAAAAAAAAAATAAATAAATAAATTTACTTGTGAACTCAAGCTGTTTTATGATTGATTTAAAATAAATTTCATAAATAACAAGTTAAAAATAAGATTACAATTACTTTATGAATATAAACTTTATAATTTGATAATATACTGATATGTATTTTTATAGTATTCTTATCATATTACATGCAAAATGGCAAAATAATTTTTAAAATTCCTAGAGGGATTCATGAATATTTATATACTTGAAAGGAGTTCAACCACTAAAGATTGATAAAAACAGTCCTTTTATATAGTACCATTTACTTTTGAAGTAGTACATTTTCTTTCCTGGCAAAGGAACTAGACTTGTTTTCACTTAAAGCCACCAGGGGGAGGAAATAAAACATTCCTCTAATCCTCCATCCTTCCTCCTCACACCCAACTCAGACTTTATCTCCTAGGAGCTATAAAGTAAAGACTGGGTGGATCTTTCTAGCGGTCTTAAAAATATCAATGCAAGGGATATCATCTGATCGAAGAGGATATTAATTTCTAGAAAGATTCTCATTAGGGTCTAGTCCTAATAAAACAAGGCCATACACCAAGGTATATGGTACACTAGAAAGATAACAGAAGTCAGACTACTTAGTTCTGCCACTAAAATACTGTGGCCTCTCTAGTGTTCAGTTTGCTAATCTAAAAAACGATGGGATTGGATTAAATTAACTCAGAGGTTCTTTACAGCCCATTTTTATATTGTTTTGGGATTGTGGGTCTCAGTGAAATGTCAGAACCACCAAAATGGCGAAAATAAATAAAATCCATTTGAGGTTCCATTAGATTCAGTTGTTTCACTGTTCCCTGTTCTAGAGTCAAGCCAAGAATCAGAAGAGGTGGGAGAACATTGGATCTCATCTTTTGCATCATTCACTAGCTAGACACAAGGTGCTAACATAGGCAAATGGGCAAACAGAACTGAACTTTCCCTTTCTTCTAGCTCTCAGTTTGTACAGGAGATTGTTTGACCCCCACCTTCTGAGAATGGGGAAAAAATAAATGCCAGAATGCAACTCACCACTGGGCTATTTTTCAGAGATGTGTGAGCTGATAGATGCCTGACTTCTGGTGGCTTAGCTTCATGGGGACCATTGGTTTGGCCATTAGCAAGTCTTCCTGGATCTGAGTGGTTTAAAACCTGGAAAGGGCCTGACATGCTGGATATACAAGAAGCATGAAATATATCTAGCAATGGTGACCCAAGGTGCTGCCAAAGGGAGTTTTCATGGCAGTCAGGAAGAGATGCTGAGGTCTGCTTAGCACCAACGGCAATGCCTTTGGGAAGTTTTCACTTCAGATTCCCAGTGCTTAGCTAGATCTCAGAAGGAGCTGCCTGCTGAATTTGTTGCTTGGAGACAAAGCAGATCTGGTTTCTAAGAAAGCAAGAAAACATTGGTTAGACTGTAACTGGTTGAATATAGATATATGTACTTATAATAATACAATATTTAAATGCTACTTGTGAATCTTATCTTTAGATACCTGACTTGAAAATTTTCTTCATTTTCAATTTTTTTAAAATTTATTTTTATTTTTTTATTTTTTAGTAGAGATGGGGTCTCGCTCTTGCTCAGGCTGGTCTCGAACTCCTGCCTCAGCCTCCCAAAGTGCTAGGATTACAGGGATGAGCCACCTCACCCAGCCTTTAATTTCTTGATCAATCAGAAATGCTAACTGTATCTGTCAAGATTCAGCCAAAAGATAAAAAGTCAAACATGAGTTAATAACGCAGCATGTGATAGCTCATAGTTCTTTCTGCCCCCAGAGGAACATAAAATGTAATTTCACATTATAATTTTTATAAATTCAATTTCTCAAGAATTTCATTACTTCTTTAAATCCATTTTCCCAACCTAGTTCAATTCTATATATTATCTTTCCTTTCTAAAGTGAAATGAAAAGGAATTCGGAAAGGAATCTTCCAAAGTAATGTCCATGTTCCATCAAGCAATAGAATAGAGATTTCTTTTTTTAAGATCAGAGAATGTATTCTGAAAAAAAAAAAGTGGCATTTAGAAACTGTGTGATGGAGGGGCTGTATGTGACTGGATATGTTTCTTTTGCTGGGTAGTGACTCCTAGAAAATCGAACAGTCCCAGAATGAGAGGAATTTTCATAAGAGGAGAAAAAAATCAGGATTAGGTGATCTGAGGAATGTGGAATAGAAAGTATAAAGGCCTGTCTTTCTTTACAAACCCTGAAATCTGTTTTGAAATTCGTCTATTATGCTGCTGTGGGGAAGCTCAAAAAAAAGAAAGAAATTGCTCTATTCATTCATTCTAGGCCGAGAGCGGTGGCTCACGCCTGTAATACTAACACTCTGGGAGGCTGAGGTGGGAGGATTGCTCTAGGTCAGGAGTTTGAGACCAGACTGAGCAAGAGCGAGATCCCGCTCCCACTATAAAATAGAAAGAAATTATCTGGACAACTAAAAATATATAGAAAAAATTAGCTGGGCATGGTGGCACATGCCTGTAGTCCCAGCTACTTGGGAGGCTGAGGCAGAAGGATTGCTGAAGCCCAGGAGTTTGAGAGTTTGAGGTTGCTGTTAGCTAGGCTGACGCCATGGTACTCTAGCCAGGGTAAAAGAGCAAGACTCTGTCTCAAAAAAAAAAAAAAAAAAAAAAATTCATTCTAGATGTACTAAAGGCAATTATTAAAGTATAAATATCTCTATTGAGACTAGTCTTTTCCTCATTTTCATTATTTGATACCTAAAATCATTACTGGGTCAGTTCCTAAGAACCAAAGAAGAAAACCAAATAACTTAAAGTTTTGGTGAATGAAAAGGGAGAATAAACCACTCCTCAGTCCTAGAATGAGAATGATGCTGGAGACACAATTCTTGAGAATCTCATCTTTATTTCCTTACCATTTTATGAATCTTGTACTCTATTAAAAACAACTTTACTTAATGAGTTTCATATTGTCTTTAAGAAACAAGCTACTCTGTGGGCCAAAATATATCCCCTGAAGGATGAACATATAAATCCTTCAGTATCAGTTCAAGTACCATCTCCTCCAGGGAGCTTTCCTTGATGCCTGAAAGGTGAGCATAATCTCTCCTCCTAACTCTTATATGATCTATACTTTTCTTTTGACTGTTATCCTATTAAATATTATATTATATAAAAATTTCACCTTCTTTACTACATTAAAGGTACCTAAAAGCAGGCTTTACTTCTCTTTTATCTTTATCGATCCATACCAGGCACAAAAAATATAGATTGAACAATGAAAGAACCGAACCAGGAAAAAAAAAAAGAAAAAAAACTTAGTACAAAGTTAATTTATATAGATGATGATAGTACTATATTAGGAGTCTAAAGTAAAAACAAAATACAGCACCATGACATGATTATTCTGTGACTATTCTATTTTTTACACACTCATGAGATACAGTATGCTATGCTACATTTAGTAGAAAGTCAAAAGCATACATTTTTACCATATCAGGTACAAGAGAAAATTCCAAATCCAAGGTCAATTCCCAGAAGAGACCTGTATTGTCCAATATGAGTGGCTGCCCTGTGCAATTCGCCAGTAGAATGTTTGCACATTAAAGAGGCTGTTGCTAGGTGAACGCATCACAGAGGTCCAAGGAATAAAAAGGAACCTCCTAAAGTGATAGAGTTAAGACCTGTAGCTCTTTATTTCCCTAATTAATGAACTAAAAACACAAAGTGATTTTCATCAAGCATTAGTAAACTTAAGTAATCTTAAGAAAGTGATCCTACCAAAACTGAACACTCCAGCAAATATGAAAATCATATTTTGAGCCTTTCTTTTGTGAAATTCTTAGAATAGGTCAAATTTTTGTACTCCAATACATACATATATCTCATCAATGGAGAAGTACTTTGAGAGAAGGGGAAATGATGACTCCATCTACTACTCCTAAAGCAAAAGATGCTTTGTGTGAAAACCTGGAATTCTAATTCTAAGGAATACTTTTATAACAGAGAAAATATGTCCCAAATATGTCTTTCTGTTTTTTTTTTTTTGAGACAGACTCTCACTCTGTCACCCTGGGAAGAGTGCAGTGGTGTCATCATAGCTCACTGCAACCTCAAACTCCTGGGCTCAAGCAATCCTCCTGCCTCAGCCCCTTGAGTAGCTGGGACTATAGGTGTGTCCCACCACGTTCAGCTAATTTTTTCTATTTTTGGTAGAGATGGGGTCTCACTCTTGCTCAGGCTAGTCTCAAACTCCTGACCTCAAGCAAACCTCCCACCTCATCCTCCCAGAGTACTAGGATTACAGGTGTGTGCCACCAGGCCCAGCCCCAAATACGTATTCTTGGTAGACTCACTGTAAATATCCTTCAGATATCTCTAATCTTCAAAGAATACTAAACCCTGACTTAACTGGTTAAGGGTGGAGCCTAAACATAAGTATTGTTTTTGAAAGCCATACAAGTCAGTCTAATGTGAACTTAGGGATGAGAATGACTGTCCACTGTCTTCATTTATAAAAATGAGGCAGAGAGAAATGAAGTTATACTCATAGGAATGAGAATAATAGATAATAACTAAACTAGGAGAATAAAAAATAGTATCTTTTCCCTCTAAAACAAGATTTTAAAAATTATACTCCCAAGCAGCAGGTACATAAGTATGAATAAGACAGGAAATCTTTTTTTTTTTTGAGACATAGTCTCATTCTGTTGCCCCAGATAGAGTGCAGTGGCGTCATCATAGCTTACCAAAAACCTCAAACTCCTGGGCTCAAGGGATCCTCCTGCCTCAGCCTCCTGAGTAGCTGGGACTAGAGGAGCCACACGTGGGTAATTTTTTCTATTTTTGGTAGAAACAAGGTCTTGCTCTTTCTTGCTCAGGCTGGTCTCAAACTCCTAAGCTCAAGCAATCTTCCTGCCTCAGCCTCCCAGAGTGCTAGGATTGCAGGTATGAGCCACCATGCCTGACCAAGACAGGAAATCTCTTATAAAGCTTACATTCTAGGCCGGGCACGGTGGCTCACGCCTGTAATCCTAGCACTCTGGGAGGCCAAGGCGGGTGGATCGCTCAAGGTCAGGAGTTCAAGACCAGCCTGAGCAAGAGCGAGACCCCATCTCTACTAAAAATAGAAAGAAATTATATGGACAACTAAAATATATATAGAAAAAATTAGCCGGGCATGGTGGCGCATGCCTGTAGTCCCAGCTACTCGGAAGGCTGAGGCAGTAGGATCGCTTGAGCCCAAGAGTTTGAGGTTGCTGTGAGCTAGGCTGACGCCATGGCACTCACTCTAGCCCGGGCAACAAAGTGAGACTCTGTCTCAAAAAAAAAAAAAAAAAAAAAAAAAGCTTACATTCTGGTGGGAAAAGATGGATAGTAAATAAGTTTAAAAGAAATAAAATAATTTTAGATAGTAATAAGTGTGTAAATAGGTTAATGTGACAGTTATGGGGAAGTAAATGAGTAAGCAACTTTTCATAGTATAGTCAAAGGTCTTTTTTTCATATATATTAACATAAATTAAATCATATTATATACTTTATTATATAATCTGACTTTGTCATTTAACAATGTGTGAAAGCTGTCTTACATATCTATACATATATATCCACTGGTCCTTTAACAACTTCATCCACCCTGATAGAGATTTTATTGGTTTTTTACTATTGAAATCAATGCTGTGATGAACACTTTTATACATATCCTTGTTTATGTGTAAATATTACTCCAAGATAAATTCCCAGAAGTGGAATTACAAGGTCTAAGAAAGCACATATTTGAATTTTTAATAGATATTATGAAATTATCCCTCAAAAAGTTTGTAAAAATGGAGGCTCTGTAAAAAAGATACACTTTTTTTTTTAGCAACTGCCATTATAAGCATTTATTTATTTATTTATTTTAACTTTTTATTTTATTTTATTTTATTTTATCTTGTTATGGGGCATTATAAGCATTTAAATAAAAATATTTTAGGCCAGGCGCAGTGGCTCACGCCTGTAATCCTAGCACTCTGAGAGGCCAAGGCGGGTGGATCGCTCGAGGTCAGGAGTTCGAGACCAGCCTGAGCAAGAGCAAGACCCCCGTCTCTACTAAAAATAGAAAGAAATTATCTGGCCAGCTAAAATATATATAGAAAAAAAAAAAAAATTAGCCGGGCATGGTGGCGCATGCCCGTAGTCCCAGCTACTCGGGAGGCTGAGGCAGGAGGATCACTTGAGCCCAGGAGTTTGAGGTTGCTGTGAGCTAGGCTAATGCCACAGCACTCTGGCATGGGCAACAGAGCAAGACTCTGTCTCAAAAAAAAAAAAAAAATTTTAATGTTCTATTCTCTGGGAAAGGTCAATTCTCAATCTTTCTATTATCTGACCAATTTGTAACATCTGACAGAATTTTTCTTTTTTCTTGAGACAGTCTCACTCTGTTGCCAAGGCTAGAATGCCATGGCGTCAGCCTAGCTCACAGCAACCTCAAACTCTTGGGCTCAAGCAATCCTCCTGCCTCAGCCTCTCAAGTAGCTGGGACTACAGGCATGTGCCACCATGTCCGACTAATTTTTTCTATATATTTTTAGTTGTCCGGTTAACTTCTTTCTATTTTTTAGTAAAGATGGGGTCTCGCTCTTGCTCAGGTTGGTCTCCAACTCCTGACCTTGAGCGATTCTCCTGCGTCTGCCTCCCAGAGTGTTAGGATTACAGGCGTGAGCCACTGCATCTGGCCATCTGACAGAATTACCCCTTTTTCCACGAAACGCGTTCTTCGCTTGTCTTCTAAGAGTCTACTCTTGGGGTTTTCTTCATAACACACTGTAATCTCCTTTTCAATCTTCCCTCCTGGTTCCTCTTGTCTGCCTGTACTCTAAATATTGAAGGGTTCTAGGTATCAGTCCTTTGTCCTCTTTCCACCTACACTCATACCCTTGGCAGGATCTCAACCAATTTCATGGATTTAAATACCAGCTTTCCACGTGGATGTCTAAGACACATCTATAAACATCTAAAACTGAATTCACAATCATAACCCCAAAACCTGGTCCTTCCACAGTGTTGCCTTATTTGAACTCAGTAAATGGCAATTCCATCTTTCCAGCTACTGAAATCAAATCCTTGCTTTCTTTTTCTTACACTCCAACTTTCTCTTTATTCAGGTTTTGCTCAAGTCAAATGCCTAGAAACCTCTTACTACATTTTTGAAACAGCATTTCCCTGCCTCCCACCATCACTCTCTATCCTGTTAGCTTGCCTATTTTTAAAATATAGCATGTCTCAATCTCTAAAATTAGAGCATGTATTTCTTTACTTGATCATCATCTCCCAACAGAATGTGAGCTGAGGGCAGAAATTTTGCTGGTTCACTAGGGTATCTCTAGCGTATAGAGCAGTGTTGCTGGCACACAGTGGGCACTCAGTAATTACTTGCTCAACCAGTGAATGAACTGTACAACTCACACATAGATATTATAGCTGAACCAGCCTGTTGACAAGGCAAAGGCAATAGATTTAGAGATGAAGCATCAGGTTTGGGGCCAATCCCAATCACAGCTATGCATCTTTGGGCAAACTATCCTTCAAAGTCTATTTCTCTACCTGTAAAACGGGGTTTATGCCATCTTCCTCCACAAATAAGAAAGCTGCAACAGTCACTATCTATTTGCTACTATAACACACAAAAGATTCACTACCTGCAATTTACCAGAAACATTTGTTTCAATTTTCCTTCTAACTTCCCTTGTTCAGGTACCATACGAGAGTATGTGTTCTAAGGTCCTTATAATACCAATATACTATTATATCATTATATTATTTATTAAGTTTGTGCCTTAACGTGTCCACTTGTATAAAGTTTAAGAATGGTAAAGTAGAAGTTAATTACCAGAAAAAAAAAAAGTGATGGTCGCACAACTCTGTAAATACGCTAAAAATCATAGAATCCTACAATTAAAATAGGTGAATTTATGGTATACACATTATACCTTAAAAAACTGTTAATGAAACAAAAAAGAGATTCTCTCATTTCATATATAGGACTGCTGTAAAATGTCCTCAGAATTTAAGAATACGGAAAAAATACTAAAAGCCCTAAAATTTAAAATCAGTGCAACAGATGAGCTCTGCCATTAGTTTAAACAGGCTACCCTAAGACACGGCTTATAAAAGAAACCCAGATATCTGGTCAGGTCCCAAGTCACCTGAACAACCATCTTCAGAACTCTACAGGGATGAATTTAACCCCAGCGCTGTAAGAACACAGCCCGGCTCCTCGAGAAGAGCAAGCAAATCCTCGGACTCGGGAACTCGCCCGACGACCGTCCTCACCAACAACATCCCAGCTGCCTTTGTCCCGTCAAGCTCCTCAAGCAACCGCCCAACCACATTTCTTTTCCAGCGAGGACGCCTTTGGGGAGGGAATGAATGTCCACCCTTGATGGTCAACTGACATCTAGTTTTTGGAAGGCCCATGTCCGTTCTCCAACCCCAGATCTCCTGAGGGGGAGCTGACAAAACCTAGAGTTGCCAAGCTGACGACCCTCCCCGGGCCCTGGCAAACCCCGGCATGACCCAGACACCAAGGGAGCCAGCTCTGACTACCCCTTCCAGCTCAGCGGGCCCTAAAACAGAGGGCTGCATTTCAGCCTTGGCTGAACACCAAAGTCACCTGAGGAGATTTTAAAAGCATAGTTATGGGCGCCATCCCAGACCCTCTGAATCAGCAACCGGGCCTGCCCCAGCCTGGCGGCGCCGGTGTGTGAAAAAGTCGGAAGCCGCCCCACACTCTCCAGGTTCAACATCTACAGTCCAGTTAAGCACCCCGCCACGCTTTCGCGCGGGGACCCGCCCAAAACCCTCCGGGGAAACCCAGCATCCTCAGTCCCCGCAAAGCGCCCCGGACGACTGGGCGGATTCAAGAGACACGCTTCCCGCGCCCGCGAAGCTGTCCTCCCGCGAGAACGCCCCGCCCCGGCGGCGCCCCCCGCTCCGCTTCCTGATTGGCTGGGATCGAGGCGGCGTTTGGGGTCAGGTCCAGCCCCTTCTCCAGGGTGACAAAGGCGCGCTCTGGATCGGTTCTTTCCACCAGCCAATCATTCCTCCAGCCAGTCATCACCGATTTTCTTCATCTTCTGTCCTGCAGTCCCCCTACCCTCCGCTTTTCGCTAATTAAGAGAATCGCGTTTATTGGCCGCGCTCGTACCTCCCAGTCCAGGGGGTGCGCAGGCGCAGTACTATAATCTCGCTGAGTAGTCCCTGAACACGTGGGTTGAGTTGTCCCGTGCGGCTGCGGAGGGAGTGCAACCTCGATTTTGGTGGTGTCCATCGTGGGCAGCGAACTAATAAAGGCCATGGCGCCAGCGGCAGTCCTGAACGGGAAGGTGGTTTCCGCGTAAGCACCTGACATTGTTGTTAAGGCGTACTGCGCTGCAGGCTAGGACTCTGAGCAGTGTGTGCAGGTCCTCCGACCCATTTTTTGCGGGAGGGACACTTGTAGCGGAAGAATTAGGCCTGCTGGGCGGGAAGGGAGGACAATGTCCTGAGCCCGTAATACCTGAGGACCTGCAGCTGAAGAAAGAGACCCCAGGCACAATCTGCGTTTGCAGATTGACTGCCTGGTGGCTATGGCCGCTGGCTCCTGTGCTTCAGGGACAAGTCCCGTGATGACTATGCTTCCGAAAGCTCAGCTGCTGGTGACTTTCTGCCGGGAGAAAGGATAGTTGGGGCTGTGTGGAGCACCACAGTTAGAAATCCAGTCTACTCCCCTCACCTATAATTTGGAGGTGAGTAGATGGAGATTAGTGAGGTGACAAGGCTTGACAAGATTACAATGCTGATTAGTGACAGAGGATCTCCTTCCAGCCTATTTCGCTTTTTCAATACACTAGAATCTTTTATGCTAAGTGAAATCTAATAAACTTTTCTTTTCTCTTCAATCGTGTGCTTTTCTGTAACGGCCATCTCTCTGTCCTGGCCCTAGAGTTACTTTCTAGTTTGGCTCCTGAGTCCTGACAATATTCTGCATTCCACTTGACCTCTGCCTGTTCTACCCTTAAGGGACATCTGTCTGCTTAATTAGTGGGTGTGGTTGCCAAATTTATTCCCAGGAAGTAACACCAGCCGCTTGTTAGAAGGTGACTGATGGGGAAAAATAAGGGTAGAGAAGGAAGAGGGAAAGGTATATTCTGTGTCACCTTACTGAGGATGATCTTGGGACATTTGACATCACCAGTTATTTAGTAATGCTTTGGCTGGCAACAGTAATTGTCTTGTAACTTCTAACTTTATGAATGGAGGTTTTTGAGTAAATTAGAAAGTTATTGGTGGTGAAACCTACCCTGGGGCAAAATGATTGTTTCCTGGAATGTGGAGATGGTGGTCAAAGATGACTAGATATAAGTTAGATGGTGGTGAATTTTTCACATTGCTCAGGAGAAACCCCGGATTTTTGGATTAGAAATCACAATACTTATATCTGAGTGCTTTTCAACATGTGGCTTACTAAACTGTATTGTTTGTGACATTCCTTTTTTATTTGCTTACATGCAAACCTACTCCCTTTACCAGTGACTTTCCCTTTATAAAGTCTTCCTTTTAGGACTGGTTATGAAGAGAATTTAGGTTTGCTTCTTGACAGGCTACTGAGATAGGTACTCACTGAATATGTTTTGGTTGAGTGGAGAGCAAGTTAACTATATTTATAAGGGCAGATATAGGCATTATTTTGTTTGTCTATATCCAAAACATCTAAAAACTCTCTTTCACATCTTACTACTTGTGTGGCTTTAAGCAAATTAATTAACCTCTCTGTGCCAAAATTTCCTGAAATGCAAGATAAAGATAATGTCTAGGCCTTTAGGTTGTTTGGAGAATTTAATGAGTTCCTAACAGGGGAGCATTTAGAATTGTTCCTGGCCCATAATAAATGTTCAATACATGTTAGCTGTATTAATGATTAGTGATTAGCTAATGCATACAGGAATGATTGATTCATTATCTTTTTGACTGAGATAGCTGCCTTGAGATCTATTTCAGTGGTACTCAACATCAGTTGCACCTAAAATCACTTAAGGAATTTTCGTTATTTTTTTTATCTAAATATGAATTCATGCAAAAAAGTGCACCTGTGGTAACTATACATCTCAATGAACTTTTCACAACCTAACATACCTGTGTATCCAGCACCTAGATCAAGAAATGGCATTTGGTGGGGTGTAGTGGCTCATGGCTGTAATCCTAGCACTCTGGGACGCTGAGTCGGGAGGATCACTTAAGGTCAGGAGTTTGGGGTTGCAGTGAGCTATGATGATGCCTCTGTACTCTAGCCTTAGGCAACAGAGCAAGACCCTACCTCAAAAAAAAGAAAGAAAGAAAGAAATGGCATTAATGGCACCCCAGAAGCCCCCTTCTCACCCCCATCCAGTCACTACCCCCCACAAAGGTAATTTTGCTATTCTGACTTTTAACACTAGGCTAGAGAATAGTTTTGCCTGTTTTTGGACTTCATATAAATGGCATCATAGAGTATAAGTCTGTATCTGGCTTCTTTTAATCAACATTGTGTTTCTGAGATTAATCTGTGTTGTATGTAGTTATTGTTCATTTATTTTCATTGCTGTGTTTTATTCTACTGTATGCCACTATTTACTTATCTATGGACATTTGGGTTTCCAGTTTTGAGCAATTGTGAATAGTGCTGCTATGAGTAGTCTCTTACAGGTGTTTTGGTGGATCATATATATAATATACACATTTCTCTTGGGCACATACCTAAAAATAAGACATGCATATGATCAATTTTGATAGATGTTGCCAATCTTTCAAAGGTTGTTTTACCAATTTACACCCATAGGGAGCTTTTGAAAAATACCAATGCTTGCTGCCCATACTATATTGATTTAATTGGAATTGTTAATAATAAGCCACTGGACTCGATTTTTTTTTTTTTTTTTTTTTTGAGACGGAGTCTTGCTCTGTCACCTGGACTAGAGTGCTGTGGCATCAGCCTAGCTCATAGCAACCTCCAAGGCCTTGGCTCAAGCCCTTCTCCTGCCTCAGCCTCCTGAGTAGCTGGCATTACAGGCGTGCACCACCACTCCAGGCTATTTTTTTCTGTTTTTAGTAGAGACACGGTTTCACTCTTGCTCAGGCTGGTCCCCAACTCCTGACCTCAAGCGATCCTCCCACCTTGGCCTCCTAGAGTGCTAGGGTTACAGGTGTGAGCCACCACACCTGGCCTGTAATGCATCTTGAAGGTTGAGACCACTTATTAAATCTAAATCCAATTTTTATCATTAAAGAATGGGGTATCTTATTTACAACTAATTGACCACAACCAATTACAGAGTCCTTTGTTCCTTATCCACTCCCACTGCTTCATCTGACTAGCCTTAAAAAACGAGGTGGGGGGGGTGGTTAGTGTGTTAAGATTTAGCTACAAGGCGGGGCGCAGTGGCTCACGCCTGTAATCCTAGCACTCTGGGAGGCTGAGGGGGACGGATTGTTTAAGCTCAGGGGTTCCAGACCAGTCAGAGAAAGAGTGAGATCCTGTCTCTACTAAAAGAAAAACAGAAAGCAATTAGCTGGAAAACTAAAAATATATAGAAAAAATTAGCCAGGCATGGTGGCACATGCCTGTAGTCCCAGCTACTCGGGAGGCTGAGGCAGGAGGATCGTTTGAGCTCAGGAGTTTGAGGTTGTTGTGAGCTAGGCTGACACCAAGGCACTCTAGCATGGGCAACAGAGCAAGACTCTGTCTCAAAAAAGAAAAAGAAAAAAAAAAAAGATTTATCTACAAGTATTGAAAGCATTTTCTGGAAAAGATTATTCCAGGTACTGGAAGGGTCTCTTTCTCCAGCCTGCTCAGAGTTAACATAGCTAACCTTCTACATTGTCCTGTTGTTGAACAGCCAGTTTCTCCTGTCAACTGAAGAATGTTGAGGTTCATAAATTTGGAAAGGAGAGCTTTATTTCTCAAAAAGAGTTGCAGCCTGCAGGGTGGCCATTCTGACTAGCTGGGAAGCATAGCCTCAGGCAGAAGCTGAGAGCATGCACTTGGAGAGGGGAACTGGGGAGACATTATTCATGATAATGTTAGTGAAATTAATAATGACATTAGTAATGATAATTTATGCTGAACAGAATGGCCAAATATTCATATTTAATGAGCCATAGGAAGTGTCATGAGTATTTACAAAAGGAGAAACATGCACATTCACAATTGAGCTTCCTGACTCTACATAGGTCACATGTACAAAAAATGGCGGTGTTAGCATGATCCAAGGGTGGAGGTTTTGGCCCTTGATATTAAAAGATGACACAGAGGAAACAAAAACGATCCCTGAGCATCCACTGTGGATGGGTCAGAACCACTCCATGGTCAGTGGTCCCTTATCAGGAAGGAATGTTGATCACTTGTGCCTAAACTACAGGAGCAGCATTGTTGATTGTAATCAGTGGTGGAGCAAGTTATTTCGAAAGGCTAGTTCTGGCTGGGCACAGTGGCTCACACCTGTAATCCTAGTACTCTGGGAGACCAAGGTGAGAGGATCCATTGAGCTCAGCACTTCCAAACCAGCCTGAGCAAGAATGAGACCCTGTCTCTACTAAAAATAGAAGAAATTAGCTGGGTGTGATGGTGCGTGCCTCTAATCCCAGCTACTCGGGAGGCTGAGGCAGGAGGATCACTGAGCCCAGGAGTTTGAGGTTGTTGTGAGCTAGGCTGACACCAGGGCACTCTAGCCTGGGCAACAGAGCAAGACTCTATCTAAAAAAAAAAAGAAAAAAAAAAAAGAAAAGAAAGAAAAGAAAAAGAAAAGGCTAGTTCTGTTTAATCCTTGAGGAATAAAGTTTGATGGGGTATAACAAATCATGTCTGACCTCCCATCCTGTCATGGCCCAGATTTCAGGTTGAGCTGTTAAGTGGATTGGAGGGCTTGGGATTTTATTTTTATTTCCCACTACCAATGCAATTCACAAAGGAAGCATTAAGACTAAGGCCCCAGCGGGTGGATTGTTTGAGCTCAGGAGTTCGAGACCAGCCTGAGCAAGAGCGAGACCCTGTCTCTACTAAAAATAGAAAGAAAGCGTATGGACAGCTAAAAATATATGTAGAAAAATGAGCCGGGCATGGTAGCCCATGCCTGTAGTGCCAACTACTCGGGAGGCTGAGGCAGGAGGATTGCTTGAGTTAGGCAGGAGTTTGAGGTTGCTGTGAGCTAGTCTGACGCCATGGCACTCCAGCCCGGGCAACAGAGCGAGACTCTGTCTCAAGTAAAATTAAAAAAAAAAAAAAAAAAAAGACTAAGGCCCCTTGGTGCCTACAGAATATTTTTCTTTTCTTTTTTCTTTTTTTTTTTGAGACAGAGTCTCGCTTTGTTGCCCGGGCTAGAGTGAGTGCCGTGGCGTCAGCCTAGCTCACAGCAACCTCAAACTCCTGGGTTTAAGCGATCCTTCTGCCTCAGCCTCCTGAGTAGCTGGGACTACAGGCACGCGCCACCATGCCCGGCTAATTTTTTCTATATATATTTTAGTTGGCCAGATAATTTCTTTCTATTTTTAGTAGAGACGGGGTCTCGCTCTTGCTCAGGCTGGTCTTGAACTCCTGACCTTGAGCGATCCACCCGCCTCGGCCTCCCAGAGTGCTAGGATTACAGGCGTGAGCCACCGCGCCCGGCCCAGAATATTTTTCTTTAATGTGCTTATAAGGTGTCTCTTTCAGAGATAGCTGCATCTTGGACTTGACCTTCCTGGAGAGCTTGACTCCAAGATATACATTTCCCTGGGAGGGTAGAGGGCCTACCTGGCTCATGGGGTAGCACAGACCTACCAGCTCCTGTGTGCTGAGGTTGCAGCAGGCAAGCCGACCCTTGGGCCAATGGCCCTGGAGGAATCTTGATCAAGAATGTGGTTCTTACAGCTTTAGCAGGTTGGGCTGCAGGTGGAGGTACTGGACAGGGTGTTAGGCCAAGGACACTCTTGAGAGAGAAGGTAAGCGAGTTTCCAGGTTCTTCATTGTAGCCAGGGATCCTGGAACCTGGGGAAAAGCAAGGTGTGCAGATCAGCTACCTTGGTTGCCACCAACTATTGGGTCTTTCCTCTCTTTTTTTTTTCTTATTTATTTATTTACTTTTTTATTTTGCTAATCTTCTCTGTATCATTCCAATTTTAGTATATGTGCCACCGAAGTGAACATGAACTGTTGGGTCTCTCTAGGGACAAATTTGCAAGACTTCAAGTGCCCCAGGCAGTTTCTTTCTCTTGATTAATCACATTTCCAAAATATAGTGTTTGAATTGTAAATTTCTTCAGCCTAGATACCACTGAGGAAGAAAAGAGAAAAAAGTATTTTTAAAATCAATTTTAAAATAATAAAAAGGAAAAAAAATGAATTGTAAATTTCTTCGCTGGCGGGAGGAAAGGTAGGGCAGGTCATGAGTTCCAGTCAGAACTTCTCTAAAATCCAGTCCACTCCTCACATCCCATCCTGCAGATGAAGAAATAGTTGAGGCCAGAGAACTGATGTGATTTGTCCAAGGGTTACTAGGCTGGTTAATGGCAGAGGCTCAACTAGAACCAAGGTCTTCACCCAGTACTTGGTGTTTTTCACTCTAAGAGATATTTACTACTTGCTAAAAGGAATTTTTTTAAACTTACATTTTTCTTTACAGTGGTCTTCCCCTCTCACTACCATATTTCCAAGTTTTCTGAAAATGCCATCCTTTTATCTCTTTTTATTATTATTCTCCCTTTATACTTTCCTGGGAGCCAAGACATTGACAAAGTTCAGCATTCTAGATTCTTTCTCTGCCTGCTCTACCTTGTGAGAAATTTCAACATTTACCTGATGGATCTAGTTGCCAAATCATCTCCCTTTGGAAGTGATATCACATTTCTTCGTTACAGGGAGTTCTGTTGTTGCAGCCTGAATTTGATACCTTGGGGGGAGGTCTGAGGATTAGAGACAAGTGTGTATCCTTTTTAGATATTTATTCACTTATGCTACTAATATCTGTGTGCCTCTTCTATGCCAGGCAATCTTCAAAGCCCTGAGACTCTAACAATGAACAAAACAGCCCAAACTCCTACCTTGGTGGAGTTTGCATCCTGACAGGCAGAGACAGATGATACAACAGGTGAAACGAGAATGTGAGGTGGTGAGAGGTACGAAAGAGAAAACCAGAGCAGGGAAGAGGGACAGGAATTTCTGTGGCATGAAGGTTCCAACTTTAAATATGGGAGTTAAGGTCATATTCTTTGTAAAAGTCATTGTCATTATTTTGGGGATGAGGGCTCCAGACCCCACATTCAAACTGGGCCTTGTTTTTTTCTTTTTGAGACAGAGTCTTACTCTGTGGTCCAAACTAGAGTGCCGTGGCGTCAGCCTAGCTCACAGCAACCTCAAACTCCTGGGTTCAAGCAATCCTACTGCCTCAGCCTCCCAAGTAGCTAAGTAGCTGGGACTACAGGCATGCGCCACCATGCCCGGCTAATTTTTTCTATATATTTTTAGTTGTTTAGCTAATTTCTTTCTTTTTTTTTTTTTTTTTTTTTTTTGTTGTTGTTAGTAGAGATGCTCTTGCTCAGGCTGGTCTTGAATTCCTGAGCTCAAATGCTCCATCCACCTCAGCCTCCCAGAGTGCCAGGATTACAGGCATGAGCCACCTGCCCGGCCTCAGCCTGGGCCTTGGAACTTTGATCTCACCAGTTAGTAAATGACTGCCTTGAGGGTCGATAGCTTCGGCCCTGTGGGAAGCTGACCTTGAGTAGAGGCTACCGAGTTGAAAAGCCTGAGTAGTGAAAGCCTGCCCTAGGCATAAGGGTGATGTCCTTTAAAAGATTATACAAAGGGGAAAGGGTTATACTTTACCAATGTTGGAAGAACCACCTTGCTTTGGTTTGTAGATAAGAAAGTATAGTTTTTCTGGCCGGGCGTGGTGGCTCATGCCTGTAATCCTAGCACTCTGGGAGGCCGAGGCGGGAGGATTGCTTGAGCTCAGGAGTTCGAGACCAGCCTGAGCAAGAGTGAGACCCCCGTCTCCACTAAAAATAGAAAGAAATTATCTGGACAACTAAAAATATATAGAGAAAAAATTAGCCAGGCATGGTGGTGCATGCCTGTAGTTCCAGCTACTCAGGAGGCTGAGGCAGGAGGATTGCTTGAACCCAGGAGTTTGAGGTTGCTGTGAGCTAGGCTGACGCCATGGTACTTTAGCCCAGGCAACAGAGAAAGACTCTGTCTCAAAAAAAAAAAAAAGGATAGTGTTTCTATATGTGTGCCTTTGAAAGTGGGGTGTACTACATAAATTTTGTGTGATTTGTTTGGCTTTCCCTCAGTTAGTTTGCTGTAGTTAAACCTGCTCCCTCCACTGGTGGCATTTTTCTTTTTCTTTTCTTTCTTTCCTTTTTTTCTTGAGACAGGATCTTGCTCTGTCACCCAGTCTGGAGTGCAGTGGCATCATCATAGGTCACTGCAACCTCCTCAGCCTCCTGAGCTCAAGCAATCTTCCTGCCTTAGCCTCCTGAGTAACTGGGACTACAGGTGCACCACCACACTCAGCTAATTTTTTAATTCTTTGTAGAGACGAGGTCTGGCAATGTTGCTTAGGCAGGTCTCAAACTCCTGGTCTCAAGCAATCCTGCATTGGCTTCCCAAAGTGCTGGAATTCCTGGCATGAGCCACTGTACTATCTGATGCATTTTTCCTGATTAAGTGTCCTTTCTAAAAAGACTGGTTGTGAAGAGGCAGATGGTTTGCAACTTGGTAGGACAGTAATAGTAGGTGCTCTGAGTTTTTGTTGTTTGAGTGTGGGGCAAGTTGGATGTGTATGTGAGCTCCCTGTAGATGATAGCCCCAGAGCCTAAACACACTGCCTCCTCCGTGGATCACTGGGTAATTTAGTTTAACTCTTTGTGCCTTAGCTTCCTTGTCTGTATGTTGGGGTAGTAATGACACCTAACTCACAGTTTGTTAGTAATTTTTTTTTTTTTTTTTTTGAGATAGTCCCGCTCTGTCACCTGGGCTAGAGAGCCATGATATCAGCCTAGCTCACAGCAACCTCAAACTCCTGGGCTCAAGTGATCCTCCTGCCTCAGCCTCTTGAGTAGCTGGGACTACAGGCACGTGCGACAACACCTGGTTAATTTTTCTATTTTTAATAGAGATGGGGGCCGTGGTGTCAGCCTAGCTCACAGCAACCTCAAACTCCTAGGCTCAAGCAATCCTCCTGCCTCAGCCTCCCAAGTAGCTGGAACTACAGGCATGCACCACCATGCCCGGCTAATTTTTTCCATATATATTTTTAGCTGTCCATATGCTTTCTTTCTATTTTTAGTAGAGACGGGGTCTCCCTCTTGCTCAGGCTGATCTCGAACTCCTGAGCTCAAATCATCCACCCGCCTTGGCCTCCCAGAGTGCTAGGATTACAGGCATGAGCCACCGCTCCCGGCCTAATCTTGAGCCTTAACATTAGAATTTATCCTAGAGATCAAAGATAAAGATAAAACCTATACATTTAGCTACTGGGCTAGAATCATTTCTGTAAAAATGATTTACTCACCATAGTTGAGGACAGGTCTTCTTGTTTACTGAATTAAGGTTGGTGAGCCTTGTACTTTGTTCTGTAGATGAAATACCTGCAGGTCTTTTTGTGCTTAAAAATATTTGCCTATAGTGAGCTCCAAGGTGCTGATTGGTCAGAAATTGAATATCTGAACCTTCAGTATTCTGACTGGCTTATACTGCAGGAAAGCAGGTGGGAGTTCCTGAGAGGTGGGACCTTCTGCTAGGTCTTAGAGAAGCCACCCAGGCAGGCTATTGGGTGTATTGTAGCTAGAGTGTGGCAGAGTCCAGGTCTGGCAGCCAACAACTGTGGTCATGGCACCAGCAAAAATCCTGACGGGGGAGGAGGCCTATGAGTAAGTACAGTACCTTGTTGGTTAGGATTAGGCGGTTTGGGATTTGGACAGTGGGGTTTGAGCAGGGGTGTGTGGTCCCCTATTATACCTGCCACTTGCATGAAGAGTCTTCTAGAAGAAAGGGTGTCAGGCTGGCCTAGCATGGAGGAGGGTCCCTGGGGAAAAGGGAAATGGCTTCCCTCTCTTCCAATTGACAAGGTTAAGCGATAAAGACTGCTTGTATGCAGCCAGGCTCACTTTCCTCGCTGTGCAGTGAGGATGATGATAATTGTCTTATTTCCTGAGGTTGCCAAAAAGAGTGTGTAAGGCTGTTAGAACAAATCTGTATGCTACTGTAATGGTGGCAGGTACCCCTCCCTTCCCTAATTAAAAAAGAAGAAGTCCCTCCTATCCCTCAGTACGTGCCCCAAAGCTGAAACAAACGACATCTCCTGGCCAAAGAAGCTCCCATCCCCCATCCCTAAAAACATGTATAAACCCACTCAGACTTCTGGGCGGGGCGGCTTCTCTAGTTCCACTCGTGGGACTGTGAGGCTCGCCCGGGTCCCTCTCTCGGGGACTCGTTACCCCCACCCGGGAGCGCCCCAATAAAGCCTCTTTACTTCCCCTTTCAACTCTGCTCGTCTTTCTTTCTCTGGCGCCGGCTACTTCAAAGAAACCTTACATTTAGTACCGAAACCCGGGAAGATACTTTAACTTTAAGCTACGCCGCCCCTCCCCTGGACTCCGGTCTTAAAACCTTACAGTTACAACTGTATCTTCAGATACTGGATCCACAATGCAGAGGGCCCCCATTACCGCTGTACTGTGCAGTTTGCTGTCCTTATTAATTTCCCCAAAGGCTGCACTTGGGACCCGTAAATCCTTGACCTTATGGCCGGGCACAGTGGCTCACACCTATAATCCTAGCACTCTAGGAGGCTGAGGTGGGAGGATTGCTCAAGGTCAGGAGTTCAAGACCAGCCTGAGCAAGAGCAAGAGCCTGTCTCTACTGGAAAAAAAAAAAAAAAGAAAGAAAGAAATTAGCTGGACAATTAAAAATATATAGACAAAATTAGCCAGACATGGTGGCACATGCCTGTAGTCCCAGGTGCTCAGGAGGCTGAGGCAGGAGGATTGCTTAAGCCCAGGAATTTGAGGTTGCTGTGAGCCAGGTTGACGCCATGGCACTCTAGCCTGGGCAACAGAGCAAGACTCTCAAAAAAAAAGAAAAATCCTTGACCTTGAAGGGGTGGATGGCTAATTGGGCCACAGGCAGGATTCCTTAGCCACTCTGCCACCCTTCCCCTCCATTTTGCAATTTATGAAACTTTTTCCAGAAGCAAAGTGAGTTGCCCAAGTGTTCGAGACTAGTGGCAGAGGCTCAACAGTACTTTTTTCTTCCTTAAACAAGAACTTGTGGCCGGGCGCGGTGGCTCACGCCTGTAATCCTAGCACTCTGGGAGGCCGAGGCGGGTGGATTGCTCAAGGTCAGGAGTTCGAGACCAGCCTGAGCGAGACCCCGTCTCTACTAAAAATAGAAAGACATTATATGGACAACTAAAAATCTATATAGGAAAAAAAAAATTAGCCGGGCATAGTGGCGCATGCCTGTAGTCCCAGCTACTCGGGAGGCTGAGGCAGTAGGATCGCTTAAGCCGAGGAGTCTGAGGTTGCTGTGAGCTAGGCTGACGCCACGGCACTCACTCTAGCCTGGGCAACAAAGTGAGACTCTGTCTCAACAAAAAAAAAAAAAAAAAAAAAAAAAAAAAAAAAACAAGAACTTGTCACTTGCTAAAAGGAATTGCAAACTTTTACCCCTCACCAAGACACATCCTGGCTGTGGTTCTCCCTGTGCACCTTCCATTGTTAGAAAATAAATCAACCAATCAATCTGTCTGAGAAGCACCCAGGACTGGTTCTTTTTAGAAAGTCGTTTTTGGTGGGTGCTACTCCTACCACTCTGGAAGGCTGAAGCGGGAGGATCACTTGAGGTCAAGAGTTCAAGACCAGCCTGAGCACAAGAGGGAGACCGCATCTCTGCCAAAAATAGAAAAAATTAGCCAGGCGTGGTGGCATGGGCCTGTAGTCCCAGCTACTTGGAAGGCTGAGGCAGGAGGATCGCTTGAGTCCAGGAGTTTGAGGTTGCTGTGAGTTATGGTGATGACACTGCACTCTACCTGGGCAAGGGAGTGAGACTCTGTGCCAAAGGGGAAAAAAAGAGTCATTTTTGAGGTTATAGTCTGATTTTGACTGGTTAGATATAGAAAAGTCAAACCTTCTTACTTTGTTGGCTAAGATTTTTTTTCCCCATGATAAAAAGTTCTTCGCCCCAAGCTTGGGCGGGAGAGGTAACAGCTTTGGGTCTGGTGCTTAACCTGTCTCAGGAGATAATGGAGTATTTCTGTGAAAGGTTTTGCCAGAGCCTGTCAGGAACTTATTTTCACTACATTGCATGACTTAACGTTATAAATGATCTTTCCTTTAGGTTTGGGTACCCAAACACTGATCACTCAGTTATTAATAGACGCTGCCTTTTAGTCCTAAGCCCTTTCTACCTAAGGTTTCTTTTAGTCTTCTTGGAAAGCAGAAAGGCCAGGTCTTTGTGAGGCTTTTCTCTTTTTTCTTTTTCTTTTCTATTCTTTTTTTTTTTTTTTTTCTGTGAGGCTTTTCTCATTATGAGCTTTTGACATGTTCTTCCCTCCAAGTGGACACCTCTCTTTTTCCCAGTTCTTTCCACATTCCTCTTTGATGTTCCAGAGACCTGCAAGGGCCTTGGAGCTGTTTACTATGGCCATGCTCTGTGCTTAGGTAATACTCAGATAGTTTGGACTTCTCTGGCAGGCCCACTGGCAACAACTCTCTCTTGTTGGCATATAGTTGGGCACATCTTTTTTTTTTTTTCATTAATTTTTTTATTTGCAGGAGGAGTTGAAACAAATTTTAAGGAAGCTATTCTTTTTTTTCCCCTAAACATGAATCATTCAAGTAAAACCAACTTAACTATAGAAATGTAGCAAAGTAAGGGGAAAGAAGCACAACAACCCAAGAGGCAAAGGCTGGGGGGAGAGATGGATGCAGTCCACATATAACATATGCATAAATGCCTATGATCCACCTGCTCTGGACCGCCTCCCCAGAGGGCAAGCATAAGGACTCATTTTAAGAGGATGTTCCCCCCCCCCCCAAACATTTGAGAATGTTTCAACTTAAAGCTTAAGGTTAAAAAGGAAAAAAAGAAAGAAAAAAAACCCATGAACCACCCAGCCATAACCACCTTCCTTAATCAATCATAGGAGTTTCTTTTAGTTGGGTACATCTTAAAGATCCTCATACTCAGAGCCAACCTGCTTTGTGTCAACTCTTGATACTAGCAGAAGGTGACAAAATTGTGGTCTAGGGGCCAAATGTTTTGTTTTGTTTGACTTGCAGAATTATTTTTAAAATTGGGATTACTTCCCAACACATTTATATCTCGAATTATGCATAAAAATCTGGATGTCTGACTTTGAAAGGAATGAAAAGTTTAGCAATACTGCATACTGCACTCTATTCCTAATGTCACCAATTTGTTGGATCTGAGTTCTTGCTGCCCTCCCACGTCCCCACCTCCTAGGATTGGTGTGGGTAGGGGAGGTGGGACCACATTGTTCTGGAATCCCACCATACTTGGCTGCAAGTACCAGGACTCCGAAGCTGCTATTCTTTCTGACCTTTCTCTAATGAATTTATAATCCACTTTTAAAATCCTACATTTTAGGAAGCCTTTGTGGACCAATTCAACCTAGTCCCTATTTCCATTTGTTCCTCTAGATTAGTGGTTCTCAAAGGCAGGTAGTTTTTCCCTCCCTCCACCTCCGGGCATTTGGACATGTCTGGAGGAGACTTTTTGGTTGTCATGTGGGGGAGAGGAGGGGCTGTGTGCTATTGGAATCTAGAAGTAGAAGCCAGGGATGGTGCTAAAGTACCCTACAGGGCACAGCACAGCCCCCACAACAAAGGCTCATCAGGTTCAAATATCAGTAGTGCTGACCTTAAGAAACCCTGATCTAGAAGCTTAAAACAAGTCATTATTAATATATGATTGTGTGTGTGGATTAATGATGGTCTTTGCCTTCACTGAAAATTAGATGATCCATTAACATTTTTCACTATTCTGAGTTACTGTCATGTCATAAATATCAAGCAATTTACTTTTTCTTTCTTAGTTCTTTGAGAGGTTAGAGAAAATTGGATGGAAGTACTTACATTGTAAATTTCCAATAAAATATTCTCTTCACAGGAAGCTTTCAAATTTTTATTTGAGGTACCTGTCAAATTTAGTAACTATCTGGGTTAAATTGTAATTTTCATTGTAAATATTTTATTCTTAAATGTAATAATAAAAAGTACTATTATCAGTTGACTGTTTTGTATACTGATATGATATAGCTTTTACCATATTACTGATATGTGAAGACAATCAGTTTTCTTTCAACAAAAAAAGGTAATTTAGTCTTTTAATTTGACTTAAATGGTGAGGAATTTGAAATATGTTCCATGGAACACTAGGTGGCCTCACAATCACAGTTATTTTTACAAGGAAATACATATTAAGTTTTCAAAACTTTTTGAAGTTTTTTTTGCAGTAAAAAAGTTGTAATGAGCAAATGAAATAAAGCAACAGGAACAAAATAGAAATGAAACAAATTAAGTAAAACATTTGTGGTTGGCTAGGTGTGGTGGCTCATGCCTGTAATGCTAGCGCCCTGGGAGGCTGAGGCAGGAGGATCGCTTGAGGTCAGGAGTTGGAGACCAGCCTGAGTAAGAGTGAGACCCTGTCTCTACTAAAAATAGAAAAAATTAGCCTGGAGTGGTGGTGCACACCTGTAATCCCAGCTACTCAGGAGGCTTGAGCCCAGGACTTTGAGGTTGCAGTGAGCTATAATGACGCCACTGCACTGTCTCAAAAAAAAAACAAAAAAAACAAATTGTGGTTTATTATATTGTTAAAATCTTACAACAATAATCTCCTCAGGGAGGGGAAGATTAATTTGTGTCTTTGTTTAGAAAAAGCCCTAGGCTGGGAGTGGTGGCTCACATCTGTAATCCTGGCACTTTGGGAGACTGAGGTGTGAGGATTGCTTGAGGCCAGAAGTTTGAGGTTGCAGTGAGCTATGAAGACAGGTCTCCAGTGTAGCCTGGGCAACAGAACAAGAACAGTCCTGTCCCTGTCTTTGACCCTGTCTCAAAAAAAAAAAAAAAAAGAGAACGAGAGAGAGAGAGAGAGAGAAAGAAAGAGTCCTAGGACCCTATATTTTGCCTACATTTTGAAGGTGAATGTTATGATTTTTCTCTGAGGAGTTACTAAATGTGTTCTCTATGTACTTTTTTTTTTTTTTTTTTTTGAGACAGAGTCTCACTCTGTTGCCCAGGCTAGAGTGAGTGCCATGGCGTCAGCCTAGCTCACAGCAACCTCAAACTCCTGAGCTCAAGCGATCCTCCTGTCTCAGCCTCCCGAGTAGCTGGGACTACAGGCATGCGCCACCATGCCCGGCTAATTTTTTCTATATATATTTTTAGCTGTCCATATAATTTCTTTCTATTTTTAGTAGAGATGGGGTCTCGCTCTTGCTCAGGCTGGTCTCGAACTCCTGAGCTCAAACGATCCGCCCACCTCGGCCTCCCAGAGTGCTAGGATTACAGGCGTGAGCCACCGCGCCCGGCCTCTATGTACTTTTTGAGAATTATTTGAGAATAGCTCTAAGCCTTTGCTCCATTTCAGTGTTTTTGTTGTCTAATGTCAGCTTTCTTTTCATCACATAGATTAATTACTGCTACCTTTTCCTACCGTAACAAACTTCTGTTTAGGTTACATCCCTCTTAGGTTATATTTTATCAATGCTTTTTTTGTCTGGCATAAAATGTCAAAGGTTTGATATTGAGCCATCGTGTTAAACAGAATGAATTGGAATTTGTAATGGACTTTGGAAAGAATAATTGTGTAAGAATTTGTGTAAGAATAAGGCAGAAGAGATGACTGAGTGACTGTTTAGGGGTCTTAGGCTGTGCCGAGAGGCCATGACTGGGTGGCTGTTAAGGGGTGTCAGGCTATGACTGGGTGGCTGTTAAGGGGTGTCAGGCTATGCCCAGCTCCACAGCTGATTGTCATTTGGGGGAGCGGCTAAGGCTGGCACTGCTGGAGAGTGAAAACTGGGCAGCTCTGGGATTTCCTGTTCTCTTGTCTCAGAGCAGAACTGTGGCCTCTGTCCAGGCCAAATCCCAGTTTAAAAAAAAAAAAAAAAATCTAATGGTCTATTAATTCTTCTTTTGAACTACATTATTGTAGAGAATATTGATGTGAAAAAACAAGGTCACTAACTAGAAATGAAGTTTGTAAGTCTTGGGTTTGACTTCTTGTATTAACACCATTTAACCTTCTTGATGTTTACTAGGCCAGTCCAAATGATCTATTTCTCGTGACCTGTGCCTGTTTGTCAGTTTTTTGTAAAATATGGAGAAGTGGAGCTGGGAGTAGTTGAATTAGAATAAGGGAAGAGATGCCTGTGATTGACTGTCTATGTATATTTTTACACCAAGTGTGGTTAAGGTGGGTAAGATGAAGAAAAGTAAATGACCAAACTGGTTCTCCTTAGCTGGGTGTGGTGGCTCATGCCTGTAATCCCAGCACTTTGGGAAGCTGAGGTGGGAGGATCAATTTATGGATGTAATTTAACCTAATGTCCTGCTGTATTGATGAGAAGGTATGTGTTGGTAAATTATCTTAGTTTCATAAGAGGTTATACTTTGAACCTTGTGTTAAATTCTATGGTAAGGAAAATTCTTTTATGAATTGGAATATAATTGGTAAATTCATATTGAATTTGGAGTGAGATTCATTGAGTGATCATTCAGCTTTATGTGCATACCCTGTTGTTGTCTTACTAAGATGGTTTGAGCTTGAATTCTTTCCTGCAAAATGTTTTCATGGCAGCACCTGGAGAGTGGAAATGCTGAAAACGATGAGGATTAGGCTGGGCTCAGTGGCTCATGCCTGTAATCCTAGCACTTTGGGAGGCCAAGGCAGGAGGATCTCTTGAGGCCAGGAGTTGGAGATCTGTCTGAGCAACATAGCCAGGCCTCCTCCCTATAAAAAATAGAAAAATTAGCCAGGCAGGATGGTGCATACCTATAGTCCCAGTTATTCAGGAGGCTGAGGCAGGAGGATTGCTTTGGTCCAAGAGTTTGAGGTTGCAGTGAGCTATGATGACGCCACTGCACTCCAGCCTATGTGACACAGTGAAACCCTGTCTCAAAACAAAAAACAAAACAAAACAAAAAAAAGATGAGGATCAGTGCATTCCAGAAGTGTTGGTCCAGGTTTTCATTTCTTCACTGTATGATTGAATGCCATCTACTAATACATTTTAAACTAACTATTCCCACACCCCCTGGCCCAGTTGGTGTCAATAGGAGTTAGAAAAGATCCACATCTACTTGAGGCCTAGAAAAGTGATGAAAGGTCCATGGTACATATTATACCAGATAATGTCCGTTCAGTGAAGGTGTTTTTAACTTAAAAGAAAAGTACATCTAATGATCTACATCACTTATTTGTGCTTGAAATATTAAGTGAACTCCACCCTTTCCTTTTTCTGTAGGCAAATAAGGGAGAGACTGAAGAACGAAGTCACTCAGATGAAGGAGCAGGCACAAGGTTTCACACCAGGCCTGGCAATTTTACAGGTATTATGATAGTATATTTCTGTTAATGTTCTCCTTACTCGATCTACCAATAGCATTTCAGACAATGCTCTTCAGACCTCTCCCTCCATTTTTCTATCTTTTCTTTCTTATTTATTTTTTAATTATTTTTAAATTTTTTAGCTTTTGTGAAACCTTATGCCTTTCAGTTTCTCTTTGCAGGATCCCCTTTTTCAGTTCAACTTTGAAATATTTCGGTGTTTCCAGATGAGCTTTTGGAAGAAAAAAAAAATAAGAAAAAAATGAAATGTTTCGGTGTATCCTGGCCCTCTGCTCTTCTCTTCTCCTAGGCCAGTGTCTCTTGAACTTGGTCTTAGTCTGACCCCTTTACACTCTTAAAAATTTAAGACCTCAAAGAACTTTTGTTTGTGTAGATTCACCCACTAATGTTTGTTATATTAGAAATGAAAACTAAGAAGTTTTAAAAATATTCATTTTAAAATGCCAGTAGTAAGCTCATTATATGTTAAAATAAATAACATTTTTATGGAAAAATGACTTTTTGAAGACAAAATTTAGTGAAAAGAGAGGCATTATTTTACATTTTTATGCCCAACTGTGTACTGTCTGGCTCCAAGCTGGATTCGCATCTTCTGCATACAGTCGCTTACTGTGTGCTAGTTTCATAGAAACAGGAAAAATCCTTGCCTCATACAGATGTGTAGTTATAAAACGGAAGAATTTAATAGTCTTCCTAGATAATTGTGGATATTTTTCTTTGATACTGCACTAGTACTCAGTAAGTGAAGTTTTTAAAGATTAGTTGCAATGTAGAATCTGAAACTGTATCAGTGAACTTTATACTTTGTCATATCTTTTCAGACTTGCATACTTTGTTACATCAAAATGTTACATCCTTCATTCCTCATTTGGAAAATAATGGTTCACTGAATTATGCATATCTTCCAAATGTTAACACATTTCATTATGCAATATAAAAAGAATCACAATTGTTAATATCACCAAAGAGCTCATCAGAAAAGCCTTATTAAAGTATTGAGAAGCTGTCAAGCTCATAGGGGTGGATAAAAAGTTCTAATTTTTGCTTAAACTGAAACTTTATCATTGGCAACAAATATAGTTATTTGTTTTCCTTGAAGCACCAGGTTCATTTTATTCATTTTTGAGAATATTTGCCAAATACTGAAGCCTGGATAATCATCATTTGTCAGTTCTTTCAAGTAAAGATGGTTGACTTGGTTGACTAGATGTGGTGGCTCACTCCTGTAATCCTAGCACTTTGGGAGGGTAAGGCAGAGGATTGCTTGAGACCGGGAATTTGGGCTTGCAGTGAGCTACCATGACACCATTGCCTGAGCAACATAATGAGACTGTGTCTCTACAAAACAAACAAACAAAAACAATGGTGTTCCGTATAAAAATGCATCTAGTTCAGCTTGCACGTCAAAAAAGCACCTTCTCTAGTCTCCTTTGCTTATTTCTAATCTCCCTGAAACCTAAACCATTTGAATGTCTTAGAGCCCACCCCTCAGATCTCTTCGGCATTTTATTCTTCTGCAAAGTGACCTCACCCAGTTCCATAGCTTCTTGAGGGAATACTTCCAAATTTAACTCTCTAATTATCTAGAGTTTCTTCACTGAGCTCCAGATTCATCCAGTAAGGAGGCATTCAATAACTTGGTAGGAAGCATGTCACAAATATTTGTGCAGATAAATGTATGAATGAATGTTTGAAGTATTGATTTGGATAACAGGAGACTCAGAACTTTCATTTGAACAAATTACTAAGAATCAAAGGTGTGTGTTGTGGGTGTATACTGGTGCATTTGGAGAATGGTTATTTCTTGGTTTATTCTTGGGAATTGTTTGTTGTAGAAAGAGTAAATGTCATAGGCAAGAAGTATATCCTTTCTTAGCAATATTGGGAAGTTGGGGTTTTTTTTTTCCCCCTGCTTTTAAAATTGATTCTAACTTTGTTTTTCAAAATTATTGATTACAAATGTTTTTATTATATAAACACTGTTCTACAACTGATCTCCTATGTCCTTGCTGACTAAACAGTGGTAGGCTCTATTAATTTTGTACTTTAGCACCAGAGTCAACACCTGTGATGCAAGGCTTACATAACATGTTGTAACTGCATCTCTCTGTCTGACCTCTTAACTTTTCCACCCTGGGGTAGGCACCACCATCTTCCCTCACATCCAAGCCAGAAGCCTGGGATCATCTTTCCCTCACTCCCTTAGGGGTTATTCCTCCTGATTCCTAGTGCATCCACCCCTGGGGCCACAATGGTCACCTCCTCACCGATTTTAGGCTTCTATCTAAATACCTCCTGTCTTTCCTCTTGACCACAATGACAGCTCTTGTTAAAATGCAAGTCTGATCACAGTCCATCAAGCTATATAGACTCCCTATCCTTTATAGAAGGAATGACAGTACAGGTTGAGTATCCCGTCTCCGAAATGCATAGGACCAGAAGTGTTTCAGATTTTGGATATTTTTGGATTTTGGACCATTTGCGTATACATAATGAGATATCTTGAGGATGGGACCAAAGTCTAAACATGAAATTCACTTATGTTTCGTATATACCACACATATCCTGAAGGTAATTTTATACAATATTTTATTTACTTTTGTACATGAAACAAAGTTTTGACTATCACATGATAATCACATGACCCATCCCATGAGGTCAGGTGTGGAATTTTCTACTTGTGGCATCATGTCAGCACTCAAAATATTTCAGATTTTGGAGCGTTTCAGATTTTGCATTTCCAGATTAGGTACGGTTTACCTGTACTACTTATAAAGAGTGTCCATGATAGTTTAAATGATTTATATATATTTCTAATTGTTCATGATCTGGCCCAAGTATATACTTAAAAGTTGGAATTTTTTTTCCATAAAAATAGATGGATACTTTCCCAAGTAACTGGTATTTATAGGAAATTAAGACTTTTCATTTTAAGAAATACCAAGGAGGCTATATTTCTATCTTCTTAGCACATAAAATACTTTAATTATTAATAATATAGCAGCTAACACTTGCTTCGTCCTAGGAACTATTCAGAATGCTTTACGGGTGACAAGTAGTTCATTCAGTCCTTACAAAACACACAGAACACATGGACAGAAATAATAAAATTAATAAACTCAGCTGGCTTGAATATCTACAAAAGTTCCCTGAAACAGAAAGAAAATTAGTGGGTAGACCAATGCCCAAGATGTCGTACAGAGTAAAACAGGGATTGGTAAACTGTGGCCCATGTCCAAATGCTGCCAAGGACATGACAGCAGCAGCAGCTGTGGCAGGGTATGTGGCCCACAAGGCCAGAAATATATACTGTCTGGCCTTTTGCAGAAATAATTTGCTGATTCCTGGTGTAAAAAAAATTGTCCCTAACCTGTTCTCCTCCTGCAGGGGAGGGTACGGAATGTGCCCTCTGGGTAATAGGACCTTTTTTCGATGATGTAATGGATAACTACCCACAAGGAAGAAATCAGCATTCCTGATAAAATGCTTAAGTCATCTTCTTGATAAACTGTAATGGGACTAAGAATTGTTCTGGGAAACCAGTCTTCCACCCACCCATTTGACTGCTACCGGTTGTTTTTTGGTTTTCTTTTTTAAGATTTCAATATTTTTTATTTCAAAATATTAAGGGAGTATGAATGTTTTTGTTACATGGATACCTTGTATAATGCTTCAGTCGGGACTTTTCGTGTGCCCATCACCAGAATAGTGTTCATTGTACCCAATAAGAATCTTTAAACGTTCTTTTTGCATCTAGTCTTTCAATGATGTATAACTATTTTCTCTATGAAATGCCCAAACTAAGAGTGATTATTTGATTTGGCTTCTTAAAGTTCTTTTATAACTATTAAGTTTTCTTTTTGCAACTGGTGGCAGTTTTGGAGTTTTAGGAAAATTCCTAAAGAAGTATTCAAGCAGAAAACAGTTAATATAAAAGAACAATAACAACAAAAGACTTCAGACTTCTATAACACTAGATACCAAAGATGACATCTCTGAAGGAAAATGCTATCATTCCAAATCAGCCAAGGTCCTTCAAGTGCAAGGGGACGGCAGAAAAATATCTTCATATACACATAGGCTTAGAAAAATGCCCACATAGCTTTCCTGGAAAAGTGACTTTATAGTTGCATTTCACCAGCCTGAGAGATGAATGACAGTAAACTGTAAACCAGAGAACTTGTAGCTTAGAAAGGACTGGTAGGCTGGGCATGGTGGTTTATGCCTGTAATTATATCACTTTGGAGGCCAAGGTGGGAGGATCGTTTGAGGCCAGGAGTTTGAGGTTGCAGTGAGATAGGACACCACTGCACTCTAGCCTGGGTGACAGAGTGAGACCGTGTCTCAAAAAAAGACTGGCAGTAAGCAATAAAACGGCAAAGTTAAGTCTAAATAACTAATTGTAGGTACAAATGTGAATGAAATGTTAAAAATAATACTTTCATATTTAGAACTACCTCCTTTTTTACTCTGACTTAAAAATTCCAGTGTGCATCAAATCTGGCAACCGATTTAGTGAATGTTGGGTAGTAAGGGCAAAGGACATATATAGAAAATGACCAAAGGGGAAACAGGAAAGGCACTAACATTCTAGGGACATCCCCAAGGGAAGCAACTGATATACTTAGGTATGACTATACCATTAAAAAGAAAATCAAATTCCCCTCAAAGAACCCTTGGCTTTTTTCTTTTTTTTTTTTTGAGACAGTCTTGCTCTGTTGCCTGGACTAGAGTGCTGTGGCGTTAGCCTAGCTCACAGCAACCTCAAACTCCTGGGCTCAAGCAATCCTTCTGCCTCAGCCTCCTGCCTCAGCCTCCTGCCTCAGCCTCCTGAGGAGCTGAGACTGCAAGTGCACACCACCACTCCTGGCTAATTTTTTCCATTTTTTAGTAGAGACGGGATCTCGCCCTTGCTCAGGCTGATCTCGAACTCCAGATCTCAAGCAATCCTCCCGCCTAAGCCTCTCAGAGTGCTAGGATTACAGGCATGAGCCACCTCACCCAGCCACTCTTGGCTCTTGAAATTTAAATTAGCACTACAAAACTGGGAACTATCTGTATAAGGGACAACTGAAGCTAAGATTCCCTGAGATATGAGTGAGGTGTCCAGTAACAGCGTCAGCATGACAAGGTCTAGAAATACTCTGTTTCAGAGGCAGGCTCCCTTCTTTGCCGTGGTCCTGTTAAAAGGAGTCACGCTTCAGTTATCTTTGATATCGGGGGACCTGCCACATTTCCCTCTGCAATATTCTCTGCAATTTTGGGAGAAACCAAACTTACTGCCACGTATTGCAACTTTGAAAACGAGAAATGTCAACCCCTAGAACATGGAAAAATATTCATAAAATGAAGTTTTACAGATAAATGGTTTTAATGAAAAACTGTAAATCTGTTTGTGATTAAAGGAACACAGGGAACATAGAAGTAGTGGTTCAAAGGATTTGGATTCTGCCCTGTACCTTCCCCTCTGCCTTGCGGGCAGCAGATTGCCCTTTGCCTCGCTCATCTGCCCTGGTTTCTCTTCTCTGTGCGGCTGGGCTTGAGAGATTGCCACTGCCCCTGGTGGGGTGATGGCAGGAGAGGGTACAGAATGTGCCCTCTGGGTTCTCCTGCTTCTCAGGTGTTTTTCTTGCCCAACACGGTTTCTCAACCCTCTGCTCTGTTGTTCTCATATGTCGGCAGATATCCCATGTGTTTCTCATAGGCCTGCAGCACCCTTGCTTAGTTTCCAGCACACAGGCAGTTAGCCTCTGCCTTTTCTCTTCTTTTGGCGGTTGCAGTGGGAATCAGGTGGGCCTTGTTTCGGGGAGGGGCTGCAATGGCACCTGTGTTCACATCTCCATCCTGCCCCCACAGGCTCCTTGTTCTCCTGTGAAAGTTCTCTGCAACAAGAGTCGCATGATTAAACATTCCTTTTATTAAAACTAAAACTGTGGAAGCTTTTCTGTACACTTCGCCTTTCTCTAATCGTCTGATTTGCATGTATTTATTATTCTAGGTTGGCGAGAGAGATGATTCCAATCTTTATATAAATGTGAAGCTGAAGGCTGCTGAAGAGGTAATGCCTAGCACAGCAGTGCCACCACCACCTCCCCCACCGCCACCGGGTCCTGTCTCACCCCTTGCCCTTTGTGCTCCTCCCCATAAAAACTCTGGTCACCCACAGCAGGCATTAGTGTATCTATTTGTAAGTCAGAAATGGATGAGTTAGACCACAGCCTCTGGCCTGACATTGAATTTTTGTTTTCTCATCAATAATTTTTTTCCCTTCCCAAAGAGCAGGACTAGGAGACAAATTGCTGAAAGTGCAGTGGTGGCAATTAACAAGTGATTGGTGAATGGGTTGAAGTGAGGGACTAACTCTTCATATAAGTGAGAAAGGATGACTAACACCTCTTGGTTTGTTTTCGTCATATCTGTAAAAGAAATGGGCCCATATCTCAAGTTCTCTTGTCATTTACCTGTTTCTGATGTTCATTTTGCAGGTTGGGATCAAAGCCACTCACATTAAATTACCAAGAACGGCCACAGAATCTGAGGTGAGCTGTTAGGGACTGATTGTTAGGAGGGCGGCTGAAGTGCTTTTTCCTCTGGGTTTTGGTTTAGTGGAACTTTGGGGACTGACACATTTAGCTTATGCAAGACCTTTGGGTTCTTGCTTTACAGACTCTCCCTCCAGAAAATCCTTAAATACAGAGTACATGGTGCAGTACCTATGAACATTTGGTGCTCACAGTGTGACTATAGTACCATATGCTTCCAGATCACCTGTGATGTTCATTAAAACTGATCCTCGGCCTACAATTATCTGCATTTTAAAAAACAAATATGCATTCCCTTTATATGATGTTCAAGAACAGGCAGAACAAATCACTGGTGATTAAAGTCAGAACTATGGTTGCTCATAGGTAGGCGGGTTAACTGCAAAGGGAAAAGAGGAAAAAGAAACTTTCTGAGGTCATGGAAATGTTCTATCGCTGTACTATCCAGTTTGGTGGCCACAAGACCCATGAAGCTATTTGAATTTCATTTAAAAAGATAAAATTAAAAATTCATTTTCTCAGTTGCACCAGCCACACTGCAAGGATTTAATAGCTGCCATCGTATTATAGGGCATAAGTAATAGAACATAATTACACTATAAACACATTCTTTATTACAGAAAGATTATTGGATATTGCTGCTCCGTTTCTTGGTTTGGATGATTGTAAGATGGGTATAACTATTGTAGTAACAGGTTATTATAGTTCTTAGCTCTTTATTTGATGGATTTCTTACCAGACACCTGGGGGATACAGTCTGCGTTAAAGTACGGGTGATCTCAGATCCCAGGGGGAGGTACATTCTGAGAGGACTATAATAAACTGTTGGGGGAAAATGAGACAACCTGATTTTTGCCTTAGAAAGTGTGTTCTCCCCTCTTGATTTCTCTGTGATATACAAATTATATGTGGTATTACTTTTAGGTGTTAAAGCACATTAGATCTTTGAATGAAGACTCTACTGTACATGGATTCCTACTGCAGTTACCTTTAGATTCAGAGAATGCTATTAACACTGAAGCAGTGATCAATGCTATCGCACCTGAAAAGGATGTGGATGGGTGAGTGTGGTTCAGCTTCCTATATCACATTGGATGATTCCATTTACACAATAATATATTTCTATTTTGGGAACACACCATTTTTGCTTCTAGAGAATAAAGACACCTAATTACCTTTATTTCCTTCTTAATTTTCATCACTTTGATTGTTTTAGATTGACTAGTATCAATGCTGGGAAACTTGCTAGAGGTGATCTAAATGACTGTTTCATTCCTTGTACGCCTAAAGGATGCTTGGAACTCATCAAAGAGACAGGTAAAAATACACACCAAACAACAAGAAAGCACCATTTCCTGGAGCCGGGGCTTGACAGGGGGAGGGATAGAGGAGGGACACCGGGCCATAAAAAATGGACTTGATTGGCTGAGGGGCCTGTCTGTTAAAGTCTTCACCTAAATTCTCTTACTTTTCTCAACAACCCTGTGAAGTAGGTATCATTATTGTTCAACAGCTAAGAAAACAAGCTCAGACAGACACTTGTAACTTGTCCAAGAGACAGCAGAACCAAGATTTGAACTTGGGTTATTTTTTTGTGAAAAAATAACCTATATGGTAATAAGAATTCAGATCATTTAAAAGGGTAAACAGTGAAAAGTTCCCACTCCTGAAATGGGCACCGAGTCTCCACAGTAGTTCTAGGACTCGACAGATGGCTAGAAATGGATCTCCTGAACAGTTGGCCATATCATCCCGTCACTAGTTAGCACCTTGCTATTTTGATTTCATTATGAATACTTTTAGCAGAGGTTATTTTTTACAAGGGAAGTGGGTCTTACAAAGAAGTAGGTCGGAAGTTTTAAGTGGAAAGTTTTGGCCAGCATAAATGAAAGTTTTCTGTGGTTGGCAAGAAAAGGTCAAGCTATAAGCCTTGGAGGGCTGTTACAGTTCACTCCTACAGCTACATTTATATTCTTCAGCATGTTTAGCAAAGAACGTATCACAACTTGATTTAAAAAGAAATCCCGGCCGGGCGCGGTGGCTCACGCCTGTAATTCTAGCACTCTGGGAGGCCGAGGCGGGTGGATCGCTCAAGGTCAGGAGTTCGAGACCAGCCTGAGCAAGAGCGAGACCCCGTCTCTACTAAAAATAGAAAAAAATTATATGGACAACTAAATATATATATAGAAAAAATTAGCCGGGCATGGTGGCGCATGCCTGTAGTCCCAGCTACTTGGGAGGCTGAGGCAGGAGGATCACTTGAGCCCAGGAGTTTGAGGTTGCTGTGAGCTAGGCTGACGCCACGGCACTCACTTTAGCCTGGGGAACAAAGTGAGACTCTGTCTCAAAAAAAAAAAAAAAAAAGAAATCCCGTAAGCTATAGCCGCTGCAGGCCTCCTACTTCCTCTTGTTGACAGTGACACTGTCATTTGCCCTGATGTAGCTTCAAGTCTTTCACTGAATCCTAAAAAGTACAGAAAGTGACCTTTGAAACACTTTACACTTTGCAGTCTTTACTTCTAGGTGTTCATGATATTAACATATAAGAGCTTATCTTTTTCTGATAAAATTGATTTTATGCAAGAAATAAAGGTCCACTGCCTTCAGTCTTCACTGTGCAGAGAAGCTCCGCTGGCATCTTCAACACTTCTCTGCTTTCTTCTGTGTGGGCGACAGCTCACTGGCTCCACCTGGTGGCCCCCAGCAGCTCCGGCTTCAGCTTTGTTCTATCCTTGTGCCTAATAGTCACAGGAGGGCCAGGTACAGTGGCTGATGCCTGTAATTCCAGCATTTTGGAAGGCTCAAAGGGGAGGATCGCTGAAGGCCAGGAATCTGAGGTTGCAATGAGCTATGTTGTACCATTGCACTCCAGCCTGGGTGACAGAGAGACCCTGTAGCTAAAAAATCAAAACAAAACAAAAACCAGCCATAGATCTTATCAGCCAAGGGATGAAATATGGTCACTGGTCCACTATTGGGTGTTCACCCCAGCCATCTCCAATGAGTAGAGTGTGAATCAGTCCTGAAAAGAGCATTGGTATATTGCCAGAAGAATGGATGCTGAGTAAGCAGAAAGAAAGCTCCTTACTGCAGTTAAATTTCCCCTTTATCACTTCTCTGCAAATAACCCTACGGTTCAGGCCTGAAGCCAAAAAGAAATGTGGATGAGGAACTGCATAAATAAACTCACCAAAGTTGGAAAGAATTACTGATACTAATCTAATTTCCTGCACTTCTCTTCACCCAGTTACATACACCCTATTGGTTTCAACTGTTTTGCCCATGTAATTTAATCTGATGTCTTCCTCCATATGGCTGTTTAGCTGTATGTCAGGGTTTCTTTTTTCTTTGAGTGTAGGTTTTTCTTCCCACTCCCCTATGACTCAATGAATGGATCTTGGCTTAAGCTGCTCTCAAAAACCCACAGTAAGAAGGACACATGTACAAATCCCAATTTATAGCTGAAACCCTAGAGTTGAGAATATTATTGCCAAAAAAGAAATGTTTTTAGGAAAGTTTCTGTTTGATGCTAAGAACCTGTTTTTGTATGCTGGTTCTGAATTTTCCCATTTAGGTGGCATGCAAAGGAGGGCAGCTTCTTTCCCCCAACTCTGATGCATGCTGGCTTTTTTTTCAGGGGTGCAGATCGCTGGAAGGCACGCTGTAGTGGTTGGGCGCAGTAAAATAGTGGGAGCCCCAATGCATGACTTGCTTCTGTGGAACAATGCCACAGTGACCACCTGCCACTCCAAGACTGCCAATCTGGGCGAGGAGGTAGGAGGTCCAGAGTAGAGTTGAAGGTGTTCTCTGTGTGTGTGTGTATGTGTGTGTATGTACATGAATGTGCATGTGTAGTGGGGTGTTCTCTTCACACAATGGGTATAGCTAACATTTAAGGTCCAGACACTGCCATGTACTTTACCCTCATTATCTCATTTAACCCCATTTATAACAATTTTGCAATTCTCATCTCATGTTATTAATACAAGATGAAGAAACAAATTCAAATTTAAAATTTGCTCAAGTTTATACAGAATTTGCTCTGTGTACTTTTTATCCCAGTCTGCCTCGTGTAGACAGAGATTAGTAGTATAGCCACTCAGATTGACCCAGATGTCATGGATGTGACAGTGGTGGCCTTAGAGTCAGAGGTGCTCTGGAGGAGGATGTCACAGTGGTTCCATGACATCAAGCATAGCAGCTTGCTCTAGACCCCTGCATCAGATTCCTGAATTGAAGAATGCTCACACGTACATGTGCCTATTGACAATGCAGTCTCTTAAATGTAAGGAGAGAGCAGGAGAGGCCTGGTACCTTCTCTTTTAATCCTCCCAAGCAATGCTCTGCAAGGTGGAGGAGAGGGAGCAGTCTCCAGATGTTATATCATCCAGGGACATAGTCCTAGGTCTGCAGCTCCAAGCCCATGCTCCCTTCTGCCCTGCGGGTTCTCATCAATTTCCCCTTTGGTAAAATGCCTAGAGAAGGGGATTTCTGGTGTGTGTAGGAACGAGCTCAGCATGTGAAGGGCTGTCAGAAATGTCTTGCATTTGAGGCCTTGACCCAAAAGCCTATGAGATAGCTGACGATAATTAAAAATTTAATACGAAGCTCAGGGGTGTCCTTTCTACTTCTAGATTTTTTTGATGTGTGTTTCATTCTTAACTTCTGATGTTTGAATCCCCCTTACATAGGTAAATAAAGGTGACATCCTGGTGGTTGCAACTGGTCAGCCTGAAATGGTGAAAGGAGAGTGGATCAAACCTGGGGCAATAGTCATCGACTGTGGGATCAATTATGTCCCAGGTGGGTGTTGCTACAGGAGGCAAGTGGTTTCTGGGAGAGGGCCAAGTTGAGGATGATGTCTAGGTCATCACATGAAGTCTGAGAGGGAGCCTCTCATCTCATTTTATGCTTGAAGTACTAACATTTAGAGGCTCTGGTGTCAGAGCCTGTGACTTTAATCACTGTGCTGTGCAGCTCCCAAGATGACTTTGTCCAGGGAGAAAGTGGGAGAGGGGGTGGGAGGGAGACATCACTTTATCTTTGTAGAAATTGCCCTTTATTTTAGCAAAGGTGGTGGACAGAATTAAAATATAGTGTAATCCTTGCAGTACACCGTGAGAGTCCAGAAGAGGGACTCATTCTGCTCAGAGTTCTCTAGGAGGGCTTTACAAAGAAGATATTTGACCTGGGTTTTTTTCTAGGCAGAGAGGACAAATTTCAGCCTTTTAATCACATTCAAAACTGTGCTTGGCATCCTCATCCCTGAGTTACTCCCCACTCCCATCTTTCAGTTGATATCACCATTCTTCCTTCCACAGGTCTGAAACCTTTTAGTTCCCCTTCCAATTAGTCCCTATATTGAGTCAGTTTTTAAATATTATGAATTGTTTCTTCTCTTCTTTGTTCTCAGTGTCACCACTGAGTGTTGCCTTCTTAGCTGGATTGGACTGCAGGTGTCCCCACCTCCAGCTGCTCCCACCCAAATCCATCGCCCATCACACACCTCGCTTGCCGTGTTCACCTCTAGCGCAGACCTGAACCTCTTCCTCCCACATCACTTGCTAGACTCCTTAGCCTCACACAAGCTTCAGCAACCTTTGCGGCCTTTTATCTCGCTGGCACTTTGTGAATACCTGTCTTAAACTGGACTGCTTTCCCTTGCCTGCACATACCTTGTTTGTCCTTAGTGGAGCATGGCATTCTTTAAAACATAAAGTTCTACAGAACAATGTAGCAAAATTTGTATACATGCTCATAGATTCAAGAAAGGAACAATCTGTAATTGAGCAACTATGGTGCATCAAGCACCACTCTAGGCCTTGGGCTACACAATTGAAGAAGGCTCAACTGCGAACTTCATTTTCTACCGCTTCCTCCCCATTTCCTCTTGGTCTGTGATGTCTGTTGCTCCTTCCAAACCCTGTTTGATTTCTCCTTAACCAGGGGTGATCTCTCCTCCTGAAAATCCTTCTCTTCCTCTCTCCTCTCCCATAGAACTTGGTATTTGTTTTATCACATGTGTCTCTTGTTTGGTGTCCTGTGCCCGCCTGGCTAGACAGTCAGCTCCTCACAGGCAGTGTGGTCTCTGCGGTGCCATGTCCAGCATTCTGCCTTCTGACTATTGGCATTCATATCTGTTGAGTTGTTGAATTCTTGTTATTGCAAGAATAATCTTTTTTCTCTCTTCCTATCTCAAGTTTGAGATGTAGACAGTGAGCTGCCAGGAACATTAGTCACTGTCAAGCCTTTACCATTTTTAACCTCCCTCCCACTCTCCCTATCGTGCTTTTAAGACAGTAGCTCATAATTGATCACTCATTTTCTTGTAGTATAATTATCTAATGGGCGATAATGAAATTGCTCTCCTACAACTCCTCACTTTGAATACTTGCAATATGACATTCAAGCTCATTCTGTTTAAAACCTTGCATCTTCTGTATCATTTCTGCTTTTGGCATTTTTTGGATTATATGAGAGACGGAGAAGAAAAACCTGGATGGGGATCTGGAGTCTTGTAGATGGTTGGGAAATGTCAACTTGAATGTGAAACTTACCATCCTGATCTCATTGACGGCTCACGTAGATGGTAAACTATGAACAAAACCAAAGCAGGAACTTCCATACTGGTCAACAGTGTTTTTACTGATCCTGGGCATATAGGCGTATAAATATAAATAAGTCTGGATATTATTGTTCTCCAAAGATGGCAGAATCACTGAGTTGCAGACCAATGAGGGGCTGATGGACTTAAAGTGTATTCTTTGTAAACGTTCATTTTAGAAACAACATATTCCACAACTGGACCACTTCTTGTTCCATATTTTGATTATTTAAGTTGTTTGTATGGTCTGCTCAGGGATATCATAAGTTACTTGCCAAATTAAGAATGAATTAAGGGGTGTGTGTGTGCCTTTTTTTTTTTTTTTCCAAAAAGAATATTTTTTAAGATTCTTGTGGAGAGCCGAAAGTATTGGCCAGAGGAATGTGGAAGTATTCTTCCTGTTTGGCTTACTAAACATAATTTGAGAAAGGCTGGATGAATAGAGCTTTAATTGGAAGAGTTAAAAAGAGGGTACAGATTTCCCACCTTATCCCAGTCCAGTCTCAACCCATCCAGTATAGTGGCCTCTATACTGACCTCTATTATCAGGTGTCCCCAAATTAGACGTGAAGGAGTCAAGGCTCAGCTGGATCTTAAGTTGAACTTTGTACATGTAATTTCCCAATGGAAGGGAAATTCTAGGGTTGGGCGTATATGACCAAAATGTTTGCTGGTTACTGAAGCTGTATACTTAGGTTGAGAAATGGTTGCTTTTTCCACTGACCACACTATCTATGAAACACTGGATGTGCGTCACTGGGCACTCAAGTCAGCCCTGATGGTATTTGGCTTAGGAGCAAAACAGCTCAGCCAGGGCAGCATTCAGTTAGTCGTGGAGGGATTGATGTGTGTCTCCTAAGGTGGAGAAACTAAAACGACTAACATTAACACATAGAAAGATGCAAGGGGTATTTTAAGCTAGCTTCAGTGTTAGACTGTTGAAACCTGCCCAAAGGGCAAACTCATAACTCTATTTCCTTGGCATTTTGAAACAACTTTAGGGGTTATGAGAGGAAATGTTCTGCACATCGTTTGCTGCTTCATAATCTTCTAGAAACCTGAAACTATGCCACCAAGTTGTGTTCACTAGGTCCTTCTAGGAGATGTAAAAAATATATATCTAAGGTGCGAAGAGAAACCCTGGTGTTTGGAGAATGCTTTTTCAATTTCAAGAACATGCACGTTTTCTCATTTGGTTCTCAGCAAGCTTGTGAGACAGGTAGTGTTAAATCCTTCTCTGCATTTTTTGGACTTCAGATGAATATGAAGCTCACAGGGGCTGAGGAACTAACTGTATAAGAACTGATTCTAGGCCTTGTAATTCTGGCTTTTCGGGTCTGTCTTGAAGCTTCCTCTCAGTTTTGGAGATCCCATCAGAGGGAAGTAATGATGTGACTGGGATTCTACCGGATCCTTCCTCGGGCGTTTATTGTTTCAAGATCTAGGCCTGTGCCCCAGCCCCTCCTGGAAGTGCACTGAAGCCAAGTGTAGGATGTTCTTTGTGTGAGTGAGCAATGATGCATCATTGGGTTTTATTCTCTTGAATAGCTATTCTTTGCTGGTAAGATTTGTAGTTGTTCTTGCATCCTTTTAAGGGGAATGTAATTATATTCTTTGCCTTTTAGCATACATTTAAGTAGCTGCTCGTCTTTGGAATTGGGTGTTGAATTGTTCCTCCAGCTCACACATGGAGCTTACAAAATGCAAGCAGTTGCTGTAGAAACAGTATCTGGCAGCTGTGACACAGTCGGAGCTTTGTGCACCCAAAAAATTCCTTTTGTAGGCCTTGGCAAATTAACATTTTAAAAGGTGCTCATTATATACTGGGTAGCTGATTTTAAGTATAAAAAAATCGTTACTATTTTATTTGCCACCTGAGGGGCCACAAAAAGATTCTCCAGTTTCTGAAAAACCACTTAAGCATCTTGTGAATTTTTACGGGTAAAATAATTTTCTCCCTAGGAAATAGCAAACATCTGTCATCCATAGCTTTTAAGTAAAGTAGGCATTTGGGCCTGATGGGACCATCACACCCTAAAATTCTACTGAGTTTTTGGAACAAACTGTCATAATTGATCACCAGGATTGGAAATAAACACCAGGATTGCAATTCTGAGACGTGGCTTTGAATTTTTCCTTCTTGACCAGATGATACAAAGGCAAACGGGAAAAGGATTGTGGGTGATGTGGCATACCACGAGGCCAAAGAGAGGGCAGGCTTCATCACTCCTGTTCCTGGCGGCGTCGGGCCCATGACGGTGGCAATGCTGATGCAGGTACTTACTTGTGAATAAAGTTTCTGTAATAGTTCTGCACAGCTGCTAGAATTTTACTGCTTTTCTCCCGAAGTATAATAGAAATTTCCGAAAACCTACTCAGAAGTTAAGTAAAGGTGGGAATCTATTGAAGCAAAAAAGGGAATGGAAGACCAGGGAAGTAGCATCAGTCACATTAATAGAAGAAAGTAGGGGCACAATTCTAATTTCCTTTGGAAAATAATAACTTCCAAAAAAAAGAAAAGTCCAAGTACACTGACTGGGCTAGGTCTGTTTTGGTTTGCTCGCCCGTCATAAGGCTTTGCACCAGCTAATAAGGGGCGAGGCAAGCAGCCCAGAGCATTTCGCCTGCCTGTAGAGTCTTGCCTAGAATGGAGGCGTGTTAACAGTTGGGTCACGAGGCAAATCATTTTGTGATGGAACTGGGGTTTGGAACTGGGGGGTTAAAGTAATCTCCTTTTCTAAGTTCCATTTATGACGTTTTGTTTAGAGCACGGTAGAGAGTGCAAGGCGTTTCCTGGAGAAATATAAGCCAGGAAAGTGGAGTATTCAGTATAACAAACTTAACCTGAAGACCCCTGTTCCGAGGTAAAAATAAAATTTTAAAACTTTGTGAATTGTTGGTTTTTAGCTGACAGATACCATGGATGTGTGTGTTCTGCCTCTGAAAGCACCATCAGTGGTTGGGGTAGGGGTGGGTGTCATTAATATTGGGGAATTATTATGAATTCAATAAACAAAGATTGATGCCTATTTTCTATGTTTTTAAAGTGACATTGATATATCGCGATCTTGCAAACCAAAGCCCATTGGTACACTGGCTCGAGAAATTGGTCTGTTCTCTGAAGAGGTGGAATTGTATGGTGAAACAAAGGCCAAAGTCCTGCTGTCAGCACTGGAACGCCTGAAACACCAACCTGATGGGAAATACGTGGTGGTGACTGGGTATGGTTCTCATTCATTTTGCCAACTGAATCATAATGTTAATCCTGAGTATTACCAGGGATTGCATTTGTATTTGCAGAGGTCCCTTTAATTTGGTTTTAGCATTTTCACACATACTTGATCTGATTCGATCCTTACAGCAATCCTGTGAGGTGGGTAAAAGTAGGTATAATCATTCAGAGATGAGAAAACTGATCAAGTTCATCTTTCTAGTAGATGGTAGAGTTCGGTCTTAAAACCTAGTCTTCTGATGGAATCGTCTGTTTGTTGGTTAACCTAAAATTCATTAATTCAATAGATCTACTAAGCATTCATTTTTATTGCTGGGCTTAGTTATATATATAACTGCATTTTTTTGAGACTATAAATTGAGAAATTAAAATTACAGTAGTCTCTCTATAAGGTAAAGTGCATTTTCTCCTTACAGCAAGAAAAACTAAAGTCTAGCAATCTTGTTTTTTTTTTTTTTTAATTTAAAATTTTTTAGAAATTTTATTTAAGACTCTTGGAAAAGGTCTATTTCAGGGCTTTTGTCTTTCTTATTATTTAGATTAAGAGTCATTCCTAGGGTCTGCTACATACGACTTGATGACTGAGATCAACTTAATTATGCAAGTAAACCTTTTCCTTTTTTGCTTTCATCTTGAAGAATAACCCCAACGCCCTTGGGAGAAGGGAAAAGCACAACCACAATCGGGCTGGTGCAAGCCCTGGGCGCCCATCTTTTCCAGAACGTCTTTGCGTGTGTGCGGCAGCCCTCCCAGGGCCCCACCTTTGGAATAAAAGGTACTAGTGGGTCCAGACCTGAGTGGCCCGAGGGCACCTCCCTCTCCCTCAGTCCTCCCAGGCCCCCTCGGCCCCATGAATGCTTATGGGATCTTCAACTCATTTAGACACCAGGAATGTCCTCCTCACACCCCCTGTAGTGGTGCTTTTGGCAAAGGCTGCCATCAGATCCCCCCAACTCCTGCTGTCACTTTTGACACTGCACAAGGATTCTCTGGGGTAGGTAATGTGTAGCTGGAGGTGCTTTGATTTGATCCTGAGAGTGAACTGTCACAGTAACAATGAAGGTAATCATAGCTACTGATCATCATGCTGACACTCGGGAGAGAAAGACAAACCCCACAAATGTTTCGCCCTGTGGGAATAAGAAAAGCCTACCTTACTGAGTATATGCTTTGTGCCAGGTATTATGCTGAACGGTCTACACATACTATTTTATCTTATCCTTCAATATGAGATAGCATTATCACCATTTTACAATAGCAGCAACCAGAGCTTCAGAGGTGACTCGGTCAAAGGCACCATTATTAAGTACCAGAGCACCCCCTCCACCATGTCTATTTTAAACTCTAAACCACTACCATTAACAGTGTTTTTTCTGATTGGTTGAAAACACGACATCAGTAATCATACTTTACCTTCAGATTTTGATTGCTGTAGTAATGCAAACATGCCCTCTTAATTAAAATTATTTTTATTAATTATAATAGGTTCTTAGAGTTATCTTTCTCTGCTTGGTGACAAGGTATCACATTCTGCTTGTCCTAGCAATTACTGCAAATGTCAACACAGGGTACACCTTCATCTTTCTGCCTATTTTATAAATGTACTGACTTGATTCTGCTTTTGAGCTTGTGTTAACAACCCCCTTTCAACTTCAGAATGAGCTACATACCTTGTTCTGCTTATTGAACCCATTATTTTATCCACCTTTTACTCTTATTGCAAATTGCCTCATTGCATGGTCTCTGCCTCACAGAACCACAATCAGTATCTCAAATTTATATTTATTTCATTGATAATGCAGTAACCTGGACATTATTGACTGGTCTTTGGTTAATACAAGTTGAACATCTCAAATCCAGAAATCTGAAATCTAGGCTGGGCGTGGTGGCTCATGCCTGTAATCCTAGCACTCTGGGAGGCCGAGGCAGGAGGATGGCCTGAGGTCAGCAGTTCAAGACCAGCCTGAGCAAGAGTGAGACCCCATCTCTACTAAAAATAGAAAACTTAGCTAAGCGTGGTAGCATGCACCTGTAGTCCCAGCTACTCAGGAGGTTAAGGCAGGAGGATGGCTTGAGCCCAGGAGTTTGAGGTTGCTGTGAGCTAGGCTGACGCCACGGCACTCTACTTAGGGCAACACAGTGAGACTCTGTCTCAAAAAAAAAAAAAAGAGAGAGAGAGAAAGAAAAAATGAAATCCAAAAGGCTCCAAAATCCAAATCTTTCTGAGTGCCAATGTGATGTAAAAGGAAATGCTCACTGGAACATTTCAGGTTTCAGATTCTGGATTTGGGATGTTCAATCAACATAATGCAAATATTCCAGAATCTGAATCCCAAAACAGTTCTGTCCCAAGCATTTTGGATGAGGACACCCAACCTGTATTCCAAATGTGCCAGCAAAACTTCAGCAATTTGGCTATTTTATGATGTATGTTTCCTATTTAGGAAGAATTGCAGTCTCTGTGTTGGATATATGTATTTTAAATATATCTTTTTTAAAAGCCAGGGTAGCTTTATGAGAGTAGGGAATTGAACAGGTTTGCCTTTATGTAACTGTCAGCTAGGTCTTTTAACAAAATATTAGGAATCACGGGCACTTGTTTCTAGAGGTAATCGGTAGGTATGTATGTGTTCATGGTTTTGTCATTTACACTCAGATTTCAATTCAGAGACTATTCAGCATCAGAAAGCAATTAATCAAATATGTCCAAATGATTGTAAAAAGTAAATAATAGACTTAGTAGTTTTACAAAAATCTATTCACCTTTACTTGATTTCCCAGCATAGAGAAGCATGCTTGACATGAGTCCCCTTCCTTGACCCTTCCCTAGGTGGTGCTGCAGGAGGTGGCTACTCCCAGGTCATTCCTATGGAAGAGGTAAAGTATTCTGGGATTTGACCCGTTATTAGAGCGTTTTCCCTCCAGAGATTAACCTTTTCTGTAGAGCTGTTAGTGGACAAATGACTTGTTTCTCAGAAGCAGCAACATATAAGGGAAAAACATCTTAATGTGCAGACTTGTGACAGCTTGGCTTCAAAGTCTGGCTTTCAGTGGAGATAATCATTTGCAGCGAGTGATCAAATGACGCATGGTGTTGGGAAGCACCGACACCCCGTGAATGCAGAGTGCCAACTGCAGAAATGGGAACAATGCTTAGACACAGAGTCGGTGCTGCCCCAGTGTACTCCTCGCTCACTGCTTAAAGGATGTGGGTGTGTCCTCAGTAATCCGGTGTTGCTGCTGATCCCAGCAGTGTGGCATTTGTGGTCTCTGGACATGTCATTTAGGGAGAACGGTAAGTTCTGAGTGTAGAAGGAGTTTCTTCTGAGGACAGATGGTCAGTCATCTATGTTTTCAAGAGCTCCCTATATTCAGTATTTGTCCGCTAGCCAAGCTGCCATCAGTATTCCATTGGCTTTACAATAAAGATTGCTTTGGTCGTAATAAAATAAAGGTTGGAAAGATCCAGAGCTGCTGGGAGACCAATGTGGCTTCTGTTCTTTTGTAGTTTAATCTCCACCTCACTGGTGACATCCATGCCATCACTGCAGCTAATAACCTCGTTGCTGCAGCCATTGATGCCCGGATATTCCATGAACTGACCCAGACAGACAAGGTAGGGTGCTGAGGCTCCGTGAACCCCAGGAACCCTTCTGAAAGGGCTGAAGCACCCAAATTAGAGTTGGTCTGTTGGGTGCTGATGATGCAGGTAGCGAGGCAGTGGGGTTTCTCTCATTCAAAAGCCCTTTTCCTCCTTTCCTTTAAGGCTCTCTTTAATCGTTTGGTGCCGTCAGTAAATGGAGTGAGAAAGTTCTCTGATATCCAAATCCGAAGGTTAAGGGTAAGCTGCTTCTTCATTTTTTTATATCGTGTGAAATTTGGTCATTGAGAAGGGGTAAAATCTCCTTAGAGTAGCCTATTTTGGATCCAGTTACATCAATAATCATAGTCCTGAGGTCATGACATACAAAGCAAGGATTGGTGGCAGAGGTTATTTCTCATTTATCTGTAAATTAGAAGTGGCTAGTCCTGGAATCGGCAGACCACTGACAACCTGCCCTTAGCTAAGAAGAAAGATGACGTTTCCTTTGTAATATGGATAAGGGTCGGGTGCCATCGTGGCAGCCCAGCAGTTTTTGGAGTTTGGATCATTGGGACCTTCAGCAAATTTGTAAAATGACTTGCCTTTCAGTTTGCTCATCTGTAAAAAGGGTAACAATACTTGCCTTACCCTGCATAGATAAAGGTTTGTGTGAAACAGTTAAAAGAGTGGTGACTTCTATATTTTATTTGAATGTCTATAACAGATATATAGTCATTAAGCATATACTATACCACCTGATCTGTAAATCCCACTCCTATTAATAGATATTTACCCAAGAGAGATGAAAACTTGTGTTCACACAAAAACCTGTACGTGAATGCTTTTAGTAGCTCTGTTACCAATCTCCAAAAACTGGGAATTGTGAATAGATAAATAGTGCTACATCCATACAATAAAAAGAAATGAGCTATTGATACACATAACAACCTGGATGAATATCAAAGGCATTATTCTGGGTGAAAGAAGCCTGTTTCAAAAGGTTGCATGCGGTATGCTTCCATCTGTATGACATTCCTATAAGATGCAAATATAATGATAGAGCACAGATTAGTGGGTGCCAAGCATTATGGATCAAGGGAGAGTGTGACTATAAATTAATAGCATAAGGGACTTTTAAAAATAAAATGCAAAAATATATTAATGTATTACTTTACTGAAGAAGTAAGGAAGGAAATTTTATATCTATGTTCTTTAGATAGCATGGCACATATAAGCATTCAATAAATGGTATATGTTATTTATTGTCAACCATAGTTCTGTTCACTTTAATTTTTTTTGCAATTTTGTATTTTGATGCTCCCCTTGACCCAGATGTATTTTGTTGTTTACATTTTGCTCTACTTGCTTTACAGTTGTCACTATTTATATATATGAATTTTTTTCTGGACCATTGAGAACAACTAACTTTTAAGCAGTTCTGTATTCCTTAGCTTATTTTGTTTTCATACACCCCCAAAATCCTATTCATCAGGTAAATTGGCTGTTCCTCCATTTTACAACAGAGTTGTGTTCTGCAAGGCAGCAGGTACCATGGAAAGAGCAGGCAACTTCTATTACCTTTGCGAAGGGAACTTTCTGTAAGATGTGGGGAGAGGCTGGACAAAATGATCCTTTAAAAAGCTCTTGGATTCTAAGTCAAGAGACTTGCCCAACGGCAGGGCCCCTTGCAGGGTTAGAACTAGAACCTACGGCTCCTTTTCTGTTTCCCCGGGCATCCTCCGTTACACAGTGTTATTACAGCCTGCCCCGTGATGCTCAGTCAAGAACAAGTCATTGGCTGGGCATGGGGGCTCACGCCTGTAATCCTAGCACTCTGGGAGGTCGAGGCAGGAGGATCGCTAGAGGTCAGGAGTTCGAGACCAGCCTGAGCAAGAGTGAGACCCCGTCTCTATTAAAAAACTAGAAAGAAATTATCTGGACAACTAAAAAATGTATATATAGAAAAAATTAGCCGGGCATGATGGCACATGCCTGTAGTCCCAGCTACTTGGGAGGCTGAGGCAGTAGGATTGCTTGAGCCCAGGAGTTTGAGGTTGCTGTGAGCTAGGCTAACGCCACGGCATTCTAGCCCAGGGCACGAGTCATCAACAGCAGGTTCTTAGCATAGCAACTAAGGATTTTGCTGGCTTCTCTAAACAATGTCAGGTTCTCGTTTTGTGGAGCTATTTCACAAGCCAGTGAGTGGCAAGCTCTGGAAACAACATCTGAAGTTTCAAAATAGGTCCTCATAGCACAGGAAAGGAACTCTGGGAAGAGTGGGGCTTGTGGGCCCACTCACAGCTACCATGAGTCAGAAGAAAAGGGGAATACATTTTGTAAGCATTTTCCATTTCAGGATGTGACCTTGGGTATACACTGTAAATACATAAAATTTCCAAATTCTGTGAGGAGGAAAATAAAAACCTTTTTTTGCCTTTTGGAACAGTAAGAAGTCAGGGGAAAGTAAATAGTCAGTGCTACATAAAAAGCATGTAAAAGCGATTTACATTGACTTTTATTGATATTTATTTCTTCCCTTCCTAAACTTTCATTTGCATTGGGCTTCTTGATTATATGATTGAAAAAACTTTGCATATTATTTCCCCTTTCAATATACTTGGGTTTGGTGAATTAGGAAGTGCGTATGTGTCTTATAACAGTTCTTGATCACTATGGTTATTTAGGTCGAGGTTAAGGAAATGCCTCTGGTGCTCAGTTATAGGGACAAACATGTTCATAATACCTTTGTACATGTGTGAGAAATGTGAAGGTTGCAGATGCCAGGATGAAATCATTTTTGTCAGACCCAGACAAAATAGGGCTGGGAAGGAACGAAGGAAAGGAGTTTCACACTTAAATGTCAGAGAACTTTTTCCAAGGGCTTTCTAAAACCCCACAAGAAATACCTTCACATCCTTAATATATGTTCTGCTTTGCATGGCTTGCACATTTCATATGTATATGTATGTTTCTATGACAAGGCACAATGTCACTAGACATTTAGGACTATAGTAATTCAGATAAGGTACTCTTTTTTTTTTTTTTTTTTTTTAAGACTAGTCAAGTGCAGTAGTGAGGAGGGGGGAAAGTAGTAGAACAAGGAGTTCAATCTGTAACTGACTGTGAACAATCAAGTGAGATAACTCACTACCTTCGGACCAGCCCCAGATAAGGTACTCTTGAAAGGACGCTTGCCCAGTAATGGCATGGCCACCAATGAACTGTTGACAACCTTGGCTTTGAGCAACTGGAACCAATGTACTCTGTTTCTAAGCAGCTTATATGAACCTCTCCCTTGAACCTTCCCTTACTGGGTGCACTTGTAGCATTCCGACTTATAACCTTCATTTCTCATTTCTGGGTAAACTCAACATATTTGGAGATAATTTTCTCTTGTCTTTTTTTAGTTGGCAATATAAAATAACCCCCAGGTTTAGCCAAAGAGATCAGAATTTTTCCTTCTGAGTTCAGGATGGTTTGCATTTCCTAGAGGAGATCCTATCTCAAGATAGAGGTCAAAAAAATTTTTTTTAATTTATTACGCCTCTGTTTGTTTTATCTTATTTTCCTGCCCTTCAGAGACTAGGCATTGAAAAGACTGACCCAACCACACTGACAGATGAAGAGATAAACAGATTTGCAAGATTGGATATTGATCCAGAAACCATAACTTGGCAAAGAGGTACCGGAGCAGTATATGCCCCCTTTGTTTTCGTTATATTGCACATCCCATACTCCCCAGAAGAGCTGTTAAAATGTGAGGTCCAGAAGTTTGTGTTTTGGTATTTTTACTGTTAAGGCATAACCATTATGGTGACCGTATTTGTTTTTCTTGCTACATCTACTGGTTTTTCTCCTTCTGAGCTATAATCAAATCTCCCTTTGTTAGATTGGTTGAGCATTTTGCTGCTATTCAGTGTTGATTGAAATGAGGGTGGTTTCAAGGAAGTTCATGCATAAACCAAAAATAACATTTTACAAGTTTCATTTTATGCAAAGGTTTTGCTGTCATGAAGTAGAGAAATTATGTTTAATCACTTGAATCATGTGTGACCTTTATTCTCAGAACTCTTGTCTGGCATAAGTGACTTGCTTTGTCCTGTAGCTCTCTGGCTTGCCTAATCACTTTTCAACCTCATTTAACTGAATTCTCTTGTAAGAAATCAGGTAGCCTTCAAGGTTTAAATACTTAGCAATTTAGTGAGTAGCCTGGCTTCACTACCAGATGTTACTTTTCTCTATGTACAGCTAGCATGGCTTAGAATTTTATTTTGTACCAACAGTGCATCCTTTTATCCTATGTCAACTGCTGAGAAGGAATTTTCACCTAGTTATGCAGAATGCAGCTAAAGGTCAATTTATTGACTTTGTGATTTTCATTGGCTCAGTGATGTTGCTAGCTAATGGCATTTTTAACTTGACATTCTTTTTTTTTTTTTTTTTTTGAGACAGAGTCTCGCTTTGTTGCCCGGGCTAGAGTGAGTGCCATGGCGTCAGCCTAGCTCACAGCAACCTCAAACTCCTGGGCTTAAGCGATTCTACTGCCTCAGCCTCCCAAGTAGCTGGGACTACAGGCATGCGCCACCATGCCTGGCTAATTTTTTCTATATATATATTTTAGTTGGCCAGATAATTTCTTTCTATTTTTAGTAGAGACGGGGTCTCGCTCTTGCTCAGGCTGGTCTCGAACTCCTGACCTCGAGCGATCCGCCCACCTCGGCCTCCCAGAGTGCTAGGATTACAAGCGTGAGCCACCGTGCCTGGCCTGCTTCAGTAGCTTTAGACAAATTTATATTTTATAAGGAATAAGCTAAAGATACATTTTGAAAATTTAGTATCCCATTTACTTTTTTTTTTGCTGTGTGTCTAATTCTTGCTTTCTAAGAATGTAGAAGCAGACAAGGAAAAAATGGATCATACCTATTGACTGGCTATTTTTTATAGAAAAATTAGTTACAAGGAATTTGATACTTTTTGTTTTGAAAAATAGGAGTTGGCTCTAATAGCACATTGCATCTGTCACTTATGTGTGGGGGGTGTGTCTCAGTGCTATATGAGACAGTGCTTTTGGTGTATAAGTTATTATAGTCATTATAGAAAATAATTTGGCATGTTATCAAGTGCCTTAAAAATGCTTCTCCTGTTTGACCCATTTAGAGTATGAACTGGTTTTTGTTGTTGCTCATTTTGTGTTTTATTGTTATTGTTTGGCATTTTATACAAAATGGAAACTTATTTTTTCTTTGTACTCACATTACTCTCAGTACTTCACTTCTGACACCAGATATGTAGGTTTTTTTCTCCCACAATAATTCAAATCATTTCTCCAACGGATACTGACAGGGTGTACTACAATTTAACTCAATTCTGACTCTAACTATCTAGAGCAGATCCCACGGGTTAAGGGCTCAGTCCCGTAAAACTCCCCCCACTTCAGATACAGATTGAAAGTCCAGGTTGTCATCTGTGCTTCTGACCAACTGGCTATAAATCGGAGGTTCCCACGACCCCCTCTTCAGGTTCAATCATTTGCTAAAATGGCTTATAAAACTCAGGGAAACAATTTACTTATATTTATGGTTTACTCTAAAGGACACAACTCAGGAGCAGCCAGATAGAAGAGATGCACAGGGGGCATCACTCTCTCAGCACCTTGATGTGTTTGCCACCCTGGAAGCTCCTCAAATCTTGCTGTTCAAGAGTTTATATAGAACTTAATCTCCATCCCCTAATCCCCAACCTGGAGGTTGGTGGATGGGACTGAACATGCCAACCCTCTAATCACTTGGCCTTTCGGGGGACCAGGCCCCTGCTGAGGCTATCTGGGGGACCTGAGCATAAGCTCAGGGGTAATCAAAAGGGGGTTGTTATAAATAACAAGACACTCCTATCACTCTTAAAATTCCAAGGGCTCTATGAACCTTGTGCCTCAAACCCAGGAAAAAGATCGAATATATTTCCTATTTTACTACATATACAAAAACCAAAATTGGGAATACAGTTAAACGTTAGCAGTAGTTAGTCCTGGGAGGTGGCATTAGGATTGATTAATTAGTCATTTGGTTGGTCTTTGCCACATTTTCCAAGGTTATACAATTGGATAAATATTCTGTCATCAGAATAGGAATTATTTCTTGTAAGTGTGCTAAAGGAAAGACCAGGCCTGTCACCCAGTGCATTTCAAATAAGATTTGCACTGGCCCTGAGTTTGTGGCTCCTGTGTTTCTCAGGGTGGTGGAAGGTCAATGAGTCATCATCCCACAGAACAACAACATAAACCTTGGGCTTTTGGGAAAATGTGGCTGCTCTGTTTTTCTTATAATATGGAGGATGCTTTAAAATAGATTCCAGATTTCTAGTTAATTGTTTGAATTCTCTAGATGGAATAAGACCAAGCCACTCCACATTCCTTTGCTTTAAAAATAATTCTTGTACATTTGGTCTTTGAATAATATTTTTTAACTTTAACCCATATTCCAGCCATCAATTTTGAAATCAAATATTAATAGACAATAATTAAATTACACTAGTTACTTTAAAGCTCTGCTGCTTCCTTGAAGTTTATGGTCCTTTTACTAAAAATTGTTCTGGATCTTGCCTTCCTGCTGTAGTGTTGGATACCAATGATAGATTCCTGCGGAAGATCACAATTGGACAGGCTCCAACGGAGAAAGGGCACACACGGACGGTAACTGTTTGTTCCTTTCCAAGTAAATCAGTTCACATGAGCTAGATCTTGCTGCTTCTGTCCTCCTCCATCCTCTCCCATACGACTGGTACTGCCAGGTGTTGTTCTGCCTTCTCCCTTTTAAAATGGAAGTGAGTAGGTGTGTGGTATTGAGCACTCCTGACAGCTTTTGCAATAAATCCCATGTGTCACCTGTGTGTTTTTCCCTCAGCATTTTTTCCTGGAGGTGGAGAGTCCCAAGTGAATATCCTTGCATATGAATTGATTAAAATTGCTTCTTTTCTTGTGGCTATCTTGCAGTGTGTCTCATCGATATAAGAGCATCCACATGTTGTCTTGTGTGTTAGGGAAACCATAACCACAGGATTACAAGCTTCCTTCACAGGGATAAAACAATAGCTTATTGGTCCTACTAGAACATTTGTTTTTTTAAAATTGCACAGTGGTGCGCACCTGTAGACCCAGCTACTCCGGAGGCTGAGGCAGGAGGATTGAGCCCAGGAGTTCAAGTCCAGCCTGGGCAACATAGTGGAGACCTCATCTTAAAAAAAAAAAAATTTTTGACTGAGAGTCTCTGAATCTTCTACAATTCTGAGGGCAGCCTGATAAAAATCATCAAAAAAAAATTTACTGCTCAAGGTCTTGGAGTAATTAGTTTCAAATGTTGCTATTAGTGGATTATTTTCATTAAGTGTGGTATTCTGTTGTTCCATCCTTTTAAGCTATTTATTTAAGCCTCATATGCAAAAAAGGATTACCTTTTAATCCCTTCATGCTTCTGGTTGAACAGGAAGTTTTTGCTACTGACTCTCGTCCCTTCCCACAGGCCCAGTTTGATATCTCAGTGGCCAGTGAAATCATGGCTGTCCTGGCCCTCACCAGTTCTCTAGAAGACATGAGAGAGAGACTGGGCAAAATGGTGGTGGCGTCCAGCAAGAAAGGGGATCCCGTCAGTGCCGAAGATCTGGTGTGTACCTGGGCTCGCCAGGCTTGATGACACCTGAGTCTGTTGTCCTGGGGTCTGCCAGCAGTTATTGATAACAGAAGTTATGCTCTACTTAAGATGTTGTAATCAACCCATTGATTCAATCTGATTTTGCTAATTGTAAGACAATTATTAATGTGTAAAAAGTACTTCAGAGTGAGTATGGTGGTGTACTCCAGCAATAGACTGCAAGTACCAGGTGATTTTGGTAACATTGTCATGCTCTGAGTGAAGAACAGGCGTATGACATCAATCTGCAGAGAACATCAGAGAACCATTGCTTTGTCTGATTTTGTTACCAGTTCATTCAGCCACAGTTGCATGGCTTAATAGAGAGACCTGATGTGTTTAAGAGTTGATATTGAACTCCTGGGTTATATTTCATTTTTGGCCATAGGAAACACATACTAAATTTGGTTTATAGCCATTTCTTCCCATCTACCAAAGTTACAAATATATCAATACTTTAGGAGCTAGCATTTCCAGGCTCTAAACTAGTCTAAAATGGATTTCCTGCATCAGCCAGCTCAGAGCTTGATTGAGATGCTTGTTTCGGGAGTTACATGTTTTTCCCAAAATTGCATGTGAATGTCTTTTTCCTTCTATCTGTTCTCCCTGCTTAAAATAACTGGTAATTTCATAGTATATCCAGGGGAAAAAAATGAATGGATGGTCCAGTTCAGGTTAAAATACTAATTGGTCCAACATGGCTAAAAAGGGAAGACCTATAGTATGTTGAATATTGGTTCAGAAGGTTCATTTTTGGCTGGTAGGAGCTGACACTTCATGCATTTGTTTCGTAGGGGGTGAGTGGCGCGTTGACAGTGCTTATGAAGGATGCGATCAAGCCTAATCTCATGCAGACGTTAGAGGTGAGCAGAGTGGTTACAGGCACACTTCCCTTAGGCAGTCAGGGACCTTCTCCACCGGCTTGTCTCCTTCCCATTCTTTCTCACAGTTGTGACTGCAGCATTACTGAAATAAAAGAGATGGCTTTGTATTTTCCCACCGGGAGGTCTTTTTTGTTTGGATCCTAACTAAATTCCATACCCTTGGCCGCATGATCATTCTGAAGCAGGACTGGCAGCTTCACTCACGCATCCTGGTTTCCCCAGGGCACTCCAGTGTTCGTCCATGCCGGCCCGTTTGCCAACATCGCACATGGCAATTCCTCCATCATTGCAGACCGGGTTGCACTCAAGCTTGTAGGCCCAGAGGGGTTTGTAGGTGAGTATTTTTGCAAAGTCAGAGAATAGACTGTATGTATATGTTTCTTTTAACATCGGGGGAGTTGGAATGGCATTTTTACAGTTGCTTTTCTCCTTACTTACAGTGACTGAAGCCGGATTTGGAGCAGACATTGGAATGGAAAAGTTTTTTGACATCAAATGCCGGTACTCTGGCCTCCGCCCTCACGTGGTGGTGCTCGTTGCCACTATCAGGGCTCTTAAAATGCACGGGGGCGGCCCCACGGTGAGTATCAAGGGTTGAGGAGTCTGATAATCGGGAATGTTCTGAAGGCTGAAAGGAAGTTGGATGACTGTGTCTGTTTCTTCAGTAAGCTGCTCTTATCCTCATGATTAATAGGGTGCCAAAAGCAAGGGAGGGTTGACAGCTCTTGTGCCGGCTGCCTTATCACTCATAGGCACTGTCAGCTCTTGGCATGTTAAGAGGGCAAAATTGGCTTCATGGCCTACCTTTCTGAGAAGAACATCTGATGATAAGCCCCTCCCAGGACGTGTGGTTGGCTATACCCACAAAAAAACTTCTTGATGTTCAGACACTTTTTAAATCTGAATTCCATTTTCCTTCTAAATAGTGACACAGGCAGCCAGCCAACCAACCCGTTTAGCTGAGACAGAGGTCGGCCCCTGCTCGACAGGGCCACCAACAGCCTGGAGTGGGAGGGAGCAGAAGGAGAATGGTAGATCTGCTCAGGACTGCCCTGGGTAATAGAGACACCCAGAGGTGGGTACTAGCTTATCTTCAAGGCCAGCCTGAACTTTGTATTTTCCTGAATTACTACTGCTTAGAAACTGCACTTTTAACAGCTTTTCTTCAGCACCTGCATGTATAGACATGGTGCTAGTTTTCAGAAATCATTTGAAAAAGTATTAAATTCATATCCTCCCAGAGCTTGTTTTGTAGAGGAAATAAGACCTCCCTCACCTACAGAATCAAATCGACATTTCTTAGTGTAATGATCAGGGGTTGTCCCATTATAGCAGTTCTCAAGTGGCCTCAGACCTCTTTACAGTCTTAAAAATTATTGAGGGCCTAAAAGAGTTTTTGTTTATGTAAGTTAGAGCTACTGATATTTACTATGTTAGATATCAAACAGTTAAAAGTTAACATAAAGAGCATTTTTTTAAATGAAAATTTACTGTATTTTCTAAGACAAAATTTAGGCGTTGTACATTTTTTTCAGATCTCTTCTCTGTCTGACTTAATTGAAGACAGGTGGATTATCATCTTTTGCATTTGATCTGTTGTGACATCACTTGTCACACAACCTTTGGGAAAGTCCATTGTACATTCCATGAGAGAATGAGAAGGAAAAGGGCTATAGATCTTGTGGAATCTTACGGAAATAGTTTGGACCTCATGGACCTTCCAAGAGGATTAGGTCTCCAGGCCACACTTGAGAACGTTGCCATAACAACCCCAACACACCTTTCCAGTCTTAGTTGCCCCAGAGACACCAAAGGTGCTGCCAGCCCAGGACACCCCTTTCTGCTAGTAGTGCAGGATAGACTCCCTTTTTCTTCCTGGTTATAACCAACATTTCTCCCTCTTGCACCCTCTCCCTCACCCCAACGCCATTGTACCTCCTTTCCTTCCTTCCTTCTGACCTCATGGTCTAAAAAGTAACAATTCTGGGCTCTGAGCCTGGGCAACACTGAGAGGAGGGCTCTGCACATATAGCTCTGTCAAGGAGCCAAACCTGCTGCTCTTGTCACCGGGAAGCTACCTGTAAGGTCCCTGCTTCCTGCCCTGCCTCCATGTGGCCCCTTCTGACGTTAGAGGACCACGGTCTCCCTGAGGAATGGGAAAGGACCAAGCTGGAGGCTTCTCAATCCACTGCCCACAGTGGGTCCCTGGACTCTGCACCTTCACCCCCTTGCCCATCCCTGTGGATGCAGCAGAGCTGAGCCACTGCACAGGTCAGGATGGGGCACCAGGCACCTCCGTGCCATGAACTCACTGCTCAAGTGTGTGGGCACCTTTAAGTGTACTCTATGACAAAGGAAGAAAACCCTCTGCGTCGTTTTTCCTGCTTGTTCGTATTGGTCCTGCACCACACACAGTTTGGCTCCACCAAGGCATGGGTTGGTGCTTTGGACCAGCTCATGAAACCATTGCGGGGCTCATCACAGACTCCATCAACAGACATTTCAGGTTGACTTGCAGGGCTGACAAGTGCCCTTTCCCCCACACTCCCCTTACCTCCACCCTCACTGCTGTGTCCTTCACTTGCTGAGTCATTGTCCCTGCCTAGAGCACATCCCTTTCTACTTGTCCTGCCATAGATCTCGCCCTTCTCACCTCCTTCATTCAGGGCACAGAGAGCTCCTGTTTTGCTCAAAGCAGGGGTTTTTGTTCTGTGCTGCGTGGCTGGTCACATGCCCTTAGTCCTTATACTACTATATATCCCCCCAAGCAGGTAGACTCTTGCCTTCGAAACACAGGACAGTATCATTTTAAGCCAGAATCTAAATTGTAAATAGGAAATGCCTCTGACTGTTTTCCTTTCTTCCAGGTCACTGCTGGATTGCCTCTTCCCAAGGCTTACATAGAGGAGGTAACTTTGACTATTGCTAATTAATTGTCCTAGAAAGCACCACACCTGAATCAACATTTCTCCACCTGGCCCACGTGCAAATGAATGGGGGAGTCAGTGTGACCCAGGGTTGCTCCTGGGAGTGTAGGATGCCAAGAGGCCTGCAGTGTGCTGAAGATTGTATTAAATGAGTGAATACGGAGGACTCGCCTCACAACGGAGGACTTGCCCTACACAGGATGTCAGCAAGCCACTGCCCTAGACCAGTGGTTGCTTCTCAGTGGGGGTGATTTTACCCCCAGGGGAAATTTGGCAATGTCTAGAGACATTTTTGATGGTTATAACTGGAGGTGGGGAGTACTAATAACATCTAGTGGGTAGAAGCCAGGGGTGCTGTTTTAACATCCTACAATGCACAGGACAACACCCCACAACAAAGAATTATCCAGCTCAAAATGTTACTAGCGCTAAGGTTGAGAAACCCTGCCCTCAACTAATAGAAGTTTCCTTCTGTTATCTTCCCTGCATTGGCTGGGTGAGTCCCAAATGCCATTGAAATTAGAAGCGAGTAGGGACCTTTTTTGAAATGCCTTTTCCTGTGCAGATTTAAATCCGTATTAAAGTGCCAAGATATGGTCAGGATCCCGGTGGTTTTTCTAGGCAAAGCTTTTGTAAACTGATTTGCTTTATAGCATCAAACAGGAGCCCAAAGAACAATTGTGAACTCAAACCTTTTCACATTTATATCATTTACCATCAAAGAAACATCTCTAGAGCCAGTTAGGGGTGGTTACATGAGAGACAGGCCCTCAGATAAGATAGTAAGGTCAGCTCCTGTCACTGTTAATTCAATTTTTCAGCCTTTTCCTAAAGCTTTTAAATTATCAAGCAATACAGGGTCACCGTGCCGGGCCCCAAATGAAGTGTTTCAAAATTTGCTAGAAAAAAATTGTCAGTGCCTTGAGTCTGCCTGTCCTCTGAGTTAAGAGTTGCCTTTTATGGCCATTTGTGTGATTCATGCGTGGGAGGGGAATTCACAGTTCTGGCCCTCCTGCCACCCCACAGCCTTTCCTGTGTCTAATTACAGTGACTGCCCCTAGCTGGCCCAGCTGGTGTCTTCATTTAAGAAATTCTACTTATTTAAAACTGTTCTCAATCAGTCTTACATATTAATTGGTTTTCATGTGACTAGAGGTAAAGAATTAGCAGTGCTCTTTAGAATATCAAGTGAATTCTAATCTTAGTTTTCAATTATTAAAAGGAAAAAAAAGATAAGTCACATTTATAATGATCCTAGTAGTTTTGGACTTATATTTTACCCACTTTTTTTGCTGTTTTGGGGATGCACAAACCATGCACTATTACTGCTGGGTTTGCTCATGATCCAGTATATGTTTTTTTATAGAAGACTATTATGTTTTTATTAAAAATACTTAACATATTTTTAGGCTTATAGTAGTAACATACCCTTTGTTAAAAAAATTTTTTTTTTTTAGACACAGTCTTGCTCTGTCGCCCTGGGTAAAGTGTAGTGCCATCAGCCTAGCTTACTGCAACCTCAAACTCCTGGGCTCAAGTGATCCTCCTGCTTCAGCCTCCCGAGTAGCTGGGATTAAAGGTGCATGCCACCATGCCCAGCTAAGTTTTTCTATTTTTAATAGACACAGGGTCTTGCTTTTGCTCATGCTGGTCTCGAACTCCTGACCTCAAGCGATCCTCCTGCCTCAGTCTCCCAGAGTGCTAGGATTATAGGTGTGAGCCACCACGCCCAACCAAAAAGAAAAAACAAAATTAAACATTACAAGGATAAAATGTAGGTGAGTTGCGTCCCCTTAACAGTTTGGTGCATATTTCTCAACATTTAAAAAATTTTCATTAATTGTATACACGTGTTTTTGTGTTTGTCCAAAAATGGAATTAATTAAGCTCTCCATAGTTTTGCAGCTTTAGTACATCTTGGACAGGTTCCATGTTAACACAGATGGGTCTCACTTTCATAACATCTGCATGATAAATATTTATTGAGTGTATATATCAATTCATTGGCCTAGTCCCCTATTGAAGGAGGTTTAGTGTTTGTAATTTTCCAATGCTGCAAGCACTGCTGTAGTACACATACTTAAAGCTATGTTTCCTTAATTACTTCCCTTTAGATTTCATAGTTTTGGTTCTTAAAGGTAGCATTTATCTTATCTATTGGCCCTAGTGAAAGTTCATGGTTGAGTTCATTAAAACCTTTGAAAGCATCACTGATTACTTCATGTTTCCTGGCAGTATTTATGGTAATCGTATAATGAATTGCCTCTTTTGTGCCAGGCACTGTGCTAGGCTCTGTCATCTGGTGGAAGGGTCTGTGATCTACTGAGCAGAGTCGGTTTGTATCATTGTACCCTATGCATACATAAACTCTATAAACACATAGATTGTAAATATAATTTAGGTAGAGGCAACTAGTACCCTTTGAACAGCAGATAAGCTATTACATATGGCATAATGACAGCAAATAGACCAACTCTCATGTTTTCAAGACAGCTGGAGAACAGGCACGGCTCCGCTCCAGTGTCGTAGGCTGGAGTTAAAGCCGCCCTCTTCTTCGGCACCCACGCACCACAGTGTAGGAAATGTATCAAGGACCTTTGTTCTTGCTGGCTCCCTTCCTTGTCATGACAGTGAGTGGCTACTGACTAAAGGATTAAGTTTCCTGTTTAAGAATAGCCTGCAACTGTTTCAGCTGTGCTCTCTGACCTCACAGACCTTTCACTGTCATTTTTACAGAACCTGGAACTGGTTGAAAAAGGCTTCAGTAACTTGAAGAAACAAATTGAAAATGCCAGAATATTTGGAGTTCCAGTTGTAGTGGCTGTAAATGCGTTCAAGTAAGTGTAGCGTGTAAGAGAAAAGGTGGGGGGGGGGTGTGGGAAAGGGTCAGAAAACATCTCCTGGAGCTGATTGCATAGCACTGCTTTTAGCTTTATTTGGCTCTTCAGTTACTGCTATTGGTTATAGCCCGTGGTTTAGCGTGCCACGTGACAGGAACCTCATGTATTGCAGCAAACCCACCACCTTAGCCACCAAGGGTCAAGAAGTCAGATTCAGCTCCTGTGGGCCTCCTTCTTCTCTGCTGGATGAAGTGGAAAACACCCAAGCCTGAAGTTAAATGTTCTTTTTTAGTCTTTAGAGGCCTTTTGTGTTAACAGAAGGTCATAGGCCTACAGCTTTGCATTATTTCACTAGGTCTGGTGGGATGTTGTCGTCACAAAGAGTTGAGCATATTGAGCTGGAAGTGTTCATGCAAGAACTTGCGTGGGTTGTTTTGATATCGTAGTACTGCTTCGAGCTTTGTTACAATGGCCTCACCACGGTGGACTGGGAAGCAAAATTTCTAACAGCTCATATTTATTCCTTTATGGTGTTCTGGGAATGTTCCGAGCAAATACTTTCCATGTATTACCACCTAAGCCTCACGACATCCCAGTGAAATAAGTGCAATGATTATTCTCATTTTACCCATATGGAAATCAAGGCACGTACAGATTAAGTAACTGGCCAAAAGTTGCTCTTGTAAGTTGTGGAGCTGAGATTCAAACCTGGGCAGTATTTCTTGATTAGTGTCCATTTATCAGTGGATAATTCACATCAGTTTTAATGGCAAAAAGAAGACAGATTCTGTCTGCTCCGGCCATCTTCCATGATTTAACATGAAGCACTGCCTTTACAGGACGGATACAGAAGCTGAGCTGGACCTCGTCACCCGCCTTGCCAGAGAGCACGGAGCTTTTGATGCTGTGAAGTGCACTCACTGGGCAGAAGGGGGCAAGGGTGCCTTTGCCCTGGCGCAGGCTGTGCAGAGAGCAGCACAGGCACCCAGCAGCTTCCAACTGCTGTATGACCTCCAGGTGGGTTACTTGCTGTATGCCAAAAAAAGGGCATAATGAAATTTCTGTGTGGCAACCTCTGTTTAGAGCTCCATGCTTCAGCTTATGTGGTTTGATTCCCACATAGGTGAGTTACACAGCCACAGCCTGGACTCTCAGCTCTAGACAGTTTTTCTCATGCATGTTGCTCCTTACTTACAGAGTAGGGGGTCCAGCTAGAATACCTGGAGAGGTTGGTTCACATCCTGACTTTTGAAAAGGCTCACGGTATAGGTCCTTTTGGTGGCAGAGGAGAGGGTTATATACAGACCAAGTGTGTAGTTCATTGTAGCCTTTAATTCAAGCCATCAATCACATTGCAGCAAATTGGCAAGGAGCTACATCAAAACTTTCTGGTCAATTCTCAACAGAGGAAAGAAGCGTGCTACCAAGCTCACTTCCTGGTACAGTGTTGCCTCAAGTTCAGAGAAAACCTCAGGTATAAAACCAAAGTTTTCTAGCAAGCGTCATCATTTTTTCCATCACTGAGTAAATTAAATTAAATCTGGCCCAAGTAGAAGCCCTGCATATTCTGATACAAAAAAGTTTGTTCAGAAAAATATTATTCTAGCCAGGCACGGTGACTCACACCTATAATCCCAGCACTTTGGGAGGCTGAGGCAGGAGGATTGCTTGAGCCCAGGAGGTTGAGACCAGCCTGAGCAATATAACAAGACCCCATCTCTACAAAAAAATTTATTTAAAATTTAGCCAGGAATGGTGGCACACGCCTGTAGTCCCAGCTGCTCAGGAGGCTGAGGCAAGAGAATCGCTTGAGCCCAGGAGTTTGAGGTTGCTGTAAGCTATGATGATGCCACTGCACTCTAGCCTAGGCAATAGAGCAAGACTCTGTCTCAAAAAAAAAGAAAAAAAGAAAGAAAAAGGTGGTTCTTATGTTAGGGTAGTATTTGTTTTTAATTCTGTGTTCCATGTATTTCAGGATATCATTAGACATTAAGTAGTATGTCCATAATTGGAAACTTTGTCAAGAACATGGGTTGTGTGTTGTAGTTAATTCTGTTTGTATTCTCTAGGCTAGTTTTTGGCGTGGTCTTTCAAAGATAATCACAAACTTTAAAAAATAGCCATAAAAAGTTGAAAGGAAAAAACTATTACTCTTGGGTTTCAGTGTTCTTGTTTCTCCTTGCCCCTTGCAGATACAGTATGCTGGTATGTAATTAACATTCATTCTCCTGTTGTCATTGACATTCTCCTGTTGAGCTTTGGTTTTATAGACTAGTTTGAAAGTCTGCTTAATCAATCATCTTTTTAGAAAATGCTATCAACACAAATTTGTGCATGAATGGAAAGCATTAATAAACACTCTCTCCAAGCTCCCATCCGTAGCACCTAGGGCAGGAATTCCAGTTCTTGAAGGCCAGCGGGAGACATAGAAGAGTAGGTTGATAAGGACTTTATAACCCATTTCTACTTGGAACTTTTCTCTGTTCTGACAAACAGGAGGCTGCCACTTTTTGTCTTATTCAGCATCTGCTAGTCTTAAATCACCCCCCCACCAAAGTGCTTTTGCTTCATAAGTTCTGAATGTGCTTTGGCATTTAAAAAGCTCCAGTTACAAGATGCATATGAAAGTAGCCTGTGTAGCATTATTAAAACCATTATTAAATATTCACTTTATTCATATATCCATTATACTAAGCCCCTGTATAAATTATATCACTATTTAGTTATAATAGTAGGAAATAATATTGGAATAAGGGGAATTTTATTTTTATGGCTAGTTTATTGCTCCTTTCAAAAAACAGAACTTGCCTAATATGGTTTTCTGTTTGTTTTTGTTTATGAGACAAGGTCTCACTCTATTGCCCGGGCCAGAGTGCAGTGGCATCATCACAGCTTACTGCAACCTCAGAGTCCTGGGCCCAAGCAATCCTCCTGCCTCAGCTTCCCAAGTAGCTGGGACTACAGGAGCACACTACCATGCCTGGCTAAATTTATCTTTTTTATTTTTGTAGAGACAGGGTCTCGTCATATTGCTCAGGCTGGTCTCAACCTCCTGGGCTCAAGCGATCCTCCTGCCTCAGCAGAAGCATCTGCCTCGCATACAAACTGGGGGTTGTGTGGGTGGATATTGGTTGTCTCATTTCATAAACAGTATCCCAGGTCTGGTTTGGCAAGGCAGATCTCTAGTAATAGAACATCTATATGCTTTTTATTTATGAAGAAATTATTCTTGGGTAGTCAGCGATACTGTTTACGATGCACTTAGATTTTACATATATGTATTTATACTTATGTAAATATATATTTAAAACCTCACTTAACATATATATTAATATATGTATGTATCTATATGTAAATACACATATCTATTGATATATATCTGTAACTTCACCTCTGTGAGACATTTTCCATTTATAAAAGCTGGGGCTTGGTATTAAAAGAAAATATTTCTAACCCAATAAACATCAGACTAATTGCATATCTATAAATATTTAGAAAAACATCTGGCCCTTTTGGGGACTCTGACCTGGAATGTGGCCATGTCCTGGTTAATCATCCTCACATATGTCCACTCTCTCTTTCTTGTGCATTAGCTCCCAGTCGAGGATAAAATCAGGATTATTGCGCAGAAGATCTATGGGGCAGACGACATTGAATTGCTGCCTGAAGCTCAACACAAAGCCGAAGTCTACACGAAGCAGGTAGACGTTTGGTTGGTTTGTTCTTTCAAATCTTGACAAAGCAGGGCTTGGAGCCGCAATCCCTGAGTTCTCCCAGCCCCATCACCCCACCCCGCCCCGCCCCGAGCACCCACTGCTTCCCTTCTCTGGGTGCAGCCTTCTCTCCTAGAACACTGGGTTTGGAGTGGGTGGTCCAGTCCCAGGTTCTTCATTATCCACAGGTGGTATGTGAATGTGCAGAAAGGCCATAGGAAAATACAGTATGTATTACTAAAATATTGAGAACATCTCCAGTTTTATTCTCATGTTTGCTCCAAACTAGAGATTCTGCTTATTGATGCGTAATAACTAAGCTGGAGGACTATGACATAGAGATGGCTATAAAAGGAGTTAGATGTTTCAAATAAATTCAAGAGTCTATATAATCACAATCCCCAGATGGTTTTTGTTGCATTGTCAGCTTTTCATTTGTCCTACCTGTTTGCTTCTTTCCCCCAGGGCTTTGGGAATCTACCCATCTGCATGGCCAAGACACACTTGTCCTTGTCTCACAACCCAGAGCAAAAAGGTGTGCCTACAGGCTTCGTTCTGCCTATTCGTGACATCCGCGCCAGCGTTGGGGCTGGTTTTCTGTACCCCTTAGTAGGAACGGTAAGTGAGTGCTGTGACAAAGGAGGTTGTTCACCTGTGCTTCTCGTCCTAATGTTTTGCTGAAGCCATCGAGCAAATGCCAAATGAGCAGAGTTCACTGCCTAGAAGAAAATAGGTTTGGGGCCTATTATGATCAATTCTCTATGAACCATCTTGTTGTCAATTCAAGTATGATGCTATAACTACTTCTAATTGTTTCCCAGGCAATATACCCTTAACTGAATCCAGGATGCTCCTAGTTGATAGGCTGTGGTAGTGCTAATATATAATTACAATTAATGTCATTGGATGCCTCAGCCAGATTAACTCAGTCCTCTCAGCAGCCCTCCAAGGTTGGGACAGAAGTTCTATAATCCTAGAGCGGATGCCTGAAATTTAGGGAGTTCACTATTTCTGAGTAAGGAATTTCCCCATTAAAATGCAATGAACCCTGTAGATATGAAAGGTAAGTTTGCTTATATACACTTCAAGGTGAATGAGTTGTCCAGTGCTTTCTTGTCTTACAGATTTTATGCATATTAAAGGAGGAAAATTGCTAATAGGGAAGTAGAGGGATGCTTAAAGACATAGTCAGAGTTTGGACTAACATTGTCCCACGGTTAATAGCGATCCTACATCTAGCTTTTTCTCTTTTGTCTACCCAACATCCTGTATCTGCAGATTATTCTTACATGCAATACAGGATTCAAATATTAAAATAAACCAACACAGACCAGGCATATTGGCTTATACCTGTAATCCTAGCACTTTGGGAGGCTGAGGCAGGAGGATCACTTGAGGGCAGGAGTTCAAGACCAGCCTCGGCAACACAGTAAGACCCCATCTTTACAAAAAATAGAAAATTCACTGGATGTGGTAGTGCATGCTTATAGTCCCAGCTACCTGGGAGGCTGAGGCAGGAGGATTGCTTGAGCCCAGCAGTTTGAGGCTGCAGTGAGCTATGATTGGGTTGCTGAACTGGCAAAAAAGCAAGACCCTGTCTCAAAAAAATAAATAAATAAAAAATAAAACAACACAAATGAAAAAGAAACCAACAAAACTCCTCTTGGAGCTAAGCCATTCTTTCAGTATAGAAGAAAGTGACAGGAGATGACATTGTCTAGTTGCCCAATCCATTTTCACCTCTGCTCGTCTTGGCCTTGGGCAAGTTATGAAAGGTGTGAGCCCTGCTGCCCTCAGCTCACAGTGGGGGGGCGACAGTATCACGGAACAGTGGTGGTCAGCATGGGTGCCTGCCTACCAGTGCCCCCTCCGCTACTCCAGAGAGCCGGAGGCTTAGCCTTGTTTTGACATTCATCAGTCTCTGGTATTTGTAGAAATTCCCTCTTGTAGAAATGTGAAACCATTTGCCCAGCACCTTGAATACTTCAGAAACATGTTGTTCGTTTTGGAGAAATTGTCATCAACTACCAGCTGAAAGAGTGGTAGCTGCACTCTTTATTGTCATTTTTGATGTTCGCATGCAGAGGGGTAATGAGAGAGCTGAAAGCAAATAGGAAGTGGCCAGGCCACTGAACGTCTGCCTGCGATGCGGACAGACACAGCCTGCCCAGCTCGAGATTTTTCATTTAGAACACAGTATGCGTCAGAGGCCTCTGAGTTTAACTTGGATCAGGACGTTTCCACACATAATCAAATGGCTTAATCACGATTCTAATACCTTCTGGGTACTGTTGGGGCCTTAACAGGGCTCAGAGGATTTGAGTGTTTTTTTTTCTTTTCAGAGTTTTATATCTACGTTCATCACATATTTTCTTTCTTTCTTTTTTTTGTATTTTCTGATTATCAATGACTGATGTTTAAGGGGGGACATCCTCTTTGAGAATGAGTTAAAATGTCAGAAATCCTACTACTCACTGTTTTGGGAAGCATCTTTCGAGTTTTCTGCCGAACATGTACGTGCATGTCTGCATCAATAGGCACATGTCTTTTACTTCATGATGTCATCTTCAGGTTTTTCTGCTAGGTCTGAAGACCAATCCTTTTCTTTTTTCTACTTGTCCCCACACTCAGCACTTCCTTATCTCTTACAGAATACAAGAATAGAAATCATTTGCCAGACCCCTATAGTATGTTTGGGGAGTATTGATTGGCACTCAGATGTCAGTCAGAATTAGGTTGTCTAAAGTATTGATGTTTTGTGTTACAGAAGATGACTCATTCTTTTTTTAATAACCTTTTTATAGTTAAGTTTTAGAAGTTTAGCCTAAGCTTTTTTCCTCTCTGATTTGGAACTTGTGTGTATTCATTATACAGGACATTGTAAAAAGATAAAAATATACCAAGTTTTTACTTGCAAGCCATACAAATTGACATCTAAGCAGATATTTGTCAAGGCCAAGTCTTTAGAAAAGAAGTAAGTGCAAATATAATTCATAAGCATTCCCCGTTTTTTGTTTTATTTTTTTTAGGGACAGGGTCTTATTCTGTCACTGAGGCTGGGGTGCAGTGGTACGATCACAGCTTACTGCAGCCTTGAACTCTTGGGCTCAAACGATCCCCTGCCTCAGCTTCCCAAGAAGCTAGGAGTGTAGGCATGCACCACCACACCTGGCTAATTTTATGGATTGGTTGATTGATTATATAGATAGATAGATAGACAGATCTGAGATAGAGTCTCTCTATGTCACCCAGGCTGGTCTCCAACTCCTGGCCTCAAGCAATTCTCCTGCTTGGCCTCTCAAAGAGCTGGGATTACAGGAGTGAGCCACCATACCTAGCCTAATTTAGTTTTAGAAGGCCATATTAGGCCAGTAAGAATAGTGATTGCAAAACCATCTAGTTTATGCACAAAAATGTCTTTGCCCAAGAAAAAGGATACTAATTTCTAATGTCACATTACTGAAGCAAAAACACATGGGCACCTAGCAAGACTCACAGAAACAACATTTAAAAGCAGACAAGCCATGCGCCTCCTTTTGGTCTTGTAAAATACAGGCTGAGGAAGTGAGTAACCATCAATATAGAAGACGATGGTGAAGGCTGGCATTTGGTTTACAGAAGAACATGAGGTTTCTTTGAGTTCATAACAGGATCAGTGACTTGATATTTAACATGTAATGTGATATGATTTTAATATGTAACAAGAAGAGTGCCTACTTTATTGACAACTCTAAAATGATGTTCTATTTTCATGCCTTGGGCTTTCTATCTGACGGGAAGGTGGGAGAAAAGATCACATTATTTTTAATGTGTTTTACATGCTAGATGAGCACAATGCCTGGACTCCCTACCCGGCCTTGCTTTTACGATATTGATTTGGACCCTGAAACTGAACAGGTGAATGGACTGTTCTAAACAGGTAAGTTGTTACTGGCAAGAGTTTTACTTTTTTCCCTAAGTAGTACATTTATGACTTATAGGCGCAAACTAAAGCTACGAAAATTCAAAAGGCGCTGCAGAGGAGGCTAGGCTCCCGCTGCTGGAGCTCCTAGAGGCTCAGGGTTCAGAGTCTGACACACTGGTGGTCAGGAACATTGAAGGTCTGTATACTCTGAGTAGACAGTTAGAAGGCAAGAGTTGAGTAACTATCCCAGAAAGTAGGAAAGAGAAGGAAACAAGACTGTCCAGGAATTCTTGGTCTTAGGTGAAAGGGCCAGAGTGACCATCACAATGAATAAGCCATCCCTAGACATACCCAGTTGAAATTTCAAAAACATCAAATAGGAAAATCCTAAACATCCTTCTCCAGAGAAGAAAAAAATGACTCGCCTATGAAAAAATGAGAATTAGACTGAACATGTTGTCTTATCAGCAGTAAGAGGCTTTTAGACAATGGCAGAATGTCCCCCAAGTTCACAGGGAAAGGTGACTTACCCTGTGTTTACACCCAGCCAAATCCATCCGGACGTTTTCAGACATGCAAAGCTTTGCTCCTCCCACATCTGTTCCTAGGAAGTTATTTGGCAATGTGCTCCAGCAAAATGAGGAAGCCAAGGAAGAAGGAAGATGTGGGTGTTGGGAAACTGAATCCTGATTTGGACAGTAATGAAGGGGAGCTGACAACCATGCGAATGGCCTAGAATTTAAAATCCAGCGTGGAACCTGGGGGAGGGGGTTGAGAAAAATTAGAAAAAGCTAGAAAAGACAAGGGTATCAAAGGGTAAATAGTACAAAACAGAAGCTTTTGCATTGTTTAAGAAAGTAAAGGTCCAGATGGAAGCAAACTGTGGTAATGATTTAAGCAATGGAAAGGATGGTAAGAAGAAAGCTTTTTGTGCGCTTGATGCTAGAGGGACACTGTTCTTCGAGAGGGTGTATGTGATGTTGGAAATGCAGTCCGGCTCACTGCTGTCTGCTCCTGAACAGCATTCCCACAGCCATCATGTAAATGCTGTGCGCTGTTTTCAAGCCCATTTACGGACAGATCCTAGAAGAGTGGGTGGTGGGAAAGGATGTAAATGTTACAGCTTTGGCAACGTGAGGGGGTAGTGATGCAGTGTGGAAGGGAACAGGAAACATTTCACTGCTTAGAGAAAACATTAATTTTTTTGTTTGTTTTTCCTTCTAGATCAATCCATCTTCAAGAAGCTACTTTGAAAGTTTGGCCAGTATCTCTTCAGGCCCACTGGGAGTTAGTCAAGAGAAGTCAGCTCCTTCCCTGAAGATCTTCTGAAATATATAGTGGGAGTTTGTCCAGAAGCCTTTCTTTCATCAGCCTTAATTCTCATCATCATGTATAAATTAACATAAATCATGCACATTTCTATTTACTTTAGTGAAGTTCCACAGAATAAAAGGAAATAATTTTGCAATCTTGGTGTCGAAATATGAATTAACACACTGTGCCACAGTGTCTCTGCCATCCTGTGTGAACCCATTTGTCTGAAAGACCCCTGGGGCTAAAGAAGCAAGTTGCGATAGGTACTTTATGATACTGTTGTATTTAAAGGGGAAAACAGTTTGTGACCATCCTGGGCAATACAGTGAGACCCCATCTCTACAAAAAAATTAAAAAAATTAGCCAGGTGTGGTGGTGAGCACCTGTAATCCCAGCTACTTGGGAGGCTGAGATGGGAGGATCACTTGTGCCCAGGAATTTGAGGTTACAGCGAGCTGTGATCGTCCCATTGTACTCCAGCCTGGGCAACAGGGCAAGACCCTGTCTCTAAAAAAGAAGGGGATCAGGGAGAAAACATGTGCATCGTGCTTATGTATTTTGGGTAGGACACCTAATTCAGGAGACCTCTTGAAAGGGTCATGGTGGAAGTAGGGTATGGACAGACTTGCTTTTTTATCTTGCACCTTGTATATTGGTTTTTTTGTTGTTGTTTTTTTACCCTGAGGAAATATTGCTTATACAGGTTTTTGTCTTGAACTTCCTTGTAATTCCCATTTCTATCACAGCTTTAGTACCATTTATTTTTAAAGCTCTCAAGAAGGATGGTCACATAGCACTAACCTTAAGTTAGCCTTTACTCTGTTGGTTCAACAAATATTTCTTGAGCTTCTACTAGATGCCAGGGCTCTACTCCTCCCTACAGAATACTTTTTTTCCCCCTAAAATATTTTCCCATCTCTTTTTGTTCTTTATCTTCTTCTATCTCTGTTCTTCCTCTCCCATTTCTTTTCTTCCCTTTTCCCTTCTCCGTCTTCCCTGGATCCTTCCAGAGGATGTTACATCACTGCTGGTGTCCATACCAAACACTGCCGATATTGACAGAGCAGTATTTTCCCATGCCCTTGGTTTTTATTATTTCTTATCTCCTGGGTTCATCAGTGTTGTGATACAGCCAGTTTTACAGTCCAGAGAAATGATGGCAGCGCTTTGGGAGGCGTATGGCAAAGGGGTCATGATGCAGAACCCCAGCTCTCTCTACCACTTAGAGCCTCACTTACTTTCTACTCCACACCTCACCATGGAAGTCAGGACACTGAGGTTGGTTGTGAAGTTCAGCATACAAGTCACCTACGATGCCTGACACATGATAAGCACTCAAGGTTATTATTCCTGTCCCAAGGCATCATTCAGGCCCTGTTTGCACAGAGCTCATTGTTTCTAATATATCTTTTAAATGTCCCACAAAACCTCATCTGGAATGGGACTTGCTGTGAATTCAGTTTGTAGACAAGGGAAGGAAGCAGTCTTATCAGACATGGTGACTTAAAGATTATCTTAAAGAATTTAGCCTTCATATCACCAAAAGCCCTGTGGATTTTAATCCTTAATACTGGTAGGAATAGTGAACACAAGTGGGGGGAGGGGGTAAATGGAGATGTATAAGCTAAAGGTTATAAACAAAGCCCAAATACAATTAATCCAAATTGTTTTTTATCAGTGGTTGCTTCGAATGAATGGACCATCACTGATGCAAGAATTTTCCTAGTCAAAGTAAAACATGCCTTCGGTATAAATCCAAACAGTACGACTTTTCCCACTTAGCAATATATCTTGGAAGTCTTACTACATCAGTAGTTTGAGGTCCATCTTGTTTCTTGTGGCTGTGCAGTATGTAAAGAGTGATAGACACTAACGATTGTTTCATGGTTTTTGCTATTATTAAATACAAATAATGTAGCAGTGAATACCAATTAGCAGAGGATACACAATTTTCATACCTATCTTTGCAACTTGTGTGGAAGTATCTATAGGACAAATTCCTAGCAATGGAATTGCTCAAAGGCTGACCTCTAGCTTCAAGATGAAGTTGTAAGGTCATTCCGAAGCCTCTGTTCTTACCATTGTTGTGCCTCTCGGTGCTCTTCCTAGAAGGCAGCTTCTGCCAGGTTGTAAAAAGGTGGAAAGCTGTGCCCATTCACATCCCTCTAGAAGGGAGGGGTGATAAAGGTGGAAGACAGAGTGAAGAAATAAAGAGCTAGGGGGGCTGCTGAGCAATCTTGATTGCATGGGTTTTGTGGAAATGATTCTTCCATCTTTGATAAAGAAGAGGTGTCACAGTACAACCTTACAGATGCTCTTTCCATAATGAAAGAAGGCACAAAGAACAAAACAACTACAGGCTAATTGAAGACCTGTATTAAAGACTTACAGAAGCATTAGTCCTTGGGGTGCCTATTATGTGCCCCAGAGAAGGTCCAGTGCCTCTACCATGGGGCTGTAAGTCCCTCCAGATCACTGGCCATCCATGCCCATTCTTACCCTTCTCTGGGCTTCTAATGCCTTCCCTCTCTGTATTAGTAGTATTACTGATAAACAGATTATGCCTTCTCTCATCTGCACCTCAGATGCTGTTGCTGTGCATTAAAGATGTACATACACTCTTAATTCAAGAAACAGCAGCATTTCTGTGCTACTGAGTAAAACAGATTGCAAGACAAATACTGCTGAGTTTGTGTTGGCTCTGCAACCCTCATGGTGCCCAGGGACAGATCCAGCTACCAAAGACCTGGAGCCACAGATCATTTAATGGTGTACCAGGGAAGGGGGCTGGAGGGCTTATTCCCAGAAGGCCTCTGAAATGTAGGAATTATTGGCAAGGAGTTATAAATTATTTTTGCATTTAGCTACAGGCCCAGGCTGTGGGTGGATAGGGATCAAGACGGGAGAAATAGTATGATCAGTATTGTTCAGATAAATATGTAAGCTGTTTTACTGGCACACTGCATCTGGTGATATTAACAAGATAAGCTGTAGGTAGGATAATTTCTCATCAGATTGGAGAGATATTTATAGCCTGTTTCCTATTATATAATGAAAAGCTACTAATGGAGTAGTAGACAATGATATGGGTAATAGCTTAAACAGCCTTAACTGTCATTTAAGTGAGTTCAAGGATGACAGCTTGCTTTCATGCATGAAGTACTGGATACATTTTTTTTTTAAAACCGCTGATATGGCATTGGGTTCTAATCATATCCTAAAGAAAAACCACAGTGCAGTATTTTATTTATAGTACTATACTGTGTGTGAGTGACTGAGTGTGTGATGGAAGTCAAGAATGAGTTATTTGTAATATACCTTAAAGAAATCTATCTTAATTTGCCTTTCAAATACAAAATAAATTCACTCTTAAACTGTCTCAGTTCCCTTTCACTAAAAACAAAAAAAATTTTTTTAAAGAAAAGCAAGTAGAATAAAATCTACAAGTCATTAAAGTGGCCCTTATTGTTTTAACCTGTACCTTGCTTCCTTTTCCACTAATTTCTAATAAGACTGTCCTCACTAGCCTGTCCTCACTTAGATACACTTATCTTATTTTTTCCTGAAATTATTGCAGAATCTCAGGTCTGCTCGGTTTGAGAAACCTTGGATCACAGTAAGTGGCTTTGGCTTGTTTAAAGTTCAAAAATGGCAACAAGCAGGGCTTGTTGACACATATGGGGATGTAAAGGACATTTTCACAGACTTGTGTTTGCTGAATGAACAAAGTTAAATTGCAACTACACTAGATGCTTAGAGATTTTCCTGTTTTACAACTCTTGTCTCTTTTATCTGTAAATTTAAGATCTTGACAACTTAGATTCCGCTTTGCTTTTGTGTCCCAAGAGTTCTTTCCTAAATACGGCTCAGTGGAAACTAGAGTATCTTACAAAGGTAAAATATGTTCCTGGAACAACATCCGAAGATGGATATCTGAAATTTACTCTCCCAAGACCATGATCCTATTAAAGAAAAGAAATGAATGCAGCTGCTTTTCAGGAGTTCTTCACTCCACCTTACCAGGTTTTTCACTTGGATGATGTGCTGAGAGGGGCCAGAGGAGGGGGCTGGGATTGTGATGAATCTTACTGGACCTCACAGCTGGAGCTCCCAGGAATGCCCTCATGGGTAACATTAAGCCCAAGTAAGTCACACTAAACTAATAGCAACACATTTGGGCTACATTAATGCTTTATGTGTACAAATAAATACTTGTGGTGCTCTTCACTATGGCTAGCAACTGGTTTAAATAAAGGCTCAGAAAATATACAACCTAGTCAATCAGGCAGGGTAGATTGTGTCTATGCCCTTTGCTCTGAGACTGGAATTGTGAGCAATGTCTTCTCCTGTTCCCCACCCCAGCTTGAGAGGGACAAGATCAAGTGGGTATTTAGGAATGTCCTAAAGGGAAACATGGGTAATTTATAAGCTACCTCAACTTATTTTTGGAAATATGTAAGGTATAAAAGATGGATGGAGCTGGGTTGCTGTGCCCTTCTCACCTTGTCCGCATGGATGCCGTTGCTTCTGCAGACCAGAGTTCTGCATGCATAATCTCCACCTGCCTCCTACTGGGAGACAAGGATCTGAGAGCCTGTTCGGCAACGAATCAGATAACCTTACATACAAACTCCTTCCTGGGAAAGTTTGATTTCTTTCTGTTTCCATTCATATACGTAATTTTCTCTCCAAACAAACGTGACCTCACTACTCTATGCAGTTTTGAAGCCTGCTTTTAAAATTTGATATCTTCCGTGTCTTTAACAATTTTGAGGGGAAGAGAGGAGATTTGTAATTGGAATGCCTATAACTTAAAACGGGACTTAGCTATTTTGCTTCTTAGAAAATGCGAAGTTCATCACCCTCGTCCCCTCCCCATATTCCGGCTCGCTCGCTCTCAGTGGTCCCCCTGCCTTTGCCCTGATGTGATCCCACAGTGGGGATTCGCGCCCCAGACTAGGAGCACCGGAGTTCTGCTCCCACGCGGCAGGGCAAGTTGCTCGCAGGTGGGTCTCCTGGTCCCCGCCCCGCCTCCCGCCTCTCTTGGTAGCCCCGCCCCCTGCCCGCCTGCTCCGCTCGCATTGGCGCCGCTGGCTGTCCGTCCCGGCGCTGCTGAGGAGGGGGCGCAGCCTGGTTGCGGTCCCTTGCAGAGAGAGGCTTGCTCCGGGTGCAACCGTGGCTCCCCGGATGCCTGGGCTTCCGGCCCTGCAAGCGCGCCCCAACCTCGGGAGCAGGGACCCCGGCGCCCTTGGTAAGTGAAGGCAGGGCGAGGAGGCGGTGGGGGAGGAGGGTCCGGATTGGTGTCTGGCCCGCTGACCGCCTGGGCAGCAGAGTGGGCAGGATGTGCCCACTTGACACGAGGGAGTCCGGGCATCCTGAGATGGGTGGGAGTAAGAACCCCGGAGGTCGTTTGTCTGCAGGCATCTCCCGCCAGGGCGACTCTCATCAGGTCTGCCCACCTATCCCTTTCGGGTTACAGCTTGTCCTAGAAACACAGGTCGTCCGTGGCTTTTTTCCTTCCCTTTTTGGGAAATGTGATTTTGGGTTCCTGGACATTATAATTTTGCAGATAGCTCAAAGCTGGGTTATCTGTTCCACGCCCCCGTTGTTTTCCTTTTTGAGTACTTTACCCTGCGCTCTATCTCCTGCCATGAGGGGCATCCGGCCAGAATGAGAGATTCCTTCCTCCAGGAGGAAGCTTCGTGGTCCATAGCTGGTGCTGGGTGTAAAATCCAATGCTTTTCTCAGGTAGTGGTTGCTCTTTGCTGCTCAGGAGAAAAAAGGAAGATCGTGTTTTCTGTGGCATCAGACTTGCAGTTCTACCAGGAAATGACAAAAGGGACTTTAAGATTTCCTGGGGCGGTAAAGGTATCCTTGCAGGTTAAGGGCAAATCGCTTGCAGTCTAACACTCTGCGAAGTTTTAATGTCTATAGACAGCATTCTTTCCCCCCCATTTCATTTAAGTTTCTGTTTGGGTATTTGTTTTATTTCTGCAGTGTGATATACATTCAAGTGAGCTTCTCAGCAATTGTCTTTGAGCAGTCCAGGTTAGTTTCAAATGATATACTCCTAAATATGATCTAATTTCAACATTTCTATTACGTAGTAATACATCATCCTCTGCTTAATAAAAATGCTCAGGTGCTGAGAACTCACAAGAGATGAGAAGATTTAAACAGACTTATAATCAGCTGAGGTTCTAGTGCTTATTGAAGCATTACATGAGGAGAGACACTGTAAAATGTTCATATTTTAATTCCATCGTTTTTCTAGAATGACTTTATCTTTCTGTTAGAGGCATAAAGTATGAAACATCCAACCTAAGGGAATATTTACTTAAATCATAAACTGATTTTCAGGGTTCCAGTTCCTTCTACAGTTCATAGAATTATGGGCTACCCAAATGAAATTTCAGTGAAGGATTTACATAAAAACAGTACGAGGAATGAGTCCCTTTGCTTATTTTAGGTCATCCGCCCACTAAAATTCATATGATTTTTGTTAGATAATCACCTCACATTTTCATTCTTTGGGGCTGTCATACTGTTCTGAGGATTAATTTTTCAATACACCTTTATATTATATAACAATCAGTTTGCCAATTGCATAGCTTGTCAATTTATATATGGCTTCTAAATTAGTTCCAGAACAAAGAAAACAAAATATAAAGAATTTCAAAAGCTTGATTTTAAAATAACAAGAATTCAATCTAGTCTTGGTTCAATTATGAGTTGATGGGCTGCATTAAATGACCACTAAACAATTTTTTAAATTTCTGAGTAATAGATATATTGCAGATTAGCATCTCCAAACAATTTATTTTCTGATAAATCTTAAAGCCCAGTTTCAGAGCATACGTAGTTTCAGAAACAGGCAGTCTTGTGTTTAATCTGAGTTCTGTTACCTACCAGCTTTATAATCTCTGCCAAATTGCTTCATCTGTAGATGGTGATACCACCATCTTTGTAATATTGTGTTGAGGATTATAAATATATGTAAAAGTGCTTAGCACTGCCTAATACACAAGAGTTGCTCAACAAATGTCAGCTATTATTAATTCTTACTGACCTCCAACTATGCATATTGTGGTGGGAAACTATGATATAGCACATACAGAACTTAAAAATGTCAAAATTATACAACTAGTTTAAGAGTGGAGAATGACAGTAATGTTAAATTTTCCTAAGAATATGTATGAAAAGTAGCACCTCCTTGATGGAACATACATTTTTAGAACAGAAACCTTATGGTATAATGGAAGGAAAATGAAAGAGGCAAAGTCTGTAGTTCTAACTCTGGCTATGACCTTATTTACTTGTATGGCTTTCAGCAAGTCAACTACCCCCTCTGGAGCTCAATTTTGTCATCTGGCTAGACTTGAATAATCTCTCAAGTCCTTTTCAGCTTCAACTTTCTTTATCGCATGTGATAAAAATTACATTAGCTTGCTTAACATCTTGACCTTTTTTGTTGTTATTTGTTTGCTTAACTTCCAATTCAGAGTCATAAGCAATTCATAAAGACAGCACAACTAAAATATCAATAATATCAGACTTGCAGAATAATCCAAAATGAAGTTTTAACAAAGAAAATAAAACAAAAGGGATTCACATTAAAGTATTTTTGATAGGGCAAAAGTAAACCCCAATTTTTATTCTCCAGTAATTTCACTAAGTTGTTATATGGAAAACATACCTGATAGAATCTTATACATTCAACAGAAATAGTCTCCCTTAGAAAATAACAGGCTCATGGTAAAATAAAATACTACTCTCTTTTCTTTTATCAGGTTGACCTTTAAAAAAAGCAAAAATGTATCCAGTAAAGGGCTTTCATGAAGAAATTAAGGAGAGAAATTACAAGCAATAGAGAAACCAGGCATTTGTGTACTAAGAAACCATCTAAAACAACTGTGTGGAGTGAGACAAAAGGAATGAAGACACCTGGAAGAAATTTTACTTAGTGTGATATTTTTACCCACCTTTTCGTCATAAAGTCTGCTAAGGAATAGAGAATATAGTTTTCTAGAGGATATAAGTGTGTAGCATGAAAATGGAGACCACAGTTTCTGAAATTCAAGTAGAAAACAAGGATGAGAAAAGATCAACAGAAGGTATTCCTCAGGATGAAAGACAGGAGGAAAAAGCTTCCATGCTTTGCTTCAAGAGAAGAAAGAAGGCAGCCAAAGTGCTGAAGCCCAAAGCTAGCTCTGAAGCTGCTGATGTGACAAGTAAGTGTCCCCCAGAAGCAGGAGCTTCTGATCAGCCACAACCCCCAGGGGGGGCCTGGGCCTCAATCAAACGTCTTGTAACACGCAGGAAAAGGTCAGATTCTTTAAAGCAGCAAAAGCCATTTGAGGCTGAAGTGCAACCTGAAATAAATGCTGAGGATGCTGATCTTTCTCAGCAAAAGGCAAAATCCAGACTTAAGATTCCCTGCATAAAATTCTCAAGAGGGGCAAAAAGGAGTAATCATTCCAAAATTATAGAAGATTCAGACTGCAGCATCAAAGTCCAGAGAAAGCCTAAATGTTTGGATGTACAAACTCAGACCCAATTTAATGATCAGGTTACAAAGGATCCAAGTGAAGGCGTCTCACAGAAAGATGGCGATGAGGTCTGTGAATCAAATGTGAGCAACAGCCTAATTTCTGGAGAGAAAGTGATTTCAGTAGAACTTGGATTAGATAATGGGCATTCTACTATTCAAACAGGAATTCTAATCATTGAAAAAGAAATTGAAATGATCGAGGAAAAACAAGATGTTCAACCCCAGCAAGCAAGCCCACTTGAAACTTCAGAAACAGATCAGCAGCAACCAGTGGTTTCTGATGTTCCTCTTTCACCTGCAATCCCAGATCAACAAATTCTGGAAGAAGCCAGTAACAATATCCTAGAAAGTGGACCAAATTGGAAGGACTATGAAAGTAGAGAGATTGTAGCTGAAGAAAATAAGCCAAAAGATACTGAACTGAGCCAAGAATCAGATTTTAAAGAAAATGGGATCAATGCAGAGAAACCCAAATCAGAAGAAAGCAAAAAAATGGAGCCAATTGCTATTATTATTACAGACACTGAAATCAGTGAATTTGATGTTAAGAAATCTAAAAATGTCCCTAAGCAATTCTTAATTTCAATTGAAAATGAGCAAGTAGGGGTTTTTGCTAATGATAGTGGTTTTGAGGGTAGAACTTCAGAACAATATGAAACACTCTTAATAGAAACAGCCTCTTCTCTCGTCAAGAATGCTATCCAGTTGTCTATAGAACAGCTGGTTAATGAAATGGCTTCTGATGATAATAAAATAAACAATCTTCTACAGTGACTTAGATCATGAGAGAAAAAAAGGCTAATGATGAATTATTTTACACTTTTGTGGCATTTCTTACTCAGTAACAAATGAGAGATTTATCATCTGTGGATTTTTTTTTTTTTTTTTGAGACAAGGTCTTGCTCTGTTGCCCAGGCTAGAGTATAGTGGCATACTCAAAGCTCCTTCAACTTCAAACTCCTGGGCTCAGGGGATCCTCTTGCTTCAGTCTCCTGAATAGCTGGAACTACATGTATGCACCACCACGCCTGGCTAACCTGTGGAATTTAAAGGTACAATTCCAGCCCAGACAGAATAAGTCAAGTTTATAAAACTCTACCACTGAAATGCAGTCACTTCTGGATTGGAGGAAATCAGCACAGATTGCAATGCAAAGTGACATATAGGGAGTTGCTAAAATGGCATGTGCAGATTGAAGTGCTTTGGGGAAGGAAGATGTATTTATTGAGCATTTGCAGTACACCATAAGCTCTTTAATGTCCTAGGATGTCACAAAGTCTGGTTTCCTTTTGATAATTCACAACCTGTGTATAGGTTAACATTACATTCAGTTTTCAAAATGTTTTTACAGTGCATTTTTATGTTGTTTTAAAATGGTGAATAAGGTGAGCTACTCTTGTGAATGTGTGATTTATAGTTAAACTCCTAAGCAGTAATCTTAACTCAAAAAATATATTGCATTTTCCCAATTTCAGCAGAGAGTGTTTAGACTATGCATATTGAAATTAAACATGAGTGGTTTTCTAGTTTTGCTCAAGTCCCTTAAAAGAGCCATTCACAAGTTTCTTCAAATAGGCAAATAGTTACTGAGTGCAAAAGTGTAGAAACAGGGAGTATTTCCCTCTCCATCTTCCATCTGCCATAACAGACCTGTATATATCCATTTCTGCATGGATTTATCTGCTGAAAAGTTAATAACAAAAAATAAAATAACAAAAACAAAAATGAGAGGATTAGTATTCATCAAGGAGAAGGGAAATTTCCCAAGTAACAGATTATCACAGATAACATAGGATGCATCTTGCAGAATTGCTTCTCTAAGAAACGTATTTTTCAACTTCTCAAAGAGGGAAAAGTGGATTCAAAGCCAGCCTGGCAGTAGAGGTCTTAAGAAACCATAATAATCTAGTGAAAATATGATTTATTCTTGGCCAAAATGAGCCATGTACATGGTTGCATAGAAAGTGAAAAGTTATTGATTGCTAAAGCACAGTGTATTTTAAATGTCAGTATTCTTTTATCGCCATGTGTTGAGAGAGACCAGTTAACAGCATTTTACATGGATATTGAAAATTAACTTTTTCATCATTATTGTCAATCCAGCTAATACTTTACAAAAAATGAAAGGGGCACCGGGCATGGTGGTGTGTGCCTATAGTCCCAGCTATTTGGGAGGCTGAGGCAGGAGGATAGCTAGAGCCCAGGAGTTTGAGGTTGCAGTGAGCTGTGATGATGCTACTGCACTCTAGCCTGGGTGACAGAGAGACTTTGCCTCAGGAAGAAAAAAGAAAAGGGCTCATTTGCATTTTTATTCGGTAATTTAAAGGGGAGCATCTGATCTCATCAATAATTGCCATATTTTTTGAAAAAGTAATTCTATTTCAATCTTTTGTGTGAAATGGCTGTAATATAACACACTTCCCTATCTCACAGGTTAGGATTCAAATAGCATAGCCTCTCATTTGTCTAAACTGAGTGATGTTGTTAATACTTGAAACAGATGATGTAATGAAAGTAAATGAAGTATAAGATGTAAGGTGTTTGTTAAAGAGCTTCATCATGGAGGAAAAATGTACATTAGATGATTTTAAATGATCTAGGTGAATTCTTGCATTATTTATGGATTATATAAAGAAAGTATGTGCCAATTTATCCTATAAAATCATCTTTGTTTCTTTCCATAAATACATATTGAGACCTGGCAGAAGAAACTAATTTGACTTTGGAATTGAACCTAATAATGGACATGATTAGCAAGATTCTTGGCTGAAGTGCAAAAGTATTTCCTCCAGATGTTCCTACCTTCATGCTTATAATGTTGGGGGGGGGGTGTTAATCCTTCAATTTAGCAAGAAGAAAAGTGTGTCTTTCAAAACACATAACCAAGAAATCAATTTCTTTTAATTGTACACTTTCATTCGAACTGTTTTTTTTTTTTAGAGACAGTGTCTTGCTTTGTTGCCAGGCTGGAGTGCAGTGGCGTGATGATAGCTCACTGTAACCTCAAACTCCTGGGCTCAAGTGATCCTCCTGCCTCAGCTTCCTGCGTAGCTTCCAGAACTACAGGCATGTGCCACCACACCTGGCTAATTTTTTAATTTCAAACTTTTTTTCTTTAAAAAAAAAAAAGTCATGCTCTCTGAAAATACTCTTTTTCATTCACTATATGTGGTGCTAATGGACTTGGACAGCTACCAGCAAATATTATATTTAAAAGTGAACAATTTTAAAAAACCTAAGGTTCCTGCATATTACAGTGTTTTGAAGAATCCTGTCTTAATTTACTGCAAAGATGGCTCCAAACCAATACACTTGCATCGTTAGTTTTTAGTAATCTCTCACGAACAAGCAAAAACTACAGCGCTTACCAGTTATTGACAATATTCTGGAAGGTTTCTAGATTTTTATTTTTTTTTCACTGTGGTTTGATATATATTTTTTTGGTTAGAATGTATTATCATTGATTGTTTTTATGATAAGATTATACTTGCATTCACTTTTAGATGGTTTCTTTCTCCTCAATCTTTTCTATTGAGAATATCTGTTGAATTAAATAAGTAGGATTTCAGTTAGAAGAAGGAATCTAGAAATTAATTGGTCTCAATCTGATTATATCTGTTACATGGCCAAATCCTATTACAGTGAATTCTAAGGTGATCCAAATTGTTGTATTGTAGAAATAGAAATGAGCAGGAATCATATGGCTTAGAAGTCATAAAATACTTTTATTATGATAGTATTTATTTTAAGCAATTTGAACTTATATACAAAACATTAAGTGAATATAAATAGATTCTGATTCAAGTCATATCCATTTGATGTTAAAAGGATCATTTAAAAAGCTTTAAGAATACCACATTAATTTTCATTTAAATTTGCTGTGGTATAAATGCTGCCTTTAACGAACGTTTACTATTAGCTAGGATTCAGTTTCTCTTTGAACTGAGAATTTTACAAGGCAAGGAGATACTTATTAATTTTTTCTGCATTTTATCTTCCCCCTTTTAAGAGTCAAGTATTATTCACTTTGCTTGTTACAAACCCAGAGAATATGAAAATTCTCATCTATTTTATGTAGCACTATTCACTTAACATTTTTCAAAGCACTTTATAGGATATAAAAATAGTACCCGCTAACATTTAAGTAAAGGTAGCAGAAAACAAAAGAACTTTCAAACAGAAATTATGTTCCCTGCCACCTCCTCCACCCAAAGAATAATAAGCATGTGGCACAAATGGAGTTCTTCAGAAAAGCTCTCTGCATAATTTTCTTTCAAGGTAATAGATTTGACAGCATGAAGTTTGTGATGATCTTAATTGGTCTACTATTTAGTGGAGTCTTAGAAACTCTGATTTACTTCTTTTTTTTTTTTTTTTTTTGAGACAGAGTCTCACTCTGTTGCCCGGGCTAGAGTGAGTGCCATGGTGTCAGCCTAGCTCACAGCAACCTCAAACTCCTGGGCTTAAGCGATCCTACTGCCTCAGCCTCCCGAGTAGCTGGGAGTACAGACATGCGCCACCATGCCCGGCTAATTTTTTTGTATATATATATATATTTTAGTTGTCCATATAATTTCTATTTTTAGTAGAGACGGGGTCTCACTCTTGCTCAGGCTGGTCTCGAACTCCTGACCTCGAGCGATCCACCTGCCTCGGCCTCCCAGAGTGCTAGGATTACAGGCGTGAGCCACCGCGCCCGGCCTTCTGATTTACTTCTGAGAGATTATTTCACCAGTATATATGAATAGACTTGCTAAAGGTTTTTAATATATATGGATTATAGGAAGGCACCAGTCTACACTGGCTTCTGTATACAATCCAGTGTAATTTCATCCATAAATTTCTAGCTTCAAGTTGCCTTATTTTTTATAGTTAAGAATTTTTTAGGAATTTACAGCAGAATTTTAAAAGTAATTGTTAGGCTTTAGGATCTAATTATTTTAAAAGATCCTTTTAATGTTGACTTTATTGATGTATGTAAAGTCTACTCTCTAATTTCATCTTATAGTCAATACATCAGATTTGACTTTTCTGGCTGCCATTTCTGCATTTTTTAAAATCCTCATTTAAGGTTTAGAGTTCTTTAGGTTCAAATTCTTATGACATTTTATTGTGTAACATGAAGTTTCTTATTACACAGAATTCAAAATTTCAACTCATGGTACATTTTATGGTATAATTTTGAAAAGAATTTTTTGTAATGATCCTTATTTAGTTACAAAAATTTATTAGAAGGAAGCTACATAAAATTTAGGTGTCCTGATTAAATTAAATTTGATTTAACACATGTGTTAGGCATAATACATGCCAAACACTGATAACAGGGACAGGCTTCCTGCCCTCCAAGAGCTTCATCTAGGGAGCAGTGACAATAGGAACTGGAACAGGGGTTAAAGCAAAGAGCCACGAGTAATGCAGCAACATGAGTGCCACAGAGGGGAATATACAGAGAGAACAATTAATTTTGTCTGGTATGGGGAAGGTGATGATCTGAATACAGTAGTAGGTTGAAAGCATTCAGTTTCCATATAAACAGTATTTGACTAGGTGCAGAAAAAGTCTGCATAATGTTACATATTTATAGTAGTTCTTTGTCTGTAAAATGTTAAGTGGATGAGCTATTATGAAAGTGAAAGTTCCATTTTGTTTTTCTCATTAAAATTAGTACTATATTACTGTGGATCAGATGCTAATATTAAAGAAATAATACTCCGCAGAAAAAAAACTATAAAGCTGAATTAATTTATGTACTGTTTATTCATACAGAATAAATGTTATATTGGCTCATGTTTATTTATCTAAATCTTTTCAAAGAAACGTGGGCAAATTACGCTAATTTCCTAAAACTATAAAGATCACACTGATGGAACTACTGAGTTAGTACTACCAAAAGTTCTACTCTGCTGATTGGGTATTGGACAGACTTTACAATGACATGCCTAAAAGCGTCCTCCTCCAGCAAGAGAAATACAAACACCTAGAACATTGAACTAATTCAACCAAGAGGGCAATTCTGAATTTGATGCCATCTATGAATCTGACAAATGCGTATGGTTTTCATTTCTTGCCATACTCATTAGTTGTCTTTTCTGCATTATATAACCTATGAATTGTTAATAATCTTTATGATTTTCCAAATAACTAAGCAATCTTCATGTAAAAATGCTTAAATTATTCAGATGGCACTTACAAAAGCTAAGTGTTTCAAAAGTTATGTGTTTACTAAGGCACTGACTTCATTCTAACATTAACTCTTTTTTCTTAAGCACAGCCCAATGATAATAACTGGGCTCTATAAAAGACTGTACTTTCCAAAAATTAGGACCAATCTAAAAGTTGATAGTGTCTTAAAAGTCCTAAAACTAAACCTGGTTCCAAAACAAAATGTCTTCTTAATGTATAAATACTGTACATAGGGTATTTAATATTTCATATTTTGCAGAACTTAAAAAAGTTTATTATATCACATCTGTCTAGTTAAAAAAGGAAACTTATTCTCACAGGCACTTTTGCCAATCCCTTTTTAAACCTGCCTTTAATGCTGAAGTCTAGAGTCTCCAACCCCTGTGTGACTACCTACTTTTCTTTCTTTCTTTTTTCCTTCTTGAAAGCTTAAGCTTACAGGGGATTAAGTTCCTGAATTTAGGAAAGAGTGTATGTATACGTGTATTGTACATGTGTACACTACACATTCACAGAAAATCCTCAGCAAAGCTGGTCGCAGGCACCATGAACAATGAAGGAAAACCAAAGTGAGGAGAGGATGGTGCAGTAGCACCTAGCCTGGAAAACTCCCAGCCTTAAAATTCTCTGTAAATTCCAACTCATCATAACAACGGTGGCACTGCCCAGCAGTCTCTGCACATGAGCAAGACTAGATGCACTTTCCCCAAGGGTTGCTTTGTGGCTAAACTCAAATAGGACTTTTGGCCTTGATCTTTATGATTGAAATTTGGGGCAGGTATTAAGCCTTTCGTACACTTCTCACAGCTACACTTGTGACCATAAAACCCAGGTGTTCCATTTCTGCACTCCTGAAAGATGGGTAGCAAAGGGTGACGCCAAAGCAGATACAGTCATTTGTATACTTGTACGTGAACCTTTTATTACCAAAACCCTAGTTTGATGTCTGCATCTTCAGGTCACAAGAAAAGTCTGGTCAGTATGCCTACAAGTGGGTGTCTGTACCATATCTGTGATCAATCACCATCACAATGCAACTATAGGCATGCATGTGCTAATCATTCAAATATCTTCTTATATAAATTACAAGGCAGAGGTTCCATATGGAATAGCCATTTACAGAATAAGAACTTTAGTCAGGCCGGGCGCGGTGGCTCATGCCTGTAATCCTAGCACTCTGGGAGGCCGAGGCGGGTGGATTGTTTGAGCTCAGGAGTTCGAGACCAGCCTGAGCAAGAGTGAGACCCCGTCTCTACTAAAAATAGAAAGAAATTATATGGACAGCTAAAAATATATATAGAAAAAATTAGCCAGGTATGGTGGCACATGCCTGTAGTCCCAGCTACTTGGGAGGCTGAGGCAGTAGGATCCCTTACGCTCAGGAGTTTGAGGTTGCTGTGAGTGAGGCTGACGCCACGGCACTCTAGCCTGGGCAATAGAGTGAGACTCTGTCTCAAAAAAAAAAAAAAAAAAAAAAAAGAACTTTGGTTAGAACATCACTTCAGTTTAAACAGATCTTCTAAAAGTGGAGTATTTACATCCTCCTGACAAAATGACTAAGTTAGAACTGCCCTTGTACTTGGTAAGGCTGAAATGTATAAAATGCCAAAACAATTGGTCACTACTCAATTCAGGTGAAAAAAGTCAACCTGACTTTCTGATCTTTTATCCAAACGTGCCACAAATAACCTTACTAGCAATTTCCCTAATTTTAGAAAGGATTTGCTAGAATTTTCTCTTTAATTTTCTGGGTTTCCTCTAAACCCTCAATATCTGGCTAATGTATTTTTCCTGAAGGATTAATAGTGAATGACGACAATTATTAGGGTTCATCAGCTCTAAGTCTTTTCTGTATGTATCTAAGTGGTATTAATCTTTTTTTCCATTCAAGTACAATTTATATACATAAAATCCACCTTTACCACACAGTTCTACAAATTTAGATCAACATGTAAGTTGTGTCATCTAGAGGTAATTAATTTTAAATTTTACTCTGATTTCTATACCACCTGTGTATTTTGGTTTAATATAATTTCCTGACTGTATCAGTGAACTGCTATTTGCTGCAGAAATTCAAAATAAGGGCTTCTTAAAACCAATGTTTAAAACCAGGATAAGGTAAGGTAGGGCTGCCATGCACAGCTGTGCCAACTGCACAGCCCAACTCCAGGAGAAGCATTCATTCAACACGTGGCATCCCCTTGCACTGCATTGTGCAGAACCTGCATGAGCCTGGTGGTGGTTCTGAGAGTAGCCAGCGGAGTTTAAGAGGTCTACAAAACTGGTGATGTTAATAGTGAAACAGAGGCCGGGCGCGGTGGCTCACGCCTGTAATCCTAGCACTCTGGGAGGCTGAGGAGGGTGGATCACTTGAGGTCAGGAGTTCGAGGCCAGCCTGAGTAAGAGCGAGACCCCTGTCTCTACTAAAAAAAATAGAAACAAATTATCTGGCCAACTAAAAAATATATATATAGGAAAAAGTTAGCCAGGCATGGTGGCACATGCCTGTAGTCCCAGCTACTCGGGAGGTTAAGGCAGTAGGATCCCTTAAGCCAGGAGTTTGAGGTTGCTGTGAGTGAGGCTGACGCCACGGCACTCACTCTAGCCTGGCCAACAGAGCGAGACTCTGTCTCAAAAAAAAAAAAAAAAATAGCGAAACAGATGTTCAAAATCAAGGAGCCTTCCCTTTATATGCCTTCTCCCCCACTTTAAAATATTGTGATAGAAAGCAGAACCACTGAGCTCACAGCACCAGACTTTGCGTGTATGTGAAAAAAAGAAGAATGTTGGGAAATGAGACCTGGTCTAGTAAGAAAATTTTTTGAGATTCACTGCCCTGGAATCTTTAGTCTGCATTTTAAAACCTATTCCCTTGCCTTTGCAAATGTTGTATTTTTTCCTTCAAAAGTAACAGGTGTGCCTTTACTGTCTAAAGAACCACCATGGGTTCTTCAGATTTTCCTCCCTATAGGCAGTTACTATAAATGCCAGTTCTAAAAATAAAAATAAAAATAAGTTACCTGCACTTGGTTTGCACTAAGTATCATATGGCTTCCACTACAGAAAAATGTGGCAGAATTAAATTCACAAGATCTCATTCCTCAGAGGCCTCTTTGGCACACACAAATTTGACATGGAACTTCCTGAAACTCAGTAGTAACAGACGTGTGTGTGTGTGTGTGTGTGTGTGTGTGACAACTACAGCCGGTTAGGGCCATCTCCTCAGGCCTCCTACCTGCACAGGCCTCTCCACCTGTTCCCAGGACAGCAGGGACCTACCAGGTGTACAAAGAATGCTCCCGGAGCACTGCCATTCCTTCAGACTTCTCACATGAAAGGATATCAGGGTGTTCTTATAGCTTAAGTAACACTTTTTTCCATTATTTTGATACAAAATCACCAAGTTGTTTCAATGAAAAAAGTTCCAACATTGTATAAGCACTGGAATAGACTTTACTTGAGGAAAGTGGGCTCATTTTCCAAACTGGCTCATTAGCTGTAAAATAAACTGAGAAGCAATTGATGATTTGGTACAAAGTCCTACAATAATAATAATTTTGCAAGCAGAAATGATGAGGGGAGAGACAGACTGTATTCACTCAATATTGGCCGGCAAGAAGAGTTGAAGAAAACTCTACTAAAGAGAAAGGTCTTAGCTTACTCAGAATGGAACTGATTGGAAAGTGAGAGAAGAAAGAAAGAAAAAACCACTGTAGAAAGTCAGTTGTTGAACCAACCATAGTTGGAAAGGAAAGTCAATTTCAGTAAATAATACACCAGTCTACTTCACAGGTCGTGGATGTCAAGAAAAGAAACAAGAGGCAAGAAATAAGCAAGGCAGAATTTACTTAATGTCCTTCAATTATTGATCTATTGACCAGGCAGAACACCAAAAACTGAGTTTGATGCCTGATTAGAAGAGCCAATGTGACTGGACTAAAATTCCAAGGCCTTACTGTTAATGACTTGAAAAAATCTTCAGAAATGTTCAATATAGGGCTGAGGACAGTGACCCACACCTGTAATCCTAGCACTGGGAGGCTGAGGCGGGAGAATCACCTGAGGTCAGACGCTTGTTGGAGATCAGCCTGAGCAACATAGTGAGAACCCGTTCCTACAAAAAGCAAAAATTATCTAGGCACGGTGGCGCATTCCTATAGTCCCAGTTACTAGGGAGGCTGAGGCAGGAGGATCACTTGGGCCCAGGTGTTTGAGGTTGCAGTGAGCTATGGTGACATCACTGCACTCTAGCCCAGGTGACAGAGTGAGACCCTGTCTCAAAAAAAACAAAAAACCCCCCAAACTCAATACAACGATCACAATAAATGGGACATTTTAAAAAGTGATCTATTTACATGTAAATTAGAGGCATCTTGATCAAAAAGGATGTCAAGATATTGTAGTACCTTGTATTATGAAATTTAAAGAAAATTGTCATTAGTCTTGGCTCTATAAATTATGATCCAAAAATAGCTAAGCACTAAATAGTAAATTAAGTAAATAGTAATGCTGAATTTGAGCATAATGTACAATACATTTTTAAGAGGTACATTGGGGTCGGGTGAGGTGGCTCAAGCTTGTAATTCTAGTACTCTGGGAGGCTGAAGCAGGAAGATCGTTTGAGCTCAGGAGTTTGAAGTTGCAGTGAGCTATGATGACACCTCTGGCTCCAAAAAAAAAAAAAAAAAACACCAAAAAAAAAAAAATACATTGCTGCCACCTTTTGGCCAGATTAAAAATTTACACAGGCCTGGAGAGGTGGATTACATGCCTATAATCGTAGCATTCTGGGAGGCTAAGGCAGGAGGATCACTTGAGCTCAGGAATTTGAGAGCAGCCTGAGCATCAGTGAGACCGTGTCTGTACTAAAAATTAGCAGGGCATGGTGGCTCAGGCCTTTAGTCCCAGCTACTCGGGAGACTGAGGCAGGAGGATCACTTGAGCCCAGGAGTTGGAGATTGCAGTGAGCTACGACGATGCCACTGCACTCTAGCCTGGGTGACAGAGTAAGACTCTGTCTCAAAAAAAAAAAAAAAAATCACACAAATTATAACCTACAATCACATTTTAATTTCATGAAGGCCTCTTTAGAGACACAATTATTTACTTCAAACATTATTTGAATAGAATTAAAACTGTCTTGCTAATTGATCCATCTCTGATTTTTTTTTTTTTTTTTGAGACAGAGTCTCGCTCTGTTGCCCGGGCTAGAGTGAGTGCCGTGGCGTCAGTTTAGCTCACAGCAACCTCAAATTCCTGGGCTTAAGCGATCCTACTGCCTCAGCCTCCCGAGTAGCTGGGACTACAGGCATGCACCACCATGCCCGGCTAATTTTTTTTCTATATATATTTTTTTTAGCTGTCCATATAATTTCTTTCTATTTTTTTTTTAGTAGAGATGGGGTCTCGCTCTTGCTCAGGCTGGTCTCGAACTCCTGAGCTCAAACGATCCGCCCACCTCGGCCTCCCAGAGTGCTAGGATTACAGGCGTGAGCCACCGCGCCCGGCCCATCTCTGATTTTTAATAATCACATTTTTTATCTTTTAAAAGCTGGTATAAAGGTTAATAAAAATAGAATTTAATTCTGAACATATCTCATACTCCACGATAACAATATTAACTCCAAAAATTTCTGGGAGAAATCCCAAAATTACATTTCTTTGTATCCTTTAATTCCTGACAACCATCACAACATATGCTTTAGAAATTTACTCAAACATTATGCTGGGTGTGTTTGTGAGGGTGTTTTTGCATGAGACTAACATTTGATTCAGTATACTGAGTAAAGGAGATTGCCCTCACTGATGTGGGTGGCCCTCATACAATCAGCTGAAGGCCACAACAGAACAAAAAGGGGACCTTCTCCCGCCTGACTGCTTGAGCTAGGATATAGGTCTTTCCCTGCCTTTAGACTCAAACAGAAACACTGGCTCTTCTTGAGTCTCAAGCCTGTCAGCTTTTGGACTGGAACTTATGCCATCGGTTCTCCTGGTTCTCGGGCCTTTGGACTCAGACTAGAACAATATCATTGGTTCCCCTGGCTTTCCAGATTGGCAACTACAGATCTTGGGACATCTCAGCCTCTGTAATTGCATGAGCCAATTCCTTATAATAAATCAATATCTTCCCACTCCCTTTGGTTCTACATGTTGGTTCTTTTTCTTTGGAGAATCCTAACACACCTTGGTTGAAAACTACTGTTGTAAATCATGTTACTGGGGCAGGAGGAGATCCAATAGAGTGTAAGCAGGGAAGAAAGAAGCAAAGCAAGAACAAGAAAATCCCAGGAAATGACTAGATACTACTTTTCTTCCCAGAGATGGTAGTTGGAAAGCACTTGATTAGGACACTACTTTTCTTTCTTTTGTTTGTTCTTTTTTTAAGTCTATAGTAGTAGATATGAAAGGACACCAATTTTCTATTAACACAGATTATGGCTGGTAAGAATCGGGCCCACCGATGTATTTTTGCATTACACTTCCAAAATGTTGCCCAGCACAGAGACTACTTACCTCAACACTAGGAAGCCAGCATTTGGCAGACACTGCTGTAAAATAAGAGCACATCCTATAAGCTGAGCTAATAAAAGGTTTTGTTTGTGATTAAGTCACATTAATTTATTTGTCTTAGTAAAATACATGAAATCCATTGTTTTCATTTCAACTAGAGGATACAAAACTTTTTAAAAGAATGTTTCTAAAGCAAATTCACAGTACATTAGGCAGAAGAGTTTAACCATACAATGTATTATTGATTTTAGTCTCCTGTATTTGCTATATGTTACAGGTGTTTTTTTTTTTTTTTTTTTTTTTTTTTGAGACAGAGTCTCACTCTGTTGCCCAGGCTAGAGTGAGTGCCGTGGCGTCAGCCTAGCTCACAGCAACCTCAAACTCCTGAGCTCAAGCGATCCTCCTGTCTCAGCCTCCCGAGTAGCTGGGACTACAGGCATGCGCCACCATGCCCGGCTAATTTTTTCTATATATATTTTTTTAGCTGTCCATATAATTTCTTTCTATTTTTAGTAGAGGTGGGGTCTCGCTCTTGCTCAGGCTGGTCTCGAACTCCTGAGCTCAAACAATCCGCCCACCTCGGCCTCCCAGAGTGCTAGGATTACAGGCGTGAGCCACCGCGCCCGGCCTGTTACAGGTGTTTTGAAAAATTTTTAGTGGGCCTTTTTATTGTCCAAGTTTTTATAATCCAAGTTCTTTTTAAAGTATTTTAAGTTTATATTTGATCTCTTCTGACTAAATGATTATGTGGCATAAAATAGAGGAGTTGATAACAGTTAATATCAATTGCACTGGATTAATATTTACTAAGTTATCAAGTGTAGCACAGATACATACTGAAGTACCATGGATTCTTCCAGATCTTGAAGACAAAAATCAGAGTTTATGATTTCTTGTGTTTAAGACATCCAGGCTTGGGATTGTGTAGCCTCAACAGTTTTCAAAAAGTCCAACCATACAAACACAGACATACAGCAGAGAATAATCATTTACAGATTTCACTCTTAAGAATTTAAAAATTCATTATAGTAAAGTGCCACAGACCTGCATTTAGTTCAAAACATACAAAAACACAAGTTACATTATGAAAACTCTTCACATGGCCTATTTTTATATCAATTACTATAACAAATTGATTACTTATCATCAAGGATCCAAGTTACATTTGCCTGTACAAATAAACTTTAATGGACTATACTTTCCAGACTGTTATCTTTTTCCATGATTAGTATGTATTTTCTTCGGTTTTTATTTTTTTTTTTTATTTTTTTTTTTTTTTGAGACAGAGTCTCACTCTGTTGCCCAGGCTAGAGTGAGTGCCGTGGCGTCAGCCTAGCTCACAGCAACCTCAAACTCCTGAGCTCAAGCGATCCTCCTGTCTCAGCCTCCCGAGTAGCTGGGACTACAGGCATGCGCCACCATGCCCGGCTAATTTTTTCTATATATATTTTTAGCTGTCCATATAATTTCTTTCTATTTTTAGTAGAGGTGGGGTCTCGCTCTTGCTCAGGCTGGTCTCGAACTCCTGAGCTCAAAGGATCCGCCCACCTCGGCCTCCCAGAGTGCTAGGATTACAGGCGTGAGCCACCGCGCCCGGCCCTTTCTTCGGTTTTTAGTGAAGACTTTTCCAATACTGTTTTATTTTTTTAGAGACAAGGTCTTACTCTGTCACCCAGGCTGGAGTGCAGTGGCATGATTATATCTCACAATAACCTTGAACTCCTGGGCTCAAGCAATCCTCCTGCCTTAGCCTCCCAAATAGCTAGGACTACAGGTGTGAGCCAATACACCCAGCTAATCCAATACTATCTTAAAATAACATTAATGAATTGCTATATTATCCTCACTCCATTTCCTGTCCCCATCTACTATTTAGATCACCTACATCAAAGAAATAAAGATGGTATTTTATTGTTTTCCTACATGTAAACAATATATTTGGGGAAACTTTCAATAAAGCTGAAATTGGCAAGGTTTTATTCCCCAAAATTCCAAAGAACTAATGTCCTCCTTGCTGCAGGTTAAAGAGAAATAGTCATGATTAAACTATGGTAGAATACGAATTCTAGTAACCCTGCTTTTTCTAGAGTAGTTGTAAAAAATAATAAGAGTTTTGTCAATTACTTGAATATTAAATAGTACAAGACTGCTTCTGAGATGTTCTAGAATTTACAGGTTGGAATACTGAAGTTAATAGGTTTAGCTACAGAATAAATGTAATTCATATGTTTGGCTTTTATCAATAATACTGAGAGAACTTAATATTTTAATACAAGTCCTCACAACACCCCTGTGAGGTAGGTATTGCTTATACCTACTTTACAGACAAGAAATCAGAAAGTCAAGAGCAAGAAGTAACAATCTCAAGAGTTATAAATCAAGAAATTTTAGTTTTCTTATAGGGCAGACTGTACTTACTAGATACTGGATTATGATGATATGCTAAATAAGGACAAATACTGAAACAGTCTCTATTTTTCTCCAGAATACAAGTCTATGTGGGATCTGGAAAGAAGGGAAAATTTTAAGCTGATCCAAGGGGAAAATGTCTGTTTAGTATTTGCCTGATACACCGGCAAAAGTGCATATGGCATTTCCAGTTTTAAGCTTGGCAATCATTATACAAACCACACTATATCATGAGGTGGCTGGCTAAAAGTATAGCTCCATTTTGCAGATGATGTAGTCAAAACTAAAGGTTTTAGCTGGGGAAACTTTTTAAATACAAAGTAGATTTCTCAGTAAGGAATCATGTTTTTAAAGAAATAACACTGAAGGTACAGTATTAGGCATATGACAGTTACTTTAAAAAATGCCTGCAGAATGAATGGGGGAAAAAAACAAAACAAAACTGGGGTCCTACACCATTCACTGCCTCTCTGGAATTCAGCCTTTGGGGCTTTTTTTTCTATAAAATGAAGCTAACATTTTTCCACTTCCTAAAACAGAATGTTATGAGGACTAAGGTAAGAGCATTTGCTTTGAATTTCTAATATTAAAAGGAACAATATGAATAAAGTTAACTACTATTTCCTTAACACTCAACAAATGTAGATATATTTCTGCTGTAAATCATTGTCTATCATGGCCAATCAGCCACAGGCAAGCAAATTTGCCATTTCTCCAGACTCTGCCCCAAAGTGCTGCTTACCACACCACCCCCATACACCTCTACTCCCACCCTTTAGCTACACAGGACTTTCTGTGTCAAGGACTAATGCCTGGGCATTAGGGAGGAGAATGCCAGGGCATTCTTCATAGGGAAGAATATAAAGGAGAAATATCAGAAAAACTATTTCAAAAAGAATAAAATTTGACTTGAAAAGGCTAGGTAATCTATCCTAAATAAGCTAAAATACATTTAAAAAATCAATGTTAATATTTTGTGTTCTTTCTATGAGATGAAATCTTTGAAGGTAGTACGAGTTTGAATAACTGTTTAAGTGAATTGGTAGAAAAATGTTTAAGATTAGATAAAGTACTGACCACATAGAGAACACATTTGTTTTAAACAATCCCAATATACAATTGATCCTATCAATAGCTAGTTAGATTTTGCTCTCAACACACATCAGCCTTGATCCCAAGAGGCTTTATTCGTCTAAGGGAGAAACTCAACTGCCTTAGAAAATGCCAGTTTCTTCATTTAGCCTTCAAGAAAAACTTACCACTGTAATTCACCTAAATTCACTGTTTACCCAGAGAAAACCTTTGTGGCCTTAGAATTGGCTGGATTACTCTTTCAGCTCCCTCCTGACTGAACACTGATGCTGTTCAATGTGTCAGGACATGTCCTCAGAGGTGTTCAGTCAGGAGGGAGCTCAAGAGTTTTGTATGCGGTTAAATTCTAAGCCTCACAAACCAAATTTATTAGAAGTATTCAAACGTCTGTGAAGTTTAGAATTTAACAACAGGGCTGTTTGGGGCCCCTCTCTTGTTATCCTTAATTATCTAGTATTTGAAATTTAAACATTTCAGAAACAATTTAGAGCTATCCTTTGTGGTGAAGTTTGACCAGCTATTTCCTAGGTACATAGAGCAGGAGAATCTACTATTTATTTCATAAACTTTAATTTTTCTAGTGTTTTAGTGTCATCATTATAAAAAGGAGTTAAGTTTATTTACAAAGGGAAAGCTATCATCACAGATTTTAAACATAGTTATAGAATACTGAATGTATCCACTTTGCTGGTTTTATAGAACAGAAAAAAGTGAAAACTGTGCTAAGAATTACCTTTTCTTTCTTTCTTTTTTAAGAGATGGGCTCTTGCTATGTTGCCCAGGCTGTCCTCAAGCTCCTTGGTTCGAGCTATCTTCCTGCCTCAGCCTCCCAAGGAGCTGGGACTATAGGCATGCACCACCACACCTGGCTTAAAAATTACTTTTTCAAGTGATTTTTAGAAAATTAATACCAACCCAGGAAGCCTAGAAAATCCTCTGGCACTGAGGGTAGAAAGATGATTTGTATTTTATCATTTTCCTTTTTAAACTCATGTAAACCTCTCATTATAAAAATCTCAAATTGCTCTTAAGGTCTCTAGAAAAACACTCAGGACTAAGGTATCAACCCTGGGATGTTAGTTAATGCAGTTCTAGCTGAATTTCTGTCTCTGTGTGCTTATCTATTTGTATGTATATTACTGCTTCTCTCTTAAAGATTTTTTTTTTTTAATCTCTTGGACCTCCTTTTCTGTCTTTTAACTACAATTTTTTTTTTTTTTTTTTTGAGACAGAGTCTCACTCTGTTGCCCAGGCTAGAGTGAGTGCCGTGGCGTCAGCCTAGCTCACAGCAACCTCAGACTCCTCGGCTTAAGCGATCCTCCTGCCTCAGCCTCCCGAGTAGCTGGGACTACAGGCATGCGCCACTATGCCCGGCTAATTTTTTCTATATAGATTTTTAGTTGTCCATATAATTTCTTTCTATTTCTTTTTTAGTAGAGACGGGGTCTCGCTCTTGCTCAGGCTGGTCTCGAACTCCTGACCTTGAGTGATCCACCCACCTCGGCCTCCCAGAGAGCTAGGATTACAGGCGTGAGCCACCTCGCCCAGCCTACAATTTTTTTTTTAATTAAAAATGAGGTATACTCAATGTTAAAAAATAAATAAAAGCCAATGTAAGATATTGCAGACCTAGTGAGTAAAAGGTAAAACTACTCATGATTTGGTATAACTATGTCTTACAACAAATTTTTTATACACTATAACATACAGTTCTGCATTAAAATAACTATTATTTTTCTACATGAAAAAATATTTCTGAATAATCCTCATAGGGGCTTAATTCATGTGAAATGTAAGCCAAAAGTGATAGTTCAGAATATTCTTTTTTTTTTTTTTTTTTTTGAGACAGTCTTTCTCTGTTGCCTGGGCTAGAGTCCTGTGGTGTCAGCCTAACTCACAGCAACCTCAAACTCCAGGGTTCAAGTGATAATCCTGCCTCAGCCACCCGAGTAGCTGGGACTACAGGCACACACCACCACGCCCGGCTAATTTTTCTGTTTTTAGCAGAGACAGACAGGGTCTTGCTCTTGCTCAGGCTGGCCTCAAACTCCTAAGCTCAAGCGATCCTCCTGCCTCAGCCTCCCAGAGTGCTAGGATTACAAGCATGAGCCACCACACCTGTAATAAAGAATATTCTTTAAAACAGATTTCATTTACTTTAATTTGATTTTACTGACTCTACAACCTGAAAAAACTTAGAGATTCTATAAATAACTATTCACTCTAAAGTTTCCATATTTCTATATTGATTTCTGATTTCTAAACTGTGATTTAATTTATGAAAAGTTCACATTTTAATAGCCATGTAATTCATATGTCTTATAATAAAAAGACCTAATACTATGCTTGCTTTGGTAGCACATATACTATAATTGGAACGATACAGAGAAGATTAGCATGGGCCCTGCATAAGGATAACATGCAAATTTGTGAAATGTTCCATATTTGAAAAAAAAAACAAAAAACAAAGACCTAACACATACAACCTTTAAACTATGGAAAAATTGCAAAGAAAAAGAATCAATGGGGAACCTGAGGAGGAAAATACTTTATGAATAAAAAATGCTATGTGGATTTTCTTTTTCAGAATTGGTATAAAAATTCTGAAGGAGAAACTGCTACTCAACTAGGATAGCATCCACATTTTCTTGTGTGAGCTCTGACTCTAAGGCACAAGGCACATCTAAATGTTCTTGCGACAAGCGAGAACTTTTCAAGGAGATGTCAGACCAGTTGTCACAATACGGCTGAAATCTCTGGCCCAATGCATTACTAAACCTTTGGCATCGATTATATCTGTAAGATTTACCTTTGTGTATAAACATGTGTTCCAACAATTGGCTCTTTCGAAGAAATTTATGACCACAGATGGTACAGCTGATTTTTCTTTTCCTTGAAAAGGAAAAATTACAGTTTAATGCTACTGGCTCTGTGTCTTTGGAGATCAAAGATACTTGACTGATCTGCAAAGGCTCTGTGGTACCCCGGTTTGAGTGGTCCTGCTGATCGTTCTCCTTGACGATGAAGGAGCTGAGCCTGTGGCATTCAAGAGCTTCACTATTTTCATTAAGTGGATGTACTTCACCAAGGTCATTACTTTCCAGAATGGAAGCAGGGACACCGAATGGGAGGGATCCAGATACATGTGTATGGAGATGTTGTCTTAGGTTACTACGGGAATCAAAACGCTCCCCACAGTAATGGCATAAGTGCATTTTGATACTGTTTTCAGTAAAAGTGGGGCCTGTTACCTCTGATGGGGGTGAGGGATGGCTCTGGGAGATCACTGATTCCGGGTCACATCTCTCCTGCTTGATGGACACTGGGGGCTTCTGGGGCTCCTCCAAGGCCTGGGTAGCAGGATGGGCCCTCTGCTGCTCTGCAGTGCCATCATCCAGTCCAATAGCAAGAGAGAGCTGCAACTGAGGGTGGTCACTCTGAACAGCAGCTCTGTTTCCACTGTTATTGGAAGCAGATTCTTTGACCTCCAGCCCTTGTTTGACAACTGGTTTTTGGGTCGTTGAGATCTGAATGCCATACAAATTTGAGGACTGCACAGTCTCTGGTGAGAACACTTGATTCATTTCAGTTGCAATGTGAGAAAGGTAGTCGGCGTGAAGAAATCGAATCCCTTCCTCCAAACGACTATGATCCACAACCTGTTTTGGCCCTTTCCCCGTGTACATAATGTGCAACAAATAGCTGAATATGTCAGGTTGGATGTCAGTTGGTTGTATTTTTATGCATTCACTGTTAAAAACAAAAACAGACCCACAGAAAATGAAACATAACCTAGTTGGCCTTTTAGTTTACAGCATAGTCTTAGGCTAACGCAATTTCTTCCCAAGAAGTTCAAACTTAGCAATCTGCCTTGATGAAACATTACCACAAAAGCTTAAACCTTCAAACTTTCATTTTACACCAGTTTTACAGCCCAACAATAAGTCTTGATGTATTCAATCTACTGTCTCAAGTTAGGAAACACAGACAAATATTCTGATTAGTTTAACATTAACACTAATCGAGTGACTCCTAAGTGATGTGCACTATACCAGGTGCAAGGGGGTAGAAAAATAATGAATAAAATAGGTACCCTGCTCTTAAGGAATTTAACAGTCTATTGAGTATTATAACCAAAAGTACTGAAAACAGGTACTCAGATACCTGTATGCCAATATTCACTGCAGCATTATTGATAGTAGCCAAAAGGTAGAAACAACCCAAATGTCCATCAAAAGATGAATGAACAACCAAAATGTGGCATATACATACGATGGGATATTATTCAGCCAGAAAAAGGAATGAAGTTCTGATACACGCTACAACGTGGATGAACTGAAAACTCTGAAACATTATGCTAAGTAAAATATGCCAGACATAAAAGGACAAATATCACATAAAATATCTAGAATAGGTAAATTCATAGAGACAGAAAGTAGATTAGGTTTCTGGGAGCTGAGGGTGAAGGGATGGAGAGTTATTGTTCAATGGATATAGAGTTTCTGTTTGGGGTGATAAAAAGTTTTGGAAATAGATAGTGGTAATGGTTGCACAACACTGTGAATGTGATTACTGCCACTATATTATATAATTCAAAAATGATAAAAATGGCAAATTTTATATTTATGTATATTGCCACAAAAATGTTTAAAAATTTTAAAGAAAATCTATTAAAATTGGTAATATTTAAAAATTATGCTAACCTTATTTTTGCTTCCAAAATATATTTACATATCTAGTCTTTAAATCAAAAATGAATATATTAATAGGTATAATTTTGAAAAGCTTTAAAATAATCCTAAACTCAATTTTTACATATGAATCTAGAATTCAGCTAACAGATGGAAATAATTGCATAAGAAAAAATCAGAAAACCCCTTGCAAAATTAGAATAGAGACAACCTGAAGGAAATATTGGATATCACGGAACAATGCAATCAATCAATCAGTCAATGGCTTACCTTCCGTAAAGCAGAAGGTTATGTCAATGCATCACAATGCACTGGGTGTGTCAGTAGGATGGCAATCTATTTCTTTAGTCCTGAATTTATCTCTCCCTCTTGGGTTCCACTCTTAGCTCTGCCCCACCCATTTACATGGTCTGGAGAAGGGTTTTTTGGTTTTTTTGGATATCAGTTCAGAGTTCTGCTAATATGATCTTTAGTTGCTCAACACAGATAGCAGGCCTGCCACTTTTGTATCCCCTTGGTTTAATTTAGCATTGTGCCTGGCACACAATAGGTGCTTTGAGAACTGAACCAACTCACAGCTTTCAGAGGAGATTGATCCAAAGGTAGCAATTTTTAATATAGGAAAAGTAATCTACACTGACACTTAGGTCAGAGAAGAAACTCAGTGGCCTGGCTGAAAAGGCTGCCCATCACCTGTCCTGTCCCCCACTCCAACCTCCTTTCCCTTTTGTGTCATACATTCCAATCATTCTGATCTACTCTATTGTCTGAACGTGCTTGTGTGGTTCATAGCTACATATGTTTTCATGCCGTATTTTCCCTCTACCTACAATGCACCTTCTAACATTCCTCTATAACACCTGAAAAACTCCTTCTGATTCTTTAAAATCCAGGGCCTCTATAAAACCTGTTCCAATCCTCTCAAAATACGGCTGCTGAAACCCTACTCTAACTTGTACACACTTCTATGATAGACTTACCACATTATTAATAACAGCAACTAACAGTGCAAAGCTCTTTTCTAAGCACTTTAATATTATTCATCCATTTAACCTTCTCAATACCCACGGGTGAGTATACTGTTGTAGCATTTTACAGACAAGGAAACCGAGGCACAGAGAGGTACATTACACTCAATTATTTGCTTTACACACATTACCTCTCTATCAGACTATGAATTTCTTGAGGCCAAAGAATACAACTTACCTATTACTGGGGTCTAACACAGTACCTGACACATAAGTATTAGATAAATATTTGAATGAATGAACAATTATATTGAAATGTATAATTGAGGCTGAACTCCTAAGTATTAATATTTCATGTAAGGTCCTTTAAAAAAACATACAGTGAGCCAGGCATAGTTGCTTGCACCTGTAATCCCAGTTATTTGCGAGGCTGAGGTGGGAGTTGCTTGAGCCCAGGAGTTTGAGGCTGCAGTGAGCTTATGATTGTGTCACTGCACTCCAGCCTGGGTGACAGAGTGAGACCCCATTTCTAAACAAAAGAAAAACATTGAGTGTTCTGTCACTTTCAACCTAGGATGGACTAAAACTACTCTTCACCAAGAGCTCAGAATCTGAATACTCATTTCCTGCCCTTTCCTTACATGCCTATTATTTGGGGTAACCCAAATTTGAAAAAGCAAAAGAACTCTTTGAAAAAATATTTGAAACAAATGACTTCTGAACTGTAATATGGAATATGTGGTGGGTACAACTATGACACTGAAACCTTGCTAGGAAAGTGTAATGAAATAGAAACCAACAACTTAGCAATTAAAAGCACAGACCTTTAGCTTCAGATAAATCTGCATTTGAGTCCCACTTGTTATCTGTACAACCCTGAATAGGCAAGTTACTTACAAGTTAATCTCAGTTTCCTTTTCTTTTCTCTAAAATAGGGACAGCAGTCAAATTTACATTATAGAGTAAATGCTTTAACGCTTGGGTATGGGATAAGCCTTCAATAAATTTTAGCTATTATTGTTTTCATTCTTATCATCCGCCTTGGATCCTATACAGAGTTTAATGACTGATGTACAAAAAAATTTATTATAATTTTTTTCCTTAGGGTGACCCCATAACAAAGAATCTCCAAAATAATATTATAATAAAGCTTATATAAATCACAATATTAAAAATTCTTCTGATTTACAAAAACACATCCTTACCTTGTTTGGTGAATAAATATCATCTTGAAATAGTTAGAAAAGGCAGCAAGCACTGCTCTGTGGGCTTTGAAGTAAACATCTCCAATAGCAACTGTGCAATCACACAGAAAACCAAATTCTCGCTGCATGTTCAGCTGCTGCAAAAGGACAAGGCTATGGCTAGCAGTGTCCATTGTGGCTCTGAGAAAAAGGACAACACAACATAAATACATATGTGTGTGTATGTATATATATATTTTTTACAAAATGCCTACAGTCCACACAAATCTATAAAATCGCAAGGAGCCCTAAGGTTAAATAAAATTATTCAACACTTCTAAATACTGTTATTTTTACCTCAAACCTAGTTAACATTAAAACCCCCTCATTATGACAACTGATATAAACTTTGCTGAACTGTAAAATATGACCCTTTTTCATCTGGTAAGAAGGGAGCTTGGTATGAGTGACATATGAACAAAAGGAAGGCCTGTCCTTTCCTATGTATGTGACCACAATGTTTCTAATCCTGTTTCCTCATTGGAAAAATGGAAACAAGATAAGTGATCCCTGCCTCAGAGTTAAATGAGATAACTTATGTGAAAATCATGTTGTAAGAGAAACTACTATTCAAATGTTAAGCTATAAATGTTAATAACAAAACAAGGTGTCTTGGCTGGGCTAGAGCTGTCACTGCTCCTTAGGGATCCTCTGGTGCTCAGGAGACACAGGCTTTCTGACTACCATAAAATATTAGGGGGACTTACCAGTCACAGTAGCTCAGGAACCCTTAAAATAGATGTTAAACCACATCCCCTGATTTACATGGGGCCCAGGAGCCTCATGAGAAAGAACTTAAACCCTGATCTCAACGAAATTCAGACACACCTAAATAATATAGGTTCCCAAAGGAAGTAGAAGGCAGAATGGAACAATTAGGTCTCAGGGGGAAAATCCTACATGAGGCAGAATATGGAGAATTCTGGCCAAGAGGCCTACTATGAGCAGCAAGGACATTCAGGAGTGCTCTAGTTTTCATTACCTTCTCTACCCTAGCTGTGCAGAGAGCCCTGATGCTTTAGGGAGAAGGCAGGTATAGAATAAAAGGCATCACTGGGTGCCTGGGAGAAAGAACATCCTCTGAAAGAGCAGACTCTGAAAAAGAGAATGAGGTTCCCTCACTAGCCAGAGAGACCAAGGTTTAAGGAGGACAGTGGTAGAGTATGGGGTTAGCCATCCGGAGACTGGGTAGCAGACAGTTGAGGGATTGATAATATGATAAAAATAGCTAACATTTTATAGTGCTTCCTACATGTGAGGCACTTTTCACTCATTTAATTCTCAGTATAACTGTTGCAAGAAAGGGAATACTAAATGCCTCTTACAGATGAAGGAGCTGAATCAACACAACAGAGCGTTAAAGTAATTTACTCAAGGTCACACTGATAGTAAGTGGCAAAGCAGGGGATTCAAACCCAGGCAACTCAGGTCCAGAGCCCAAATTTCATTCCTCCCCACCTCCCAAAAGGAATATAATCCACAAACTGGAGAAGCCTAGGGAACAGAAGGGTTACGCATAAAGACACCCGTGGGGCCAGGCAGTAGCTCATGCCCTAATCCCAGCACAATGGGAGGCAGAGGTGGGAGGATTGCTTGAGGCCAGGAGTTTGAGACCAGCATGAGCAACACAGCAAGACTTCATCTCTACAAAAAATTTAAAAAATCAGCAAGGTGTGGTGACAAACGCCTGTAGTTAGCTACTCAGGAGGCTGAGGCTGGAGGACTGCTTGAGCCCAGGAGCTCGAGGCTGCAATGAGCTGTGATATGGCCACTGAACTCCAGCCCTGGTGACAGAGTGAGACCCTGTTTCTAAGGAAAAAAAAAAAAAAAGACAAAAACAAAAAAGTGATACCCATGGAAAGCCTCATGTCTTTGGAAAGAAGAATCAGGGAGAAACTCAAGATTTCCTGCTGATGAAGCAAATATAATACAGCAAAACAAATATTTGTTTGTTAGCAGATAAAGTCTAGAATATAACTGGTAAAGATAATACTTATTACTGATAAAAGGTAGAATCTTTTACCGGTAGGCCGGGCATGGTGGCTCACACCTGCAATCCTAGTACTCTGGGAGGCTGAGGTGGGAGGATTGCTTGAGCTCGGGAGTTCGAGACCAGCCTGAGCAAGAGCAAGACCCCTTCTCTACTAAAAATAGAAAGAAATTAGCTGGACAACCAAAAATATATAGAAAAAATTAGCCAGGCATGATGGCACATGCCTGTAGTCCCAGCTACTCAGGAGGCTGAGGCTGAAGGATTGCTTGAGCCCAGGAGTTTGAGGTTGCTGTGAGCTAGGCTGATGCCACAGCACTCTAGCCTGGGCAACAGAGTGAGACTCTGTCTCCAAAAAAAAAAAAAAAAAAAAGGTAGAATCTATTCTCATTAAAACTACATATTTAATGTACTGATATGGAATAATCTCCAAGACATATTAAGTGAAAAAGGCATATCGTACAATTATATAAAGAAGACTATTCTTTATGTAAAAGGAGTGGAATGGTTATTTTATTTTTAAAGATGAGAGAGGAATTAATACATAAACATGTTCTTGTTTATACATACATCTCTGGAAAGGTTCAAAGAAACCAGTAAAATGTTCATTTCTGGGAGGGAAACTATGTAGTAGGGGAGCTTGGGGGGTGGGGAACTATATGGTTTGAACTTTAAAGAACTTTTTATTAAAGTTTAATGTAAATACATATCTACATATTCCTTTTCCCCTCCTTTTTAAAAAAATTATAAAATATTTCAGATATACAAGTAGGTATAGGGAACACTGCAACAAACAACCACCCACCTACTAATCAGCACAGAAAATAAACATTACAGGCCAGGTGTGGTGGCTCACACCTATAATCCTAGCACTTTGGGAGGCTGAGGAAGGAGGATCCCTTGAGGCCAAGAGTTTGAGACAAGCCTGGGCAACATAGCAAGACTCCATTTCTACAAAAAGTAAAACAATTAGCCAGGCATGGTGGTCCATGCCTGTAGTTCTAGCAGCTAGGGAAGCTGAGGCAGGAGGATTGGTTGAGCCCAAGAATTTGGGGTTGCAGTGAGCTATGATCATAGCACTGTACTCTAGCCCAGGCAACAAAGCAAGACCCTGTCTTAAAACAAAACCCAAAAAACATTACAAACATGGTAGAGGCTCCCTCACATCTCTCCCTCACTCTATCTTCCCACCCATCTTGCCTCCAAAATAACCACCATCCTGAATTTGGTGTTTATGACTCTCTTATACATCAGTACATTCTTACTGATAGGTATATAACATTTAAGAAGGTAGAGTATTGTTTTGCATGTTTTAAAATTTTAAGTAATACTGTACTTTAGGAATCCTGCATTTAACTCTACACTGATGCATTATTTTAAATCCTACTTCTTCAGACATAATAGTTTTCCCCATTCCTCCTCCAATTAAAAAAACAAAACTCTTACCCCTTACCATCTCATTTTTAAAAGACTTTAAGCAGCAATAAAATAAGAAATAACAAGATAACAGAAGCTACAGACTTGAACCTATCCTCTAGGAATATAAACAAAAATCCAAATTGTGGGTATTGTTCCAAGAGGCCATTTAACTAAAAGTCACTATTTATTGTACTTAACACATTTCCCTGACTCTAAAACACCATCAATTTACAGGGGATTAAAAAAAAGCCCTCTATATTAGAGATTTCAGTATGTGAAAAACATGTCTTAGAATCAATGAAATGGTTCAAATTGAAGTACCTTAAACTAGCCTTACAAATTGTCTCAAAAAAACTAAACCCTCAGATAATAAACATTTTTAGCAGCTCTTTCTATTCTATATTATGTATTAGTATAATGAACTATTGAACCATATGGAAATGAGAAATAGTACACTAATAAGCCAAAAATTTTATGGCTAATGGTCTATAAGTAACAAATTCTTCACTTACTCAACAAATATTTTTAAAAAGAAATTTAAAAAAGAAAAAATATTTGAAAGTATGCATTGTACAAGGCATAGAGACAGAAAAATAAAATGACAGATGCTATACTTAAGATTACAGGCTCATAGGGAAGGCAGAACATCAGACAGTAATTGTAAGATGAAGCAAAAGCACTGAGTGTCACAGAGCAGTTCAGAAAACATACTATAAGGGGGAGATAAATACGGCGACTTGATGGAAAATAAGCATTTCAACAGGATTTACATGAACAGGCAGAAAAAAATGGAATGAGTAAAATTAATGGGAGGGGTATGAATATTAGATAACAGAAGAATTCAGTTTGGCATAGAAAAAAAACAAAGCAAGCAGAAGGAAATAACAAGACATGGGGTCAGCTCACAGAGGACACTAAGTGTAAAAGGTTTTAAAGTGAACTCTGTAAGATGTTTGAATGAGAACAGGATGATCAATTACTTACTTTGTAGGAGGGACAATAGTACAGTAGTTAAAGCTTGGACTCTGGAATCAGCTTAAAATTCCAGCTCTGCTATTTACCGGGTGTGTGGTTTTCAGATACAACTCTATGTCTGTTTCACTTATAAGAAATGGTTAAAGACAGTATATACCTTATAGGTTGTTACATGGATTTAATACGACAATGCATATAAGCATTTAGAAATGGTGGGGCCCATAGCAAGTGCTCAATAAATGCCAGTTATTATCATCATCACCATCATAAGGCCTGTGAGTCAATACTGCTCAAGTAGCAACATACAAAAAACATTAGTAAGGGAAAGGCATAGAAAAAGGAAGACTGGCTAGGAGCTTACTACAATATCCAAGTAATGGCAGTGGGAATGAAGGAAGGAATGCAAGAAATACATCAGACATAAAACATGACTTGGCAGCAGATTGGATGTGGTCAGCCACACATAAGATCAAGTCAAAGGTGAGTCTCAGAATTCCAGCTTGGATAACTGGAGGAATTCATCCATTCCTTCAGATCATATTTGCACAGTAACTGCCATGTGCAAGCTATTGATATAAAGGTACAGTCCCAGAAAGTCAGAGAAGAGGCATAGAAACTGGCTTGGTAAGACAGGTTTCATTTTGGCCACAGAGAGCTTCAGGTGTCTACTCAAGGACATCTGAGTAGAAATGTTTAGTGATCACAGTGGCTCAGTAAGTGGGACTGAGCTCTAGAGAAAGCAGGGCTACAGAGGGAGATTAGGCCTCTGAAATGACAAGGCTGAAGTAACCAGGTACAGATGGGACTATGAAATAAGAGGGAAAAAAAGCTAAGAATGAATCTCTGGAAAGCACAGAAAAGACACAATAAGACAGAAGAGGAGAAATAAGAAAACATATTGTCATTGAGGAAAGGCAAGGGAGGTGAAGGAGAGGCAAGAACCTGGCAGAAAGGAAATGGCAATGGCACAAAATAGTGAAGAGAAACACGGTGGTGAGGCCCCTTATGAACACCCTCAAGTTTGGTGACCAAGAGATTCCAAGTGATCTCTGACAACAGTTCAGGAAAGCAGTGAGGGTAAAATATCTGACTAAAGGGGTGTTAGACACCAGAGCATAGGCACAGACAGGAGAGGACACTGAGGAAGTTGCAGATCAAAGGAAGACCTTCAGGCTGAAAGGCAGCAGTCTCTAGAAGCCAGAAGGGATGCAATCAAAAGCAGCAGTTAGCTGTGGAGAAAAGAGGGATCTCTTTTTCTGACAGTGGAAAAGAGACGGATGAGATAAGGAGAAAGAATTTGAGTGCACTCTTTTAGATGGCATTGATCTATAAACTATGAAGTCAGTCCATATGTAAAGGGAAAAGTTTAGGCCGTGAAAGAAACCTGGAGTAATAAACCCTGACACTCATGTAGAACACTGAAGTTTACAAAGAACTTTCATATACACTAATTTTATTTCTCTTTCTGTTTCAGATTAGACATTTTCTATTAATCTATCTTCAAATTCACTGAGTCCTCTGTCAATTCTAATCTGTTAAACCTATTCAGGGAGATGTTTTGTTTCAGATATATCTTCAGGTCTAAAATTTTCATTTCATTCTTTTTTAAAGTTTCTATTTCTCTGCTAAGATTCCTATTTGCTCACATATACAATCTTATTTTGCTTCATATCATTGAGCATACTTATTATAGCTGCTTTAAATTTTCTCTGCTAAATCCAAACTTTGGGTCATTTTGGGGCCAATCTCCATTGATTAGGGTGATGGTCTCCTGTCTAGTCGTTTCAGATTATATCCCAGACATTGTAATATAGTTGACTCTAGATTCTGTAATATTCCTTCTAAGAGTATTGATGTTTTTTGCAGACAATTAACTTGGCTGGACTTAAATTCCAAGTTCTGCCACCCCTATGGTAGACAGCAGCTGAAATCTCTGTTCTTTTTTTTTTTTTTTTAGCCTTAGGTGTGCTTTTTGGAAGCTGCTCCATACATGTACAGTTCAGGGGTTTGCAAGAGATTCAAGCACAGTTTATAAATAGTATCTGGGGTTATACCACCCCAACACCCTAAGATATCCCCCCTCACTTTCCAGCTATTTGATCACTCTGAGCTGTCTTTTTTTCTTCAAGTGAGATTAGATTACAGGTTACTATTCCAGTTTTAGCCACCTCCTTGTATCACCAACTGGGACTTTCCCTGGGTCTAAAAGCTATAAAACTGGAAACATATCCACTGTTGTTCCCCTCTGTCATTGCAGACCTCACTCTAGTTTCTGTAACTCTCAAATGTATTTCTCAGGACTTTTTTTCCCCCAAGTTTATGGTTTTTATCAGCATAACTGTCCAAATAGGAAGTACTCAACCATCCTATATTGGCAGTTCTAAAACATTTTGGTCTCAAGATCCATATATACCCTTAAAAAAGTATTAAAGATTGTGAAGAGATGTTTGTAATTTTTTATCAGTATTTACCGTATTAGAAATTATTAATAAAAGTGAAGCATGGGCATGGTGGCTCACTCCTGTAATCCTAGCACTCTGGGAGGCAGAGGCGGGAGGATCACTTGAGCTCAGGAGTTCGAAACCAGTCTGAGCAAGAGCGAGACCCCATCTCTACTAAAAATAGAAAAAATTAGCCAGGTGTAGTGGTGGGTGCCTGTAGTCCCAGCTACTTGGGAGGCAGAGGCAGGATGATCACGTGAGCCCAGGAGTTTGGGGTTGCTATGAGCTATGATGATGCCACTGCACTCTAGCTGGGGTGATAGACCAAAACTGTCTCAAACCTCCCCCCCAAATACAGCAGCTGGATTCTTTTATTTGCTTCTGCATTCAATATGTTGTATATCATTTTGGTTCAAGTATATGGAGAATTTGGTCTTAACAAAAGAAAGATTGTTGGCTGGGCGAGGTGGCTCATGCCTGTAATCCTAGCATTCTGGGAGTTCCGAGGTGAGAGGATCGATTGAAGTCAGGGGTTCAAGACCAGCCTGAGCAAGAGCAAGACCCCATCTCTACTAAAAACAGAAAAAATTAGCCGGGTGTGGTAGTGGGTGCCTGTAGTCCCAGCTACTCAGGAGGCTGAGGCAGGAGGATCGCTTGAGCCCAGGAGTTTGAGGTTGTTGTGAGCTAGGCCGACACTATGGCACTCTAGCCTGGGCAACAGAGCGAGACTGTGTAAAAAAAAAAAAAAAAGAATAAGACATCTTTATAAGGTAAAAAGAAAAATAAAAAAAGGGAGATTCTTAGGGACCCACCGAAACCTCCTATGGGTCCTTGGGCCACATTTTGAACCACTGCCCTACATTATCGGTTTTGTTTTTTTTTTTTAATCCTATGAGGTAGCAGAGCAAGTACTGTTAGTTCTGTTTTACGGTTCAGGAACCACAGGCTCAGAAAAGGCAGGAAAGGTACCCAAATTCAAACAACTAGCTATGAAATGCTGCTGGCCATACTGGCAGAACTTTAAATCTTTTCTTCAAAACCCTCATCTAGAACTTTCAACAGATATAGTGATGGCAGATATTGCAAATATGTTGAATCAAATAAGGGGTTAGTTTCCAAGCTTATAAAATGAAACATTCAGATCTGTTTAAAAAAACTTCAATACACATAATAGGCTCATTCAAACTTATTTGCATAATAAGAGACCTTTGACGTTTTTAAGGCAACGTATGAGATTTTACCTCAAATCAATAGCTCCCATCCATTGCAAAGTTATTAGAACATCTTCTAATACAACTTACTTTGCAAATTATTAGCTAGGCTTTTTATAGCCCTTGCTCATCATTCTTTCACCATCAATTTTATATTCTCTAGTATGTCAAACAGCCAAAGTTTCCCATGCATTCTTTTTTTTTTTTTTTTTTTTTTGAGACAGAGTCTCGCTTTGTTGCCCGGGCTAGAGTGAGTGGCGTGGCGTCAGCCTAGCTCACAGCAACCTCAAACTCCTGGGCCTAAGCGATCCTCTTGCCTCAGCCTCCCGAGTAGCTGGGACTACAGGCATGCGCCACCATGCCCGGCTAATTTTTTGTATATATATATATTTTAGTTAGCCAGATAATTTCTTTCTATTTTTAGTAGAGACAGGGTCTCACGCTTGCTCAGGCTGGTCTCGAACTCCTGATCCTCGAGCGATCCACCTGCCTCGGCCTCCCAGAGTGCTAGGATTACAGGCGTGAGCCACGGCGCCCGGCCCTCCCATGCATTCTTAAAAGTTACATTTAAGAATTTTTGGTGGAAATTTTAAGATATAAGTTTTAGAAAAATAACTTATCATTTTATATCTACAAATACTAGAACCAAAATGTAAGAGTGCTACATTTTAAAAACTTTTATCTGTTGTCAAAGTGGTATTTAATAATAGGTTTAGCATTGATATTTAAGAGACTACAAAAACCTTTACTTTCTAGATTATATAATAGTAACTCTGGATTAGTTCAAGCTAAGTAAGATGGAACAACTTTATACTAGTATGTATGTTTGTTTAAAGTTAGCTTGACATTCAATATGTATCTTTGATTTTTATTTATTTAGAAAAATCTATTGTATTTGTTAGACTGGACTCTCACACCTATGGTGGCTAGAATGATGTCCTGGACTACACAGTTCTTCATTCTCTCAGGTTGCAAGAATCCTTAATAAAAAAGGAACAGAAGGATTAACACATCTGTTTCTGTAGGAAAACATATAGTCTTAGATAGTTTCTCTGTAAATCCCTACCACTGAGACTTCATGATTAATTATCATTAAGACAAAGAGACAGGAAAGTTGGCAGAGGAATGCGTATAGCTTTTTTGAGCTACTTACTCATGGCTATAAATACAAAGGCAAAAGCAACATATTCCAAGTGCCATATGATAAAAGACTTTATACAGTAACTTTAACTTTTTTCTTTCTTTCTCTCTCTTTTTTTTTCCTTTTCTTTTTTTGAGAGACATAGTCCTGCTCTGTCACCCAGGAGTGCAGTGGCATAATCATAGATCACTGTAACCTGGAACTTCTGAGCTTCGCTAATTTTTTAGTTTGTTTGTTTGTTTTTTAAAAAGACAGAGTCTCACTAAATTGCCCAGGCTGGTCTTGACCTCCTGGCCTCAAGCAATTCTCCCACCTTGGCTTCCCAAAGTGCTAGGATTACAGGCGTGAGCAAAGGTGCCTGGCCACTTTAACTTTTTAATGGCACTTTCACATGATTGTGGAGGTATGACATTTAATCACCTAGAGAATGAAAGAATATCTGTGGAAGTTATTTTATCCTGGAACAGAGCTCTTATTGCTGACTACACTGTAAAACCTTCTATGCAGAGCTGTACTAATGTCTGAGTCCCATCCCAGGCTAACCCAAACAGAATTGCTAGGGGTGAGGCATAGAGTCTTTTTTAAAAAAGCTTCCCAGGTGATTCTAACATGACATTTCAGTTACGAACCACTGCTCAGAAGAACAGGGGACCAGGGAAACCCAAGAGAGTATTTCACACTCTAGAAAGTACACTGATATTTAAAAAACCTTTACTTTCTAGATTGTAGTAACTCTAGATGAGTTTAAATGAAGTATGATGGAACAACTTTCTACTAGTATCTATAAAGAAGCAATTTCACAAGTATTCAAAGTGTGGGAATTATACTAATCAAATTAAATGAACAAATAATAACAACTATAATTCTAACTTTAAAAAACTGGCCAGATTAAGAAACAAAATTGTTCCTAAACTAGTAGAGTAGGCATGGGTAGGAAGGTGGAGGAACATACCATTTTCAGACTTCATATTTACTCTCATACTCCATTACATCTACTTTTATAATATCTAAAAATGACATAGAAATTCTTAATACTGAAAATACTGTTTGAGGTAAAAATTCTAGACATTTGCTTATGAAAATCTACTCAGAATGTTAAAGAGGGAATGAAGCAGACATGGTAGATGATACAGGAAGAGCAGTTACGCTCCAGAAATCTTTAACGGATCAGGGAAACGTTTTGGGGGCCTCGTGCCCGTTGGCAGACACAGCCAACCCCCAAGCTTCTCTAACGCCTATCTAAACAATATTACATTGTGGGTTGCCTGATAAAGCCAAGCAAACAAGATGCTAACAGTGAGTGCATATTGTTAATGGACCTTAAAAAAAAAAAAAAATCAGAACCCTGGGAAGGAAAGGAAAAGATTCTTCTTAGTCTGTTAAAAAAATAAAGACTGCATTTCTAAAAGAAAACACACTTAAAGTACAGGAGACAGTTGGAAAATAACAACACTAGTATAGACCTAGAATACAGTACAGACAAGAGTGATTATAACTTCTGAATATAGGTAACTTCTTTTGCTATGAAACCATAGTCCCATGAACACATTACCCACGTGGGCTAATAAAACTCTTTGACTAAAATGCCCATAGTTTCTCAGAAGAAACAAAACATTCACGTACGACTGATTTGTAACCAGGGAAGAAATGAATTAGAAAAATTTCAAAAATAGCTGACAACACATAAAACACTTTTTCTCCAAATAAGGGAAAGAAAAGAAAGGCAAGAAAGAAAATTCCTGCTAGCACAGGAAAAGCCAAGTGTAAATAGATTTAATCAATAATCCTGAAACTGGCCTGGCACGCGGTAGCTCACGCCTGTAATCCTAGCACTCCGGGAGGGCGAGATGGGAGGATCGCTCGAGGTCAGGAGTTCGAGACCAGCCTGAGCAAGAGTGAGACAGCCCCCCCCAACCCCGTCTCTACTAAAAAATAGAAAGAAATTATCTGGACAACTAAAAATACATAGAAAAAATTAGCCGGGCATGGTGGCGCACGTATATAGTCCCAGCTACTCAGGAGGCTGAGGCAGTAGGACTGCTCAGCCCAGGAGCTTGAGGTTGCTGTGAGCGAGGCTGATGCCACAGCACTTTAGCCTAGACAACAGAGCGAGACTCTATCTCAAAAAAAAAAATCCTGAAACTGATGCTTGCTTCAAACACTTTCTTCTTCCTCCACTCTCCTTAAGCAGGTTCAAGTATCAATATCCTTCCTTTCCTAGGGAGAATACTGTTCTGAATATTCTCAATAGCCATTATTATGTGTATATACAATAGGCAAGGCCTTGTACTAAGTGCTCTATATGCATTATCTTTTTCAATCCTCACTGTGACTAATAAGCATTATTTTCGTTTCCATTTTACAGATGAGGGGAAAAACCTAGACTCGGGACACACAACTAGCAAATTGAGATAAAAAAGCCAGGTCTAGCACCATAGCCTGTGTTAATAACTATAAACTGGAACAGTATTTTTCTTTCTCCTATCAAAAGACTGAAGTTCACGTGCTATTTGGAAAAATAAGCAGAAAGGGGGCACAGGAAGTGGTGTAGAAGTACTTTATAACTCATCAAGATAAAGGCACCTGCACTGTTTTATTTTATTTATTTTTTTCCGCGCCCCCCCGCCCAATGTTTTAAAACAAGGAAAAAACCTGCAATAATATAAAACCCCTAACTCTTTTCTGGCCCTGTTATTGTGGAAAAGGACAAGCTGATCAAGCACCACCTACAGAACATAGTAAATAAATCACTTAGCTTCAGTGGTAGGGAGGGCATTATGCAACACTTCCCAGCACAGCTCTGGCCAGGATATTTTATGGCCAAGGCACTTGGGCCCCTCCTCCCCAGCTAGACAGCCTGGCTCCTTTGCATTCCCCTCAGGAGATAGGGTGGAAGCACAGGCTCCACTTTCTAAGGCACAGAGGGCAGCTGAAAGTCCTGCTTGGCCTCTCTGGGCAACCACAGGCGCCAATAAATCAGCCACAGGCGATTCTCTCATCCCCTTCCCGGCCTGAAGTGGGTGCAAGATATAATGCAAAAGATCACTGACTGGACTTAAGAGATATGTGATTTAGGCTTAAATTCACTGCAAATGACTACATTACGGCAGCTAGGTAAATCTCTCTGAGCCTCTTTCCTTAGGCTTTTAACATGGAGACAGTGTCATCTCCTTTTTGTTAAGAATTCAAAATTCAGGCCGGGCGCGGTGGCTCACGCCTGTAATCCTAGCACTCTGGGAGGCCGAGGTGGGCGGATCGTTTGAGCTCAGGAGTTCGAGACCAGCCTGAGCAAGAGCGAGACCCCATCTCTACTAAAAATAGAAAGAAATTATATGGACAGCTAAAAATATATATATAGAAAAAAAAAATTAGCCGGGCATGGTGGTGCATGCCTGTAGTCCCAACTACTCGGGAGGCTGAGACAGGAGGATCGCTTGAGCTCAGGAGTTTGAGGTTGCTGTGAGCTAGGCAGACGCCACGGCACTCACTCTAGCCTGGGCAACAAAGTGAGACTCTGTCTCAAAAAAAAAAAAAAAAAGAATTCAAAATTCACCTATAAAAGCAGCTAGTATGAGACTTGGCCCTTCAGGTACTCAATAAACAGAGACCAACTTGAGCAGAATCCATCTCCAGTACATCCAAATAAGACATTCAGGGTAGTACTGGGTAAAAAAAGAAAAGTGTAGCAGGTTTTGTGGGGTCCCTCCCTGCTTCCTGCTGGCCATCCCCTGATATTTCACTGCTTCCCAGACATCAAAACCAACCTATTCCCATCAGTGTTCTGTTCCCTATTAAAGAGCTGATGTCTGATAATGGATTCATGGTTTACTCTCAACTAAAACACATCCAGATTGCTAAAGAGGACTTTGGTGCCTTAATTTAAAGAAGCAACCAATGCTGCAAATGTTAGTTTTTCTTGCACAGAATAGGGCTGATTTGGGGGTGGGGGGTGGCTTTTGGGTCCAAAGTCCATCACAGGCAGCCTAGCCCACCTAGAAATAGTGCCAAGTCCACCAGTCCTGAGCCATCACACACTGACCAAGCCTGACTTCTCAATAACCTCAATCAAGCCAATGTAATCACCTTTGACTATACATTCTCCACAGAGAGTAGGTTAAACTGCCAAAGCAGTCTTGGCAAGGTGGAAAGTGTAATCATCAAGATGTGTGGATGGAGTCTTGGAGTCTAGTTATCAAGAGGTATAGCTCAATCAAGCTACGACTAACTACACTTTAGGCCTGGTGTCATCTCTGTAAAAGGATATAGATGAAATGGATTTTCTATAAGGCACCTTTCAGCCGTAAAATTTGAGATTCCAAAGTGTACCTTACACACTTGACAGAATCCTGTGAGAGAATCTGCAGCTTTATCAGAAAGACTTGAGTCTCAAGAGAAATAATGCCAAATTTAATCCCTTGGAGCGATACGGGCGTTAATTTATGAAACACGTTAGCAGCTGTCAAGTTCTAGGTACTGCGTTATGCGCCAAGTCACTGATAACTGATTTCTCCAAATTATAAGTGCTAAGGAAGGCAGTGATAACACGGGTGAGCTTCAAAAAACTGAGTTTGTTTATAACGAGATAAAAAATTTGAAAGAAAAAAAATAAATTATTGGGGAGGGGCTTCCTACCCTAGAAACTGGGTAATCACAAACTGGGAGGAGGGAGAGTGGCCGCAGCGTCCTCAAAGCCTGCATCTGGAGACTCGCCGGTTTGCAAGAGGGGTCGGCCCGGCCGCCCAGGAAATGCCGCAGGTCCTGTCAGGGTTTCCTGCCCAGGGTAGCACCAAGGCCTGCAAGGGAGGTCTCCATGCCTTTACGGCGTCCCGCCGCGCGCCATCCCCCGCCAGCATCAGGCCCCAGTGGCCGCCCCGGGAGACAGTGAAGGGTGGCTCTGGGTATCCTCGGCCCAGCGCTCACTCGCAGTTGCCATTTTCCTCCTGTGCCCTGACTGACATCTCAAACGGACCAAAAATTCCCCTCGCCCCAGCTACTTGCATCTGTCTCCCGAAACCGGTGCAGCTGCAGGCCGCCGCCCTCTGCAGCTTGCGGCGGGAGGGACTGAGCCCGGAGCAGCCCACAGGGGCTGGGCCGCGTCGCTTACCCAGACGCCGCCGCGGCGGCCGGCCGGCTCCTCCGCGCAGGAGGGGCGGGCTCCCGCGCCGCGCACAGCACGCGGCAGCGCCGGCTCACGCACCCCGCGGCCCGCTCTCGCGCGGCTTTCCGCGCCGGCCGCCCAGTGATGGGCCCACGTGACCGCCCGCCTGGTAGCCGGAGAACCAGGGGCGTTGGGGCCGGGGTGTGCGTGCGTGCGTGCGTACGTGCGCGCCCGCCCGCCTGAGTGGCCGGGCGGGGGTCGGCCCGCGCTCCGCCACCACAGTCCTTAGTCGTGACTCTGTAGGCGGAAGCGTGGGGACAAGTCTGAGCGTCACAGGCTCCCCACACGACCGCGTGACCCGGGGACTTTCCCCAGGGTGTGCAAAAGCACGGGCACCCCCTCAATTCTGGGGTGGGGGTGGGAAAAGATGCGCCCGCGTGTTCGCCGGGGAAGGGGTGAGGGCGTGGGGCCAGGGAGGCCGAGCCGCGGGAGTCTGAGAGGGGAGGCGGGTTGGGCGAGGTGGGGCATGGCGGGGGAAGTGACTCAGGGCCAGAGGCGGACAGGCCCACGGAAGGCGGGGTGGGGGGAGCACGGGGAATGGGCGACCCCTAACCGACAGGTTGCGGACGGGACAGGGTGCCCCCAGGACGCCTGGGGCGTAGCGCGAGGGAGGGCCCTCCGGGGCAGGGGTCTGACATCTGGGCGGAGTAGGAAAGCAGCATCCTGTCCTTGGGGAGTCGGGAGGAGCCCAGTCCCATCCAGCTGTGCAAACAGCAGGAGGAGGAGGAGGTCCCAAGCCTACCCCTGGGAGAGGGGCGAGAGGGGTGGTCAAGCCGCCGCCGCACCGGTCCCTGCGGTGCGGGTTGCGCCAGCCTCCTCAGAGCCCGACGCAGAAACTTGTTGCAACAAACAGGCGACCGCGGGTGCCCCTAGCAGCCAGCGGCGGAGTGGGTGGGCGGGCGAGAGGGAGGGGAAGGCTGGCGGACGCCGCAGCGAACTGGTGGGCAGACCCGGAGTCGCCGCGTAAGCGGGGCCGGCTCAGTGCGGTGCGGCAGGCGCGGCTGTGCGGCAGCGGAAGTCCTTTGTTGCAGCACAGTCCCTGGCAGAGCCAGAGCCTCTCCGCGCAGCCCAGCCCGAGCGTCGCGCGCCGCCGCCACTGCAGCTCGCGGCCCCTTCGCCTCCGCCCGTCTTTCCCGCGGCTGATTTGCCTTAAACTCCCTAAAATCTCCGCAGCCCTGGTTCCTGCTGTGGCCGGTGAGTATTTGCCAGTTGTGGGGCTATTTGCGCAACTTTGGCCCGGGCCGGAGGGCGACGGGCCGCGGGCCTGGCGGAGTGCGGGGCCGGAGCGGCGCCGACCCGTGCGGGGAGCCGGAGCGCGGCGGACGCGTTGAGAGGACCCGGCGACTGGCCGCTGCCGGGCCGCCTCTTGCTGCCGTCGCGCCGCTCCCGAGCGTGCGGCCTCCCTGGGTCTGAGGCGAAGCCCCCCGGAGACTAGTTCCCAAATTAGTTACCTTCTTTTGCCCTTTCTTTTTCTGCCTTTATTTTTCTGGTGGGGGGGGAGGGGAGGTGTAGACGGGAGGCGGGAGGACCTGGTTGATTGACGTGCCCAGAGCCCGCTTCTCTCAACTTACAGCTGCGGCTCCGCGGCGGGTGGGAGGGGAAGTGTCCCGGAGCCCGAGGCCGCAGACTTGGGCGCGCTCCGAGGGAGGAGGCGTAAGAGCCGTGCAAATTCTTGCTACGCTCTTTCCCACCCCCTCTCGCCGGAACACACACTTTTTGTTCAGTAAAAAGTGGAAAGTCTGGGATTTGGGAATTTTCAGTGGAAAAGATCTTCTGTTTCCTGGGAAGGACATGCTTTCGCTTCCAGTGGTAGGCGCCTGCTAGAAGTTCTGTTAGCGTTCGGTAAATGTGTTGGATGCAGATCGGGAGTCGTTACCACTAAAGTATGTAGGCATGGGTCTGAGCGCAGCCACCCCTCCCAGCCTCTCCTACCTAAGCAACGCGTCTACCTGATCTGAAGAGTTGACAGGACATTTTCTAAATTGGGCGCGTCAGGAAGAGGTTGATGAAAGTCTTTGATGTTTTCTGGGGATGGGACATTTGTATGTGTATAATAATGTTCTTAAATCTAGTTTCGTTGTGGTAGGTATATGCAGATTCTCCATTGGTCTAAGTATGTATCAGGACAGGAACTTTTCCTTTGACCCTCTAACCCAAGGAGTGGTACGAGGCTTTTTGAGGCAATCTAGAATCAGTTTTTTGAGCTGAAGTTGGAGGCACTCTAAAGCAGATTTGGTGAAGGAGGCAGTTCTCATAATTTCAAAGCAATCATGGTCGTCTTTGAAACGGAGAAATTAGGTTCTGTGGAATTTTGTCAGTGCTAATGGGTACGGTCTGGAGAATGGAGAGACTTGAGATAGAAAAAGATGAAGCTTGAATGATGGCTGGCCATTATTTCTTCAGAACCTCAAAACTCCTTTGGAATCACTTGCTGGATATCTAATAAAGTCTCCATAATAACTGGATGGCTTTGGGAGCTAGATGGGGGCGTCCTCGGCTTAAAGAAACAGGAAACTGAAGCATAGGAGAGGTGAAATGCTTTTCCAAAGGTTAATAAACACAAAGTCTGCAGTAGAGCCTTCAGTTCACATACTCATTTTAAAAGCAGGTTTTCTCTATTAAGCTCACGTTTTGATGGTATTGAATAACTCAGGTTGAGCAGTCTTTACTGAAGCTTTTCTATTCTTCCCACCCCTAATACGATGGCCTGCTTTTGGGGGGTTCATGTAATGAGGGAGGCTGGTGCATCATTGTCAGAGAAGAGAACACCTGTATTTTAACCAGGACCTCAGCAAGGCATAAGCACAGTCACAGCCACTTGCGTGTTTTGATTGCCCTTTAACACTGCTAAATTTTTGTACTGTTTCCTTATTCTCCTCTTTTGCCAGGCTCTGGGGAAGATGCAGTACATGGACCTTTTTAAGACCATCTCCGTGTTCTTTGCAGCACCATTTCCCTTTCTAATGTGCAGGAGAAAATAAGTGCCTGCTTTCAGGCCTGTCCTCTATGCTGGAAAAGCACTAAGTCTTTGCTATTAACCTGGCCCAAAGGAGAGGAAGGTATTTGGGATAGAAATGCAGAAAAATTCCCACAGATTTTTATTTGTAAACTATAATCTTATCTTCTCCCAAAATTGAGGTATATTTGAGAAACATCTGTTTGAGAGGTCACTTTAATCTCTGTTGAATGTTTTCTCCTGGCATTTTCTTGTGCTAGCATCTCTTTATGATAAAATAGTGAAATTACTTTGTTCTCATATTCATATGTGAGCTAGACTGAAAGTTGCACGTGTCTTTTTTTCTTAAAATGGAAATACTTTTCTTAAATTATAAAATCCATGCTCTTTGTAAAAATTCAGCCTATGCTGGAGTATATAAAATACAAATATGAAAGTGATTCTGACTCCCACTCCTCAGAAATAATCACTGAGAACAGTCAATTCCTTGTTTAAAATGAAAGAAGGCAACATTTGATTGAAGCTGTGCTGCTGTGCTTCACTCTTCCTAGGGATGACCTGTGGTGTTTGATGGATTGATGGGCTCATGTTTTCTTTTTGGGGTTTTTTTTTTTTTTTTTGACAGTCTCACTCTTGCCTGGGGTAGAGTGCAGTAGCTGGTGTCATAGCTCACTGCAACCCTCAAATTCCTAGGCTCAAGGGATCCTCCTGCCTCATCCTCCCAAGTAGCTGGGACTACAGGTGTGTGCCACCATGCCTGGCTAATTTTTTCTATTTTTGGTAGAGACAAGGTCTTGTTCTTGCTCAGGCTGAGCTCGAACTCCTGGTCTCATGGGATCCTGTTGCCTCAGTCCTCCCAGAGTGCTAGGATTATAGGTGTGAGCCACTGCACCTGGCCAGGGCTCATGTTTTCTGTTCACTACTCAGGTTGGTGAGAATTGCCAGGTAGAGAAAAGGGGAGTAGTCTGCATTGGGCTGATTTAAAATTCTATGATTAAGTAACAGACCTGAGAGTTTAAATATAACTGGGCTGCTATTTTAAGTTTGTCCTTATGAAGTACTTACTGTACCTTGGCAGGCTAGTTCTTACATTGTTAATGTTATAATATTGTCTATCCTCTGATGAATTGATTTATAGGGGCCGAACTCATTAAAACGAAACTCTCAAATTTGTAGAGAGTTTCCTAATTTATAGTTAGGAAGGAATGGGTATACTTGCCATGGAGACCCCTGCCAAGATATCCCTGTGCTGATAGGTGACTAGAGTTCCTCTTGATCAGTATCCAAAGATTGCATGCTGAACATATGGAAAGGAAATTAAAGTAAAGAAAGGGGTTATTGATTGTGCTGTTTGCAGATGTGGCGTGGAAGGGGGTGATGATTGGGGAGTGGGTGGCAAGGACTCAGGCCTGAATACCACTCATAATTGGCATCTTGGTACATGTTTAAGATAGATTTCTAAGTATGCTTATATTTTGGCACATGTAGTCATTTGTGTATTAACTACAAGAAATCTTTTTTTTTGTAGATTAGTCAAGTGCAATAATGAGAAGGGGGGAAAGAGTAGAACAAGGAGTTCAATCTGTAACTGTGATAAGAAATCTTAGTTAAAGTACAGAATCACTTATTCCTTAATTAACCTGGTATATTTAAGAAGAGTGAGCTGTGAGGAAGTTGATGTTCTAAAAACAAAGCCCCAAAATAGTACATAGACATTTAATTACAACATTGGTTATTTGAGAATGTTAGGGACATGAGTATTTTTTTACATTACTCTGTCTTTGAATTTAAAATTGTTTTCAAAATAAAATTCGAAAATTAAAGAATTAAATTTGCTGTTAGTTGGCTATGTGAGACACATGCAGTCCTTTTTAGAGATAACTGAAGAGTCCATCCCCACTTTAAATCTGTAGTATTAGGAGAGTGCTTGCTCTGGTGGACAGTGGGAGTCAGTAGATGGAAGGGGAATTAGGGAAGGGACAGGTCATTTTTCCTGCAGGATGGGGCAGTAGGAGAATGATGAGAACTTTTAGATTGATGAACAAGGTGACCCTGGGAGGCTTAAAATGTTCCAAAGGTGCTTTCAGTTAATAGTCATACCCAGATCTGTCTGTTGTCTGGTTTACAAAAACTGAAACTTAGGGCTTTCAAAAGAGTCCCAGCTTCTACTTAGAAGATGAGCAATTTAGGGCAAATCAACCAGTGAACTTGTTTCTTCATTCTCAAAATGAGGATAATAAAAATACCTATTCAGGATGGTTGTGAGAATCAGTTGTGTGATGTTTGGGAAAATGATTTATAAATTTACAACCACTATAAAAAAGTTTCCATGATTGAAATAAGCAAAAAATTGATAAGCAAGATAAAACTTATCTACTTCAACATTTATTCATTCAAAAACTCGTCAAATATAAACTAAATGTCAGGCATTATGATAATGCCTAAGAGAATGTCCTGCTCTCAAAGAGCTTACAGTAACGCAGGGGAATCAAATAATTGCAGTACCTGCTTGGAGTGTGGTGGTAGGTATAGCCATCCCGGTTTGGATGATACATTATTTATCACCCTGTGGTTGTATATATTGGCTGTCTTGGCAGCACCTCAGAGAGGCATCTGCCTCACCCTAAGATAAGAAAGAACTTCCCAAAGAGAGTGAGCCAGACATGGAAAACAGTCTAAGCAAAGGGAATAGCATGTATGAAAAGTAGGAAGGCTTTTGCCATGTTAGGCTATATAGGATGAGGGGGAATCTTAAATAGATTTAAGGCCTAAAAATGGAGTTAAGCTTTGTAGAATGAACAGTTTTGTTTTTTTTTTTTTTAATTTTAGAGACAGGGTCTTGCTCTGTCGCCCAGGCTAGAGTGCAGTGGAGTCATCATAGCTCACTGCAACCTCAAACTCCTGGGCTCAAGCAATCCTCCTGCCTCAGCCTCCGGAGTAGCTGGGACCACAGGCATGTGCCACCACACCTGGCTAATTCTTCTGATTTTGTAGAGATAGGGTCTCACTATTTTGCTCAGACTAGTCTCAAATGCCTGGCCTCAAGCATTCCTCCTACTGTGGCCTGCTGAAGTGCTAGGACTACAGGTGTGAGCCACTGGGCCCAGCTGTGAACACACTTTTTCTGATGCTGCTTTTTATTGGTTACATTTTGTTGAATTTTAATTAAATAATGAGTGTGATGTTTTCAGGATTTTGGTTTAAACTTAAAAAAATGGAGCTGCAAAATTGGAAACAATTTTAAGGAAAGTATATAGGATCTGCTGAATGAAAGAAACTGGGGTAATCCCTTCTATCATCATAGAGAGAGCTGCCTTACCAGTTATTCATTCAGTAACATTTACTGAATATTTATGTTCCAAAGAAATGAATAAGCCAAAGTCCTTGCCTTCAAGATGCTCAAAATCTAGTGAGGGAGACCAACACATACATAATTATAGTAGCCAGTTCTTATTTAGCACTTACTCTATGAAAGACACTACCTCACAATAACTCTAAAAGCTTGGAAGTATTAATATTACCATCTCTTCCTAGAGGAGGAGGTGAGGCACAGATTGATGAAGCAGTGTACTCAAGGTGACACAGTAAGTGGCAGAGCCATTATTTAAACTCAGGCAGTCTGGTTAGTCTGTGCTTTAATGCCTATTTTATGTTGCTGTTCTGATAATTAAAATATAGTGTAATAGGTGCAGAATAAGGAGAAAATACACAGAGTAATAGCAAAACCTAAAATAGGGGAGATGAAGGTGTTACAGAAGCTTTCTGCAGATGATAAACTGGTTCTTAAATGATACGTGGGAGGTTCAGATTAGCCAATCAGCATGAATAAAACTGGAAGTCAGAAATACATGCAGTATATTGGGAGTGTGTGTAGAGGGGGGTGAAGGTGGTGACAAGCAGTTTATGTTGCTTGAACATGAAGTTTGAAGCAGGAAGTAGCCAAACATATAAGATTGGATGGGTGGGCACGAAGGGCACTATGTGCCTCACAAAGGAGTTTATACTGTAGCCTCACGATATGCGAGGGGAACCATAGCAGGAGGAAAGTGTGGTCTGATTTTTATTTATGAATCATCTCAGAGTGAAGGATGGATTTGAGGAACCAGTTAAGGAGCCAGTTGTAATAACTCAGGAGTGATAATAGGGGTTTCACAAGGGCAGGGAAGGTAGAGAGGGAATAGAGGGGCAAATTTGAGAAATATTTAGTGGGAAAATTGGCAAGACTTAATGGTTGAATGTGGGGGAAAGGTTCTGGGTGATTGGTGCATAGTGGTGGCAGCTGATACAGAATACAGAGGAGGAACAGTTTTAGATGGATCCCAGACAAAGTCTGAGTCCCCAGAGTGAGTGCTTTGGGATAGACAGAAGTCCTACAGAATGAATCCTGAAAATACAAACGCCATGTGCGAAAAGGGACTTCCTGGTGAAGCGCTTTTAGCTGAGGAAGAGCCTACTGTTTGCACAGTGCCCTCTGGTGGTCAGAAGATTCTATGCTACCTCTTTGGGATGAATGGATCAAAACGTAGCTTGCCTGTCTTAAATACTTTTCCTGCTCCACTTCTGGAGGGAGAGAGGAATATTCCAGAAGCCACTATATTCCTTCTGCTTTCTGTGTGGGTAAATTCATTTCCTAGGCCGATACCGCAGCTAAGTTATTTGGTTGGCAGCCTCAGCTATCCAGTGCCCTGGCATGAAGCAAAAGAAGGCGGCAGTTGAACAAAAAAGTTTAGGAATTAAAACCTTGTATCTTACTCATAGAACCCGTCTTTAGGTCCTCACAGAAAATTAAATTATGTAGATTCAGTTTCATTGAGTTGTCTAATTTCACAGCTCGTAAGAGATTGAAATGGTGGGCAACAGGAGATCAACATACCTTTTAGAAGTGACAGCTGTTGACTTGACAAGCAAGGAGGCTGAAAAATACCAACCAGCCAACCATCCACAATCTCCAAAAGCGTAACAGTCTGAGGCCATTTTGTGTAAATTCAAATAGCCCTTGTAAATTTGAATAGCTCCTATATTTCAGCAAAACATAATGGATGCAGAGGAGAAAACAGCCAGCCAGGTGATGCTATATGTGTAAACTGAAGTCAGAGTAGTGTGAAGAGGCCTAGATTGAGGAGACTAAGGTCTTATCCTGACAGCCACTAAAACTTTGTGCCTTTGAGCATATCACTTAACTTCTCAGGGTCTCAGTTTGCTTTCTGGTCTGTAAAGCAGTGGGTTGAACTTGATCATTTCATAAAATTGTATAAACTCTGTTCGCAATGATGACGTTAATATTTTTTAAAAATTGTATTCTTGGATTGAAAAGGCAAAGAAACATTTGTCATCTCTAACATATGTGAGTCCTGTGCGGAAAATGATTATCCCAATTTTATAGATGAGAAAAGTGGGCTTAGAGAAGTAAAGAAGTTTCCTTACAGCTAAATAAGTCGTAGATCTTATATTCAAATCTAGCAGCAGTATCTGCTTCCTAGGCCCTTTTTAAAATTCTTTCATTTAACAAGCATGTATTAAGGGCCAACTGTGTGGGAAGAGCGTGCCAGGCACAAGGAACACTAAGGCCATTAAGCCTTGTCCCTGTCCTTGAGGGTTCAGTACAGTAGGCACTGCTCCCTCATACTGCTCCTTGCATCGCTGTCAGTGCTAATGATACAAGGAATACTACAGCACTGTTAGGATTAATATACAGCCACATTATGGCTTTAGGGTGTGAGCATAAAACCAAGTCCCCATTTATAGCATTGTTTCTATGGGAATACATATTTCAAGTTCCAAATAACTTAAAAATAAAGTGTTGGAACATAACCAATGATAATTTCAGAACATCCTGTACTAAGTACTGAATTTAGAGTCTAATACCCAGCCAGAATGCCTGATGTAAATAATGAATAAAATTTTCTATACTTGATCATGTCTGTCATTTAAGTGACTTGAAGTAAAACCTTTTATCTTGAGGAGCCTCTACAACTGGTTATTCCTGGAAGTTTCAAAGAGAAACCTAAAGAATTTAATCAATTTTAGAGATTGGACTCCATACCCTGGAAAATGGTATTCTATGAAAGAATTTTGCCAGTGTGACAAAAATCTTCAAGGCCATGATCTTGGGCTTGCGAGTCATATTGCTTGTGTTTTTATCCCAAGAAGTCCTCTCTGTGACATTGGGAAGGTTATGTAACACTATATGCCTCTGTTTTTTAATTTGAAAAATGGGCCTTATAACAGTATCTACTTTGTAGTGTTTGTAATGAGAATTAAATGCGAAAATTATATACATATATATTATATACGTACGTGTGTATATATGTGTATGAGATTAGAGATATATATATCTCCCTATACATCTGCCTAGAATAGATCGTGCTGTATAGCACAGCTTAACAAATGTTAGCTATTCATATTATTATTGTACTAGAGTTGTCATTTACCCTACCTTCATAACCTTCATATACCAGCTCAGTAAAACACATCTGCCTTCGCTCCTGTTACATTTCCAGCCAAGCTGCTGTGTACCCTCTCCCCAATTATTTACATCCATACTTATACAAATACCTGAAATGCTTTTCCTCTTGCTTTCTCTTTTTCTGTGCCCTACTCATTCATCAAGGCATCACTCAAATCTTATATTGTTCCTAAAGCCTCCTGTTCTGGTATAATTCATGCTTTTCTTCTTCTAAACTCTTGCTGAACTTCATTCAACATAATTTAGCACTTAACTGTTCTCAAATTGTTTCTTGGTTTAGATTTAATCCCTCAGATATAATTATTATATACCATTCTCCACCCTCCACCTCAATCCAGTGTTAGGAACATTATAGGTGTTCAATACATTCTGATATTCTGTTGTTAAAACATGAGAGAATCCTTTCATTATATTTCAGGCTTTTAAAAAAGTCTGTAATCCTCGAATTTAATCTATATGCATATATTCATTCATGCGAGACATAGAACTAGGCAAAAGGAAATGAACATATATACACACATAAATCTCCTTTGAGATCCAGGGGTAATTGTAAGTAATTCAGAGATTGGGGTCTGAATTGGGAGTCTGATGCCTGGCTATCCTCCAGATTTTTACTGAGGTTTTGCAAATCATCTGCAGATGCCTCACTGGTAATGCAAGTCTTTGACACAATTTAGAGTCTGGTTCTCACAGAGTCACTTCCGAATTCCTTTAAGTTACTTCTTCATTCACTTTATGTGCTTGTTTATAAACCATTAAATTATCATTTGACCAAGGCCAAAGCAAAAGAAATTTCCAGCAAAACTGTTATTTCCAATTTAAGAGCTTTAGCAATGGAAGAAAAGTGTTTCTGAAATCTTACTATGTCAGTGAGAAACTTACTGACACAGTTTACACAGTATAACTTAGGGAACACATCTATTGAATAAGACTAGATGGACATGTACAGATAAAACCACATTACAGATGAAGAGTTCAGATGAGGGGAGTCACTTGTATAATAGCACCTGGCCAATAATGTATTAAGGACTCATGCCCAGGCCTTGTTTAGTCTTTTTATATAAGGCCACACCACATAGTACCAAGGAAGGGCTTTATGGTGGTTAGTACCATCTGGTTGATCAGGAATCCTTATGCTGTAGTCCTAGTGCATATTTAAACAAAGCTAACCATACCCTAACACATAGATCTTTGCCTTCTTCTATAAAATAAGAATGTTGGACTAGATTAGATCTAAGTTCTAAAAGTCTATGAATATCTGAATTACTTAATATAATATGTGTAATCTGCTTGTTGGCTGTTTTTAAATTTGAGATGAGCTGGTAAACTTTTTCAAACTAAAATGTTCAAAATCCAGTGTAAAGTTTTTTGGGTTACCTAACTCCTTATTCTTGCTGGAGTACCCCATACTAAGTATCCTTCTAGCCTTAGGAAACACTTGGCAGTACATAGCTGGTGGTCCTTATCCAAAAGACATTAAGTCCTTTGAAATTACATTTGAAGGTTCTGCTGGCAGCCTTAGTCATTGACTTCTAGCTGTGATAAACTGGTCCTACCAGTGATGCAGCTAGTAAAACAAACAAAAGCAATCCGATTTCAGTCATAAAGCCAGGAACAACTGAAATATAAGGAACCTTTTATTTAAAACGTTTTACAAATTTTATTGTAACATAAAGTTCACTAAATTTTTTGGCAGAGTTGTTAAGGATGTCAAAAAATTGAAAACGAACTTTCTTTGGACTTTGAGTGAAATTATTTAATAAAAGTTAATGCATTATAAAAACTTTAATGCCAGCCAGGCGTGGGTGGCTCACGCCTGTAATCCTAGCACTCTGGGAGGCAGAGGCGGGCGGATCATTTGAGCTCAGGAGTTCGAGACTACCCTGAGCAAGAGCGAGACCCCGTCTCTACTAAAAAAATAGAAAGAAATTAGCTGGACAACTAAAAATATATAGAAAAAAATTAGCAGGGCATGGTGGCGCATGCCTGTAGTCCCAGCTACCCGGGAGGCTGAGGTAGGAGGATTGCTTGAGCCCAGGAGTTTGAGGTTCCTGTGAGCTAGGCTGACGCCACGGCACTCTAGCCTGGGCAACAGAGTGAGACTCTGTCTCCAAAAAAAAAAAATAATAATAAACTGAAAATCTCACAGGAATTTAGATCCCTCCTCCCCTGCCCCACACATATACCCCTCTACCTTTTTTTTTTGGTGTATTAAGCCTTCTTAAAGCTTTTCTGAATGAGATATAACAAAAACAAAGTTGCTGGTACTAAAGTGTGAATGATTGCTGTTAAAAAATTACTCTACCTAAAATCAGTTTTACTCAGAACTTGGACATTTGCATAATGTTGTCTGTCGTGTTAGGATTAAAAATTAGACATAGCACTTGCTCAGCTTCTTGCTTTCTGGGTATAAAACAGGAGTATAAACGTGGAGGCAGTGGGATTTGTACCCTGGTCTGTCTGACCCAGAGCCTTGTTCTCTCCACTACAGCATGCTGCCTTCTTCCACAGAGTGGGCATTTTACTGAGTACATGTTGAATGAAATCACTAATCCAGGAGAAGCAAAAATTATCCTTAATGATGTCTCATTGAGATTACAGGATACCTGTGCTATTGCTGATCCACAGTACTTTATATAGTGTTTGGTACACCAGAGGTACTCAAATATTGTTGAATGAATATGCTTCAGAATGCCATAAGTGCTCTTATTTGCGTTAGTGTTTATGTTAACAGAGTGCATGTACTTTTACTCATTTAATTGAACTGTGACTATAGCTACAGATATACCTATCATATTGGTTTTCTATGTAGTTGTATTAATTTTGGTTGCTGACCATAAAACTGCTTTCATCTAGGTAAGAAAGGGTCGTTGGAACTTTTAAGCTCTTTATGTCATTATTTCAAGCATGGGCTATTTAATACTTGAAAGTTTTTATAGATTAACTGTTGGCTTTCTAATGGACTCTTATTTGGAAGAAAAATTTAAGGTTATCTAGTCAAACTTTTATCTCCTGATGCTTAAATAAGCACCACCATGCCAACAGCCACTATTACTTTCATTAATTATTACATGCCAAGCACGATATATTTTACACATGGCCTCTGAATGCTCATGTATCATATGTTCTTCGAGATATTATCGTCCCTAGTTTAACAATTCAGGAAACTTAGAGTCAATGAGGATAAGCAGGTTGCCAAAAGTGGCAAAGCTAGATTGGAACCCAGGTGTGTCTGATCCAAGGCCTGTGCTCTTTTCACTGTACTATACTGTGCCCAATAACATCTTGTTCCTGGCTTTAATGTGGGCACTCATTTTCTCAACAAGTTTGTTTCATTTTTGAACTATTCTTTTTAATATAAAGAATTGTTTTGGAGGTCATATCTATCCCTCTGCCTCTTTCTTTTCTTTTTCTTTTCTTTTCTTTTTTTTTTTTTTTTTTTGAGACAGTCTTACTCTGATGCCCAGGCAAGTGCTGTGGCTTCAGCCTAGCTCACAACAACCTCAAACTCCTGAGCTCAAGCGATCCTCCTGCCTCTGCCTTCCCAGAGTGCTAAGATTATAGGCGTGAGCCACCGCTCCCGGCCCCTCTGCCTCTTTCTCTAGGATTTATTATTCATTAAAGGTCTCTCCAAATCCTACAAAAATGACTATAGACCTAGAAATCTCGTGCTACTTAAAATGGGCTTGGGTCAACATTTTTGTGTATTTTTTCATCTTTTTTCCACCTTTTGAATAAGGTTATATTTTTGTGTGGATTTGTTTTATGTAAGTCTAATTACAGCATAATTTTGTATCCTGCATTTAGTTATTTGACTCTCTGTTGTGAAAATTTTTCCCACTTTCTTCAGTAGTCTTCATTTATAAATATAATTTCTAAAGGCCACATGACAGTGAATTCTACGGAGTAGATTTACCTTAGTTTACTTAGCAACTCCCTGTCTACCAGACATTCAAATTATAAATAACACATTGATAAATATCTTTGTGCATACATTGCTTTTTGTATTTAGGTACATGCCGAACATGATTCCTCACAATTTTGTACAGATATCTGAGTTACAGAGGTTTGAAATATTGTACCCACTTGAAACACTTGATCTGGCTTCCAGAAAAGGCACAGTGGTTGTGATATTAAGAAGGCAACAGGTCTCATTGTAAGCCACCTTTATTTCACCAGTCCTACATCTCTTGCTGTGGAACTTTATGTCTTGGAGGAGATAGGATAGGCCTGCAGGTGGTGAGAAAAGGGGCATGTGGTCATATTTGATCTTGAGGAACAGATAAAAAGCAAGTAGAAGTAAATAAACTTAGATACTCTCTTAAGTACTACTACAGGAGTTGAAGAATTTTGGGACTGAAGAGTGAACATTTTTTTTCTCTGGACAGCTTGTTAAATGTTCTTTTTAAGTTCAAATTGCATAGGAACTTGTTTTTAAGTAGAAGATAGATTCTGAAGGTTTATGTATACAGATTAAAAATTGAGGCTAAAATTGGATCTTATTTTGGCTTTGTAATATAGTACGTAGGACTTCTGGTGCTTTTAATATTTTCCTCTCCTTCTTTATCCAAAGTCAGTTCCATACATTAAAAATATGTATAGTATCCACCAATGTTGTTCAGTGAAGAAAACTAGTTGCAGAAAGGTATATGTAGTTTGATACCATTTAGTTTAAAAAACAAAATACAAGAGCAAAACTGTGTCTTGCACATAGTAGGTACAAAATATGCTGACTATATATGTATGCATATAAACAGATCTGAAGGTACATAATCCAGAGTGTTTGGAGGGGTTACCTCTGGGAAGAATATGTGCCCTGAGGTGTGTTTTTATTTTATATACTTATGTGTTTGAATTTTTTGTAATGAGCATGTGTTGTATGTACTTTTGTATAACTTCTTTTAACAAAGAAATGGAAGAAAATTTATATTCTAAGTGTAGATACCTCCCTTCCAAGTAAACCCACTGTTTCTTTATACCCTAAAGTACATGCCGAGCATGAGACATATTCTAACTCTATAGAATTATTGCTTCTGAAATAATTCAAGAAACGAGAAAGGCATCGATCAAACTTATTTGTTGGGTGCCATTTGTATATAATCTTATAAGGTTTTTTAGATAGAATTTTTTTCTATGGAAAATTTCAAACATAGACAAAAATAGAATTATACTTATCTCCTAGCTTCAATAGTTATCAACACACAGCCAATCATGTATCATCTATGGCTCCCACACCCAACCCCTTTATTTTGAAGCATATCTCAGATATATCATTTCAGCTATAAATTCTTCAGTATGTGTATCTAAAAGATAAGGAATCTTCTTTAACACAACCAAAATACCTTTATTATACTTTAAAAATGAGCTAAATATGTCTTTACCATCTAAGAACTTTTTAGTACGCTATAATCTAGTTATTAACTTGTAGTTTAAGTTGCCATTTTATTTACTGTCATTGTTCATATCCTTCAAATTCTTTTAAATTAGTATCTTTTTCCTTTCAAATTTAGTATACATTTTTTCCCCAAGAGCTGTAATGAAACCAAAATTATAGTTTTTGCTTTTGATGCCTTTGTTCAATATGAAAAATCTGAATAAATGGCTGAGTATCTTCATCTTCCATTTTAAAAAATGATTCAGGTTTATATACAGGTATATATTAATATTGTTGTTTTACTACATTAGAATGAAAAGCTATTCATATTTTTTTGTTTTTTGAGACAGGGTATCTCTTGTTGCCCCAGATAGAGTGCTGTGGTGTTATCAGAGCCCACTGCAACCTCAAACTCCTGGACTCAAGTGATCCTCCTGCCTCAGCCTCCCAAGTACCTGGGACTACAGGCATGTGCCACTGCGACCAGCTAATTTCTCTGCTTTTTGTAGAAACAGGGGTCTCACTCTTGCTCAGGCTGGTCTTGAACTCCTGATCTCAAGTAATCCTCCCAAAGTGCTAGGATTATATGTCTGAGCCACCACACCTGGCCCTATTCATATCTTGATTGTAACAGCAATGCCACAAAAGTCACAAATCATGAAATCACAAAAAAATTACTTTTTTCCAAGTGCTTTTCTGATATCTAACTTTAATATTTTTGTTTTACATAGGTCTCTAATTGTAGAAGATGGCAAAGCCCAGCCACAGCAGCTACGTCCTTCAGCAGCTAAACAACCAAAGAGAATGGGGTTTTCTCTGTGACTGTTGTATTGCAATTGATGACATTTACTTTCAAGCACACAAAGCAGTTCTAGCTGCCTGCAGCTCCTATTTTAGAATGTTTTTCATGAACCATCAGCATAGTACCGCACAACTGAATCTCAGCAACATGAAAATTAGTGCAGAGTGTTTTGATCTTATTTTGCAATTTATGTATTTAGGAAAAATTATGACAGCTCCGTCCAGTTTTGAGCAGTTTAAAGTGGCAATGAACTACCTACAGCTGTACAATGTTCCTGACTGCTTAGAAGACATACAGGATGCAGATTGTTCTAGTTCAAAATGTTCATCTTCTGCTTCCAGCAAACAGAACAGCAAAATGATATTTGGGGTAAGAATGTATGAAGATACTGTGGCTAGAAATGGCAACGAAGCGAACAGGTGGTGTGCAGAGCCAAGTTCAACAGTAAATACACCGCATAATAGAGAGCCTGATGAAGAGTCTTTACAATTAGGTAGTTTTCCTGAACCACTATTTGAAGTATGTAAAAAAAGTTCCGTGTCCAAATTATCTACTCCAAAAGAACGTGTGTCACGACGCTTTGGACGGAGTTTTACTTGTGATAGCTGTGGATTTGGCTTTAGTTGTGAAAAATTATTAGATGAGCATGTGCTAACCTGTACTAACAGACATTCATACCAAAACTCAAGATCCTACCACAGAATAGTCGATATTAGAGATGGAAAAGACAGTAACATCAAAGCTGAATTTGGTGAAAAGGATTCTTCTAAAACATTTTCTGCACAGACGGACAAATACAGAGGAGACACAAGCCAGGCTGGTGATGATTCAACTTCAACCACTGGAAGCAGAAAAAGTAGCACAGTGGAGTCTGAAATAGCCAATGAAGAAAAAAGCAGAGCTGCTGAGAGGAAAAGAATCATTATCAAGATGGAGCCAGAAGATATTCCTACAGATGAACTGAAAGACTTTAACATTATTAAAGTTACTGATAAAGACTGTAATGAATCCACTGACAATGATGAATTAGAAGATGAACCTGAAGAACCATTTTATAGATACTATGTTGAAGAAGATGTCGGCATTAAAAAAAGTGGTAGGAAAACTCTAAAACCTCGTATGTCAATAAATGCTGATGAAAGAGGTGGTTTAGAACATATGAGGCCCCCTAACAATAGCAGTCCGGTACAAGAGGATACTGAAAATGCATCTTGTGAGCTGTGTGGCCTCACAATAACTGAGGAGGACCTGTCATCTCATTACTTAGCCAAACACATTGAAAATATCTGTGCATGTGGTAAATGTGGACAAATACTTGTCAAGGGTAGACAGCTTCAGGAACATGCTCAAAGATGTGGAGAACCCCAAGATCTGACAATGAACGGGTTAGGAAATACTGAGGAGAAAATGGACATGGAAGAGAATCCTGATGAGCAATCTGAAATAAGAGATATGTTTGTTGAAATGTTGGATGATTTTAGGGACAATCATTACCAGATAAACAGTATCCAAAAAAAGCAGTTATTTAAACATTCGGCCTGTCCTTTTCGATGTCCTAATTGTGGCCAACGTTTTGAAACCGAAAATCTAGTGGTTGAACATATGTCTAGTTGCCTAGATCAAGATATGTTTAAGAGTGCCATGATGGAAGAAAATGAAAGAGATCACAGACGAAAGCATTTTTGTAATCTGTGTGGAAAAGGATTTTATCAGCGGTGTCACTTAAGGGAACACTATACTGTCCATACTAAGGAGAAACAGTTTGTTTGTCAGACATGTGGAAAGCAATTTTTAAGAGAACGTCAGTTGCGACTGCACAATGATATGCACAAAGGCATGGCCAGGTATGTCTGTTCCATTTGTGATCAAGGAAACTTCAGAAAACATGACCATGTACGGCATATGATTTCTCATTTATCTGCTGGTGAGACTATATGCCAGGTCTGCTTTCAGATATTCCCAAATAATGAACAGTTGGAGCAGCACATGGATGTTCATCTATATACATGTGGAATATGTGGAGCAAAATTTAATTTGAGGAAAGATATGAGATCACATTATAATGCCAAGCATTTGAAAAGAACCTAAGTGATTTTTCTACTGTACTAATGTTTAGTTGATAGCAGACAAAACACCAAAGCAAAGGATATGAGCTATTTAGAAACTGATTTTATGAGATGAATTGTTAGAAAAAAATTTCAAGGCCCTTTTACCTTTAATATTTTTGTTTAGGATCTTAAGTATCTACATTTTAGGCATTAAATGTTTATCATTTTTGTTGTTTCTTAATAGAATTTATTGTTTTTAGTTTTTCTTAGCTATGATTAAAATTACTTTTAAATGTAGACTACAAGTGGTTGTTACCCCTTCAATGACTATTAAACTTTAGTTTTTTTATCAATAAGGTGATGACTTCACTATTTCTACGTGTTTTTTTTAAAAGGTTATCCTGTGAAATTTAAACCCAACATCATTGGCCATTCCTGGTTATATTTTAAAAATTACTTTAAAGTAATTATTTGAAACTATCCCATTCACTTTTAGTTTTTTTTGTTTTTTTTTTTTTCAGTTGAACAGTGAGTTAGCTACTATTTATTCCCCTTTATTATCAATGAAATTCATATTCTTAAATTGACAAGCTTATTAGGCAAGTTAGGTGCACTGAATCTAACCCTTAAGGTTGACATGGGCTCAAACTTGGCCTAAAAAGATTGATGAACCGGAGGAAATTCTTATAAATGAGTATTTCCTATATTTGATAAAATATTATCATTTAATAATCACATTTAAAACTTATATTAAGTGTAAGTCCCAATGACTTTCTCCCACTTGAAAAATTAGTGTTTTGTGATATTAAATTTAACTATGATAGTTAATTAAAAAGACATATATCTTGTATTCATTAAAAATATTTTAATTTAAAATAAAGTGTGTTAGTTTATCAACTATTTTTGTTTATAAATAGACTTTAATAGCTCTCTAGGAATATGACATCTAAAGGAAAATGATTTTTCACCTTTAAAATTACATACTTTTGGAACTTTGAGATTTGAGAAAGTTGCCATGTGTACTGAAAAATCTAATAAAATAAAGAAATCAATTATAAATCTGGTTGTTCTATAAAAGTAGAGTGCACAAAAAATGTCTTGTATTTTATACTATCTAAGATTTGGAGAAAATGTGTTATAGCAAATTGCAGTTTATCACCATGCTTTATTATTTTTTTCTGTAAAGGACTATAAAATTTGAGGACTATAAAATAATCACAGAGCATATACATGGAAACAGTTTATCATTTTTAAATTAAAGTAGTATTGTTAGTTGCTGACATAGGGTCTACATCAATTACATGTGAATTAAAACACTGGCAAAACTGACCCACCAATAAACACATCTATTGAATAGAATTGCCTTTTAATGTGAATTACTTGAAATGTAATACCCTTTTCATTATGAAAGGGAGTTTACTTAACTCCTATGTTTAAAAATATAATTTTGTGATTATGAACAATAATAGTATTGCTCCTTTTGTTCACATATTTTTAAAATATGCAAATCATATTTTTGTATACAATTTGCATAAATACAATTTGCATTTTATACAATTTGCATAAAATAACAAGTTGCCAGGAGAACTGAGAGACATATCGGCTAGTACAGATTTAGTTGAAATTATTAGAGCACAGCGTGAGCTCAGAGATTTGTGGGGATATGTTGCAGTATTAACTTGGGAATAGCAGAAGAGTGGGTACAGAATTAAAATAATGGGAAGGGAAGAAATACACACAAAAAAATTAGAAGTTAGGGAGTTTTTAAAAAGCTACATAGTTAACAGAAAAAGCAGGAAAAGTGATTCATCTTAGTCTTGGATACAACAGTTTATTAAGTAAGTAAATCTGAAATGCAACTTAAAATGAAATATGGTATATATATGACTGATAGGAACTGATAAAAGTTCTCTAACCCAGAGACCATCAGAGGGTAGTTATAAAGACATAAGATAAACTCAAACCAAATTTCCAAACTACAGTATACAGTATCTTAGTGGACATAATTTTCTTTGAGATTACTTTTTTCCATGACCCTCATCAAAATTTCTGTTGCAATGGCTTTCCCGTCATTAAAGAAATAGGGCTTTTTCTAAATACTACCACTCTTAGAAGAATGGGTTATTTATTCCATTAGGAAGGGGGTTAGTGTTTTGACATGTACTAACAGCCAACAATTAGCAAGCAAATATATAAACATTAAACTATCTCTAATTTTACATGACTGAGATCTTCATAGTTTTAGAAAGCCACACCTCAGAATGTTTTTTCCTAGTTTCATGTTACACAGGACACAACTTTTTGTTCTGGAACTAGCTACAGGACAGCACATTATATTCCCCTTCTAAGGGGAATATACCATTTTCCTTATTATGGTGAAGACTTCACTTAAAGGCTACTTGCCTTTTAAAATTAGGGAGAATGAAAAACACTTTTCTCCAACGTCGTTTCCTTTCACCTCCCTCCTCTCTTTCCTGGGGTGGAGCTACAAACTGTAACTCTGCTATTGCTATTCCCTCCCAGGGTTTGAAGGCAATGAACCAAGGTTGTGAAAGCTGCCTGTTCCTCCTGCCTTTGTAACTTTACGTGTTTAGGCTCCAAATTGAAAAATGAAAGGAAAACCTGGATATAGTGGAATCAAGTTCCTCTTTCTGTCTTATAAACACAGTGAGACCCTTTTGCTTAAAGGCCCCTTTATTCTAAACAGCAAGAAAACCTGGAGGAATGTTTAACAAGCTTGTCATCAATTACAGTGCAGTGTGTTCTATAATTCTTTAGTGAGTAGGACTAAGAATCTCAGATTAATAAAGCACAACCTAGGCAGCAGTAGATCAGGACTCAGAAATTTGTCTAAATCTCTCTCATATTCTTAAAGTAATAATATTCAGAGAAATAACCCACATGAGTAGAAAGGTATATGGCTAATGTGTAAACTAATTAACAGTTTGAGTACAGACAAAAATTATTAAATTAGAAGAAGGATTCCCGAGGGGCTAGTTATAAAAATAAAAGTGTTAAAATAAGGACAGAGTTTGCTAGAGCAGTCAATTCACTAATTAGGAAAAATAATACATATGAAAAGCCATGTTCTACTGTAGTTAAAAGAATATATGAACAGGATATAAAAATTGAATAAAAATCAACAGACCTGAAAATTATAGGTGAGATTAGTAAGGATTAAAATAATTTAATTATAATAGAATACCTAATGGAACAATTGTTAAGAACATGCCAAAGATGCCTAAGTAAATAATTGCGCTACAAACTTTCATACTCTAACAATAAAGTAGAAAGAGAGGCTGGTGGTGATTGGCAACTTTCTCCTTGGTTAATACTTTTTCTTCTATATCAATAGTTAAGGAATTTACATATTTAATAGATCTCTGGAAATCCCCCCAAAACCAGTTAACAGGTTTAATATTTAAAAATAAAACTTGTCATTATTGTTAACAAAAAGCTAAAGCAGTACCAAAAGAAAAATAAAAAACCTGAATGTGTATGTGCACACATAGTTGAAAATAAAGAAATTTGGTATACCTAATTTTAACTGGGTTTTTTCATGAATTAAAATGTTAGTGGGTTTTGTTTTTTTTTTTTTTTTGCCATTAATCTATTTTGATCAGTTCCTCAACTTTCCTCACACCCCCATCTCCTTTGTAACAAATGCTTCTCAGTGATAAATGCCAGTGCTCTGCAGGTATCCTAGCATTAACATCTAGGATGCAGGGTACCAAAAAGCTCTGGGGAAACATATCCTTGTAGAATCCCTACCATATCCTTGATTCCTGAGGTTCAGTACTCCGGGAGTGATAGGAAGGATGAATGCCAGGAAGCTGAAGCTAATATAGAGTTATATTTGATGTTAAGAAATTGAAGCTGCATCCCAGATTTGGAAACCCATGATCCATCTATCCTAGGGCTCTCACTTAATCCCAGCATCCATTTAGCACTTTCTATACTCTAAGTGCTTTACATACAAAATTCTTATTAATCCTCACAGCTTTATGAGGTAAGTACTATACTAATTTTCCAGCTGAGGGAGTGAGGTTCAGAGAGATTATTTTTCCTAAATCACACAGCAACTATTAATATATTGACCTGGAATTTGAACCTATACCTCTGACTTCCACATTCCTGTACTTAACCACTAAGCTACATACTCTACCTACCAAGAAGTACAAAGAAGGGCCTTTTCAGCCTAGGAACACATGTGATAAAGCTCCTAGGAGACTGTGCTCCTTGTTCATCTGTCAACTGCTGTGCCTGGTAAGGTAGCTGGTAATCATGGATACCCAATTAACATGTTGAGTAGCATGAAAACATGAGTGGAAAATAAAAATTTCTATTTATTTAAATGGTTCATTCAGAATGATGTTTTAGAAAGAAATATTAAATGTTCATATGTGTTTTGTTGTTCCTTCATTTAAACTTAAAACATTTAGTGGTATTGTCAGCCATGTTTTGGGCCCATAGTAGGAGCTCAATTAAAAATTAATTTGCTTTCAACTTCCACATTTCTATGTCTGTGACTTTTCCTCCCTTTATTTCCCCTATTCCTGTACTTTATGTTTTAATCTCTCCCACCAATCTCCACTTCCTTTCATGGTTATGAGACTGATGAATTGAAGGATTCAAATCATTTGAAAATAAGTATTCCCAATAAAAAGCAGGATGAAAGAATAACCAGTTTCTTCTTTTTGCCTTAGCATGATGTGAATAAGAAATTCATCAGTTCTCTGGTTAATAAACAAAAGAACCCTTTTCCCCAGTTACCATATTGTGATTGATATGATTAAGATTTATAGAGCAATGTAAGTTTGTTTAAAAACAACAGTTGGTTATTCTAGGCACTTAAGATTCAATTTCCATACCTCTTGAGCCATTGTGGAGTAAAAAAAAAAAAAAAAGATAATAAAAAAAAAAAGATTCAATTTCCAAAAAATATGTATGGATTTCTAGGGTAAACTTACAAAGACAGTCTTATAAAAGAAATGAAAGATAATTTCAGGAAATGATAGACAAGTACATACCACCGGAACCTGGCAGCAAACTTCAAACAAACAAACAATTATTTAATAGTTTAAGTGAAACAATCCCCCCTATCTAATATTATTTTAACTTTATGCATTTGTTACATGATTTCTATACTATGTTAAACCTACGACTCTAATGATCTGGCTACCATCTGCCAAATGTTACTTTTCAAGTGAGAACAAAAGAATGATATGGTGAAGATTCCATGGACAATGTCTATATAATCATTTAAGCGGTAAATATAAGCTAATGACAATAGCAGCTTGTAAACTCATGCTAATTTTGAACCAATTTAATACCATTTACATGTTTATACGCACATGCTTGAATTTAGCATTAAAAAGCTTAAATCCTATTTTAGTTGTTCCCTTATTATATTCAGGAGAACCAAATCATTAAGGTCAATCAGTAGTGTCAGAATTGTTCATCCTTTCTATCAAAACCCACCACAGATTGCTAGGGGACAGAAAGCCATTATAATTTCTCATTACTCATTTGCTGATAAAAAAAGATGGCATGAAGATTATAATTAAATGCTTGGCTCTCATCATTATACTAAGTGAGAAATCACAGGAAACTCTAGGGCCAGAGGATGAAAAAAATTTAAAACATGATTTCATTTCAGAGTCAGGAATATTAATAATTTTATCTGAGAGAATTTATGTAATTCCCTACCTATCTGAGAAAGGAATAGAGTTAAGTATACAGCCTATAAAGCCCCCTCCCTTAAACTTTATTTAAAAGTTACTATGTTGTTTTTTATTCTACTTAAACCAAATTGCTCATACCAATCAAAATTAGCAGAGCTCATTTTTAGGTGATAGAAACATAATTCTAATCACCCACATTATGAAAACCATTTTTTCTTCCAAATGCTTATGTTCTTTGATGGAGAAAAAACATTTTAAGAGACAAATTATTTTTTATTTAAAATACACTTTTAAGATATTTAGCATCACTATTATTGGGGCAAAGCATTGCTGCAAAAACTATAATTCTGCCCAGAATCATTGGGACAGGTTAGGAGGGTTATAGGGCTAGGAATTTGAAGAAAAACCCCTTCTCTTATTTTACGTGTGTGTGTGTGTGTGTGTGTGTGTGCTTGCTTGTGCATACTTCATTTTCATTTGCAGAGTGCACAGAACTTAATATTTGAAGAAAGTGTTAGCATGATGGCTGAAGACAGTAAAAAGAATATGAATTTTTAAATTTGTTAGATCTATGTTTCAGAGATTTGCCATTAACAAGTTAAAGTACATTGTAAAATTATTTGAAGGAAAACACTTAACTGCTTCCTTCCTCCCTACTTTCCTCTACCCTGTCTGACCTCATACCTTTTTTATATTATGTTTATGTGCCCTACCCATTCTAGCTTAGACCATTCAAGAACAAAGTGAAATGTGCCCCTATAGCTGAAGAATTATGTTAGTAATAAGAACACCTTATATTTGAAAGGTACAGCGAGTCACATTCGGGAAGTAATTAAATAAATTTAAATTCTAGGAGCTATGCCTTGGTTCCTATTCTCTATTCTGTTAATAGTATGCTGGTCTAAGTGTCAAAAGCCAAGAAATTCTGACCTAAGAATTATGTTGTTTCTTGTAGAGCAGTCAACTTGTAATATTATTTTTCTTGAGTTTTGTCTTTTTCTGTGTGGCAGTGGTGAAATAGGGCCTTCTAAACCTCTGGAGGAGTGAGAGATCTGAATTTGGAGAGGACATGGGGAAGAATCAATCTTCAACAGATAATCTTTAAGTGCAGACCCAGGAATATCAGATCTGAAGTGGCACCATCTTTTCTGTGTTCCTGACAAACTTCATCAACCCCAAAAGTTCCAGTTGCAAAGATCCAAGAAAACTCAGTAAAGATCACTTTGGAATCACTTTGTTGTAACAAAATTGATTCATGCTGACTCTCCTAATATTTGTGGAAAATATGCTAAAGAAACGTAACTAAAAAATTCATACAACATCGTGGTTAAAGCTACACTAAAATGAAACTTTATATGCTAATTATGCTAATTATCTTCAAGGCTCCCTTCTAAAATAAAAGGGCTTGCTAGGCTACTGTACATATATTATAAAGAAGATAATCACAAATGTGTATAAAAACATATAATTCTAAACTTAAAATAACTAGAATTATAGCTTACATGTTATGAAATGTAGTTAGGCAATTTAAAAAGTTACATCCCAAAATTTGTAGTTTAGAGTGTAAGTAAAAAGAAGTGGTTACAGAGCAAAAAATTTTAAGACCAATATTTTAACAAGATAGTATAGTTGATACTGACTGTAATACACTTGCCCTTCTTCCTTTTCCACTGTATATACCAATCATATACTTTATTGATATTGATGAAGCTTCTTTTCAATTCTGTTATCTTGAAGGAAGCACAGAACTCGTATTACTTCCATAGTAGTAAGATTTACACAAATCACACATTATTTTCTTCTGAAATTAGCAATATAACCTAATAAGGCAGAATTAATTTCTGTCAATATTAATGTACAATGCCATGCTTCTCAGCTTTCAAATTTCAAATAAAATTTAACTAAGTGTTGAATGAAATGATAGCTAAGATATTTTTAAAAACCTTTCATGGGCCAGGCATGGTGGCTCATGCTTCTAATCCTAGCACTTTGGAATGCCGAGGCAAGACGATCGCTTGAGGCCAGGAATTTGAGACCAGTTTGGGCAACATAGCAAGAACTCGTATCTACAAAAAAATTTAAAAAATTAGCAGGGTGTGGTGGCATGTGCCTATAGTCTTAGCTACTTGGGAGGCTGGGGCAGGAGGATTGTTTGAGCCCAGGAGTTTGAGGCTGCTATCAACTAAGATTGTGCCACTGCACTCTAGCCCAGGCAACAGATCAACGCCCTGTCTCTAAAGAAACAAAAAACAAACAAACAAAACCTTTCATGGATAAATTTAACATCTGGTGAGATTTTAACTTGACTACAAATGCTTTGTTTTACACACACACACAAAGACATATATATATGCACATATATACATTTCTTAACCACATGAATCTTATAGTCAAATTTACTTATTGTGAATATATTTGTAGTTTTACTTCTGGTTAACTATGTACCCAATTCCTTATTATTATTATTATATTTTGTTTCTCGTGAAATATCAAGATGTTATATATTTTCAGAAATGCTGACTTTATTTTTATGCCTATTTCTTCAAATGTTTTAATAAGGAGTTGCACAAAGAGATCTAATGTAGAGTATACTTAATAGGATATGCAGAAGTTATGTCATTTAAAAACCCTAGCTATAAAGTAGGATGATAACTTGAATGTTCATTCTAAAAATTAGACTCACTGGAAATCAGAGAAAGAGTTAATTACAATGTGATAGAGGGTAGAAGGAAAGAAGGGAGAAGAGAAATCCACTGAAGAGTTCAAATACATGTGAATTCAACGGCTTTAAGAGAAATAAAACAAATAAGCCAAGAGAGGTATTAGAGTCTAAAAAATACTAGAGTTTATCTCTTTTGGGAATGTGAGGAAGCCCTTCTAAAAATAAATAGGAAATAGAAAAGACAAAAGAATATTACCAATAATTAAAGGTGCCAGATCAATACAGTAATGACTCAACAAAAAATTTTTGATTGACTGGTGGAATTAGATTTACTAAAGAAAAATGGCTTAAATTTTGACTGTACTAACTACAAATGTAATGAATTACAATAATTATAAATGGTATAAATGCATTCTATAATGTGATTATTTTCTGTATAGTAGTATAAAATGGAATTATTGGGTTACATAAAGTACTTCTGTTACATTTTTTAATCCATTGCTTTTATCTAATAAAATTTCCTCCTCTATGTTCAGAAGTTAAATTGTCTGTACATTACTTTTATTTACACTATATTTTTTCAACCTGGCCCTTTTAAAAAATTATTGGTCTGAAACTTATCAACTCCTCCCATCCTCTAATACCAAAATAATAAAGTGTCTGATATAGCTAATTATGGCATTCCCAAGTAGCTTAAGAAGCACACAAAGAAAATTCAACAAGCTAAAATTCTTGTTGCCAAATTCTAATTTCTTTCAATATAGAAGAATTATTGGAAAAGTACTATATCTCATGGCAAACACAGATGGCAACAAATCAGTTGGGTTTCCTTCCTAATATATGAATACAAAGAAATAATTATTTATAAAAACCCACTGATATAGTATTTAGCTCTTTCAGAAGGTTAATTCATTTTTCAAAATAAGAAACATAATTTACTATTCAGAGAAATAACTGCTTTGCCAGTATAATTCATTTTTTAAATTTTTCATTTTAAGAATTTAAGAAGAATTAATAATAATGGCATATTGAGTCTGATTCTCTAAGTACAGGACAGCCTCACTTCCTCTGGATTATTTCAGACTATTCCACACGGTCTTACTCTTAAGGTTAGCACTAAAAATTTAAGTAGGCACAATCTGTCTGCTATTGTCACAGATTTTCTCTTCTGGAAAAGCCTTCCTCCAGGTTCGGGACTCTTGGCCTTTCATATCATGAGTGGTAGTGTCTTATCCCAGCTTACTGTGTATCTATAGTTTAACTGTAACTGAGTTTTTTAAGACTCAAAGAAACAAATGGTGAATTTTTTCCTGTAGTGATTGGTGATTGAGAAATATTTTAGGATAGGGCACTTTCAAAGAATTATAAAACAGCAGTATTTACAGATATCTTAAATATAATCATCAGTTGAACTCCAGTTTGCTCAAAGGTCCTCAAATTATAGGCTGTTACTCACTCCTCTTTTTCTGTAGACCAACATTACCTCCTCAAAATAATCCACAACCTTTACGCAGGTTATGCCTGAGTGGGGACTGAGAAAGTTTCAGGAAAATCCACAAGTTTGTTTCTTTCCTAGTAATTCTGCAAAAATTTATTCTTGCTCAGTTAGTTTCCTTAGGGCAGGTCTAATAGCCATACACATAATTTTAGACCTCATCGTATTCACCTTTATTTCCTTAGTACAAATATTTTCACATGTGAATTTGTTTCAGCTTTTGGTCTCTGTAGTATCATTTGGCACAGAAATACAAGAGGTCTCACTCTGTAACCTGGGCTAGTATGCAGTGGCATTGTCATAGTTCGCTGCAACCTCAAATTCCAGGGCTCAAGTGACTCTCCTGCCTCAGCCTCTGGAGTAGCTGGGACTACAGGCATGCACCACCACGCCCAGCTAAGTTTTCTATTTTTAGTAGAGACCACGGGTCTCGTTCTTGCTCAGGCTGGTCTTGAACTGGCCTCAAGCAGTCCTCTTGCCTCAGCCTCCCAAAGTGCTGGAATTATAGGCATGAGCCACTGCACCCAGCCAGGATCTTCCTCTTATACAGGAAAACAGTGAAATTATTTTCAGTTTTTTGGCTAAATGATGTACCTCAGTTAACTTTTAGTAAACATGGAGCTAGTGATTTACTACTGCTTTCCAGGTACTCTTTTGAGTGCTGGGAATTAATTAGACAGAATTTGACATATGTTAATGCTCTTGTTTTTTACACCATTTAATTTGTGTGGAAACTCAGTCTTTGAATTTCAAAAATATTTTGAAACACCCTAATATTTATAATATGCCAAACAGAAATTTCACTTGTTGAAAATCAGTAGTAATTTCTATGTACATAATAGAACTTAGTAAACATTGTTTCAACTGAATGTTAATAGCCATCTTAAAAATCGATTATAAAAGTACAAAAATTACTAATAATTCTACCACTGAGAGATAAATTCTGATACATTTTTCATGTATATAAGATTATCCTACATATAAGAAGATACAGCCTGGGCATAGTGGCTCACGCCTGTTAATTCCAGCACTTTGGGAGGCTGAGGCAAGAGGACTGCTTGAGGCCAGTTCAAGACCAGCCTGAGCAACATAGTGAGGCCCCATCTCTACCATTAAACAAAAATAGAAAAATTAGCTGGGTGTGGTAGCCTGGGCCCAGCCCCAGTCCCAGCTACCGGGAAAGCTGAGGTGGGAAGATCCCCTGGGCCTAGGAGTTCGAGGTTACAGGGAGCTTTGATTATGCCACTGCACTCCAGTCTGAGCAACAAAGCAAGATCATTCTGTCTCCAAAAATAAAAATGACATGTATCTTCTTTTTTCATTTAATTATATCAAGAACATTTTCCTGCATCATTAAAAATCTTGTAAACAATTTTTATGGCTGCATAATCACTGCAGGTACTATCATTTAGGTAATCATTCTGTTACTGTTGAATATTTAAGCCATTTCCTTTTTATTAACATAAATAATACTACCTAAATTTTCTCTTATTTCTTTAGAAATAATGCAATTGTTTCAATTATTCAATCGAATAATTCCCAAAGTATTCAATCCCACAATGAGCTCTACTAAATGAAGGGTATGATTATATTTAAGGTAAAGAAAAAATATTGTCACATTGCCCTCCAGAAAAATTGTACTACTTTCCATTCTCATTGGTAGAGCTTACCTGTTTTGTTGCACAGTTGATGGCACTGATGAATACTATTTGATGATAAATTTGCTAATGTGACCGTTTTCAATGGACTATGTTTTTTTGTTTTTTTTTTTTGAGACAGAGTCTCACTTTGTTGCCCGGGCTAGAGTGAGTGCCATGGCGTCAGCCTTAGCTCACAGCAACCTCAAACTCCTGGGCTCAAGCGATCCTACTGCCTCAGCCTCCCTAGTAGCTGGGACTACAGGCACGTGCCACCATGCCCGGCTAATTTTTTCTATATATATTTTAGTTGTCCATATAATTTCTTTCTATTTTTAGTAGAGACGGGGTCTCGTTCTTGCTCAGGCTGGTCTCGAACTCCTGACCTTGAGCGATCCACCCGCCTCGGCCTCCCAGAGTGCTAGGATTACAGGCGTGAGCCACCGCGCCCGGCCAATGGACTATGTTTTTAATGGATTCTGAGCCACAGTCATCAAAGAGAAAAAAAGAAGATTTTAAAAAAAATCAATACAAATAGAGAAAACATAAAAATTCCAAGAATGGTCAGTATGTGACGTCCTATAACTGCAAGTTTCTTTCATGTAAAATTAAAATGCAAGTAACACTGTTTTTGGGAAAAGCTCAGGTTGCCATTTAAAGTATGGAACATATGAAACATCAATTTACTAGGTGAAAAGATGGAGCAGAAATAAATATATATGGCTAAAGAAAGCTGGGGTATAATTGCTACTGTGATTTCAGAAAGCTGTGTTAAAGATGAATGTGGTAGTTAGATTGCAAGATTTGTTTGCAATAACTGTGCACAGAAGTAGCACACAGTTACTATGCAAAAGAAACTCCCTTCTAAAGCTCTAATTTTAGTGTTTCTGTGTGAGAACTCTGGCCTGCTTGCTTTTTTGCAATCTTGCTTTGCTTGAGGTAAGTGTGTGCGGGCTCATAAAAACAAGAGATCTGAAGAGTTTGTTTCTCACAGTTCTTTCTCAGTCGTAGCTGGGACCCTATCTCTAAATCATATCATATCTCTGTATTGCTTCCAGACCACTAATTCCCTTTTATCTTAAAAAAGAAAAAAAAAACTACATAAAAAAGAATTTCCAAGAACAAAATAAAAGAGATTTGTACCCAAAATTTATGACAGCTTCAATCAGAAAAATTTTGGTTTTATCCTTGTTTTCCTAATATTTTCTTAAGGTTTCCTATTTCAAAATATTTTCTTCAACTTCATGGAAAAGGGGATGGGAATTGTGGTTAAAACCAGTACTATTTAACTGATGAGATTAAGAAATTAATAGCAATTGTGTTCTTAAAAATTGTAAATGACATGTACCACTAGATAAAAGAATGTTAAATATTCATTGATTGACCTTATGACTTCTGTCAACATTACTTTTTGGTCACAGATAACTTTTGTATTTCTCAACTTTTCTCCAGCACTGTCTCATGTAACTTTTATATGGGCTACACATTACTAGCCTGCTTCAAAGGATGGTTCTCTCTCACAGCCTCAGGAAAGACTATGGCACAAAAAGCTCTTAAATGTATCCTGTTCAACTGAAGAGACTATTTCTTGCCTGTACCCCTGCCCTTCTAGCGACACTAATCTGTAGGAACGCCTAGTCCCCAACACTGCTTTCATCTTTGCCTGTACTACAACCTACATAAAGAATGCCATTCCTATTCTCTTTGCTGGCAAACTTCAGCACCTGGCTCACTCATCTCTTCCAGGTAGCCCTCAACCAACACACTTTTCCCTCAGTCTGGGTGTGCCCTCCTCTGTTCCCATAGCGCCCTTTTTTCAGTACTTCTAAGTATCTTTACCTCTTTCTTAGACACTCAACCTCTTAAGGACAGACCATCTCCTTTGTCTTTTTACTCTCACGTAGCAGGTACCTGTTAAAGCTTGTTGGATGAATGTCCCCAGCTTCCCCCCATAAGGTGAAGTTGTCGCTGTCTGTGTTACAGGTTACTGTCTTCCTCCAGAATTCCATTTATAGGAGGAGCCTGCTTCTACCTCCTAGCCCCTGGTGCCGGATAGTACTTTCCAGACCTATTCTCATATTCCCGTTAAACATGAGAAAATGAGCTGCCTTTTCATCTACCTTCTCTGAGAGTTTATGCCCCTAATGTAATTTCAGCATAGCTAAAGAAAACAATCTCATTGAATTGAGCGCAGTTATAAACAGGACTAGGTCATAAACAGGGACGCCTATGTGTATGCTGCGGGAAGAGGATCGTGCAAGAGCGAGACTGGGTTATTTTATGGTCTTTTAACGTGCAAGATTAGATTAATTTATAGTTTTTCCCGTAAAGAACTTGAAACCGAAAATAAGGAAAGCGAAACCAGGAAGTTTAAAGTGGTAGCACAAGCAGAGAAAAGGAAAAGTGCGGTAGAGGAAGTTTAAACGCAGGCTCCTGGGAGGGCGAGTTGCTGCCACTCCCGAGTCCCCCGCCCGGCAGGCCGCCCCCTGCGCGGCGCGGAAAACGGTCGGTCTCTCGGCGGGCTCGGGTTCTCCCCACGCGCCAGGCAGTTATTAGCGAGCGCTCACACACACCGAGACGCCGCGAAGCACGAAAGTAAAAACCCCGGAGGCCGACCGCCTACCTAAGCAACGTCACTTTCATTTTTTTTTTTTTTTTTTTTGGTCCCTGCCCAGAAGAGCCGCCCTCACGCCCCAGCCACCCCAACTCCCGATCCCCCCTCCTTGGATGGCGCAGCCACAAAAGTCGGTTCCACCCATGTTTCTTCCGTGTAACCAACTCAGAATGAATTCGCCCACCCCTGCGCACTAAATTAGTCGGGACATTTGGCACCGGACTGCATTTTAAGCTGCAGGAACTGAGCGACCCATGCAGGTGGCTCCCCTCAGCCGGCTCCAATTTCCAGCCTCCTCCCCGCGCCACGCCCCAGCCTTCCCCACCCCACTTGAGAGTCCGTGCTGCTCATTGGCCGCGTGCCCTGCCAATCCGATGGACATCAACGAATCCCGCTAAGAAAAGGCAAAGATCGCGCAAAAGCGCGAATACCTGGCCCAGAGGCGCGATCCCAACGCCCCTAAGCAGCAGGCGGCGCGCGAGGCGCCGGGGCCCGGCCGCCGAGCAACAGGGAGGAGCCTCATTTGCATAACGGCCGCCCCTCAGTCTCCAGGCGCGGACCCGGGTCCCGCCCCTCAAGCAACTTGAAATCTGTTGGGCCACCGGGCGGTCACTCCGACCCAGGCAAACCTGTGGCGGGGCTAGAAGAGTTTGTGGGGGCGGTCCCGGGAGCGGATTGGCTCTGGGAGTTTCCAGAGGCTGCAGAAGGCGGCTATAAGAGCCGGGGCCCGAAAAGGGGGGTGGAGTGGGGAACGCTGGTCTCGCTCGCGGAGTCTGGTGCGAGGCGACCGTTAGTTGACGCCGCGAATTTCTTCTCCTTGGTTTTCTCGTTTTAACGTCGCTTGCCTGTCTTTCAGTCAGGATGTCTGCCCGCGGCCCAGCTATCGGCATCGACCTGGGGACCACCTACTCTTGTGTGGGGGTCTTTCAACATGGCAAGGTGGAGATCATCGCCAACGACCAGGGCAACCGCACCACCCCCAGCTACGTGGCCTTCACCGACACCGAGCGCCTCATCGGCGACGCCGCCAAGAACCAGGTGGCCATGAATCCCACCAACACCATCTTCGACGCCAAGAGGCTGATCGGGCGGAAGTTCGAGGACGCCACGGTGCAGTCAGACATGAAACACTGGCCGTTCCGGGTGGTGAGCGAGGGAGGCAAGCCCAAGGTGCAGGTGGAGTACAAGGGGGAGATCAAGACCTTCTTCCCGGAGGAGATCTCCTCCATGGTCCTCACTAAGATGAAGGAGATCGCGGAAGCCTACCTGGGGGGCAAGGTGCAGAGCGCGGTCATCACCGTCCCGGCCTATTTCAACGACTCGCAGCGCCAGGCCACCAAGGACGCGGGCACCATCACTGGCCTCAACGTGCTGCGCATCATCAACGAGCCCACGGCGGCGGCCATCGCCTACGGCCTGGACAAGAAGGGCTGCGCAGGTGGCGAGAAGAACGTGCTCATTTTTGACCTGGGCGGTGGCACCTTTGACGTGTCCATCCTGACCATCGAGGATGGCATCTTCGAGGTGAAGTCCACGGCCGGCGACACCCACCTGGGCGGCGAGGACTTCGACAACCGCATGGTGAGCCACCTGGCTGAGGAGTTCAAGCGCAAACACAAGAAGGACATTGGGCCCAACAAGCGCGCCGTGCGGCGGCTGCGCACGGCCTGCGAGCGCGCCAAGCGCACCTTGAGCTCGTCCACACAGGCGAGCATCGAGATCGACTCGCTGTACGAGGGCGTGGACTTCTACACGTCCATCACCCGCGCCCGCTTTGAGGAGCTCAACGCAGACCTCTTCCGCGGGACCCTGGAGCCGGTGGAGAAGGCTCTGCGCGACGCCAAGCTGGACAAGGGCCAGATCCAGGAGATTGTGCTGGTGGGCGGCTCCACCCGCATCCCCAAGATCCAGAAGTTGCTGCAGGATTTCTTCAACGGTAAGGAGCTGAACAAGAGCATCAACCCAGACGAGGCGGTGGCCTACGGCGCCGCGGTTCAGGCGGCCATCCTTATCGGGGACAAATCGGAGAATGTGCAGGACCTGCTGCTACTCGACGTTACCCCGTTGTCGTTGGGCATAGAGACAGCTGGCGGCGTCATGACCCCACTCATCAAGAGGAACACCACGATCCCCACTAAGCAGACGCAGACCTTCACCACCTACTCGGATAACCAGAGCAGCGTGCTGGTGCAGGTGTATGAGGGCGAACGGGCCATGACCAAGGACAATAACCTGCTGGGCAAGTTCGATCTGACCGGGATTCCCCCAGCGCCCCGCGGGGTCCCCCAGATCGAGGTCACCTTCGACATCGACGCCAATGGCATCCTTAATGTCACCGCCGCCGACAAGAGCACCGGTAAGGAAAACAAAATCACCATCACCAACGACAAAGGTCGTCTGAGCAAGGACGACATTGACCGGATGGTGCAGGAGGCGGAGCGGTACAAGTCGGAAGATGAAGCTAATCGCGACCGGGTGGCAGCCAAAAACGCCGTGGAGTCCTACACCTACAACATCAAGCAGACGGTGGAAGACGAGAAACTGAGGGGCAAGATTAGCGAGCAGGACAAAAACAAGATCCTCGACAAGTGTCAGGAGGTGATCAACTGGCTCGACCGAAACCAGATGGCAGAGAAAGATGAGTATGAACACAAGCAGAAAGAGCTCGAAAGAGTGTGCAACCCCATCATCAGCAAACTTTACCAAGGCGGTCCTGGCGGCGGCGGCGGCGGCGGCGGCGGTTCTGGAGCCTCTGGCGGACCGACCATCGAAGAAGTGGACTAAGCTTGCACTCGAGTCAGCAAAAACCTCTTTTCCTTTCTCTCTCTCCCTTTTCATTTTTTCCCTTTTGTTTTTGTTTTTTCTTCGAGATGTCCGTGTGCCAAGTCCGAGGTCTGTTGTTGGAAGTCTTTAGCCCGGTTTATGCATATGAAAGAAAAGGTGCAACAACTTAGTTTAATTATAAAAGGTTAGTTCTCAAGTTTGATTTTTAAAAAACATTATTTGAGGTTTCTCTTTAATGCATTTTGCGTGTATGCTGACTAGCATTTTTGGTTAGCTTAGTTTGTGTGTGGTGATTTGAGATGAGAAACCTAAAGTTTGCACACCTGTCCTATAGAAGCTTAGAAACAATAAAATATATAGAAGCTTGAATTGTTTATTTTTATGTACTACTTTAAGACTAAAGTGAACAATGCAGTAATGTAAAGGACAGGTATACTTTTTGCAAACAAATGCATAAATGCAGATTTAAAGTAAAGCTGAAATTGATCTCAAATTTACTGTCTTGGAGTTTTCAATTTTACTTTTTTTATTTTTTTTACCTATGTTGGTCTTTAAGATATTATTAATATGTGAAATTTATCTAACCCAATCTTGTCTAATTCCCAGATGAGGTTCCTGCCTTGAATTACCAACAACTTAAGGGGAGAAGAATCTGGTTAAACTCCTCCCTCCCCCCCATTAAATACAGAAACCTGACTGAGCTCTTCTAGTGTACCCAAACTCCTAAGACTTGGCTTAAGTGTTCAAGTGAAAATCTACCTGAATATTCCAGGAGAATATGAGCTATATTCTGGGGTTAAGTATGAAATGAGTTTTTCTCCAAAGTAACACAAGCTGGGGCAGGAATTATCTTCTCATAATAGCCAAAGGAAGTATGGAAACAAGTTGCTTTTTGAGACATAACAGGTGCTTGAAATAAAACCCAGTAGGCAAGCTTGAAAGCGTCTTAGTATGAGTACAAAGTTAGTCAGACTTGTATAATTTTCTAGTAAAACAGCTCAGCTTCTGAGCATATGGCAAATTCTATAAGAACATGTTTCCAACAGTTATAGTTACTTGTGGGGTAGGGAAACTTTTTTTTCCTGATCTGAGGATCATAATGCAATACTTGCCTTAAATACTTGCCTTAAATCACAACAGATTTCTTTTTTTAAAGGCAAAATGCACAAGATAGTCCTGTATTTTGTTAATACACAGCTTGTCCATTTTCCTATATCCAATTTGAGATTGTTACAGATGGAAATACTGCAGCCCTTTGGAGATCCACTGTCCTGGGCTTAAGCTTTAAAACATCCTTGGGAGAAAGGAGTTCGTTTTTATTTTTTAGTGAAATGCCATTGCTACTTTGTTCTAATTTACTCTCTTTAAGGGCAGCTTTGGAGAAAGGCAGTAAAACTTACTGGAAAATGTATAGTTAACCTAATGTTTTCACATTCAGACATTTTGATATCTTTTTCCTAAAGATATATATAGATTTGCTTCATTTTGTTCATAAGATAATAGTTGTAAAAGCTGTAAAAGCTTTTCAGTTTAGTAAGTGGGCCAATTCTGTGCCATGAAGAGAGACTAATTTTGGGGATAATAGATTGAGTAATAAAAACTAGGGAACAAGTTAATATTATAATATTAGTCTTTGGTAATGACCCTCTCACACAAGAGTTGACCCTTAGATACAAATAAGATTTTTTTTTTTATCTTTTTAGCAAGTCTCACTTGGGTAGGGGGGAGGAAGATAAATTGGCAATTGTGAAATTGCTTCAAAAGAAACTTTAAAAATTTTTTTAAAGGAAATTGTTTTTTATACTCTGAAAAGCTGAAGATAACTCAGGTTTATCAGTGCTGGTGTCACATTAGTGGAAAGTTCTCAGCATGGAGAATTTAAGGGTATTTCATGGACTACAAATAGCATTACATAAATCTTTTACAAACTACCATGGTACTAACAGAATCAGGTAAATAGTGGCTTTAGAATGACTTTTAAAATGAATTTTTTTAACATGAGTTTGACCAAGATAATATCCATTCTATTACCCTTTTATTAGTCCTTTATTTGTTGAAAGTGTCCCTTGCTCTCATTTCAAAACGTAATGGAGTCTTTCTATAAGTGCAATTTGGTATTAGTAAGACTCACTTTAGACCTCACTTGAGACTGGTTTCTAAAGTATCAGAAAATGACCCACAGTAGTCTTTGATCCTATGGCCTGGCTTTCGGGTAAGTTGCTATAACACTAACATCAATCTGGGTAGATAACTACATTTTCTGTTATTTTGAAAAGTAATTTGTAAAACTGCAAGCCTTCTTGAGTGTTTTTAATTTAATTCTCTCTTTTCAAATTTACCTAGATTTGAATATTACTAAAAGAAAGCCACCAAAGTAGCTATTTGATGTTTCCAGGGGTCAGTTGAAACTGGTAACCTGATAACTCCTGGGAACTCCTTAGCAGATGTTAGATCAGCCATAGTCAAATAACAGTGGAAAAAATACTTGATGTTAGGATGGGGCTAAATTACAGTTTCAGGAATAATTAGCATCACTTGAACTTGAAAGTAGTGAGTTATGTTAGGGACTTGCGGTCATGACTAAAGCAAATGCAATTATACAGAATGCTAAGGGATTGAAAAAGTTTCTCAGGCATTTAAATTCTTATTTGGATGTCTGATTAACACAGTTCCTGTTGTGAGGGGACAAATCTAGACACCTGTCAAAATAAGACATAACTGGTTGTTTACAGTATTTGAGATGAGTGAAATTTCAAAACAAGCTCACTTTAAATTTTTTATAGTAAATTAAAATGCATTAAAACTTGTATATTAGGAAATATCAGTGCTATTTACATCTTTAAACTTAAAAGGATATTTACTGTGTCACCTATTCAATATATCAAAGAGACTAAGGCCTGCACCGTGGCTCACGCCTGTAATCCTAGCACTCTGGGAGGCCGAGGCAGGAGGATCCTTTGAGCTCAGGAGTTCGACACCAACCTGAGCAAGAGCGAGACCCCATTTCTACTAAAAATAGAAAGAAATGATCTAGACAGCTAAAAAAATATATATACAGAAAAAAATTAGCCAGGCATGGTGGCACATGCCCTGTAGTCCCAGCTGAGGCAGAAGGATCACTTGAGCCCAAGAGTTTGAGGTTGCTGTGAGCTAGGCTGACGCCATGGCACTCTAGCCAGGACAAAAAGAGCGAGACTCTGTCTCAAAACAAAAAAACAAAGAGACTAAATAAGTATTTCTTTAATTATTTATCTTATGTATAATCTTAAACAGGAATACAATCTGGCTATCTAGAGGAAATCAAAAGATCTGTTTTTATGAAGTTCCAATAATGGGCCCCTAAGACATTCTTACTTTGAATTGAATGTAGTTTATAAAAGTTGTGTTGTGAGGTGTAGTTCCCTTGCTTTTGAACACTGGAATTGGAGTTTAAAAAAAACTCACATCCATACGTCACAAGACCATTGCTAAGGGAATATATATGTTTAGATTAAGAAACAGGAATATTCAGTTGCTTCTGTGTATTTAATGTATAAATAGGTATGAGAATTACTTACAGAATTAGAAATTAGATGCAGAATTTCATTCTTTCAAGAAAAATTACGGATCTTCAGAAAAAGAGCCCGGTATTTATTATCGATATAGCTCTTGAAATGGAAATAGTTTAGGGTATATGCATTTCTGAATTTTAAAAGGGTGATACTTAATGTTGAAATGTCTTTCCCTTTAAACAAATCAAGATGTCATAGGCCCTTTCCTCCATGCCTTTTAGTGTAGATTAAGTTGTTTGTGAATTGGAGGTTGGGTAAATAAGCAACCAAAAATGGAGTTACTAATTCAAAATTTGGCATTGCTGTTTTCTTTTATGGAAAGTTAATTTTTTAAGGTAGAATTATAACACTATGAAATCTGTCCATTATGACTTTTTCATAGTATTAGCATGCATTATATCAGGGACTAAAATCTGAGGCTACCAACTTAGTTATAATGTAGTATGCTCTTAGTTATATAACCTTGAGGAGTTTGTCTTAATTAGGAAAAAAATCTTTTCCTCACAGGACACTTGGAATTATTAAATATTTAGAAGGTAACTTTATCCCTACTTTATAACATCATGAATTTAATTTTTTTTTGAGATGATCTCACTATGCTGCCCAAGCTGGTCTAGTCTTGCTTGACTCCTGTACTCAAGCAATCCTGCTTCAGTCTCCCAAGTAGCTGGGACTATAGGCACATTGTTTTTTTTGTTGTTGTTGTTGTTTTTGTTTTTTAAGGGAAAAACGAGGTTTCCAGTTTTGGTTGTAAGTTTCTAATGTCATTTGAAAAGAAAACTAACTGGTGAAAAATCTACTCTAGGAAATGGCTGGGTCACTTTTTAGAATAAGTACTGTAATAATTTAGAGATATAAAAATAATCTTCCCTTTTTGTTAGAGTAAGGTGCTAGAGAAGTATAAGATTCTCCCTTCAGAGTTATTGAAACTTTCCTTTAAATATTAGTTCCTTCAATACATGTGAAATAACTTGTCATGTAACTTTTAAGTATATAATTGTTTTGGGTTCTCAATAACTCTTATTTTTACCTACATTTTGTACATTATACAACTTGAAGTTATTCTATGATGAGGTATATAAGATCTTCAGTTTTCTGTTAGCACTTCTCCACACATTATTGGGAAAAATTGAAGAGGTTTACTGACCACTAGCATGGTCTTCCTGATAACGACTGTGAGGTGATTGAATTCTATTCAGATTCCGTGGTCTTTCTCCATCTTTTCTGGAGCTTCACCTCATCATTTACCTGTCCTCTTCACCCCAAGTTATGTACACTGCTTGGTGAAAAGCTCTTGGCATCTGGGATAATCTTACTCCTTTTCAAGATATTCATCTTGTAATAAACAAGCCTTGGTCACAGCCTCAAACCAGCACTGCCAGTGCGTAGGTAGGTTTCCATATATCTGGGCCAACCTGAACAGCTACCAGAATGGACTCAAGTGACTAGAACATAAATCTAGATTATTACAATTTTATACCACTATAACCAGTGATCGTGTGTTACCAAATAGTGAGACTGGTGCTGGGGGGGGGGGGGAGGGTAGAAGCAGTGGGATGTCTGTTGCCATAATTTTAAAGTTTATAGGAATATATAATCAGTAACTACTGAGCCTCTCATGCCAATTAAGCTGTGAGGATACAAAAGCAGAGTATATTAGGCATTCTCAATCATGTTGCATCATCTAGCATTGCTCATAATGTTGGAAGGAAAAAAAAAATCAACCAGAATCTGCATATCAACTCAGTTGCAAGAAGGAATTAAAAAGCATTTGAAAAGTGTAAATGTAAAAATATCAATTGAATACTCATTGACACAAAGCAAATTTGTTTTGAGCAACACTATTTTTGAGTACTTAAGGCTGGTGCTTTGCACACATTACTTCTTAAAAATCCTCATAACCCCCGATTTGGGTATTTTCAGAAGCAGGATCAGAGTTGTCTTGCCCTAGGTTCCACACCTAGTTAAGCAGAACTGTTTCACAAACCTTATGGTGCCCATGTTCTTCCACTAGATTACCCTGCTTCCTCTCCAGAACACCCCCGATCAACCTAGCTAGATTCAACCTGGATTTAAACTTAATAGTGCTAACCATTAAAGTTTGGAACAAATACAGCTTCCGTATAGGACTGAATCTAGCAAGTTATTTCAAGTAAAACGGTGAAGCGGTTTACTTCACGTTCACGGTAGGAGTACCATGAAGAATTAAGCCCTGTGCAGCTTTACAATGAGTAAGCCAATCAGCTGCCACAGCGAAGGTTGTAAGAAGGGGGACCGGGCAGCAGGTGGGGCTTTCGGGATCCCCGGAGAAGCTGGGATCCGGCTACCGTCCGCACGGCCCGTGCCGAAGAAGGGTCTCGGCCCGCGGCCCCGCTCTGCCCCGCGCCTCCGGCCGCCGAGTGCGGGCGCCGGGCGGTGGCCTGGGCGACGCTGGGGCGCGGCCGGGGTGAGGCCATTTACCGGGTGCCCGATTCCTACACGATGAAGAGGCGGTTGGACGGGCAGGCACTTTCCAAGATGGATGTAAGTGCAGCCTTGGTCGCCCTCGCTCCGGGGGCCGGGGGAAGGCGGGCCCTGCGGCCCCAGCCCGCCCTGGGCGCCGCGGGAGCCGGGGTGGGAGCCCGGGATAGCCCCGCGGCGGGGCCGGGACGCCTTCGTTTCCCTTTGCTGCGCCCCTCGCCCTCCTCCAAAGGCGGGTCGTCGCCTTTGCCCCGGGGCAGCGGTTCTCAAAGAGACATGGGCGTATTCACCTATAAAAACAAAACTTTAGAGGTGGATTCGGCAAACGGTCAGAATTGAATTCTGGCTCCCTACGCAGGTATTTAGATAGTTATGAAATCCCACCTCACCAATTCTCATTGGTTGGCTGCAAAATAAGCCCCACCGCGGGAGAAGCCGTCCCGCCCTGGGTAGGATCCCTGGCGATGAAAGCCGGCGGGGTGCTCGCTACCACCCCGCGGCGTGAGCAAAGCTGCTTTGCCAGCTGCCGACGGAGGGCGGGCTCAGGGTTCCGGCGGGCGCCTCCATTAGGAGTGTCCCACTCAGCCTAAAGGCTGAGGCTGCCCTGGGCGTCAACTTAACTGTTGTCCGAATTCCAATGAATTGGTAAATGGCTACGTGCCTGAATTTCCTTACTTCCTTTCCCCCTTCTCTTCCCTTTCTTCTTTCCTCTTTCCCTACTTTCCTCTCTACCTTCCTCCCTACGCCCCTCCTCCCCTCCTGTCTACTGAAATCACACCTAAAAACAATCAAAAGGATATAATCCTGGCTTCAAGTTAAACACACTAAGATTTTACATTTTTATTGAGTTAAAGAGCAACTAGGAGAAATTATTGTTAAAGGTTTATTGTGGCATGTGGATTGTAAATTGAACTTATTATTTTTGCTGCAATCATTTCATTTTACAGCAATTGGGATTACGATTAGGGATGTGGTACTGGAAAGATGAAACCAGAAGTCTTGAATTCAGAAGGTAAATTTTAACAAAATTTTATTAGCGTTTTTAATAAAAATTGCGTGTGCTTGGGGTAAAAAAGTAATTCAAGCAATACAGGAAAATATAAACAATAAAGTACATACCACTGAAACCCCACCATCTGGAGATAAACGTTTTGGTGAACAGCCTTTCAGACATCACTTTGTTAACACTTATCAGCTGCTTCCCGTGTACCAGACACTGCTAATCAGTTTACTATGCCTTTGAAACAGCTGCCTGTTATCCAGTTTACAAATGAAGAAACTGAGGTTTCAAAGCATTAAGCGATTTGCAGAAAACTAAGTGACTTACTTAGCCCAATCACACAGCTCAGAGGTGGCTAAGAATGATTTAAATGTAGGTCTGTTTGACTCAGAGTCCATATTTTTAACTACTGTATAAATCTGCCTATTTGCATTATAGAAATACAGTTTTACAATACTGGGACCATATTACACTTGCTGCAATAGATGAGAAATCTTACAAGGTAAAATTACTAGATTAGAAAAAACTAATTTTAATCTCCATTGAGAAAACACTGACTCTGTTAAAAAAGTGAATATAGCTAAACTAATAACACTAGCCACTATCTGTTATGCACATATTATGTGCCAGACATTTGCGTATTTTTCTAATTCTATGGCTATGGAAAGTGAGCATTAATATCCTCATTTTATAGATGAAGAATCAAGGCTCAGGGAGATCAAGGCACTGCACCAAAGTCATGCAGCCAGTAAGTAGCAGAACTGACAGTTTGAACCAAGATTTGTCTGATGCCAGAGTCCTTCCCACTGTACACACTGTCTCCCTTGACTAGACTGTAAGCCCCTCAATGGCAGGAGCTGTCTCACGCATCTTCATGTCCCTGGAGCCATCTACAGAACTTCACAAAGTAGGTGCTCAACAAATGTTTACTGAGCTGTTCGATAAACCATCTATAATAGATTCAAGCAGAGGAAGATTAGAGGTAGGGGACCAACTAGGAACCTAGTTGTAATAGGCATACAGATAGTTAAACCAGTGAGAAACAGCGAGTCAGAACTCCATGTTGGTAAAAACAGACAGAAGGATGAAAGACTAAGAAATATTTAAGAGATGGAATTGACAGGATGTTTGGATAAAATTGGTAGGATGTAGGGTCTGGATGTGAAAGGAGAGGGAGAAGCCGGTGTCTAGGTCTTCTCGGTGTCTGACTTGGGTGATTGTGTGGCTGCAATTGCCCTTCACCTGTATACAGAAGAAAAGAGGCAAAACCAGTGATGTGTTTGCGGTTGCTATGACTTGTTCACATGGATACATCTCAGGCTGTTGGACAAATGGCGCTGGAGGTCAGGATAGGAGTTGGCTAGCAGATGTAATTTATAGGTAAATATAATGACATGTTTAATGTCAAACAATTCAAAGGCTTAATATTTTATTAGAGTCAAAATCAAAAGTTTATATTTCATAGAATATTTATTTCAGTATTTCTAACTTGTCATTTTCAAAGCAGTAATTTCACTCTTTTTCTCAGATATGTCACAGGATTCTGTTCAGTAGCTCTGAAACATGACACTCAGTGAGTGTGAGGTAGACAGTGAGATAGCTTTGGGACCAGACAGACAAGGTAATCACAGGCTTCAAAATACATGTTAAATCACAAGACAATGTGGGTGTAAATTTTAAGTGCCAACATTTTCTTTCCTCATCTATCTATATATACATATCTTCACATATATTTAAAGGCTATCTCAGTCTTCTTATAAGGAAGATTGGACCATACTTTTATTTGTTCTATAGACAAGTAAATACTGTATGGTTACATTTATATAAAGGTTTTAAAAAACAGACAAAAAAGAACTGCAATCATAGGAGTCAAAATTAATGGTTACCTTTGGGGGGTTATCAACTGGTGAGGGGTGGAGGAAGGTATAAGGTATTAGGAAGCCTTCTGAGGTGGCAGAAATGGTTTATATGTTGATCTGAGTGGTAGTTACATGGGTGTATACATATGTAAAAAATTCACTAAGCTGTATACTTTACTACGTGGAGGTTATAACCCAATTTAGAAAGTAAAAAACAGAACAAAAACCCAAACTCGAGACTATGTGGATTACACAAATTGGGGGGCAGTTCGGGGAGATGGAGAAAGGAACTCTATGAAGAATAGAATGGGGGCAGCTCTTTTGTGGTGGAGCTGCTTTGCAACTCAATGTGCTGAACCTAGAGTGTCAGGAGTACCTTGGATTATCCTACCAGCTGCTAGGGACGGTACTAAGTTAGAGGAATGCAGACCTTTGTATATTTTAGGTCACAGTTAGTATTTGGATTTGTTGGAAATATAGCTACTGATTCCTTGTTAGTCTGAGCATATACTATCATAAATTTCAAAATGTAGGTTTGAAGTCAGAGAAGACTCTTGGGCTGGAACACGCTGGTTTTGTAAGAGGCAAGGCTGCTGAGACTCACGTCACTCCAGTTCATGGTGCAAGGACAGGGCTGAGGCAGAGGTGACTGAGAGTAGACGGTGGTAGGGATGGAAGCTGCAGGGTGAGCATCCTGTTCAGTGACTGCTCTCACAGCTGGGTTTGTTTAGTATCACTCCACACACCTTTACGAGCACACCTGGCATGACTGTGGCTAGGCTCTAGAAAGCCCCTCCCATGGTAGCAAGAAGGAGCAAGATTAGAACTAGATACACAAGAAAATTATGCAGGGAGTGCCTGGGACCCAGATGAACTCTGGCAGGAGAATGGAGAGATGAGCAAAGTGGGAGAGCCAGTAAGTGTGTGGAGGAGACAGGAGGTAAAATGCTTACTTTTTTAGACATGCACAATTTGAGGTGCCTGCCTGTGGGACCTCTAGATCAAGAATCCAGTAAGCAGGAGTGTGGCCCTCAGGAGAACGGCAAGTGCAAAATTATAGTGAGAAGTGAAATGACGGAGGCTAGAACCCTAGGAAATATATACCTTTAAAAATTATGAAATAAGTTTCTAAAAATCATACTATTCAAAAAAATCAGTGGGTACTTGTCATCCCAGCTACTTGGGAGGCTGAGCAGGGGCTGGGGTGAGGCTGGGGGTGGGATGTGGGAATCACTTGAGGCCAGGGGTTCGAAGCTATAGTGTGCTGTGATCATGCCTGTGAATGGACCCCGCACTCCAGCCTGGGCAACATAGCAAGACCCTGTCTCAAAAAAAGAGGAAGAAGAAGAAGAAAAACAACAATAAGCAAAAAACAAATGAAAAACTTAAACTTACAGTTCTACCCAGCAAGAGTAGCTATTAACATGTTAACATCTAGGTATATAGCTTTTCAAATCTCCTCCTCTTCCTCTGAGGTAGTGTCTGCAGTCTTGTCCCTGCAAGTGCCCCTCCTCCAAGTGGCGAGAGAACTAGCAGTCTCCCTCAGTCTTTGCTAAGGTCACTGACTCCCCTGCGACAGCTCCAGACTTCTCTTTTATCATTGCCTAGGGGAAGACACCAATAGCCACCGAGGAGCTCTAACTTGTGTGGAAGGCAAGAGCGGCTGGCACTTTCACTGCATTTAAGTAATGAGTTCTAGAGGGAAAGCATGAGTTTTTTTCTTGTTTACTTCAGGGCAAAGGGAATGGCATGATCACGTTGTGATATGAGGAAAGCACATCCACCAATTGCTGTCTGTGAGAGGACTCAATTCTAAATAGGTGGCCAGACTGAGGGGGGACTGTGGAGACGGTAGGAGGATACAGACTAGCCCAGACTGTGGTTTGGACACCGATCAGAGGTGCAATTCCAAATGCAATTTTCCACTATTACTAGTCTTGCTTCTTGGTGATTCCGAATGCATTGTAAACATAGGCTGCCTTTAGGGCTATGGCGGGGCACTCACAGAATGGAACCTGTATCGCCAGCTGAGTTAGAGAATGACTTCAGTCAAGTGAGAGCTGCTCAGACAAGCATGAAATGGAGAAGGCATGTCTAGAGGACAGAGCATGAGGATGAGAAGTTTAGCGGCAAATGCACTGCCCACCACCAATTTCAACCACTGGGACACGGGTCAGCCTCTCCATCAGCCTTAGTTCTCCATCAGTAAAATGACAGCTTTATACTAGATGATCTTTTCGATGTCTTCTAACCCCCAAATTCTATGATTTTATAATTCCAAGTTAATTTGACTGACTTCATATATCTTATCTGTAAAATAGCCCCAAATGTAACCTTTCAAATTTTTTAAGGCTTTCTCATCTTAAAACATCTCAGGCAAACTAGTATAACAAGAAACTTTGACATACAGGGATGGGACTGAGAAAAGAGTGGGAGACACAATTCAATGTGACATTAACTTAGCTTGGGCGTTTCTATCTTCTCTTGTCTCCTGGAGAAGAGAAACCCTGGGGAAAGCTGGGAAGACTTGAGACTCCTTTAGCCTGGCAGGAAAATAATAGTCAATGGCTTGTAAGTGTCCAGATACTCTGATGGTCCACGGAAAAATCTGAAAACAACTTTGTGTTTTTGTTTAGTATGGTTATAGTAAGGACAAGAGGTAATAGTCTGCATGTTATACTTTCAGCAAGCAGAATGGTCTTCAAAGAGCCATTGGAAAACATCTGAAAGTTTCGGGGGATTTGAATATTTTGTTAAAAGCTGTCTAAATGGTTTATCAATAGAAGATACCCACCACATAGTGTTTGTAATCCCAGTGCCTTAGGAGACTGAAGTGGGAGGATTACTTGAAGCCAGGAGTTCAAGACTAGCCTGAGCAGCATAGTGAAACCCTGTCTCTACAAAAAAATGTCAAAATTAGGGAAGTGTGGTGACACACGTCTGTAGTCCTAGCTACTTGGGAGGCTGAGGCAGGAGGATCACATGAGCCCTGGCGTTTGAAGTTGCAGTGACCTATGACTATGCTACTGCACTCTAGTCTGGGTAAGTCTGAGTGAAACCCTGTCTCCAAAAACAAAAGAGAGACCTTTGGTCATGATTGATATCCATCTTTAGAGGATGATGAAAGTTGAAGGGGAAGTGCTTCTATTATTGCATCTACATTTCAGCTTAATAAACATGTAAGTTTGGGCAGAGGTTAAGCTTCTGGGTTGTGTTACCAATGTGACATTGTCTCAGCCAGACAAATAAAAGTCATAACCCATGACCCGCTACCAAACCAATGGATTTGGCAGACACCACAATTCTTCCAGAAAATGCACTCTATATAGGCAGGACCATGTACTGCTGGTCTTCAAAATGCTTTTCTCTGTTTTCCTACTAGTATTTGCTAAAAGTCTGTGCATTGGCTCTAATCAGATACTATCTCATTTTCAATGTCATAGCAATTCCTAACATATAGTAGGGACTCACTATATATTTGTTTGTTGCTTAATTGCGATTCCCTGTTAGTCGGATCCATTACTGCTTAGTAGGACTTGCACAGAACATTAAGAAACCCTGAGGTAAGTAGAAGGTTCCGAAACCTTCCTGGAGATGGAAATGGTTGAGGCCTTTAGAAGAGTCCCCAGCAGTCAATACCGAGATGGGTGCTTGGGAGCTAGGATTGCCTGGAGGCTGAGCACACGCCTCTGTGGCTAGGGAACCCTGGTACCAGCGCTGGCTTCGTGATCTTAGTCAAGTTAATCTCTTCCTAAGCTTCCATTTTTCTCATGTGTAAAAATGATGATAATAGTAATATTTTCCTCATAGAGTTGCTATGAGGATTAAATGAGATCGTGCCTAAAAGCACTTGGCGCATAATAGGTGCTCATTACTTCCAGACCTATCATGAGCTTTCTGTTTCTTGTGAAGTTATTACAAGATTTTCAGACAGAAATGTTTTGTGTATAGTGATATTCTGGTGGCTGCTGATGGCTGGAGGCTGAATGTAAACTCCAAAGTTTTAATCTTCCTCTAGATACTTGTTCCATATGTAAACATATGAATTGAACGCTGCTACGCCTCAGATTCTCTTCAGCCTGTGCTCATAATACATGCTAGAGCGAAGGTTACATGAGCTATGGTCATGATAGTATTCACTTTCCCCTGGGAAAAGGTTAAATTCCTAATTATCTCGTTTCTATTGCAGTTTTACACCTGCAGTAGAACTCAAGGAAAAAGGAAAGAAAGGGAAAGCAGTTCACTTTGCTGAAACTGATGGTCCAGCTGCAGACAGGTAGTGTAACTTGTCAATCATGCCAGTGTTGCTGATAGCACCTCTCTGTGGGAGGGCTTAAGCCTTTACAAGCTCTAAGAAAATGCCATTCCCATTATCCTAGGGTGAAATGGAAATACCCATCAAGGAAAGAACATGCCCTATTTCAGAATTATGGTGGGAGTTACAACAGTCCCTGTAAATGTATCCCTGTGATAACTTGGCTGTTAGCACATTTTCAACTTTATAGCTTTTAAAATCTGCACATGATGGCTACACCGGAATAGATTATTTAAGTGATCTATTTTGGATGGAATTTGTATTTCTATTTTATATCAGGCAGTGTACATTCCTTCTTCCTCAGCAAAATAAATATAATGTTTAATAAAATGCATTCCAAAATGATCTTACATTAAACAAAACCCATGCATGACACTCGGGCTCTCATTACTTTATAGTAAATGCTTCATGCACATCAGGATAGATTAAATACAACTAAAACCTTTTAAAACACTATTAGAAACTGTTATGTTCCAAAACAGGTTCACAGATAAAAGGCTTGCTGCAAGAGATGATAAGTCAACTAAATCTCTAGAAAAACGAGGTCTGTATGGCAACGTTACGCTAGATGATGTTAAGTGTGAGTAACCATTTCCTCAGCCTTGCACGTGTTCTCTTGTGTGACCCTCTAAGGCGGCTCTTCGTCCCTCCTCCAACTGTCCATCTTCTCTCCTTTCAGTCGTTGCTTTGCTTTTGCTACAAGATACTGAGATGCAGCGGATCTGTTCTTTTGCAACATTTATGAGGTATGTAATGCTGGTGAGACATTCTAGATCTTTTATCCTTTATTGATAAGTGATGACAAATCTGATTTTTAGAAAAAGAGCATGAGGCTGGCTGTATGCAAGCCTTCGTCTCAGGACTCAGCCTCAGAGACTGAGACCAGAGGGCTTGGGAGAGGAAGCCAGAAGTCACGGGAGGCCCACCTGAGGGGCACGGAGAGCCCGCTGTCAGGGCCCCACATGCGCTGCACTGTATTTGTATAACGGTTAAAGGACATACCCATTGAGTGAAGATCAGCTTCATGACACTAGTCATGTTTGGCAGCCCCAACATGCACTAGGTGTGTTGACTCTGGATGAGTTTCCTGACCTTTCTGTGCCTCAGTTTCCTCTGCTACGAAACTGGGAAATAATCCTGTCTCCTTTATATGGCTGTGTGTGGCCGTACTTTGCATGGGGTCTACACTGTGAGTGCTCAGTGAGAGTTGGGTGCCCAGTACTGGCACCCCTGCCCAAAGCCCTCAGCATTCACATGCAGACTGCTTCTGGCAAACTTCTGAGATTCTTGGCCTGAGGGCCTTATTCCACCACAGGGGCACACTCAGCCTGACCACAGGGCAAGCACTGGGCCTCAGTGCCCCTAGGAGCAGCCCTCAGTCAGCACTGTGGGAGAGGGGAGTTGGTAGCTAACTCTGATGTTTCCTGCACTGTCTCCCAGAGTCTCTGCAGGACTGACTACATTTACTTGTTATCACTCCCTGTGTTGGCTTCTTTTCCTTTCCTGTCTCATCTCCCTACTTTCCTACTAATGTTCCCTGAGATCTCTTCCCAAATAAACTACTTACTCTCAAAGCTTTGTCTCAGGGTCTTTCTGGGGAACCCAACCTGAGACTGGTAGTTATTAATATATTGAAAAAAAGATCTGTAATGATCACCTTCATCCTGCTCTAAAGGTATAGTTAAAGAAAGAATGCCAGAGTACGAATTTCCATTGGGGTCTACAAAGAAGGCAGCAAAAGTCTTGTAAGAATATTTAGAAAAAAAACAATGACTTAATTAAAAACAAACGAGATAGCATTGTAAATCAGTACAGTCTTTTTGGAGAGCAAGACATGAAAATTTAATATGCATATATACTATGTCCAGGCAATTTCACTTTAATCTATAAAATTTTTAAAAGACCTAAATGTCCATCAGTAGAGGACTAAAGAAATTATGAGATATAAAATACTCTACACAGCTATTTAAAAGAATGAAGAAAATCTATATATAGTATCATAGAAAGAAGTCCATGCTACACAGATAAGTGACAAAAGCGAATTTAAAAGAATTATATATAACAGTATTATCCCATTTATTTGCTGAAAACTATTTTAAGGCATATATTGATGCACATATATATATGTCAGTGGAGGAGGATGCTATTTTGTAGTCCTCAACTCCTGGCTGCAGCCGGGTACTGAGCCCGGCTCCCCCTGCCCCCCACCCCGCTACCCCCCACTGGTCTATGGAAAAATTCTGTTCCATGAAACTCCACCCATCCTGCAGAGCTGCAGTTCCCAACACCCACCCACCCACTGGCCACACAGCAGGAAGTGAACAGCAGGAGCAAAGCTATTTACAGATGCTCCTCATCACTCACATCACGGCCTGGGCTCTGTCTCCACCCGCCCTCTCCACCCCTTGCCACCCCTCGCCGTGTCCGTGGAAAAATTGTCTTCCGTGAAACAGGTCCCTGGTGCCAAAAAGGTTGGGGACTGCTGTTATATGTGACTGTCTATGCTTTAGAAAGTTTAGGATGTATGCACACCAAACTCTTAACAGTGGCTACCACTAGGGAGTCGGATGGTGTCAGAGGGGTGGGAGGAGAGAAATTTTTATTAGATACACTTCTGTGCATTTTTTAAACAATGGAAATATATTACTTGTATAATAAAAAGTTTAAAAATTAAAATTAATTAGTAAGCACAACTATAAGAATTTAGTGTTTGACCGCTCAAAAAGTTTTGATTACAAAAAGCAGATTTCTTATATCTTCAGGAGTATAGTACATAGAATTTTTGTCGGTAAATTACTTGTGTGATAGGTAAAATAACGTTTTTCTATTTATGTGCTCATATATTTTTTTGAGAAACCTTACATTTGAAATAGGTTAGTGCTGATTTCTTTTTTTCTCTAATCTTCCCATAGGAATAAGCATCTTGATAATTTCCTCATGGCATTATTGTACTATTTATCTCATTACTTGGAAAAAAACTCGCTGGAAAAGAAACCTCAAAGCTATATGGTGTAAGTAAGATTTTGTGGTGTGCTCTAGAGTTTTATCACTGCTAACTAACTAACTAACTTAAAACTAACTTTTGCCTAGGTTTTTGTTTTGTGTTTATTTTTTTGTTAGGTTTTGTTTTTTGATACAGGATCTCACTCCGTGGCCCGGGCTAGAGTGTAGTGGCGTCATCATAGCTCACAGCAACCTCAAACTCCTGGGCTCAACCGATCCTCCTGCCTCAGCCTCCCAAGTAGCTAGGACTATAGGTGTGCACCACCACGCCCAGCTAATGCCTAGTTTTAATGATGGAAATTTTTAAATCTAAGACATTTCACATGGGAGGAGTTTGCCAGGTTTTAAAGCTCATTGAATAATTCACGTGGGCCCAGTGTGGTGGCTCACGCCTGTAATCCTAGCACTCTGGAAGGCCGAGGCGGGAGGATCGCTCAAGGTCAGGAGTTCGAGACCAGACTGAGCAAAAGTGAGACCTCGTGTCTACTAACAATAGAAAGAAATTATCTGGACAACTAAAAATATATATAGAAAAAATTAGCTGGGCATGGTGGCGCATGCCTGTAGTCCCAGCTACTTGGGAGGCTGAGGCAGTAGGATTGCTTGAGCCCAGGAATTTGAGGTTGCTGTGAGCTAGGCTGATGCCACGGCACTCTAGCCCGGGCAACAGAGCGAGACTCTGTCTCAAAAAAAAAAAAAAAAAATTCATGTGGATCTTCCAGTAACAAAATATTCTAACCGATGCCTGTAATCTCAGCACTTGGGAGGCTGAGGCAGGAGTTGGAGACCATCCTGGGCAACATAATAAGACCTAAAAAAAAAAAAAATTATAACTCATATAGACTAGTATTGCCCAATAATGAGATATAATGAAAGTCAAATATCTAATTTTAAATTTTAAATATCTAATTTTAAATTTTCTAGTAACCATATCATAAAAAAGATATCAAAACAGGGTCTCGCTCTGTTGCCTGGGCTGGAGTGCAGTGGCATGATCATAGCTCACTTCAGCCTCAAACTCCTGGGCTCAAGCGATCCTCCTGCCTCAGCTCCCTCAGTAGCTGGGACTGCAGGTGGGTGCCACCATGCCCAGCTAACTTTTCTATCTTTTGTAGAGACAGGGTCTTGCTTGAAACTAATTTTAATAGTGTATTTTATTTAACCCAATGACTCAAAAATATTATCATTGCAACATATAGTCAGGAAGTTATTAATGAGATATTTTACTTCTTTTTAGTAAGTCTTTGAAATCTGGTGTTTGTCTTATGCTTATAATATATCTCAATTCAGACTAGCCATATTAAATATTCAATAGCCACATGTAGCTGGTGACTACCATATTAAGCAGATATAGATGTTGTCTGTATGCTTTTTATGCTTACAAAGTTCTTGCTAAAGGGCTTGTAAGCATCTCATTTTTAAAATTCTAAGAATTTAAAAAATTAACAAATTTAGCCAAAATGACTCTTTCCACAACACAGGAAAAAAACCAAGTTTTCTTAGGTTACTTGGAAATAATTTAAGTGCTTTAGGCAGAGGTGGCTCGGAGGTGTATACCAGGACAGGAATTAGGGAACTCAGTGCCCAGAGGAGAACAATGCCTCTCAGGCCTGGTGACCTTTTGCAAGCCATGGAAGGAACTTTCCAAGTGCCCAGCCTGCCCTCCCCAGTTCATGTGGAACCAACCCAGTGATTTAGCTGTTAGGAATGCTGGGTGGAGTCATTAACTTGTTGCTGCAGAATGTTTTCAAAATGCAGAACCCTTGTATACAATCAAGGGGTTGGAAAATCATTTCATGGATAGATAAATGTATAAATGTCACCAGTTTTCTAAAGAACCAAATAAACAGTTTAAACACTGCTGCTCCTGTAAAGCCATCATAAGGTGCAACATCAGTGTTATTTTGGGGCTGCATTTCACAGCAGAGCAGCCAGAGCATAAAGTGTTTCTATGGTAGCAAGCAGATCGGCTTAATGCCAGCTGTGGGCTTAGAAGGTTTGAGGATTCTTATTAGTCTCAAATAGAAACTCGTCAGACTTTGGTGGCACTTTAACTTGTTACAGTTTATATGGTGTTTTCTGATTCTGAGGCTTATTGCTAATCTAACAAAGAGATTTGTTTCATTTCTTAATTTATAGGAATAAATAACAAGGAAGAAAGGTTTCTTAGTTATTTTAAAGATGCACTGAACAGGACATAGTGGTATAAGGCAGACTGTTCCTTAGAAGGGATCAGTTACAGAGTGACAAAAAGAACCAATCTAAATTTTAAAATGATTGATTCTATGGGGTGATTCTGAAAAATCATAATAACTTTTTACTTTCAGGCCTCTAATAGTTTGTTTACTTCTTATAATCGAATTAAATATAGATTGCATTGAGATGTCTACACAGAAGAAAAAAATTGATTTCAGTAAAATAGTAAGGTATAGCATAGGGAAAATAATAGTATCTAATTCACAGGGTTATTGTGCAGAATTAAATGAGGCCATTTATATTATCTTAACCAGTGCTTGGCACTTGGGAGGAAAGCCTGCAGCCTGGGAGAGGAGAGCAGAAGAGGATGGAGAAGGATGTCAAAGATACACTTAGATGACTTTAGATGATTAAAAGCCATAATTCCAGAGAAGTGGCCTAGCCCCATTTTACAGATGAAGAATTTAGGACTCAGAGGTTAATAGTGTGTTGGAGATTACATACCTAGCAAGTGGTAGAGCTGATGTTAGAATGTGGTTCTGTCTAACTCCCAAGCTGGTGCCTTAACTACTGGGCAACATGCCCAGCACTTCCTACCAATCAACTGCACTCTTTTTGTCTTTTTCTTTTCTTTTTTGAGACAAAGTCTCACTCAATTGAGATCCTCTTGCCTTAGCCTTCAGAGTAGCTGGGACTACAGGTGAGTGCCACCACACCCAGCCAATTTTCTATTTTTAGTAGAGACCGGATCTCTCTCTTGCTCAGGGTGGTCTCGAACTCCTGAGCTCAAGCAATCCTCCACCTCCTCTCCCAGAGTGCTAGGATTACAGGTGTGAGCCATCCCGCCAGGCCAACTGCATTCTCTTTTCCAGAGTTTATCCACTCATAATTAGAATGTATAGCTTTTGAACAATTACGTATGCACTTTTAAACCTCTTATAAGCATCTTCCAAGTTACTACAATCTTCATAATTATAATTTTTAACGGTGGCATAACTTTCCATCAGGCCAGCGTTTGTGAATTGACTTACCTATTAAGAGGCAGTATATTATAGTGGTCAAGGGTACAGATTTTCATGTCTGGGTTAAATCCAGTCCCAGTCTGGGACTCACTCATATGTTAGGTTAATAAATGTCAAGTCCTTAAATAGTAACTGACTATATTACTACTCCTTTTATCCCTCTATTTTATATATTTTGGCAGTTTCCGGTTTTTCTGATAGATACATAATAATTGCATTGAATATCTGTGCATAAAAATTTCTCCCTAATTTTGGATAATTTTTTTTAAAAAATAATAAATTTCCAGAAGAGATATTATTAGATCAAAATTTACGATCATTTCCATGGGTCTTGAAATTTTTTCCAAATATTTTTTTCAAAGGATTATGTCAATTTTCCGAAATGTGTTAAGTACATTAGTTTCAACAAAACTTTGTCAGCATTATCATTTGTGTTTTTAAAGATTATGTTTGTTAATTCAAATGAAGATCTGCCTGGAATTTTGTATGTAGGTTAGTTTCCCTTGACAATTTTTCCCCAGAGTTTTTTTCTTTTTTTCCATTTCAACACGTAGGTTCTCTGTGTATATTTCCAAATATGGTCCAAGAACCACCTACCTCAGAATCACTTGGGGAGATTGTTTTAAATTTCCTGTGCCCTATCAAGACCTACTGAGCCGGAATCTTGGAGAGGGAGTCGCACTGGGGATCTGTACTTTTAGGAAGCTTTCCAGGCGATTCTTTTATGATTCTTACATTTGTTAAAACTTTAGACCCATTGGCCTGAAAGCTGCAAGGCATTTCTTGATTGTTGTGATTTGCTTTGGTTTGGTTTGGTTTGTTTTCCACAGCAAAAGAAGAATATTAGGTATTGGCGGCTCTGTCAGAGTAGGGTGAGGGGTGAGGGTGGGGCTGCTGCAGGAAACAGGGAGACAGGCACAGGGAGTGTCCCCTGGGGTGTGTTTGGATTCTATGACCTTTGGGCACTTAACGCTGGAGCCCACTTTAGTTATTCTAGAAACCCATTTTATTCCAATGACTCAAGCTTTGTCAGCACATGTGATAGCATTTTATGCTCTGAAATATCTATAATATCCTTAAATACACCCCCTCTACATATCTTCACGGAGTCAGTCTTGAGGTTAACATTAGAACAGGCCGTCAGAGTGCATTTCATTGGGTGTCTAGTGACACTTCATTTTTCCACAGCAGTACAGTGGAACGTACCGTCAGCAGTATTGTTTCCTACTACATTATACTGCAGAAACTTTCAAAATTAGGCTTCAGGCATGCTGCAAGCTAAGAATGGATTGCCTATTTGAAACTTCATTTGCAATTCAATTGGAACTGGAGCCGTGTTTTCACAGGGAAGCAATATTATTGTAACTGATGCCAAAGTTCCCAAAGTAGTAGTCTACAAATGCCTCCTTAGCAAACACAGCTAAACTTAGAACTGAAAGTAGGCCTATGTTCAAACGTTGAGCCCCAAGCTTAGTAACACAGGGAACCTCGGGGAAGCTGAGGTGGCATAGTCTCCACGGTGGTTTTAGGAAAACAGCAGGAAAGTGGGTATAGGTAATTAGTTAGTTGAACAGTTCTGTATAAATTAGGACTTCCTATATATAAAATTGAGGGTACATAGCATAAAGTATAAAGAATCCATAAAAAAGCAAAAATTCACTGTAAACTTGAGATGCTGATTCCGGTGATTAAATATCAAGGGACTATGCCACAGCTTAAATAAAATAAAATTGGTAAGTGAAGTCTGTTGACTCATTTGTATTTCTTTCAAAATAGTTTATAAATGTGACTTTTGCTAATTAAGGTAGGCATTTGCCAAAATTAATCCAAATTGTCTTTTTTTTTTTTTTTTTTGCACCACCTAGGGGCCTCGTAGAGAAAAAAGAGATGGAATTGGTCTTAAGTAAACTAGAAGCCGCACAGAAATACTTGGCGCAGAAGTACTGTGTCCTTGTGCTGGGTTTGGGCATGCCCGATAAGCATCACATGTGCTGTGGAAAGTAAGCACACACTCAAGATCGCGTTAGATCATCCCTCCTTTGTATATCCACATCCTTAAAACGCTCCATTTGACTTTTGGGACCTTGAGAAAGTGTTCCTTTTACTGTTGTAATTAGGCTCAGGTGGGAATCTATCCCAGACACCTGTGATGTCTCCTTTGAGAGCGCCGAGTAAGTATGGAAGGAATCTTGGCGTCTCAGCTGATATTTTAAAAACTCTGCCCCGCTTGGGATTAAATGACTTGTTCTTGCAGTGAAATCTTGCTCTCAACCAGGAAGGATTCCTGCTGCCAGACAAGTGCCGCTTGGGCGGGAGGCCTGGTGGGGACCGGTGTTGCAGGGGGATCGGGTGTCTCCTCGCCCTTTCACTGCCTGTTTTGCAGCAACAACAGTTGCGAATACGGGCTGCTGCGGTGGGGGTTATAAGGTGACTCTGTTTGTGGGAAGATCATTGTTACCTCAGGATGACAGTTTTAACACTACTATAATTAACATTTAAGAAGGAGTCTCGTTCATCACAGGAAAGTTTGGGATCACAGGATGGAAAGCTTCCATTCTTAACCCAAACTTTCCTCTGAGCAGTTTCACAACAGGTCCAAGATACACACCATGGTCATAGCCGGAACTTTTGTTGTTAAACTGGATCGGAAAAGAACCCAGCACATGATGTATCTCTCTCTACATTCCCCACGTTTTCAAAAATCAGCTTTGTCAATGAGCTTAGTTATACAGTTGTTAATATATACATTTGGTGTGTTCTACATTCCCTGTGTACTTTCTTCTGTTATTCTGCTTACATAATTTCATTTACTACTTTGAATAGCAGCTCTGGTTATTCTGTTATGTTACGTACTCATTTGCTTAACCATTCTTTTTGTGTATAGTTGTGTGGTTTCAGTTTTTCTGTTTTATAGTATTTCTGCATTAAATATCTTCACACAAATTACCTCGGTCATTTGGGGTATTTCCTTGTGGCTTATTACCCAGAATGTATTTACCTGGAAGACACAAACAGTTTTATAGCTCTGCCAGGTTTTTGTCTAAAAAGGTTAAGACATTTTGTATTACCATGAGCAATAAGCATACCTGTCTGTATTGGGTTTTATTACTTTAATGTTTTTGATCATTTAAAGGTATATAAAAAGCTTAAAGATGTTTTATTGACTTTCAAACCTTTCATGACCATGAAGTCTGGGCTCCTTTTTTGTGTAAAATAATTTATTGCTGTCCTTTTAGTTTTAACCATCTACCAAATGGAAACTGAGCATTTGTATAATTTTTTTACATATATCCCATTGCAAGGTTTGGTCATAAGAATCTATTTTTTCTTAATAATATCCAACTTTCCAATATTTATTAGTGATTTTTTTCTTCACTGCAACATTTCTTATTTATTAGATGCCGAAGTTTTCTAATATTTTAACCCAATTTGAGGAAGTCCTATTCAGTTTTATTGATCGGGTTTTGTGTTTTAAACACAGAACTGTACAGTTTGTATTTTGCTTTAATTTTATTTAACACATGTTGAGTGCCTCTCTGTGGTAGGCATGGTGCTAAGTGCTAGAGTACAAAGAAAATACAGTCTTCAAGGCGTGGGTACAGTCTAGCAGAGAAGTCATCAGGAAAGGAAACCAAAGATTGCTGACCAGTACAGTAGAGGTGTAGACACAGAATGGGCACCCCCAAAGTGAGTCAGGCTGCAAAGGGCGTGACTTAGCATCCAATAATAAGAGTTCACTCCTGTTACCTTCAGAAACGTATTTGACATTCTTGCCTGATTGAGATAAATTTCTGGTTTGTCTCAGAGATAGATTCATTAAATAAGAATTCCTGGGTCAAAGAGTATGCACATTTAAATATACTACATCATGTATAAATTTTGAGTCTTATCCAAGAACAGATGCTACTATGAACAAGAAAATAAATGGAAAAATATAATTTGTTAGAGTAAAGGGAGTATGGGTTATTTTCAAAACGTCTTACATTATCAAATAAATTGCTAGATCTTTTGAGATATAGAATATATTTTTACTATTTTCCCATTCTCTTTTGTGGCTCTATGATTTGTCCTCCCACCCCACCCTGCCTTTTTTTGGTTATAGTTTGGTGATCTAAAATGCTTCATGAAATTCTATATTTATACTTTGTTGTTCTCATCCTGTTTTTCTAATTTGTTTTACTTTATTTTGATCATTACCTAACTCTTACTAAATGTTTTACTTTATCTGTATTTTAATGTCTCTCATCTGAGCTTAGATTTCTACCCTTCCATATAATGAATTTCACAAATATGGGGTATGGTTAAAAATTTTTTTCTTTTCTAAGTTTTTCTGGATCTTCAAACCTTTTCATTCTACCTTCAAAAAGAAAAGTCAGGACAGAGACTGTATTTGGTTAACTTCATTCTTTGGTTGTGGTCGATTTTCTTCAAGTTACTCCAGGATCTAAGAAGCAGGCATACCTTCTCTCATTTCTTTTTGGCTACTTATAAGGACCTATATTACTCTATAAAGTTGAAAAACAAACATGAACATGAAGTTTCTCTCAAATGGAACTTGATATTTATTGATATTTATATCAATGTATTTTCAGTCCAGGCTCATTTTCTCTCTTGGTTATGTCTTGGCATTGTTGGCCATTTCTCTTCTTTTGCACCGGTGTCCATAATAGTGGATCCATGGCCCAGATCCACCATCTCTGGGATCTGATTCACTGTGTATGTGATTTTTTCCATGATTTGGGAATACCCTCTTAATGTATCCCTAGCAACATTCATTCTTTTTTTTTTTTTTTTTTTTGAGACAGAGTCTCGCTCTGTTGCCCGGGCTAGAGTGAGTGCCATGGAGTCAGCCTAGCTCACAGCAACCTCAAACTCCTGGGCTCAAGCCATCCTCCTGCCTCAGTCTCCCAAGTAGCTGGGACTACAGGCATGCACCACCATGCCCGGCTAATTTTTTCTATATATTTTTAGTTGGCCAGATAATTTCTTTCTATTTTTAGTGGAGATGGGGGTCTCGCTCTTGCTCAGGCTGGTCTCGAACTCCCGACCTCGAGCGATCCACCTGCCTCGGCCTCCCAGAGTGCTAGGATTACCGGCCTAACATTCATTCTTCATTCCACTGTATCAGTTCTGCCCTTTCGAGTTTCTGCTGCTATGTTCAGTTTTCTCATGGAGTTGACAAGTTTGACTCTGTCTTCCAGCCTGGCACCATGTCAATGTGGCACTCAGACCTCCTCCTGCAGGGAGTGCAATTTAGGAGCAGCCCCACGGCTACAACCTGAATCCACCACCAGGTTTGCACTGAGGCCATGTGTCTTGGTCTGTTGGGTTGCTATAACAAAGTACCAAAGACCTGGTGGCTTATGAACAACAGAAATGTATGTCTCACAGTTCTAGAGACTGGAAGTCTAATATTAGGGTGCCAACATGGTCAGGTTCTGGTGGGGACCCTCTTCTAGGTTACTGACTGCTGACTTCTTCTTATGATATCCTCACTGGCAGAAAGAGAAAGAGCTCTCTGGGATCCTTTTCTAAAAGCACTGATCCCATACATAGGGTTTCCACCTTCGTGACCTAACTACTCCCAAAGGCCTCACCTCCTGATACCATCACATTGGGGGTTAGGATTTCAACATGTGAAATTTGAGGGCACACAGACATCCAGTGCACCGCACCATGCTTCCCCTGGGCTGTCTGCAGCCAATGTCTGCATGCAGCAGGACCAGACACGGAACTCTGATGCTGACTTTGGCTTGAGGGCTCCCCGTTGGCCTGGTAGAAACTTTCCTAGAGCTGTGCCACAGTCTGAGACTCTTCCTACCCAGACCTTGCGGCCTCTCCTCTCTCGCAGGGTCAGACCTGCATGGAGATGTGACAGCTCTCCTTGCCTTCTCCAGGTCTCGCCTCATGTTCTGTCACACTCATCTCCTCCAATGAATCTCTTGCTTGTCTCGTCTCGTCTTGGCATCTGATTCTGAAAGGTCTGGAACTAACATATCCATCATCATAGAATTTTTAAGTTTTACAGTCATAATTACTTCTTGTGTCTTTCAAAAGTACAGTCAGTCCTCATCTTTTATTCATTCAGCTTTCTGCAAGCCTGTTCTTACAGTAATGCAACTAAACTAGTACTTGTCAAACTGTAAGTCACCACACATTACTGGATCTTGAAATCAATTTAGTAAATCTTGAAGAGAACAGAATTAAAGAAATCAGAGTACATCATATAAAGTAAAAGTAAGTATTGTTTCAGAAGATTTTTGTTTCAGTGTGTGTGTACCGGAGACTCAATAAATACATTTAATAATATACATATAATCATAAGAAATACATTTCTTCCTGTGGATTATACTCAAAAGAGTTTGAATGCAGCATCCTTTCTATGCCACATTCTTATGTTTTCATAAGAATTTATGCTTTTGATCAAACTTTTCAAGCCATTACATCGTGGCATTACCTGTCAACCAGCAACAGTTTTAATTATGGAGTTTGGGTAAATGGTTATGGACCACTTGAATATATTACTGAATTTCCCTTTTATTTTAGAAAAAAATAAGTGGAAAATTGAAAACTCCAGTGTCTCATAGTACTGTTAATTCAAATCTAGGAATCACTGGACATCTGCAGAGAATCTTTAGCTGCAGTCTGATGCTCCTGGGACTTAAGAAGGCCAAGTGTGGGTTCTACCGCAAAGCACAAAACGTGTGTAAAATAATGGAATTATTTGATATCTCTAACAGGCAAGGTATTTAAAATTGGGATTGACATTTTAGCATCAAAAAACATGCCAGTGATCCAAATGCAGGAGGTCTTTGCGGGTCCTGAGAGCTATTGGTAGAGGTTCAGCTTGCTACAGACTCTGTTATTTAGGAAGAGGTGGTGTTTTCTCTTCTCTTGACAAAATTTTCAAGAAAAGTGTTATGATAAAATTATAGTCATCTTTACAGTTTTCTACTCAATCTCTTGTAAAATCACCTTTTCTCATCTTAACGTTGACTCTACTTTCCTTTTGTGTTCAAAGGTTCACTTCAAGCTGAGAAAATTAGAATTTGAGGTTAAAAAAACCTACTCTTAAAAAACAATTTTATTTCCCATACTTAATGTTTAATTTTTTTTTTTTTTTTTTTTTGAGACAGAGTTTCGCTCTGTTGCCCAGGCTAGAGTGCCGTGGCGTCAGCCTAGCTCACAGCAACCTCAAACTCCTGGGTTCAGGCAATCCTTCTGCCTCAGCCTCCTGAGTAGCTGGGACTACAGGCATGTGCCACCATGCCTGGCTAATTTTTTTTCTATATATATTTTTAGCTGTCCAGATCATTTCTTTCTATTTTTGGTAGAGACGGGGGTCTTGCTCTTGCTCAGGCTGGTCTCGAACTCCTGACCTCAAGCGATCCTCCCGCCTCGGCCTCCCAGAGTGCTAGGATTACAGGCATGAGCCACCGTGCACAGCCTTAATGTTTAATCTTTAAAAGCATATATACATTGCAAACTAATTTGGGGATTAAAAAACTAACAACAATTATAGAGACTTTATCATATTTTTTAGTTCCCTGGGTATAGAACCTCCACTTAAGTAATTGTCTTTTTTATGGTACAATTTCTATATGTACTTTTTTTTTTTTTTTTTTTTTTTTTTTTTTGGAGACAGAGTCTCACTCTGTTGCCCAGGCTAGAGTGAGTGCAGTGGCGTCAGCCTAGCTCACAGCAACCTCAAACTCCTGAGCTCAAGCGATCCTCCTGTCTCAGCCTCCCGAGTAGCTGGGACTACAGGCATGCGCCACCATGCCCGGCTAATTTTTTCTATATATATTTTTAGCTGTCCATATAATTTCTTTCTATTTTTAGTAGAGGTGGGGTCTCGCTCTTGCTCAGGCTGGTCTCGAACTCCTGAGCTCAAACGATCCGCCCACCTCGGCCTCCCAGAGTGCTAGGATTACAGGCGTGAGCCACCGCGCCCGGCCCTCTATATGTACTTTTAAAGGAACCTGTTATGTTTGAAAGTAGGTAATCACCTCTGGTTACCACTGGCTCATTTCCAGGTGGTGCCAGTTTCTTTTCCATCGTATGCAACATCACCTGCATTTTGTCCTGCCTGCTGGATAGCAGTTGGGAGAATGATCGCAGAGCTCACCACCCACTGTGGACATAACAATTCCACACAGGTCAAAAGCTGAACAAAAGACAGAGGAAAACAGATCATTGCAGGGTTTTGCCTGTAAAAGTTGTTAATTGGCCATGGGTATTGATTATCATGTCCTTGATTCAGGAGTTTATATTGTTATTTTGGTGGTTTTTATGTAGGAGATGATGAGGACAATGTTTGTGCCAGTTATAAGTGATTAACTGATTTTAACACCATTATTTCACTTCTTTCCAAAGTGAACCAACTAGTATTTTCATGTGTATTTCTGACTTTTCTCTCTAATATATGCACACTTAATATTGGACTTGAACACCTTATGCTATTTATCTCTAGGGTTATACTAAAGATTTCAGTAGAACTAGCAATTTGAGGGCCCCCCTTAATTTAGTGCTTTTATGTCTTTTGAGAAGTAGGAGGACATGCCTTTCTATTCTAAATATTGTGAAATCCAAATATTTGGCAAAATTTTGATGAACGTGTTCAGTAAAAGTTCTCTGTGTTTTCTAGGATAGATACAAAAACCTCCTTTGTGGCACATGCCACAGAATTAGATCTGTTCTTTGGTTATGGCCGATTCTGGCTCCAACCCCACCTCCACCCTAGGATTTGTACCTTCTTTCTCTGCTCTCAATGCAGCTGTCACCTGAAAGGTGACCAAAGAGGCTGGCGGTGGGAGGAAAGGTGGGGAGGAAGGGGGTCTCTCTGAAGCTCAGGTGTATAAATCATCCTTGCTCCCTGTTCTCCCTCCCTCCCTCCCCGCCATGTCACATGCACCAAAGCCTCTTTCTCATCCCACAAACACATCCCTTGGAACCCTCTCTTCTCTAGCACAGAGCAGGCCTTGACCTTCATTTAAACCTGATTTCACCTACTGCAGCAGGGGACAAGTGAGGGAACACAACTTATTTTTTCTCTTTAGCGCCAAACTCTGGCTTCTAGGCTTTGCATCCCCTTTAGGAATGACAAATGGTATATAATATAATATGTTTTCCTCATTTTGACCTGGAGCTAAGAGTCTAAGGTAGAGAAGAAATAAGAAATCATCATAACAGGCCACTAAAAATTTCTGGGTTTACCTCTGGCTGGCTTTCTCCTCTTTCCTTTGGATTGTGCCCCGAAACATACAACGTATAATGTCTTGCTGACCAGCATGGTGGCTTGCCACATGGGGCTATTGAGCTGTTGGAATGTAGCTACTCCTAATTATAAAACATACCATAAGTGTAAAATATACTCTGCACAAAAAAGTTTAAAAATGAATAAAATCTCTCAATTATTTAAAATTTTTGATTATATATTGAAATGTCATTTTGAGTGTTTGCATAAAATAAATATCATGAAAACTAACTTCACCTGTTTCTTTTTAACTGTGGCTACCAGAAAATTTAAAATTATTACAGATCGCATTATATTTTTATTGGATTGTGCTGTTATAAACCCTGTTTCAATTTGCAGAGGATATTTGGGGCTTAAATTTTGTTATTTATAATCAATGCATTTCTAAATTTATAATCAGTTTAAGTATCGTGTACATAATATAAAGATCATAAAATATGAAAAAGACAGGAAAATGACAAAATTTATCAGCAAGAAAAAAATTTACAGAGATTTAAACTATGTGGCTCACGCCTATGATCCTAGCACTTTGGGAGGCTGAGGCGGGAGGACTGCTTGAGCTCAAGAGTTCAAGACCAGCCTGAGCAAGAATGAGACACTATCTCTACTAAAATAGAAAAATGAGCCCAGCATGGTGGTGTGTGCCTGTAGTCCCAGCTACTCGGGAGGCTGAGGCAGGAGGATTGCTTGAATCCAAGAGTTTGAGGTTGCTGTGAGCTATGATGATGCCACTGCACTGTAGCCCAGGCAATAGAGTGAGACTCTGTCTCAAAAAAAAAAAAAAAAAAAACCCTTTGAGGTCCCCAAATGTACTCATTCTGTGCATCTATGTCTTAGACTCATTTCAGTTTCATATGCAGAGCTAAATCAGAATGGCAAGAGGAAACCCACAACATTCTGTACTTAATTTCTTCAGTGTTGGCTACATCAGTTTGCTTTGGGCTTTAAGAGAGAGTTCAAGTATTTATAGCAATTTGAGGGAAAGTGGAGGTGGTTCAATGTTACTTTCTCTTCTAATGTCTAAAAAAAGAACACAAAGAAAACAAGGAAAGTGTGTGTTTCCTGGGTAATCACTCTCTCATTTAAAACCTTGCTAAGATAGTGCTGGTCTGCGTTGTGCTAACGTGAGCTCTGCTTTAAACCTTCTCCCAGAATGCAAGCTAACTTAGTGTTCCAAAAACAGTTTGGCTGGTTTTCTTGCTTCAGCTTGGCGGTTCTGTATAGTCTCTGGTTTCAGCTGGCAGAGGACACGAAAGGGCGGAAATCCCACATAAACACACCCCTCAGGTGGAAACCTCAGGTGACACAGATAAAACACTGAAAACTTTCCACTGAGCTCTGTTGTCCAATATTTTTATCTGCAAACTATTTTAAAGAGAAAGCTTTTTTCCCTAGCATTCTGGTTACGAGGACAGATGTAGATATCTGACAGGCCTGAGTTTTGGTATAGGATCTGCCACTGTATGTTTTTGGACTTCAGTCTCAACTTCAGTTTCCTCAATTCTAAAGTGGGAATAATAATGTTGACCGCATCACAGGGATATTATGAAGACTAAATACGATAATAAATGTAAAGAGCTTAGCGTGGTACCTGGCATGTAGTCCATACTCAGTAAATGCTCACTGTAGTTACTATTGCCTTAACTCTTTATTGAAGACTTGTGGTGAAGAAACTGGTATATGGTGGGGAGAGTCTGCAAGAGGAGAGGAACAGGCTTCTGTAAAAGCTGAACCGTCTCTCCAGCCTCATCCTTCAGATGGCTCCATGCTGACCATGCAGTCCCTATGAGAAGGCTGGAGGTCCTGGGGTCATCTTCCCCAGACTGTGGGGGTTCAGGATGGTTCTGGAGAGCCTGGGCCCAGGGCCAATCCTAGGAGTCACAGTTACTACAAGGAGGGCCCAAGCAAAAGCAGAGGCAAAACCAGGACCAACCTTGAGAGTGCCCTGGGTCTGGCCTTGGCCACCATGACTGGTCAGTGACTGCAGGAACACAGCCCACTTTGTCAATGCTCAAGGGATCCTGGGCCAGGCCTGCTTTCCCAAGGCTGAGAATCAGAACAAGAATGGTCAGGAGGGGAGGCCAAGCTCACTAAGTGCGCCCATGCTGGCACAGTATGTTTAACATTGAATTTGTGTTGCAAGAACTCCCGGGCAAATGCCTGCCTTTAAGAGGCAGGGCTCAAGTCTACCTGCGTCAGTCAGAGGAGGGGCACACCCCTGTTCTCAGGCTGTCGACTTCATGGCATAGACCTTTGTTGATTTTGTTTCCGTTTCTTTTTTTTTTTTTTTTTTTTTTTTGAGACAGAGTCTCACTCTGTTGCCCAGGCTAGAGTGAGTGCCGTGGCGTTCAGCCTAGCTCACAGCAACCTCAAACTCCTGAGCTCAAGCGATCCTCCTGTCTCAGCCTCCCGAGTAGCTGGGACTACAGGCATGCACCACCATGCCCGGCTAATTTTTTCTATATATATTTTTAGCTGTCCATATGATTTCTTTCTATTTTTAGTAGAGGTGGGGTCTCGCTCTTGCTCAGGCTGGTCTCGAACTCCTGAGCTCAAACGATCCGCCCACCTCGGCCTCCCAGAGTGCTAGGATTACAGGCGTGAGCCACCGCGCCCGGCCTGTTTCCGTTTCTTTTTGCACCCAAAGCCGTAACCATTATTTAAGACTTCTTTTCTTTTTTTTCATTGCAGACTCACCCTCTAGTTGTGTACTTCCATGCCTGCTTAAACACCCCACGTTACCTCTTCCCCACCTTTCTACTCTCCTTACCTCTCCGGAAGCATTTGGAAGAATACATTTCCTCACTGGCTTGTTTATCCTGAATTTATATTGATTAATTTTTGACCAAACACTCTCAGGTTGTTGATCTGGGAAACCTAGAAAGTCGAAAAAGGTGTTGAGATTCCTTATCAGTGCCTTTGATAGCATTTTACAGCTAAATAGTCTTGGGGCCACAGGTTATGACCCGACCTTTTGGGGAAGATAAGTACTAGATCAGCGGAAGATTGAACTTCTCTCTCAACCTGTACTTGTGATTTGTTATATTGCAGGGAGAAAATATCAGATACACAGAAAGACTGGAAGTTCTTTGAGGTGAGTCACTTAAGTTTTAGGGCTTTTCTCTGTGATATGAAACATGATGTATAGCAATAAACAGTAGTTGTTTGTCAGGCACTTACTTTTAGTTAATGTCCTTTCTGAAAAGGATGTAACAAGCTATATACTACACCTTAAATTTTTGGTCTGGTTTCCCTCCTGCAAAGGTGAGTACGTGTATAATTTTGTACTGCGTTTCAGGAATACTGAGAAATTGGGTCACCTGGGTTTGCCTCTGCTTGGCAGTGTTATTCAGACAGGTGGGAGTTTTCCAGTTCACAGCCGGGGATTGTGATTCTCGTCCGCGTTTTGTTGTAGTCCTTTTACACTTTCTGCACATACGTGGCTTGGATTGTCTTCCGACGTCAACACTTCACAGAGATTGAGGAGGAGATAGGGAGGCTCTTTCGTACCAATATGTTCAACATTCCCCGAAGGAAGCGCGAAGATAAAGAATCTGGAGGGGAGAAGAAACGCATGACTTTAGTAGAATTCAGGTATGACCTTTTGCCTTTCCTAAGCTCAAGGACATTTCTAGAAAACGGGATCGTGTGACCTAAATGTCACCTCGTTCCCCCCACAGGAGAATGATGGCAAAACGCCCCGCGATTAAAACAGCCATTAACATGCGCTCTCCGGTCATGTCCACTCTGCTGCCGTCGCTCCGAGAAAAAGCTCAGAATGTCTTTGAGAAAAAGTATCATCAAGCAGGTGTCAAACTCCCAGCCCAGATGCAAGAGGAGGTGGAAAGTCTGTACTCTGTGCCCATGCCAGTGTAAGTGGACCAGGGAGAGAGACAGGAGAGGCCTGAGTGTGGCCTCCCAGGGGGGCTGGGGAAGGGCAGTGACGCGGGCACCATACCTCTGCCGCAGTGTTGAGCCAGGGTGACAGCCGCCCAGCTTCCCGCCTCCACCCCGCTCCTCTCCCTGTTTCCCTTCCAAAACAGCACGAGGTACACCCATCTAGCCCAGAAAGTTATGCCAGGTTCCAAACAGTTCTAGTCTGGAGGGGTGAGTAAAAGATTTTTTTTTAAAGGCTGATGTTCTTCTATGAGAAGAATCATCTTTGGGAAATGTGGGAAGGGGCCAGTACAAAATCTTGCTATGGATTGAGTTTTGGACTCATATGTAAGACCATAGTGATGGTTCATGGAAACAGGAAAAACTTTTAAAAAAAAGAGTCTTAGCTTTAGTGTCCACACACACACACACACTCACACTCACACACAACCACAGTCACAACCGCCCACCTCAGTCTTTGGCCTCCGTGCTTCAGCTATACCAATAATTCTTTTCACAGAGTTGGCATCTTGGGGGAGCCTCGGTGTATGTTCAACCCCCACACCCTCCTCCCCCTTGAAATAGAAGAAAATGTGAAACCGTCTGGGAAACATCCTTCCCTGGTAGAAAGAAATAACATAAAGATTCAGCATACGCTGGACTTAGTCATGAAGGCACTGTCCTCTCAGACGTGGCCTAAATAATCTGGTACATTCCATTTCTGTAATTAAGTACCTGTATTTGAAGTAAACTGCTTTGACTTAATCACTTTATATAGGACTAATATTTGTTATTAGTAAGCTTTTAAAATTGTTCAAATTATTTTGTTAAAAGTTCAGCAGTAGACTATTAAATAATTCTAGAAAGCTCTTGAAAAGCTCATTTTCCTATTTTTAGTGGTTTGCTTTGTTATTTATTTTATTGATTCTATGTGACTACTTAGGGTAATGTATTAGAACATTGAGCTGGTGTTCTAGTGTACTAGTGAAGAAATATTCTGTTATTCATTTCTAAGTTGATTTTTGACTTATGAGAAGAGCATCTTTGGTATACATGGAAACAGAATTTCATAGTCAAAAGGGCAATTTAAGACTTTTTAGGCCGGGCGCGGTGGCTCACGCCTGTAATCCTAGCACTCTGGGAGGCCGAGGCGGGTGGATCGCTCAAGGTCAGGAGTTCGAGACCAGCCTGAGCGAGACCCCGTCTCTACTAAAAATAGAAAGACATTATATGGACAACTAAAAATCTATATAAAAAAAATTAGCCGGGCATAGTGGCGCATGCCTGTAGTCCCAGCTACTTGGGAGGCTGAGGCAGTAGGATTGCTTAAGCCGAGGAGTCTGAGGTTGCTGTGAGCTAAGCTGACGCCACGGCACTCACTCTAGCCTGGGCAACAAAGTGAGACTCTGTCTCAACAAAAAAAAAAAAAAAAAAATAAGACTTTTTAATATTAAATCTCTTTCTATGGCTATATTATTATTGGCATTGGGATATAAAGTGTATCTAATTCATTTAAAAGCCTTTTAACATATATGTTTCATTCATTCTTTAATTTATTCATTTAACAACAGATATGTATTGAGCCCCCATTCCATACAAAGCCTTGTGCTAGGATAGCAAGAAAAGATCAAGACAAAGACTATCCTCCAGGTCTGTGTAATAGAAAGGATAAATAAAATAATACATCATCACAATACAGTATCGAATAGGTTAGAGGCCATAAAAGAGGTAAACACAAAGTGCCCTGAGAAGACAGAGCCATGGGACCATCACTTCCGAGGGGACCAGGAGAGTTCTGATTTGGATTTGGCTTCTGAGGGTCTTGGGTGGCACTGAAGGGAGACCTGCAGTCAGTGGAAGAACATGTCAAGGGCGCCGAGATGAGAAAGTGTGCCCTGTGACTAGGAATGTCAAGTGCATGGTGTATGTAACAGGGAGCCATAGACGGGCAGGCAGGAAAGATCAGCTGAGCCCTGAATGTCCAGCTAGGGAGTAAGTTGGACGTTATTTGGTAGTCAGTGAAGATTAGGAATTGCTAACAAAACCAGTTCATGGCCGGACACAGTGGCTCACGCCTGTAATCCTAGCACTCTTGGGAGGCCAAGACAGGAAGATTGCTTGAGGTCAGAAGTTTGAGACCAGCCTGAGCAAGAGTGAGATCCCATCTCTACTAAAAATAGAAAAAAACCAGGCATGGTGGTGCATGCCTGTAGTCCCAGCTACCGGGGAGGCTGAGGCAGGAGGATCGCTTGAGCCCAGGACTTTGAGGTTGCTGTGAGCTAGGCTGACGGCACTCTAGCCCAGGTGACAGAGCAAGACTCCGTCTCAAAAACAAAACAAAACAAAAAAACCAAAACCAGTTCAGTAGATGGAATACAGAGCTGCTGATAATATATCATTTTTAAAGTCCTATACTGGGATGGAATTTAGTCATTTCAAACAATGGACTGAATTTGCCTTTCCGTGGCCACAGGTTTATCTCAGACTTCACAATCCTCCTTTTGGCATTCAGCCTCATAGAAAATCCTGGACACCTTTCCCAGCCTTGACACCAAGGGCAGAGGAACACCAGTTCCAGCCTGTGGATGTGGGCAGCGTCTGTCAAACATGCACTCTGCCTTCCTCCCTCACCCGTCATCATCCAGGTCAACTCCTGTCCCAACTCTTGCTAACACAGAAAGGTTTTCATCCAAATCCTGGACTGTCAGCTAATCCTGCTTGGACTTTTTATTTATGTGGAGAAATTTGTTATAACGCACTGTCATAACAAATTTTTATCTACACTATGTTAACATGAGTTTTTTTTTTTTTTGGTTTTGGTTCTCTATAAGTATTTTTACAAAAGAAAGCCTGGGAACTGTGAAACTTTTATAACTACCTTTATTAGGCTTTTCTCTCTCTGCTTTCTGAACTATGAGGCTTTGGTGTGCTTCATTTATTCATTCGTTTATTCATTTTTTCCCTCTACAATTACTATGTCCCTACTCTGTGCTCGGTGCTATGTCAGGTGCTGGGAATTCCGTGCAAACAGAACATAGCCCACTCTGTCCTGGAGCTGACAGTCTTGGGGGAAACAGGGATGGAACATACTCAGATCATGGACCAAGTGCATGGTGATGAGTGCTACAGAAGGGAAGGGAATGCTGTCAGAGTGTGCAGCCAGAGACCTGCCACTGTGTAGGGGACTTTCAGGGGGAGGGGAGGTCATCCCTAAGGGACTGACATTTAAATCTGAGGCCTGAAGACACTTAGGAGCTGGAGAGGTGGGAAGTGAGGACGGGAATGTTCCCGGCTGTCTTCATTGTCTATTGCTGCATAACAAATTACCCCAAACCGGGTGGCTTAAAACAGCAACATTTATTATCTCAGTTTCTGTGAGTCAGGAGTCTGGGTGCAGTTAGCTGAACCCTCTGACTCAGGGTCTCCTACAAGGCTTCAAACAAAGTGTCAACCAGGGCTGAAGTCATCTACAGGCTCAATTGGGGGTTGATTTGCTTTCAGTATGATTCAAGTGGTTGTTGGCAAGATCCATTTCCTTAAGTGCTGTTGGACTGAGGCCTTAGCTCCTCATGAGCTGTTGGCTCAAGGCCTTCCTCAGGTCCTCAAGGCCACCTGAGCCCCTCCACAAGCATCGCACAGCATGGCAGTTGACTTCGTCAGAGTGAGCAAGTGAGAGAGGGAGAGAAAGTATGCGAGAAAGACAGAAGTTACAATCACAACCTAATATTTGAATTGCTGTTCCATCACTTCTGCTCTATTCCATTCATTAGAAGCAAGTCACAAGGTCCAGTCCACACTCAAGGGGAGGGGACCACACAGGCCGGTGAATACAGGAGGTGAGGATGATTGGCGGGGGGGGGGGGGGGGGGGGTCCCTGCCACACTGGCAGAGGAAACGTAAGTGAGAGCCTTGAGGCTGGAAGCAGAGCTCCTTCAGGTTGCTGAGATAAGGCCCTTGCAGGTGTAGAGGACAGGTAGAAGGGTGAGATGTGGCTGGAGGGCAGGCAACAGTTCCATTGTGGAAGATTTTAAAGTATATGAAGGGCGGACGCGGTGGCTCACGCCTGTAATCCTAGCACTCGGGGAGGCCTAGGCGGGAGGATCACTCGAGGTCAGGAGTTCGAGACCAGTCCGAGCAAGAGTGAGACCCCATCTCTACTAAAAAATAGAAAGAAATTATCTGGACAACGAAAAATATATAGAAAAAAATTAGCCGGGCATGGTGGCACACGCCTGTAGTCCCAGCTACTCGGGAGGCTGAGGCAGAAGGATCGCTTAAGCCCAGAAGTTTGAGGTTGCTGTGAGCGAGGCTGACGCCATGACACTCTAGCCCGGGCAACAGAGGCAGACTCTGTCTCCAAAAAAAAAAAAAAAAATTATATGAAGGGTACACTTAAGGACAATGGGGGTTGTCACAATGTGATTATGCAGTTTGTGCCTGGCACAAAGTCTTCATAAACTACTAGGATATGATTTCGGGTTGACATGTGAGGATTGCACCCTCTTCCCCAACTGCTTCACTTTGCAACAAGTGTAGACCAAAGCACGTGTGGGAATGCTAAAAAAACACATCCTCAAGAAAAAGAAAATAACAAAATGTGGTAAATCTTCTACGTGCTCAGACAACTCAACTTCAGACTGTGCCAGCGGCGGGGCGATGAGGCCTCACGTGGCTGTGGCCGCGGGTCTGCAGCCGCTTCCTACCTCGGGGGAGTGTGTTCCTTCGTGTGGCTTCTCTAAGCCACTGACTCTGTGTAACCGCGCTGGATGCTACCCAAACGCTGTTGCTTCACTTGGGAATAATTACCTCCTCCCCCATACTCACCCTTTCCCCTTCACACACATCCTTTAATACACGCTGACAATCACACACTGATGCAGACACAAAGCGAGCATTTGCTTAAGGACTCCAGAGTCTTGTGTCATTGCATACAAAGAATAAAATGGAGGATCACTTGAGCCCAGGAGTTTGAGGTTGCAGTGAGCTTTGATAACACCACTGCACTCTAGTTTGGGCAACAGAGTGAGACCCTGTCTCAAAAGAACAAAACAAAACAAAACAAAACTATTGTGTGGATTTTTAGAACTAGACTATTTTTTTCCCCAATACGTCTCACAGCAAACCAGGAAGAGTGGTGGTTATAGATGCTGGTTTTTCAAGGTGGGACCCTGAGGTTCAGAGCTGTTGTTACCAGCCTAGAATTGTAAGTTTATCTTACTAAATCACTGGGTTACTGATTCACAAACAAATTTTATTATGGATCTGCTGCACTAAGCCCTGAGAATACCCCCTATGACTAGGCAGACATGGTCCAGGCCCTTCTGGAGGCATGAGAGGGAGCTGACAGGGACCAGGTGATTTGTACTTTGTAGGTGTGTAGGATGTTGGGATTTTACACCAATTAAGTTGAGAATCAGATGGAGGGTTTTAGGCAAAAGAGTGACATGATCCAATTTATGGTTTAAAGGATTACTCTGGCTACTGTGTGGAAAATGGGCTGAGGACGAGGGAAGTGGATAACGGAGTGGAGGCTGGGAGATCAGTTAGAGACTGCAGAGGAGGTTGAGGAGAAGGGAGATGGGCATGGATTCTGGAGAAGGTAGAGTTGATAAGATTTGCTGCTAAGAAACAGGGGATGAGAAAAGATAAAGCATAACTTTCAACTTTTTGGCCCAAGCAATGGAGTATTCAGTGTTGCTATAAAGTGGGTAAGGAACAGGCTGAGGGGGAAAATCCTGAGTTCTGTTTTGGACTGATAAGTTTGAGATGCCAATTAGTCACCCAAGTAGGATGAGTGGGTCTTTGTATAGATCTGGAGTTGTGGGAAGAGATTACAGCTGGGAATGTAGATTTGGATGTAACTGGCCATGGGACTGGACAAGATTACCCAAGAAGAGAAAGCAGACAGAAGCCAAAGGACCCGGCCCTAGAGCACTCCACATGCTAGGAGGGGCAGAGAGGAAGCGAGCAAAACGCACCAAATCCCTCATGTGCTCCAACAACAGGAATCAACTGCAGAATGTGCCAACTTCCAAGGCAAGAAGAAAACCAAGAGCATGAGGAGTCATGGAAGAAAAAAAGTGTCATGAAGTAGGAAGTGGGCAGCTAGGTAGAAATGCTGTAGGGAGAACTAGTAAGATGAGAACAGAAGTGACCATCAGATTTGGCTACGTGGAGGTTGACTTTGCAGGCTTGTAAGTGTGGAGCCCTTTTGAAATGGGTCGGGTAGAGAAAGGCAGGCGAGAAGGTGGAGACTAAGACTTTGGACAAAGCATAACATATTCATGTCAAATGGAAACACTACACTTTCTGAATGGCTAATGTGAGATCCTTCCATATCGGCACATTTAGATTTAATTCATTTTTAAAATGGATGTTTGATGTTCCATTACATGGATATAACCATAATCTATTTAACCAATTTAGGAAGGTTTTAAAAAATGGAGATGCCCTGCCCCCACCTCCCAACACCACCATTGCCATCATGTTGGAGATTCAGGGAGGGGCTGACCACATGCAGTTTCCAAAGCTCCCCAGGTGATTCTAATCGTCAGCCAGGTCTGGGATTTATTTGACATAAGCAGTACATCAGATCACGCTACCAATATTCGAGCAGACAAGAAGACCCAGAACTTCCTTTTTGAAAAAAGGCCTATCTTTACTTTTCTAGGAGACAAGATATAAGATAAATAATACAAAAACCTGTGTTTAAAAACTTCCAGTGCTTCAGTTTATAGTTGCCCTGGCTTGCTACCAGATTGTAATTTTTCTCTGCTAGGGAGTAACTAAAAGAAATGCCAGTCCAGGAACAGGATGGGGGACAGAGCCCTCTCAGCAGGTTCCAGATATCCAGGCCAAGCTTTTGCTTCCAAAGAACATTGCCGTCCCTCCTGTATTTAGAATAAATTCAATTCTGGTTATCCTCCAGGAATTGAGGCCAAACAGCAGTATTTCTTCAGATTTGGAAATGAATCTTGATTGTTTCTTCATAGACAGCATAAAACTCAGTAATCAACTACAGTTCTTGGAAAATATTAAAATGTGAACTCAGCTCACCACTCCCAGGCTGTCTGGAAGCCAGAAATGTATATTTATGGGAAAAGAGGTTTGTATAAATACTCTCTTCAGTGACCCACATGATAGAGTTGAGAACAAGCATCTTGTGTTTAGCGAATGATACCAAATTAGGTGGAGCTGCTAACATCGCAGACATTGAGAATTAATATGACCCTTTCAGATTGGCTGGGACAAACTACAAAAAAAAAAAAAAAAGATCCATACCACAAATACAAGATGAGAAATGGCTTATAAGAGCTATCATTTAAAAAAATGTTGTGTGTTGGCTAGGCTAAAAAAAAAAGAAAAGAAAAGAAAGGAAAAAATGTTGTGAGTTTTCAAAGTTAGCAATTGTGTCACAAGTACAAAATTAGTCAGCTACAGAGAACTACTAGGAAAACGAAAGAACACGATGCTGGAATATTAATGATGAAAAGACAGGCCAAACTCCAGAACCCTTTTCCCATGTCTGATGTTGGTCAGGCCTTACGTGGAGAACGCTTCTATCCAGTTTTGGGCTTTGTAACTTCGGAAGTCTCCCCCCCAAAATAAAGTGTATCCTGAAAAACGTGGGTGACTTAAGAGATGGGGGAGGGGAGATCTCATGGAGAAATTTTAAGCAAATTGGAATTATTTAAACTACAGAAGGAAAACTCAAAAACAGCTTAAACACTGTCTTCAAATACAGACAGTGCTGAGTATCTTTTTCTCTCTTCCACAAAGGACACACAACTGGAAATCAAGGGCTACATGTGGATAATTCTGGTTATGCTAGATCTTGCTTGAGGCAGATTGGTGTGCTGGGTGCGTCGGTGCCGTCCATGGTGTGTACAGAGCATGCACTCTGGAGCCAGACTGCCTGGGCTCACCTCCCAGCTCTGCCACTTACCACCTATGAGGCCTGGGGTAGGTTACTTAACCTCAAGCTGCCTCGGTTTCCCCATCCGAGAAGTGGGGAGGTCAATAGTGTCTGCCTCATAAGGTTGTAGGGAGGATGGTATGAGATGATATAGGCAAAGCCCCAAGGAGTGTGTGATTATTGGCTGATCACTAAGGATGGTGAAACTTCTAGAACAGGCCCTTGGAGAGGATCCTTGAGTCTGTTCCTAGACCTTTAAAAGACTGCCTCAAATTTATGGCTAAATTTGTAGTCCTAATTTGAGTCAACTCTGTCAAGAACACACACTGTCCATGTTAACATCTCACTGACACAATATTTGAGTCATAATTTGAAAAGGACCTCATTCTATCATTTTTTATATCGTAAAATTTGATATCACACCCAGCTGTGGCTGCCTTGTACACAGTACACATATTTCATCACATGGATTTCAAACCTGGACATGGTTCATGAGAATATTTGCTCCTTGGCCTTTTGATATTACAGAGGAATTAACAAATATTATTCATAACATACCATGGAATATATCCATGCCTGGATTTTGTGTTAGTGAGGGAGTTTAATGCAAATAATTCCATTTACTTCAACTAAACATTTTTGAGGACCTGTGCTAGGCCCTTAGAAAGACAAATGACTCCGTTCCTTACCTTTAGAGACCTCGCAGACCAAAAAGAAAAAGAAATAAAAATGGTTCATTTTGATATCACGTGATAGATGCCATATTTCAGATACAAATTGCTATGGAAGCCCAGAGGTTAATTGGTGGTTTTACCTGGGAAATCACTAAAGGCTTGTGGAAGCCCAGACACTTAAATGAGCCTTGAAGAAAGGCAGGGGAGAGGAGAGCATTTCTTGCAGTGAAGCAGAAAGGAGCTCTAGCGAGTGAGAGTTTCTGCTAAGCCCAGAGACGGGCACTCAGTATGGCTGGTGTGCCCAGCGTGGTGGCACAGGGAGAGGAGCCCACCAAGAGGAGGGGGGCCATTTACTGCCGGGGCCGACTGTGGCGGACTATTCTTCCTTCTTACTCATGTAAGTTATATGAACTCCGTCTTCCAGTAGAGGGAAAAAATCCACATTTCATAATCGTGGTGTTAGGGAAGTAATGCACCTTTTTATGTATCAGGAGTTGAACAAGCAGTAGATTTAGAGTCGGGTTCTAGGCCTGGGTTTAAATCCCAGCCCTGCCACTTAGGGGCTGCATTACCCTGGGGAGGCTGTTCATTGGCACTCAAGTTTTCCGAACGACTTAAAATGCCCGGCTCTGAGAGGACCCGGGTGAGGATGGTATGAGAGATTACGTTTGAAAGCAGCCAGCATAAAGTCGATGCTCTATTAACACTTGAGAGGTTTTCGTTACTGTTGCCATTGTTATTTTGCCTGAGTAGTGTTGGCATAGAGCTGTTCCCAGGTGAACGTTAACATGAAGTGGAATGTGTGGCAAGAAAAACTCCAAGGACGTGGGTTAAAGCTGTACCTTGTCCTTGCAGAGGATTTCAGAATACTAATCCTGCTCTGTGCGTGCACGTGTGTGTATTTCCAACCACTCTTACACATTTGGACCAAGACCCTTTTCTAAACAATAAAATAGTAAATCCCAGAGCAGGATGTCCTATCTATGATAAATGGAGTAGAAGGAAGCTCTTTCCTTGAAGCCGTTTCTAAGGGTTCTGATACTATCACCCCAAATCACAGAACTATGTTAGAGGTAGGCACTCATTCCAGTTTATTCTATGTTCTGAATTGGTGAAAGTTTAGAACACTTTGCAAGTAGCATTGGACAATTCGAGAAGTTCCCACCCCCTGAATGTTGTTACTAAGTTTTTCATGATAGGGAGAAATCAGAAAACAAGGAGGAGAAAGAGCTGAGGCCGAGGACACCAGATGTCCCAGCAGATTCAGGCTGAGAGGTGGTTAGAAGCTCTTCTAATAATTTCCCTTCAGGCAGCATGGTTGTTCTCTCGAGGTTGTTTTCCTAAATCTTATGGTAAACTAGCCTCTCCTGGGGTTAGAAGAAGGGCAGCCCAGCAGGCTCAGGATCTGAGGGCACAAAGCTGCATGCATGTTCCTGGGCCCATCTCTGGACACAGCAAACAGCCCCAGCATTATTAACAGGAAGTCATTCTTCTCAGAGCCGGCTGGGGAGAGGCAGCTGAATAAAGGGTGTTCAGTGCTTTCCTATGATACAAGGTCACGGCCTTTTTCGACAAGTCGTCCTTTGTCCATCCATAGCTAAATGATACCCGAGGCCCCAGGAGGAATAGTTGGTACCTGTCACAAGATACCACGCCCTCATCACATGCTTGTATCAGGTCCTAAAATGAGAATGCAGCCCTGCCCCTGACCTCTGGCCTACTCCCCTACTTTGGAGTCTGGTTTCACAGATGCCAAATTAAAACTTCATTGATTCAGCCGTTGGGATCACTGGAGCTGAACAAACTGAAGTTTTCCTTTGCAATACCTTTAGAGAAGGGTTTGGTAAATGAACAAAGTAAAATGTTAGAGGAGAGGGGGGTTTCACCCAATTAAAATAACAAAGGGGCCGGTGCGGTCACTCACACCTGTAATCCTAGCACTCTGGGAGGCAGAGGTGGGAGGATGGCTAGAGGCCAGGAGTTCAAGACCAGCCTGAGCAAGAGCGAGACCCCCATCTCTACTAAAAATAGAAAGAAATTATCTAGACAACTAAAAAATATATATATAAAAAAAATTAGCTGGGCATGGTGGCGCATGCCTGTAGTCCCAACCATTTGGGAAGCTGAGGCAGGAGAATCGCTTGAGCCCAGGAGTTTGAGGTTGCTGTGAGCTAGGTTGACGCCAGGGCACTCTAGCCCGGGGAACAGAGTGAGACTCTGTCTCAAAAAAAAAAACAAATGTACTAAAGAGACTTTAAGTAGGTTGATGTGTTAGCCCCTGGTGGCAGATAGGTTTTTTACTATGGCCAATCTCTGACTGATATAATGTTGAGAAAGATTATGCATTAAAAAAAAAAAAAGAAGGAAAAGAAAGAAAGTTTGTACCTGAGTTTATGTAGGAACAGCACTGTGATTGATTAGCGATGTCTGCTCTCAGCTGGAGAAGACACAGAAGGGGTAATAAATAGGCCAGGTATGTCCCTCCTTGGTGGTGCTCAAATCCCTTTTAGAAACACAGCTGTATAGAAAACAAATAAACAAACAAAATGAAAGCAAATAACATTAAGTAAGCATTTATTATATTCTGGACCTATGCTAGGTACTTCAAATAAACTTTTCATTTGATTCTCATAGTACTCTGGAATGTAGTAATGATCATCCCAATTTTACAAATGAAGAAATTGAGTCCTAAAGAGGTTAAGTTGACAAAGGCCATGCAGCCAGGTAGTGGTAGAGTCAAGTTCCAAATGCAGGTTTGGTTGGCGTCCAAGTTCATACTCTTTTTTTTTTTTTTTTGAGACAGAGTCTCACACTGTCGCCCAGGCTAAAGTGCCATGGCATCAACGTAACTCACAGCAACCTCCAACTCCTGGGCTCAAGCGATCTTCCTGCCTCACCCTCATGAGTAGCTGGGACTACAGGCACACGCCACCACACATGGCTAATTTTCTATTTTTAGTAGAGACAGGGTCTCACTCTTGCTCGGTCTGGTCTCAAACTCCTGAGCTCAAGTGGTCCTCCCGCCTTCGCCTCCCAGAGTGCTCGGATTATAGGCATGAGCCACCGCGCCCAGCTGAGTGGTGGTTTCTGCCCTTTATGTCTTCACCAGGTCCTCACCAGCTTGTAGTATAGAGACATTTTCTTGTATGTGCCTGTCCCCACAGTCCAGCTCTTTGCTTTTAGCACACACCCAGCATCTAGGGAATTCCTCCCTGGATCCAGAGAGGGTGTGTCTAGCAATGCATTCTTTCCAAAGCTCAGAAATGGGAGGATTCCATAGAATGTTCCATACAATATACATGTACTGTATATGTATTTGGCAGAGGAAAGGATGGTGTGTGAAAATGGCCACTTGTTTTTCATTTCCTAGTTTTGTACATTCAGCTTCTTCCAGAGAGGGTTGGAGCTTCATTTGAGATCTGTAGAGACGCTATCTCTAGTCTCCCCTGAGATCTTCAGGGGATTATCCTCAAGTTTCTGACCCTTTCCAGTAGAAGCATCCAAAGCCACTCGCTAGACAGACTGAAATGATAGAATCCTTCTCGTTGAACCAAAATGCCACAGATAATCTCTTGGTAATATGTATTGTCAATGGAAAAAAAGAGACCAAACTCTGTAAAATAATTTTAAAGAGATTTACTCTGAGCCAAATTTGAGGACCATGACCCAGAGCCACGCCCAAGAGGCCTTGAATAAGTGGACTCTCTATGATTGGTTTACGGTTTGGTTTTATATATTTCAGGGAGACAGGGGTTACAGGTAAAGTCATAAATCGATATGTGGGAGGCATACATTGGTTTGGCCTGAAGAGGTGGGCCATCTCGAAGGCGGGGGTGGGGGCTGGGGGAGTGGGGTGGGGGAGAGGTGTTGTGCTCACGGGTTATAGGTGAATTTAAAGATTCTTTGGCTTGTAATTGGTTAAACATTAAACACATGAAGTTTTATCTAAAGGTTTGGGATGTTTTAACATAAGGAGCTGTTTATCAGAGATAAGCCACCTGACATAATTTGTTGTGTAAATTTAGGACCTACAGGGTTGTCTTGCATACCCTTAGGCCTGTTAATGGATTACAAAGGATGTCCCCAAGAAGGGAGGGGGGCAGAGGAGGCATGTCTGACCTCCTTCCTCCTGTCAGGCAATTTAGTTTTAGATATTCCTTTGGCGAGGGGCTCCATTCAGTCAGCCAGTGACGGGGTGAGCCTTAAAATTTTATTTTAGTTCACAGTACCAAGAGCTGTAGAACAGTTCATATTCCATTATAATCCTTTTTATGTGTGTGAAGATAGCTTAAATATATATATATATATATATATATATATATATTTTATTTCAAGATGCAGTTTAATCCAGGAAGATGGACTTTAAAAAATGTGGATGGCTAGCTAGTTAGCTAGTTGGTTGGAAAGTTATACCCCAAAATGTTAACAATGGTTTTCTCAAGGTGATGAAATTATAGATGATTTGTTTTCTTTTTGCTTATCTGAATTTTTCTACCAAAAGACAGAATTACTTGGATAATCCATCCTAGGAAAATAACCATTTATTCTGACAAAGGTGTTTTAACAGCCTTATTTATGGAGAAAACTACAAACAACCTAAATGTTCAACAACAGGGAATTTTACTTGACTAAAGTACGGTTCATCCACATAATGAGATATAATGCATCCACAAAAATGACATTTATGAAGAATGTTTAATATCATGGGGAACACTCATGATCTAAGGTTAAATTTAAAATATAGAATTTAGAGCTATATATAATGACACACTCAATAGAATGGCTAAAATTAAAAAGACTGACCATAGCAAGTGTTGGTGAGGATGTGGAGGTACTGGAACACTCATACATGATGGGCGGGACTGTAAAATGGTACAACCACTTTGAAAAACAATTGAACATTTCATATATACATAAAATTTAAATGTATATATACCTTATGATCCAGCAACTCCACTGCTAGGTATTTAGTCAAGAGAAATGAAGACATGTCCACACAAAGACTTGTCCATAGTAGCTTGATTCATAATTGCTCCAAACAGGAAACAACCCAAATGTCCATCAACAGGTGAATGGATGAACTGTGGAGTAGGCGTACAATGGAATGCAACTGAGTAATCATGAGGAATGATCCACTTACACCTGAAATAACATGGATGAACCTCAAAAAATTATGCTGAATGACAGAAGCAGACAAAAAAGGAATGCATATTATATGTGTCCATTTATATGAAACACTAGAAAACCAAATCTAATCTCTGGTACCAGAAAGCTGAGCAGTGGTTGCCCTGAGCTGGGGATTGAGGGAATTGACTGAGATAGTATGCAAGAGAAATTTGGGGGGTAATGGAAATAGTCTATATCTTGATTGTGGTAGTGATTCTATAAGTGTATAAAGAAATATTTTTTGCCACTACTCGCAATGTAACTAAAGAAAAGCTGTTTATTATATGTGTATGTATATATATGCTATAGTTTGGATATTTGTTCCTCCAAACCTCATGTTGTGGAGGTGGGCCCTAATGGGAGGTGTTTGGGTCAAGGGGGTGGATCCCTCATGAATGGCTTGGTGCTGTCGTCCAGGTAACGAGTGAGTTCTTGCTCCATTAGTTCCCAGGAGAGCTGGTTATTAAGAAGAGCCTGGCACCTCCCTCCCCTCTCTCTCTTGCTTCCTGTCTTGCCATGTGATCTCTACACATGCCACCTCCCCTTCACCTTCCTCCACGAGTGGAAGCAGCCTGAGGCCCTCCCCAGAAGCAGATGCTGGTGCCACATTTCTTGTACAGTCTGCAGAACCATGAGCCAAAAAAAATATTTTCCTTATAAATTACCCAGGCTCAGGTATTCATTTATAGTAAAATCAACAAGACAATATACATTTATACATATATACAGATATGTACACATGTTTATATATACATATATACATATACCATGGGATCTCAATTTTAAAAATAAAAAGGGGGGCAGAGGCTGGGAATGGTGGCTCACGCCTGTAATCCTAGCACTTTGGGAGGCCAAGGTGGGAGGATAGCTTGAGCTCAGGAGTTTAATACCAGCCTGAGCAAGAGTGAGATACCATCTCTACAAAAAAAAAATAGAAAAATTAGCTGGGCATGCTGGTGTGTGCCAGTAGTCCCAGCTACTCGGGAGGCTGAAGCAAGAGGACCACCTCACCACCTCCTCACCCCAGCATGTGTGCTAGCCAGTCACAGGGGCATAAGGAAACGGACACCCTGGAGTAACGCTCCATGGGGTAGATGACACCAGGAAGGAGTCCTTTTCAGAGGCACATTCCCAAAGCTGGCATCCCCCATGGCCATCTCCTTCCTGGAGCTCCAAAATGGCGGGGACCACAACTTCTTCTTTGGTACCGCCCCCTCTGATAGCTGCTATATGTGAAGGTAACCAATGACTAACTTTACTGAATGAGGTCATTTTTTAAAAAAAAAATTGATTTGGTGGGGCAAAGGGAAAGGAGCCATTTCTTTTGACAGAGGGTGCTGAGGCCAAGGCCAAGGGACTGTGACCCTAAACAGGGTTTAGCAATCTTCAGATGTTCCTGTGTGGTCTTTGGGAATGATCATGACACGGGGCAAACCATTCTCTGCCCCAAATCCGAGCAGGTGCTTCCTCACCCACTTCTTGCCCTCTGCCTCCAGAGAGATCCAGGAGATCCACTTTCACCCGGACTGCTCCACTGCTGCAGCACGCTCCATGGCTTGGCTCGCCATTCATGAGGAATTTGCCATTCTGGTTGAAACCTGGCCCATCTTGCTCAAACGATCTTCACAGTGGCTTGCTTTGTGTTTCCAAACCATGCTCTTTGGCTTTATTCTAAGTTCTCCACGTTGAGAAGAGAGCTAAGAAAACCTGGCATTGCTGTTCCTTGTAGACCTGCCACCCACCGCAGGAAATGGATGTGGCACTGAGAAACCAGGCTGGCCCTGCCCACAACACGTAATTACTGGTTTTACTATTTGGATGGTCCAACTCAGTGCCAGGTCTCTAGTTCTTGTAGGAGCCAGGACATAATCCCCTGTCCTTTCTTCTAAAGCAAACCCAGGGAGCCTTTATTCTCTGGGCTGATTCTCTTTGATGAGGTTTTCCTGGGCCTGCTGGACAGCTTTCTTCACCCTCCTCTGTGTCTAATTACTGCCCACACCCGCTCCCATCTGTTGTGGTTTCTGAGCTAGGAATGGAAGTGTAGTTGGATGTTTTATCATCGCTTTGGAACATGAACCTGGAAAAGGACAACCTTCCCTGTAGTTTCCACTCCTCTGGAGTTCTGTTCAGTCTCAGTTTTTGTTGAAACAGCACATCAGGCAAAGAACAGACAAGGTACATATAGTGCCACCTACCTCCCTGTCTTATCAGGAAAGTAAATCAAATGATGGAGCAAGTTTCCATTTTAATCATCCATCAATCAACAGGGAAACAAATGTTTACCACACACCCGTGAACATGCCAAGAGGCTGTGGGAGGGTCACGGAGGTGAAGGCCTGCCCGCTGCCCCAGTGAGTTCAGCACCTAGAGCATGCAGTCAGAACGTGTTCTCCGCATAGACCCATGTGGCCAGTAAGGAACAGAGCAGCTCTCAACCTGGGGAAGACACACAGCAACACGAAAGTAAATTTGTTGCGTTTACAGTGGCAGCTCTTCAAACTCAGAGCAACTTGATGCCACTGTGGACGGCGCTGGGGGCGGGGGGCAGGGGGACTCAGTAAAGGGGAACTAGGAGAGGAGATATTTGAACTGAACCTTTGAACCTTAAAAATCAGGGAAGAGGTATTTAGGTGGCTAGGGAGGGAAGACCCAAAGCTGTCCTACACTTCAGGAAAGTGACGCTGTGGTCCTTTCCTTTCCTTTGGAATTCTTCCTGCCTTTCTCCTTCAGCAGGTACAGCCAAGTAAGAGAACCCTGTTAGTCTGCAGGCCTACCCCTAAATCGAGAGATGATCTGGACTCCTGAAGATAAAGAAGTCCCTAAATCCCAGCTCCCCAAGTAACACAATCCATGCATATATAGTCACTGAAGGAAGAATAGCTAATTTCAGAAGCTGGGGTGGTGTTGGGGGGATGGGACAGAGGGAGACACCACTGATTGCCCAAGGCAAGTCGGGGTGGAAGTGAGGGGGTGGGGAAGACCCCAGAGAGAGCTGCGGAAGATCTGTGCCGAGACTGTCATGTGGTTGAGGTCAGAAGAACAGACCACTGTTTGTCTTGTAGGCAGAGAGGCAAATGGAAGGAAAGAGTCAAGAGCTGATTTAATCTACCCTCTGAATTCTGTGTCAAGCCTTTGTAATCCAATGGCAAGATTCTCCTTCCCACATGGTCTAGTAGTTGGAGGACGAGGGGGGGGTGGGGAGTGGGGGGGGGACTCTCTTTGAGGCAGCAGACCCTCCCTGCCCTCCCTTCCACAGCTGCAAGGGATTTCATAGTTTAAAGCCTGTGCATAGAGGGAAAATAACAGGAAGGACCTGTGTGGTGAGTTCTGTGACCTTCGGTCCCTGGTCAGTCTCTCAGCCTTTGTGATCTTTCCTTGCATTTGACCTGGGGTGTCCCAGTCGCTGCCAACCCGGAGCCGGCCCTCACCTTAGCTTGCCGGCTTCCCCTCCCCGTACTACTGGCTGCTCTTTCTCTTTTTAATCCCCATGCTGACAGCAGCCCAGGCAAGGCTGGGGCGTGCTGGGCCTGCCCAGGCTGTTCCCCTGGGTCGGGAGCAGGGAGGAGGAGGCAGCCCAGCGTGACCTGCGCGGGGAGGGCCTCCGCCTGAATCAGAAGGGCTGCTCAGGAGAATGTGCACCTGAGACAGCCGCCCTGGGACTGTCAACCTGCCTGCGAGCTGGGAGCCACTGTATTTTGGTTTTAGTGTGGGAATAGCTTTTTATTTATATCTGTGTATTTATTTGTTTGGAATGTAGCTCTAAGAGAGCACGTCTGCCCTCTTCACCACTCTCTCCCCAACAAGAGGCATCGTAATGGCACTGCCAGGGGGAGGTGCCCCGTGAAGCTTTCTTGAATGAGAAGAGGACAAGGGGGGGTTGCTGTTTTATTTACTGCTGTATCCTTGGTGCTTGTCACATAGTAGGCACTAAATAAATAGTAATATTTGTTTTTTGTTTTTTAAATTTTATTTGAGACAGAGTCTTGCTCTGTTGCCTGGGCTAGACTGCCGTGGCATCAGCCTAGCTCACAGCAACCTCAAACTCCTGGGCTCAAGCGATCCTCTTGCCTCAGCCTCCTGAGTAGCTGGGGCTACAGGCATGCGCCACCATGCCCGGCTCATTTTTCTATATATATTTTTAGTTGTCCATATGATTTCTTTCTATTTTTAGTAGAGACGGAGTCTTGCTTTTGCTCAGGTTGGTCTCGAACTCCTGAGCTCAAACAATCCGCCCGCCTCGGCCTCCCAGAGTGCTAGCATTACAGGCGTGAGCCACCGCGCCCGGCCAATATTAATATTTGGTTATTGAATTAAGTACAAGTTTACCTTGATCCAGGCTAGAAACCTTTTTAAAAAGTTGCAATCCGGGGAAACCATGGCAAAAATTTTGCAGAGCCCAATTCAAGATCACTCCATCCATTTAACATTTACTGAGTGCCTACTGTATGCCAGGCACAATGATAGATGCTTGGGATGCAGAAATGAATCAGAAATGATCCCTGTCTTCAAGAGGGTCACAGGAGAATTTAAACAAATGAGAGGCTAAAAACTGTGGCAGGAGTTGGGCAGAATCAGAGAGGGAGTCTAGGGAAGTGGATAAAACATGGGCCCCGGCCTCAGACAGATTGAGATTTAAGCATTTCTCTAAGCCTAAATTTTCTTATCTGTAACAGGGAGATGATGGTCATTTCTGTTTGTCACAGGGTGGTTGTGAGGATTAAATAGCTAACGCACGAAGCTCGCTCTACACAGGGCACGGCATGCAGAGAACACAGTAAACACAAGGGGGTTGCAAAGGAAGAGCAGAGTGTCACATGCAGAGGCAGTGGTCACAGAAGATTTCTCAGAGGAGGGACCCAAGCTAAGTGTTCAAGGATGAGTGGGTGTTGGTCACGTAGGCAGAGAGGAGAGTGTGTTAGATGGGGTGATGATAAGGACTGGCCCAGCAGATGAAGGAGCCCCAGGAGGCCACGGGGGTTGCTCAATGCAGAAGCCATGATCACCTGCACCCCCCCCCACACAGATTACACAACCTTTGGAGGTTCCTGCTCTTCTCCATGGGACCCCTGTGGCGTCATCTATGCATTTAGAGCCTTCCCAAGGCACTGCACTGCCCCTAGGCCGTGCTTCAGGTACATCCTAAGCACACAGAAGATGCCCACCCAGTTAGCAATTGAGGATGACCATTTGTGAGTTGTCCGTCTGCATGAGAGAAGGGTCAAAAACCACCTTGGTGCAAGGCTCTGTTCTGAGCACTTTACCTATATTAACTCATTTAAACCTTGCAACAAGCCAATGAGGTAGGTACTATTATTTACTCCATTTCATAATTGGGAAAACAAAGGCACAGAGAGGTTAGGCAGTTTGCATGAGGTCACACAGCTAGGAAATGATGAAGGCAGTCTAGTCCCGAGGTGGGGCTCCTAGTCAGCATGCTACGTTAGGGGCGTGATAAGGGATAGAGAATCACAGTCTTTACTGTTTCTGTGGTGTAAAAACCACTTCAAGTGTTTTGTCAGGAGTATTGGAGACCTATGTACAGCTAAACCTTTTCAGTTCTAGGGTCCTGGAGACTGCAAATCTGATGACTGTGTGAACATTCTTCCCAGAAAAACTCGGAGCTGCAAGTGTAAAACTGGGTCCCCTGCAGCCTGTCCATAGGCCCATTGCAGGCCTGTGAACTTGAGGTTCATGGGTCCAAGATTTCCAGTTTGGCCTGGAGATGGGAACGGAGGAGGAAGGTGGGTTCCTGGGGAGGACCAAGCAGGAGGCAGACTGGTTCTGGGTCAGGGCCAGGCTCAGCTGAACACAGGCAATGTGCCGGTCGGGGCGGCCGCCACTGCTTGCTGCCCAGCTCAGAGCTTAGTACTTCAGAGATGAATGTACTCACTTCAAACGCTGAATCATCCGTTGCTATTTCTTTACATATTTTTGCAAGAAAGAAGGCTTTATTTGGAATGATTCGCCAGCATCTTATAAATCAAGAGACACACAAAACAGACTTAACAGGAGCTACAGAAACTTACAGAGACACAAGAGCTATAAAAATAAACTATTTGCAATGTCCCCATGGCAAGGCATGTAAACTCAAATTCAGAGAAAAGAACAAAACCAACTAACTTTTTAAGAGAGTTTAGAAATCTAGCTAATATAATGCATAGCTATTTTCTTTTTTAAAACAAATGAATCAAGGCAATATATGAATAGGATCAAAAAGTAAAATATTTGGAAAGTCTAGTATTGAAAACCAACAGCTGCTTCTCTCCCCACCTTACGTCCCAAACCCTAAGGGTAGATACTTTTACTTGTTCTGTTTTTACTGCTTCTGGGAGCTACCTCCTATCTCTAAATAATATGCTTAACTTCTGTTGTTCTCTTATAGACAAGGATTTAGATATGTCACCATCACTGTGACCACCCTCCTCACATTTCTTTATAGTTAAATTACTATTTTTCCCTCCATTGCATTGGTTAACACTGTAACTTTGAACTCAGTTGGCCCTCTGTATCCATGGGTTCCACATCCGTGGATTCAACCAACCACGGATTGGAAAATATGTGAGAAAAAAGATGGCATCTGTACTGAACATGTATACACTTATTTTTCTTGTCATTATTCCCTAAACAATATGGTATAGTAACTATTTACATAGCATTTACATTGTATTAGGTATTATAAGTAATCTAGAGATGATTTAAAGTATAAAGGATGATATGCATAGGTCATATGCAAACGCTGCCCAATTTTATATCAGGGACTTGAGCACCAATGGATTTTGGCATCCACGGGGGAGGGGGTGGTCCTGGAACCAATCTCCCATGGATACCAAGGGACAACTGTATATACATTAATAATATATATTAATATAATATGTTACATAACATATATTAATATATATTAATAACACTTAATATCATTAATATATATTAATAATACTTAAGTCTCTATGTTTTACTCATTCAACTTTTGATAATCTCTCTTGTTTCCGTACTGTGCAGGTGAGAAAATGAAGGCCTAGAAACATCATCCTTGCCCAAGGCCACATAGTTGGTAAACCATAGAGCTGGATATAAGCCCAGGTCAGCCCCCACACCCCCAAACTATAAATGCTGTGGTCCCTGAGACATTTTTGCCTGGCACTTATCACCTGCTATTTTTACACCTGTTACTATGCAAAGAGAGCAGCCCAAGGACTCAGCCCTGCTGGCAAATACCATATTAGCTAGTGGAGGAGGGGCGTTTGCAGAATGGATTGCAGAGGACTGTGGCTCAGTCCTAGAGATCCAGGTCCATTTGAATTCCCTCATTCTCTTGCTGCCGTGAAGCAGGATTAAAAGAGTTACTCCAGGGTATTTTATAGGAACAGGGGTTATTAGGTGGAAACCTGCTCAGAGGTTCACAGTTCAGCACTGTTATTCAATAGCGGCAAAGAACGACAAAGGTATGGAGGTGAGCAGCTATTTGTTTAGGGTCCCACCCCAACTCTAGGAAGACGTGACAGGTCTCATTGGTTTCACACTCACTGGGAGTCTCCCTCCTCTATGGAACTGTGGAAGATTGGACTTGTTCTCATCACTCTTTGTTGGTTTAAATCCCAGATCAAACCTGAGCACAGCTGATAATAGTTGTTTCTCAAGCTTTTTCAGTTGATCTACTATTTTATCAGAATATACGCCCAAGGCCCATGTCAGCGTCTATGCAATGGTGTGCTGGTAAACAACTGGCTGCCCTTACAGTGTGGGGCTGATATGTAGCATTTGCCAATTTCCATGGTGTAAATACTCCCACTACAGTTGATTTCAAGCTACTGATCTGACTTCACTGAACATGGAATTGGGAAGAGATGCACAGTAGCAATTCATTATAAAGTATTTCCATCATACGAATGGAATAGATATAAATAACCTGAAAAGCATAGGTAATGGTAAAATATAATAACTAGGAAGTGACGATTTTGAGTATTACTTTTTTAAAAATATCATTCATTTGATTATGTTTATAATTTGATTTTTAATAATGGTTATGTTTAACCACTCACTCACAAAATTCCCAAAAATGTAACAGTCCGCTCTTGTAAGCTGGTACAAACCAGCTCCAGCACACCACTGCTCTTGTGTACAACCTAGGAACCTGCTCCTACAACTAAAGCAGGGAGTGAGGAGACCACTGTCTACTATAAAAGGGTGACATGCCTGGAAACCATACAATATCCAGGAGGGGGGCTCTGGTCACACTGATAGAGCAGGCCAGGGAAGGCCGGTATCTCTGAGAGACTGGAATATAGCTGGGCTGAGATTTTATTCAATATATTCGGATATGCAAAAAAGGGCAGCCCTCTTCGCCTGTGACTATTCTTATCTTCCCCTAAGGCCTCTGTGTCCTTTGGTGGGGGCAGAGGACTTCCACTTGTCTGTGAAAGGTGGCTCAGAACTCATTATCTTTCAGTTTAGAACTATGTCTTCCAGTTATCTCAGCCTCTCTTTTTTTTTTTTTTTTTTTTTTTTGAGACAGAGTCTCACTCTGTTGCCCGGGCTAGAGTGAGTGCCGTGGCGTCAGTCTAGCTCACAGCAACCTCAGACTCCTGGACTTAAGCGATCCTACTGCCTCAGCCTCCCGAGTAGCTGGGACTACAGGCATGCACCACCATGCCCGGCTAATTTTTTGTATATATATATTTTAGTTGTCCATATAATTTCTTTCTATTTTTAGTAGAGACGAGGTCTCACTCTTGCTCAGGCTGGTCTCGAACTCCTGACCTCGAGCGATCCACCCGCCTCGGCCTCCCAGAGTGCTAGGATTACAGGCGTGAGCCACCGCGCCCGGCCTCAGCCTCTCTTGAATAATGATTGAGTCTTTCAGATTTTTCCGTCCCCCTCTTTGATTGTTAGCAAAGATGGCATATTCGTTTGCTAGCCTTGCCATAACAAAGTGCCACAAGCTCGGTGGCTTACACAACAGGAATTTGTTGTCTCAGTTCTAGAAGCTAGAATCCGAGTTCGAGGTGTCAGCAGGGTTGGTTCCTTCTGAGGGCTAGGAGGGAAGGATCTGTTCCAGGCCTCTCTCCTTGGCTTGTAGATGGCATCTTCCTTCTGTCCCTTTTCACATGTCATTCTCTCCATGTGCGTCTGTCTCCAAATTTCCCCTTTTTATAAGGACACAAACCATATTGGATCAGGGGCCCACCCTACTCCAGTATGACTTCATCTTAACTCATTCTATCTGCAACGACTCTGCTTCCACAGCGGGTCACCTTCCCAGGTACTAGGGATTAGGAATTCAACTTGTGAACTGGGGAGGAGAGGGACAAAGTCAGCCCCTAACAGATGGTTTCTGGCTGTAGAGGCATCTGGTTGGAAAGGGGTGTGCACATGTCCTCATGAGGTGGAGGGGCTGGGGGCTGTCCTCACGTCCTTCTCGGTCTTCACTGCAGAGTGGCTGGTCTGGTCAGGTCCTCCGACATCCACTCCGCCCCCGTGCCTGCCAAGTGCTCTCACTCAGGCGAAGCTGGTCTCACCTGGCTCTTTTGGCCCCTGCATCTGTGGTTCCTCTGGTCCTTTGTTCTCCACATTTTGTGGCCTCTCATTCTCCCTCAACTTTCTGTAATCCACTGGTTCTGAGTACTCAGCCCCCAGCTGCCACTGCGCTCCTCTGCAGGGGGCAGGGCCGTGAGACCACCCTGCAGCCCACCTTCAGCCTGGGTGGCCCATGTTGGATGTGGACCTTCCCTAAGGTGCCTGAGGAAAGAAGAAACAGCCCCACTACTCTGGGGGTCTCCTAAACTGCCCCAGTGGGGAATGGGACATGCCCCTCCGACACACACATACCCTCTGCCTCTCCTCCTCTCTCTCCCAGTTCCCCACACTGGAGACGCAGTCTGCTTTTTCCCTAGATGAAGGCATCTCTACCTGTGGCTTGTAGTGAAAGTCAGCATAGAGAACTCTAAGCTACACTTTTGATGGTTAAAGGGAGCTTTTAGAATTTAGGAAGAACAATTCTCTCCTAAAGCAAAATCTTGCTTTCAAGATCAGTGGCCTCAAGTTTTTGATTTTGCATCCCTAACAACAACAAAACTTTGAGAATGTACATATATATTTGATATATATGTATACCATATATGTATATATGGTAATATATACGCATGTATATTTATAATGGTAACATATATGTATATATATGGTATAGTCCCCAAACCATATACATTTAATACTGGCTAATATAGTGCATGCTTTATAAAACATATATTCTAAAATAGACATTTGAAAGGATAAGATAAAAAATGAAAATAGAAGTTCTAATATTTTCTTTCTGCACCCCATTGTGTGGTCTTTGGCACGCCCCATTTTGGAGACCACTGTTCACTACTATTGTTTTGCAAGGGATTAAAAAAAAGAATCTGACAGCCAGCGCTGGGCAATGACCTGGTTGTTCTCAACAGCGTATCTCTTTCCCTGAAGCATAGAAACCTGTTGACTAAGTGTGTGGGGAACCATATAGCTTCATGACTTAAGCAGAAAAAAAAATGTATCAGTTTAATAGATTCAAAAGTATCATTTCCATTCTAGGGAAACCAAATTCGATGTGCTGGCCCTGATTGCCGAGGCCTGAGAACAGAACAAGCTGCCTCTATGTGGTGCACAACATTTCCTTTGTCATCACTTGAAGACCAACAGGTTAATGCTTGTCATCCCCCACCCTACTTGGAACTACAGGACAGGTAGGGTGCTCTCCTGTCAGCAAGAGAGGCATGTGGACACCTAAACCTGTAGGAGGAGCCGCCGGGAGTGCATGCAGAACAGACAGTGAGTACTAAGTTCTATGTGCTGGGAATTGAAAAGGACAGGCAGTCTGACTTAGGGCTTCGCTGTGATGGCCACATGTCCCATGGGCTGAGCAACTCCCCTGTTTGAATAGTGTTGAACATTGCTGGTCCACACGGAAGTGCTCATGTCCAAACACCAGTCCGGATTGTAAGTACAGAAATATGACATCCTTGTAAATATGGCATTTCTCACATGGGAGCATTTGAGAACATGGGAAGCCAGGAGAATGGGCTATAAGAATTTTGTCCTTGCATTTCTTTCTTTTTTTTTTTTTTATCTTAAGCTCTGAGTCCGGTGGGGCAAAGGCAATATATGCAACCTAAACATTTGTACCCACTGTCCTTGCATTTCAGTAAACACTTGGGACAAAGATTAGGAGACTTTTGGAGATTTCCAGTAACTGGTCACTTACCCAAGATTTATTATGTTGGTTCAGTCTGGCAATAATAGCTGCAGTGTGTTCAAATAGAAAGATCAGAAAGTTCTTGAATCCTGGCTACTGCTTATAAGTTTGGTGACCTTGGGCAAGCTTACTGCACCAAGCCTTGGCTTTCTACCCATAAAATGGCCCAATACTAAACAATGTAACGTATACATAGCAGATGCCAATAGGCATTTAACAATCCATACCAACGTTAGCTGACAGCAGATAAAGGATGGAAAAAGTTTCCCCTTCAGATTTCCTAGCATCTCCTGTCTGTCTGATGCCTTCCTTGCCGACTAAAACTTGAAGGTGTTACTTAAAGTGGCCTGTTTTAAAAGCAAAATTTCTAAAAATGTTTAACTTTCTAATTAACTTGAAAATGAATACAATTTTTGCATATAAAAATGTTTTAGATTATCATTAGGAAAATTACCATGTTTACCCACACTCTGACATATCACCAATTCTCCTGAACCAACCCCCTTCCACATCCAGCGTACTTCTACCCCGGTTTGATGCCCACACTCAACCTGATATATTTATGTTTTTAGTAGGAAGCTCTGACCATCTTCAAAATCAAAAGAAGCGTATCACCCATGCTGGGACTTCAGGCTGTTTGACATGTCCTGAAACGTCGTCCTCACCACAAACAGCCGCCACCGTTAGTTACTTGTCTGGGTGCCAGAACTGTCCTCAGACGGCCTGCCTCCGGCCTCCCTGAAGGGTGCTTGGTTCTCCAGGGGAATCGCAGCTGGGATGGGCCGGCTTGCCTGATTCGCACAGAGCCGGCCTTCAGGGACGTGGGCCAGTGGACGGGCAGGTAGGCAATGGGGGTGGCGGGAGAGGTGGGTGAAGTTGGGGATTGCAAGTAATCCTCCCAGGGTGTTTCTGGCAGGACAGCTCCCTGGGGAGCATCACGGTGAGGACCTTGGGCAGCCAAGGGCAGCTGGTGACATGTGGTGAAGAAGGCACTTGCTCCTATTTCTTACCATTTTCACTCAAGCCTACCCTGCTTATTTTTACTAAAATGTTTAAAACATAAAATGTATAAAAAGGCAAATTAAAAATAATTATGACACAGGCAGGTGGTATGGTCTTCCTGCCCCCACAAATTTGTCTTCGCATTCCTAAGGCGCTCTGTGTGCAGACCCCGATGGGCTCTGCCTACATGGGAAACACTGCCACCTGCTGGGCTTTCTGAGAATGTCAGCAGACTCTGCCGGCCAAACCCAGTTGCAAACCTTCCCCTCAGCGCCCAGAGCAGGGGCACGCAGGGTCCAAGATCTGTGGATGCCTTTTCCAGTAATTCCAGGGAGGAATTACTCAACTGACCAGAATATAGACATAATCAGATAGACCTTGTTTTTAACCTTTAAGACAATTGTATTAAGTGAAAATTCCGATACTTGCCTTCTGAAATTATATCTATTTTGTCCTATAATTATATTAACTCCACAGAAATTAATACAACCAAATAGCATTAGATTAGGCGGGCAAAACTGTCCTTTTTCCTAGCTTCGTCCTTACTAGCTAGGGGACATGGAGCAAGACTCAATTTAATAACAATATCTGCCCCATAGGATTGTTGTGAGGATTAAAAAGTCCTGGCCCATAGTAAATGCTCAATAAATAGTGGCTCATATTATTCTTAATTTTGTCCTAAAATTCTATTTTTATTTTTTATTTTTATTTATTTATTTTTTTTGAGACAGAGTCTCACTTTGTTGCCCGGGCTAGAGTGCCGTGGTGTCAGCCTAGCTCAGAGCAACCTCAAACTCCTGGGCTCAAGCGATCCTTCTGCCTCAGCCTCCCAAGTAGCTGGGACTACAGGCATGTGCCACCATGCCCGGATAATTTTTCTATATATGTATTTTTTAGCTGTCCATATAATTTCTTTCTATTTTTAGTAGAGACGGGGTCTCACTCTTGCTCAGGCTGGTCTCGAACTCCTGACCTCGAGCGATCCTCCCGCCTTGGCCTCTAGAGTGCTAGGATTACAGGCATGAGCCACCGCACCCAGCCTCTAAAATTCTATATAATCTAAAAAAGTGGGGCCAGGCACAGTGGCTCACACCTGTAATCCTAGCATTTTGGGAGGCTGAGGTAGGAGGATTGCTTGAGGCCAGGAATTTGAGACCAGTCTGGGTAACATAGTGAGACTCTGTCTCAAAAAAAAAAAAATAATAATAAAATGAAAAAATTAAAATAATAGAAATTTAGTTGGACATGGTGGCACATGCCTATAGTCCCAGCTGCTTGGGAGGCTGAGGCAGGAGGATCACTTTAGCCCAGGAGTTTGAGGTTGCAGTGAGCTGCGATTGCACCACTGCATTCCAGCTTTGGTGACAGAGATCCTGTCTCAAAAAAAAAAAAAAAAAAATGTGGTAACATAGTAACCCATTATTGACCTAATATTTTCTTCAGCAATTGTTTTTTAGGTGCGTTTCTTTGTCCCCCTTAGTTCTCACTAGGTCTCTAGTCCTAAGTGAAGCACAGATTGTGGAATATTCCGTCCCAGCCCAACCCTCTCTGTTATTCCAAGTTACCCTGCTCCACCATCCTGGTTTCCCTGAAAAACAAAAACAAAAACACAACACATACACCCCAACACACACCAAGAATTCTAACCAGAATGTGCCCAGAACTCCAGTTGACACCACAGAGAAGAAAGGATTATTTTCCTTGGACCCACAGGGGCCAATTTGCCTTCAGCACTTCCATATCTGGCCTTCTCATTTTAATTTAAGTCACTGATTAAAGTTCAGTTGTGATTCAGCAGCACATGAAAAAAAACCACTTTAGAAATATATTGAAACAAAGCAAAACAAACAAAAATTAGAAAGGCCGTCTAAGGGCAAAGCCCTGTGTGCTGGGGGTGGAGGGTGGAGTGGAGGAGGGGCCGGGAGGTGAGAAGAGCTTCTGTTAGGAAGCTCACTTAGCTAAACATCTGCTGACACAGTGAGAGAGAAGAAAAAAGGAGGGAGAGAGAGAGAAGGTGAGAGAAAGTGAGAGTAAAGTTCTGTAACGGGAGGAAACGACCCCCTGAGCTCATCCTTCACTCCAAAATACTTCCCTTCTCCCTCTCTGTGCTAGACTTGGAGTGGAGGGCTTCAAGCATAACCAGTGCAGCTCCCCTGTAAGGAAACTCAGGGCCTACTTCAAACCCTTGCAGGATTGTACCTGAGCCTCATACCTTGACAGCTTCCATCAGATACCCTCCTGGCCTGACGTGAGGCCAGGCAACACTATTCACACTCAAGTTTCTCCCATGTTCACAGAAGCACAATCTACACAACACATGCAGGAGAAATGTGCCCGTGTTTTTAGCAGTTGTTTATGGGGAGACAATTGTGTCTCAGAGTATCCCAACTTTGGAATCCATTGAACTGAACATTGCAGGTATGTTCTCAACACAAATAAGATTATGTCTTGCGTGAAAGATAAAACAAGAGCACGTCTGATCCCTATAAAAGCAGTGAACTGCATCTTTTATTCTCATGAATGGCCATTGTTGACAGACTAAAGACCACCCTGGAATTCAAGCAATCAGAACTCAGCAGTGGCCAACAGGATTCAGTGACTGAACCATGGGCTTAGCTGTTTCACATTTTATAAGCAAATTAGATTGAGGAAGTAAATCATTTGTGTTTGGTAACAGCAATTAAACAAAACAAGAGATTGCAACATTACAAGAGCAAAAAATTAGAATCAGGTCATTCACAAGGCAAAGCAACTGGCTTGGGCAGGTTATAACTTGCTTATGTATGACTTCAGCTTTGGGAAGTTATAATATAAATGAAGGGTGGAGTGGGGTAGGGAGTATGGCCTGCAAGTTTTTTAGGAGGTATGGCACGTGTGCGTATTTCATTTCAATGCTAATCTACAATCACAGAAACATAAGCATAATTTGCATTATTTTTATGTCTACTGTGGATAGAATGCTACCATGTGATTTCAAAGTGATGTTTTGTATGTATGTTTATGATCACCTTGGGGACATATGATTATCCAAAGTGACAGAGTTTAAATTTCTTTTAATAGAGTTCATTTTTTTAGAGCAGTTTTAGATTCACAGTAAAATTGAGCAGGGAGTATATATACCCCCTACCCCCACATGCACAACCTCCCGTGCTCTCAGCATCCCACACCAGAGTGGTGCTTCTGTTATCATCAATGAACCCACATTACACATTATTACCGCCCAAAGTCCATAGTTTACATAAGGGTTCGCTCTCAATGTTGTACATTCTATGGGTTTTGACAGTTCTATAATGACATGTATCTATCATAACTTTCGTGCAGAATAGTTTCACTGCCCTAAAAATCCTCTGTGCTCTGTCCATTCCACTCCACCTCCCTCCAGCCCCTGGGAACCACTGATCTTTTTATTGTCTCCATAGTTTTACTTTTTCGAGAATGTCATATAGTTGGAATCATATAGTATGTAGTCTTTTCAGATTGGCTTCTTTCACTTAGTAATATGCACTTAAGTTTCCTCCATGTCTTTTCATGGTTTGAAAGCTCTTTTCTTTTTAGTGCTGAATAATATTCCATTATATGGGTGTACCACAGTTTATAAGAGTTTAACTTTTAATGCAATCTTTTTCAAATTATTCTGAAGGACTCTTCAAGTTATAAATTGGCTGGTCTTGGTTTAAGACCTGGAGAGCTCTCAAACTCTTCACAGCATAGTAAGGTAACGGGGTAAACCAGTGGATGTTAAAATCTCTACATGGAGTATAGGAGAATCTTCTGTGTTCACTAAATTCCTTTCCTTTTCTTCCCAAGTACTCAGATAGACTCACCTTCCTAAGAAAGAAATTAGCTGGACAACTAAAAATATATACAGAAAAAAAATTAGCCGGGCATGGTGGCGCAGGCCTGTAGTCCCAGCTACTCGGGAGGCTGAGGCAGGAGGATTGCTTGAAACCAGGAGTATGAGGTTGCTGTGAACTAGGCTGACGCCACAGCACTCTAGCCCGGGCAACAGAGCGAGACTCTGTCTCAAAAAAAAAAAAAAAAAAAAGTTCCATTATTAAAGAATACCACTTAGGAATAAACAACAACAGATGTATAAGACCCCTATATAGAAAATGACAAAACATTGCCAAGAGAAATTAAAGGGAGAAAAAAAGAGGAATATATCATGTTCATGGGCTGAAAGAATATATATAAATATAAAGCTGTTAACTTTATATATAATATATATAAATATAAAGCTGTTAACTTACCCTAAATGTATCTATAGATTCAATCCAATCCCAATCAAAATCCCACCAGACTTATATGTGTACGTGTAGCTGGGCGTGGTGGCTCATGCTTGTAATTCTAGCACTCTGGGAGGTCGAGGCAGGAGCATCGCTTGAGCTCAGGAGTTTGAGACCAGCCTGAGCAAGAGCGAGACCCCATCTCTACTAAAAATAGAAAAATTAGCCAGGCATGATGGTGCGTGCCTGTAGTCCCAGCTACTCAGGAGGCTGAGGCAGGAGGATCACTTGAACCCAGGAGTTTGAAGTTGCTGTGAGATAGGCTGACGCCATGGCACTCTACTCAGGGCAACAGAGTGAGACTCTGTTTCAAAAAATAAATATATGCATAGTGTAAAAACTGACAAGCAAATTTTGCAACGCAGAGTGCCAAGAATAGCAAAGACAATCTTGAGGAAGAACAAAGATAGAGGATGTAAATTGATTTTTAAGCTGCCATAACTAAAAGTATGTTACATCAGAGAAAGCATAGACAAATAGAACAAAACAGTGAAATGAAATAGAGTCTCCAAATAGACCCACACATATATAACCATCTGATTTGCAACAAAGGTCCCATTGCAATGCAGTGGAGGAAAGAATCTTTTCCATAAATGTTGCTGATACATTGGCTATTCAAATGGAAAGAAATGAACCTTGATCTTTATATCATACCAAACACAAGATAACATAAAATATCTTCATAACCTCGGGGTAGGCAAAGATTTCTTGAACAGTACACAAAAAGTACTACCCATAAAAGAGAAGATCGATACCCTATATTTCATTAAAATTCAAAACTTCTCTTTATCAAAAATACCATGAAGAGAGTGAAAAGGAAAGCTTCAGAATGTGAGAATATAATTGTAATGCATATAATTGATAAAGAATTTGTATCCAGAATATATAAATAACTTCTTCAAATCAATAAGAAAAAGACAGACTGCCCAATAAAAAAGTAGGCCAAATACTTGGACAGGAAATTCTCAAAAGAGAATACCGAGTGGCCAATGAACTTATAAAAAAATGCTGAATAACATTAGACATTAAGAAAATGCAAGTTAAAAACACAAGGAGATATCACTGCACCCACACCAGAATAACTAAATGAAAAAGAGACAATACCAAGTGTTAGCAAGGATATGGAGCAGCTAGAGGTCTCATGTAGTACTGGTGGACATGTCAATTTGTGTAATCATTTTGGAAAACCATTTGGCAACATCTATTAAAACTTTACATATGTACGCCCTATGGCCCAGCAATTCTACTGCTAAGTATGTTCCCAACAGAAATGTACACATATATACACCATGAGACACATTTATAATAGCTTTATTAATAGTAGCCCCAAACTTAAAACAACCCAAGGCCCATGAATCGATTAATAAATCCATAATAAATATAATTATAATATAATAATAAATAAGAATGGATTAATAAATCATGGTATATTCATGCAATGGAATATTACATGGCAATGAAAAAGAATGAACTACTGCTTCATGCCACAATATGGATGATCTCACAGACATAATTTTGTACAGAAGAAGTGGATATAGCTTCCTCATGCTGTGTTTCCTCATCTGCTGACAAAATAACAAGGAATCCAAGGACCTAGAAGAGGATAGAGCCCCAAAGTGGAGAGAATTTGGGGGACCCTGAATAATTGTGTGGAATTCTTACTTAGCAAGGAGCAGTCACTTTGTATTGTGACATGAATGCAGATAACTTTTACTGTGTGAAGCCACTGAGAATTGGAATCATCTGCTACATCATTCTAGGTGGCACATAGGGCAATACACAATTATGTGATAACAGGTGGTACTGTCAGAATGTGCTGGAGAAGCTCACAGGAGAGAGGGTACTGGGAGCTGGTGTGGTCGGGAAAGGCCTCTCCTTCACCAAGAGCTAGACCTCAAATGGAGAACTGGGCTTGGGTAAGGGACAGGGCAGAGGAAGATCCTGGCACGTAGGGACAGAGGCACATGCTGTGGAGGACAAAGAGAGTATCTAGTTCCTGCAGGGCCAGAATGGGATAGGGCCAGCTTTTGTAGGTACCCCTGTCGTGCCCTAAAGGATCTTGGGAAAGAAGGGTCAGTGGCTGTTCTTTCGTAGATCTGCCACCCATGATGGGAAACAACATATGTGCTCAGCCTACACACCCAGGGCAGTTTCATGGGAGATATGTGGAATTCCTTTCCTCTGACAACACGCCCTATTGTCTTCTCTTTATTTCATAATTATCTATTTTTAAGAGAATTTATGGAGGCTGATGAATAGCTTAACATTTTTTTCTTTGAACTCCCAGATGTTCTGACCAGATTCCAAATTCCAGCTGAAGTTCCCAGCCCTTCACCAGAGCTGCCTCGTAATTTTCTAATCCTCCTCGGGACATTCCTATTTCCTGCTGAGAAGTAAGAAAACAACAGTGCTTTCCTGAGCGTGGTGTGCTTCAACCCCAGGACTGGAATCTCCATTTTAGGAAAAGTGTTTACAAGGGTATAAAACTCTGCAAGGAAATGGGACTGTGAGTTTCGTGGGAAATAACATGAGACCCCACCATAAGGATTTACTGCAGAGTTTGGCTGCATTCCTCAAACAGCAGCGTGGGACAGTTTAGGAAGTCCACTCTGATTAGAAAAATACATTGAAGTGAAATCGTGTGTGTGAGTTGGTGTCCCAAATGGACCTGGGAAAAAGACAGGCAAAAGTATAGGAAGTGAGGGAGATGAGGAGAGGAGAGAGATCAAAGGCTTCTCTTTCCCTGCAAAAAGATCTCTTTAGTGCACTTGAATTTTTTTTTATCATGGAAATATTCAAACATACACAAAAATGGGAAAATACTGAAATGAACCACCATGTACCCACAATCAAGCTTCAACAATTATCAACATTTTGTTCACCTTTTTCACCTGTCTGCCTCTCTCCTTTTTTTGCAGTAGAGCTGGGCTGGACAAATGACAACCCCCAAATACAGCCTGCTTGTTTTTGTAAATAAAGTTTTATTGGAGCATAGCCATGCCCAGTCATTTGTGTACTATCTATATCTGCTGTTGCATTACAATAGCAAGGCTGAGTGCTTGTGACAGACACTGTGTGGCCCTCAAAGGCTAAAATATTTGCTGTCTGCCTCTTTAGGGAAAAAGCTTGCCAGCCCCTATACTAGATTCTTAAACCAAATACTAGACACCATATCATTTCACCGGTAGATGCTTCAATATCAATCTCTAACAAACGAGAACTTTATAACTGCCATATCAAGAATGAAATTATCATACCTAACAAAATTAATAACTCCATAATCTCATCTAATACCCAGTCTGTATTTAAAATGCCCCATTATCTTAAAAAATATCTTTTTACAGTTGGCTTTTTCACAGTATGATCTAAATAAGGTTCACACATTGCATTTGGTTGATATGTCTAAGTATTTCTTAATCCATTGTCATTTCTCCCTTGCCCCCTTGCCATCTCTTAAGGACATTTATGTGTTAAAGAAACCAGGCCATTTGTCCTACAGAATCCCCACATTCTGAACATGGCTGGTTGTTTCCTCACTGCATCACTGCATCATTTAACATGACCACAGTGCTTTTTTTTTTTTTTTTTTTTTTTTGAGACAGAGTCTCACTCTGTTGCCCAGGCTAGAGTGCCGTGGTGTCAGCTTAGCTCACAGCAACCTCAAACTCCTGGTCTCAAGCGATCCTCCTGCCTCAGCCTCCCGAGTAGCTGGGACTACAGGCATGCGCCACCATGCCTGGCTAATTTTTTCTGTATATATTTTTAGTTGTCCAGCTAATTTCTTTCTATTTTTTTAGTGGGAGGAGGTCTCACTCTTGTTCAGGCTGGTCTTGAACTGAGCTCAAGCGATCCTCCCGCCTCGGCCTCCCAGAGTGCTAGGATTACAGGCGTGAGCCGCCACGCCCGGCCCACAGTGCATTTTTAAGTGTCTGGGCCACATGAAATGACGTGGGAAACTCCCGATTGCCCTTTCCGTGGGGGATGTGTGGAAAGATGTGTTATGAGAAGTCAATCTAATCAGACCAGTACTGCCCTTCCAGGACATGGAGGAGAGCACCATTGATAACTAATAGCTACTTTCAAGGCTCTGGTCAGGTAAGCTGACCCAGGAAGGAGTCAACTGTTCCTTAACCCAACAAACATCAAAGTTTATGGTGCACAAGGAGTGAGGATATAATCATATTAAGAACAGGAATATCAGTTGAGTGATAAAAGTAAGAAACATAATATCTAGAGCAATACACCATTTATACCAATATAAATCAAAAGTACAAGCCAGGTGCGGGGGCTAGGATCACTTGAGGTCAGGAGTTCCAGACCAGCTGAACGAGACCCCATCTCTACAAAAACAATCAAAATTTGCCGGGAGGTTGAGGTTACAGTGAGCTATGATGATGCTTGATGATGCACTCAAGCCCAGGCAACAGAGCAAGATTTTGTCTCAAAAAAAAAAAAAAAAAAAAGTACAAACAAAACAACTCTTCCTACTTGCCAAGGGCCTGCAGCAAACTCTAGAGTGGGTGCCTGTGGGAGGAGCAGGGATGGGAGAAGGGAGTGAGGAGGAAGGGGAAAGACCAGGCAAGGGAGGCGCAGGGACCCTTGATGGGGCGTTGCCCTGAGCAGGTGAAAGCAACTAACTCAGCTCTGCACCAAACAAGCAAGCCAACTGAGCGAGATTTGCCGGTGCTCATCGTGTAAGTGATTCGCCAGCGTTTTGGGCAAAGTGTGAGCATATCTGTCGCCCCGAGGATACTGAACTGAAATGCCACCCCCACCATGCAGGCCCCCGCCCTCCAGAATCGAAAGAGCTCAGCACAGGGGCCTCTGCTGGCAGGAGACGAACTCCCAGAAGAGACCTCCTCCTCCTGTGGGCAAGACCTCCTTATCCCATGAAGGAACCACAGGACTCCTAGACCAGAGAACGCGGAAGAGGCAGCTGCCTGGAAGCGGAGAGCTTGCAGTGCGGCACGAGAAGTTGGGAGGCAGGGGGAGGGGAAGCGACCCCACAGGACACCTTATTTTGTTTTTTTTTGTTTTGTTTTGTTTTTGTTTTTTTTGAGACAGAGTCTCGTTTTGTTGCCCGGTCTAGAGTGAGTGCCGTGGCGTCAGCCTAGCTCACAGCAACCTCAAACTCCTGGGCTTAAGTGATCCTACTGCCTCAGCCTCCCGAGTAGCTGGGACTACAGGCATGCGCCACCATGCCCGGCTAATTTTTTCTATATATATTTTAGTTGGCCAGATAATTTCTTTCTATTTTTAGTAGAGACGGGGTCTCACTCTTGCTCAGGCTGGTCTCGAACTCCTGACCTTGAGCGATCCACCCGCCTCGGCCTCCCAGAGTGCTAGCATTACAGGCGTGAGCCACCGCGCCCGGCCAGGACACCTTATTTTGAAGGCCCAGGTCCACAACTCTTTTGGGATGAATTATGTCCCCTCCCCATGACGGACTCCTAACCTCCAGGACCTTGGAATGTGACCTTATTTGGAGATAGGGCCTTTACAGGAGTAATCAAGTTAAAATAAGGTCATTAGTGTAGACTGTAATCCAACATGACTGGTGTCCTCTTAGGGGAAATCTGGGTGCAGAGACATGTACACAGGAGCACCCCGGGTAAAGACTGGAGTTGTGCGGCCACAAGCCGAGGACCTAGAGCCAACGAAGAGAGGCCTGGACCAGTAAAAACTGAATTATATCAGTAAAATCTCTACAAATCTTTAGGCAAGGACAGTGCACTGAAGAGGAGAGAAGTATCTTCCGCCACGTTGTCACAGAGCGGCCCCCGCTTCGGTCCGGTGAGTTCTTCAGAGGCAGTCCCCGGAAAGTGGCAGCAGTGCCCCCCGGGAGACTCGGTGCGTGGCTGGGACACTGACCCCTAGTGGCAGCAGTGGTGCCTAGCAGGAGACACTGGTATCTTGAAACCCGTCGGCAGCAAGGACCCAGAGAGCGAGCAAAACAGCACCCAAGGGAGCAGCCTCGTTCATAAGTACGTGTGAGACCTATCCCTCTTCTCCCGATTCGCAAACATACATTTTATTTCCTACAGGGGCAGGGGGAATGGTTAATTGGCAGAAGATTGTGGGTACGGGTCTTGCTTCAGCAGAAAAGGCAAAAGCCAGTGAAAGCTAAGTAGTATTCTTGCTGTGTCCCCTTTTGTACCCATGGGCGGAGGTGGCCTGGGAAACTCAGGCTCCATTTGGGTACCCTCAATAAAGTTGGCCACCTAATAATAGCCAATGTTTTAGTTATCTGTTGCTGCTTAACAAATTACTCCAAAACTTAGAGATTTTAAATAACAGTAAAATTTTTCTTTTAAATCTCACACATGGGCCGGGCGCGGTGGCTCACGCCTGTAATCCTAGCACTCTGGGAAGCCAAGGCGGGTGGATCATTTGAGCTCAGGAGTTCGAGACCAGCCTGAGCAAGAGCGAGACCCCGTCTCTACTAAAAGAATAGAAAGAAATTATCTGGACACCTAAAAATATATAGAAAAAATTAGCTGGGCATGGTGGTGTATGCCTGTAGTCCCAGCTACTCGGGAGGCTGAGGCAGTAGGATTGCTTAAGCCCAGGAGTTTGAGGTTGCTGTGAGCTAGGCTGACGCCACAGCACTCTAGCCCGGGCAACAGAGCTAGACTTTGTCTCCAAAAAAAAAGACTAAATCTCACACATGTAAGGAATTTGGGAGTGGCTTAGTCGGGTGGTTCTGGCTCAGGAGTCTCATGAGGTTGTAGCAAGATGTTGGTCAGAGGTATAGGATCCACTTCTTCACTGGGGCTATAGGATCCACTTCTAAGTAGGCTCAAATGAGTGGGGCATGGAAAATGTAGGAAGCAGGAAGGCTGTAAAGAATGATATATTAACAGTTTGTGTCTGTATCACATTTATATCCCAAGTGCCTAGTATGGTGCCTAGAATACAGTAGGTGCTCAATAAATGTTGGTAAATTAATGGATGGTGGCATTTAACAAATTCTTGATGAAAACATTGGTATTCAGGGGCAATAATATAGCAAGTTTCCATACACAACACCAAATTGATATGCTACCACCTTGTTTAAAAATGTTCATGATAAGAATATGTAATGTTACTACTTTTCTATGTAACTTTTTGTGTGTGTTCTCCTCTGAATAAGCTTCCTAAAAGCAGGATCTGTGCCTCATTCATCCTTATCTCCCCAAAGCATGGCAATGCCTGGCTTGGAGTAGGCAGGAATTTTGTCAATAATTTATTGAGCATTTACAACATATGTCTGGCACTTCTCCAGGGCTGATACATATATTAACTAATTTAATTCTCATAGCCACCTAATGAGGTTGGTTATATTATTATCAACTCTGTTTCTCAGATGAGCAAATGAGACACAAAGAGGTTGAGTAACTTGCTAGAAGTTACAAAGTAATAGCTGGGATTTGGACCAGGGCAGTCTTGTTCTAGAGTTCATCGCCACCCTCCTGACATCTACCGTGTTTGTGAAATTGAATTAAAGTTGAGTGGGATCTGTCAGACTTCTTCCAGTGAAAGCCTGTAAGTTTACACAGACACATCTAGAAAGACATTAAGGAAGTCCTGGAAACCACCAGTGTGCTTTTAGGTGACTCATGGAGGGAAGAGAGGAAGTTGCAACGTCTCTGAGGGTGGCTGGTTCAGGAAAGGATGAAATATGTCAGAAAAATCAATGAGAACGAATACAACCAGGCAGCTGTTAACATCACGTTAACATCAAAACAGAAACCCAGCTGGAGTGGAAGTGGTTGAATCTGTCCCCCAGCCTGTTGTGACCATAGGCTGGGTAAATACTTGGCTGATACAGGGTCTATCACAGGTTGTTAATAGCTCTGGTCATTAGCAAGCCCGGTTATGCTGGAATTGTGTAGAATCTCATCTGGAAACTAACGTTTAAGCAAAATTTCAAAAATCACCAAGGGAAACCAGGAAGCAACACTCCTATTTGGGGAACCAACTAATGGAAACTTTTCTAAAATAAGAAGCATAGCTCAAGCTTCAGCAACAGGATTGGTGACATCTCACCCATGTCACAGTTAATGTCCACCTTGTTTAGTACCATAAAATAGTACTCTTAGCCTTCAGAATTTTAAAACTGCATAACTATTGGAACAGTTTAAAAAGAATGAGAACATGATGATTTTGTACAGCCAGCACGTTTTGCAAATTGGTAAAGTTTGCATGGCTAAAGCAAAGGAAAGCCAAGTTATGGAAATGAGAGGCGTTGCAGTAACCCACAGGAAGCAGGCTGGCGGCAGGGCATGTGGGTTTGAATTTCAGATCTGCTGCTTACACATTCTGTGTCTTTCCACAGGACACTTAACCTCTTTGAATCTCACTTTCCTCATCTGGAAATTGAGAGGGTTGCCCTAGATAATTCTAAGGACCCGCCCAGCTGGAGGTCTGTGAATCCATGGGAAACGTGCTGTGGTTAAGGTTATGGTGTCAGCCTCCCACGGTTCATGTGTGCAGTGAAGCCCACGTGAAGTGTTCATTTGGAGAGGCAGCTCGGCCAGCGTGCGGAATGGGAGTGATCTGTAAAGGAAGCAGCCCTTTGAAGGTGCTAGCAGCATGCCCCACGCCCTCGTTTGTTGTTGGAGCAGAGCTGCCCTGCCCAGGCTCTAACCAGAGGGCTCTTACTCTAATTTTCCCTTTGCTCCAATTCCTTTAACTCTTTATCTCTTTTATTGTGTGTATTTTTCTAAGTACCTCAAATCCTTTATGAAATGAAGTAGGGGTATAAAGATTTTTTTTTTTTTTTAATCCTCAAAAGTGAGTTCCTTCAATGTGTATGCCAGCATTTGCATGGGTCTGGGAAGACTAGAGGAGTGTATGGATTTGAGAAAGAGACAGAGAAAGTCAGAAAGGCAAGAGGGAGCCGAAGGCCAAGTGCAGGGAGCAACTTTTTCCCTAGCAGAATCACAGTATCGGCTGGGCACGGTGGGCTCATGCTGGTAATCCTGACACTCTGGGAGGCCGAGGGGGGAGGATGACTTGAGGTGAGGAGTTTGAGACCAGCCTCAGCAAGAGTTGGACCCTATCTCTACTAAAAATAGGCAAATTAGCCAGGAATCATGGTGTGCGCCTGTAGTCCCAGCTACTCCGGAGGCTGAGGCAGGAAGATCCCTTGCTTGAGCCCAGGAGTTGGAGGTTGCTGTGAGCTACAATGACACCACAGCACTCTACCTGGGACGACAAAGTGAGACTCTGTCTCAAAATATCACACAGAGACTCAGTTTGCTCCTAATGCTGTGGCTGTGGTTCTGTTTCAATCTTTGAGTCTTACCTTTTTTCAAATCAGAAAAATCATTATGCTAATAATAAACATTGATTATTAAGTATTCAAACAGTACAGAAGAGTGAAAGTTCGCCTGTAATCCCTCCCCCAGAGAAATCTGGCAAATATTCTTCCAGAGCGTTTCTGCTCTTAGCAGCCATGGCAGTTTTCAAATGGGCACATTTCTCCCAGAGCTAACAGACTCTGAACAGAATTAGAAAGTGACCTCTCTTCTCTTGTTAGTGCTACCATTGCTTACATAACCACCGTGGTGTAGTTTCCCCATCTGTATTACGGGGGTCACACTCACTATTACCTTTGAGTAAGTATAATTCCTTAAATGCGCATAGTGCTTGACAGCTCAGAGAACATTCTGGTAGGCTGCCCCTCCAGAATGTCGGCTCCGTGGGGGCAGGGATTCTTTTCTGTTTTGTTCTCTGCTGTGTCCCCAGCATGAAAACCAGCGGTGCCGCACAGTAGACATACCAATCAATATCAGCTGACTACATGATTAGATGTTGTCTCATCTAGCCCTTAGAGCCAGGCTGCAAGGTATTTGTCTCCTCTTTTCACAGATGAGAAAACTGAATCTCAGCCAGACTGAATAATTTACCCAGTGATCTAGGATTAACAGAGGCTCTTTGGCGCCAAGCCTAGTGAATAAGAAGTACATTGTTTTTTGGTTTTTTTTTTTTTTGAGACAGAGTCTCGTTCTGTTGCCCGGGCTAGAGTGCTGTGGCATCAGCCTAGCTCACAGCAAGAAGTACATTGTAAATAAACTTATTTTTTATATTTTTATTTTTTCATCTTTAAATTTTTTATAGAGATGGGGTCCTGCTCTGTCGCCCAGGCTGGAGTGCAGTGGTGCAATCATAGCTCACTGTCAGCTCCAACTCCTGGGCTCAAGCAATCCCTGCCTCAGCTTCCCAAGTAGCTGGAACTACAGGTGCACATCACCATGCCCAGCTAATTTTTAAGTAAGATGGCGTCTTACTATGTTGCCGAGGCTGGTCTCAAATTCTTGGCCTCAAATGATCCTCTTGCCTGGGCCTCCCAAAGTGATGGGATTACCAGTGTGAGCCACTGCACCCGGCCTATTTTTTATATTTTTAGAGACAGAGTCTCACTGTGTACCTATGAAGGTACATGAAACAGATACTTTGAGCTCTTTGGATGCTGCTTTTTCCCCATTATTCTCTCGTCCTCTGGCCCATTTTTTCTTGCCTTACCTGTTTCCCTTCTCCTTTCCATATCAGGTTCTTTTTTCCTTGCCCAGCATGAAGCTCCTTGTCCTCCCACCTATTTGAGAATCCCTGTGAAGTCTTACCCTCTTCTCCAAGTGGCTTGGTGAAGAATTGCAAGTTCTCTCCCTAGGAAGAGTTCTGGCCAACATGGCCTATTCTGCCCTAATACATTTCTAGTGATATTGTTGCTCCCCTTATAGACCCAGCTCTGACGGTGCCGGGCTGGCCCTGGTCATGGTGCATTAGAGGGTTTGTTGAGCTGGGCAGAACTCCCAGTTGCTGTAGTCTTTCTTCTCAATACGTGATTCCAAGTCCTTGGCTAAAACTCCCTCTGTATCTATCAGGAAGGGACAATTGATGTCATGGGCCACCTAATATGCTGCACCAAAAAGAGCACAGCATCACTTCTGTAGTATCCCTGCCAGAAATATACCAATCGTGAGGAAGCAATCACAGGAATCCAAATTGAGGAACATCCCTGTGCTCTTCAAAATGTCAAGGTCGTGAAAGACAAGGAAAATCTAAGGAACTGTTCTAGATCAAAGAAGACTCATGGGACATGTCAACCAAATGCCAGCTGTGATCCCAGTTGGGATGCTGGACCTATAAATGATGTAATTGGGACAGTCAGGAAAATGTGAGTGGGGTCTGTGGACTAGACAGTATTATTGAATCAGTGTCATTTCAGAGGACCTGCAAAGCAGCCAGGTCCTATGGAGGGTGTGGTTTGGGCCCTACTTGGCCTCAGCACCTACAGCATCTGCTCAGGAAATTACTAAGGGCAGTTGTGTCCCTAAACTAGGCAGGGTGTGCTCAATATTCATAGATTTGATAGCAAAGCCTTTATTGTGATTTTAATCTTCACCCTCTTTAGAGATTTTGTCCATCTTGGTCTTTTAAGTATTAAATCATTTAGGTTAAAAAAAGTTTGAGGGACTGGGCATGGTGGCTCAGTAATCCTAGCACTTTGGGAGGCTGAGGCAGGAGGATCACTTGAGGCCAGGAGTTCAAGACCAGTCTGAGCAACATAGTGAGATCCCATCTCTACAAAAAATAGAAAGATTAGCTGGGTGTGGTGGTGAGCACCTGTGGACCCAGCTACTCGGGAGGCTGAGGCAGGAGGATCACTTGAGCCCAGGAGTTTGAGGCTGCAGTGAGCTCTGATGATGCCACCACACTTTAGCTGGGGCAACAGAGTGAGACCCTGTCTCAAAGAGAAAGAAACAAAGAAAGAAAGAAAGGAAGGAAGGAAAGAAGGAAGTAAGGAAGGGAGGGAGGAAGGGAGGAAGAAAAAGATTTGAACTAAGCCTCAAAGCAAAATTAGCAAAGTTAACAATATTACCCAATCATTTATTATCTTGTGGTTTTTGTTGGTGAGGGATTCAGACAACACTGAGGACGCTATTCTGTGCTCCATGATGGCTGGGGCTTAAGGGGGCAGATGCTGGTGAAGGCTGGGGCTGGAGTCATTCAAAGGCTTCTACACTCACATGTCCAGTGGTTGCTGCAGCTGCCAGCTGGGGCCTCACTGGAATATCCACACATGGCCTCTCCACGTGACCTGGGCTTTCTAATGACATAGTGGCCTGTTTCCAGAAGTAAATATACACAGAAAAAGAGAGAGCCAGCTGGAGGCTGTATTGCTTTTTATGACCTAGTTGTATTAGAGTTCTCCAGAGAAACAGAAGCAATAGGGTGTGCATATATATTTATGGAGAGAGAGAGAGAGAAAGAGGGAGAGAGACAGAAAGAAGGAGATGTATTTTAAGGAACTGGTTCACACAGTTACGGAGGCCAGCAAGTTTAAAAACATGCAGGGTGGGCTGGTAGGCTGGAGACTCAGAGAAGAGCTGATGTGGTTCAAGTCTGGAGGCCATGCGCTGGCAGGTCCAGTCTGGTCTAGTCAGACTTCACCTGATTAGGTGAGGCCCACTCACATTATGGCGGGCAATCTGCTTTACTCAAAGTCCACAGATTTAAAAGGTAATTTCATCCAAAAACACTGTCACAGAAACATCCACAATAATATTTGACCACATATCTGGACACCATGGCCCAGCTAAGTTGATACATAAAATTAACCATCCCACTAAGTTTCAGTAGTTACATAGCATTATTCTGCCACATTCTGTTGGTTGAGGCAATTACAAAGGCCCACTCAAGTTCAGGGGGAAGGAACACAGATTCTCTCTCTCAGTGGAGGAATTTCAATGTCATGCAAGAAGAGCATGCAGAATGGGTTAGATGTCGGTGTGGCATCTTTGGAAAATATGATCTGTCACAAATGCCCAGCTGTAACATGAGAGAAAGGAAACCAATTTATAATAAAATATTATGTCTTTAAAATGTAAGTTCTCAGGCATAGCTGCACTAGAAGACATAGCAAAGAAGTCAGATGTCCTGCACCTGGTCATAGAATCACTGTAGATGTGGACACTGTAGACACAACCTAATACAGGTGTGTTGTGTTGGCAACTCAGAAAACACAAGTGCACCTGCTGTGGGTGGTATGATTTTCCAAAATGGTGAACACTGTAAAATTCTACACAAGACAAAGTGCAATGTTCCCTCTGCTTACATGGCAATTGCATTCCTCAGGGGAAAATCTGAGCATCTAAAACTACATAAAAAACGCATTGTGTTTATGTGTAGAGTGAAGTTTCAAGGCTCAAAGAATTATATTAATAATTAGACTAAGCACAGCTAATAGGATACTGGCAAAAGAATACTGGTTTCATCTTTTAGACTTATATTTCAACCTTTTCATCATTTCCTTTCATTCTTTTGAAATGTGAAAAAATCATTAATTCAGTCTAAAAATTATGATATAAGACCAGCCTGGGCAACATAATGAGACTCCATCTCTCAAAACAAATTTTAAAAATTAGCTGGACATGGTGGGCTTGTAGTCCCAGCTGCTTGGGAGGCTGAGGCAGGAGGATCACTTGAGCCTGGGAGTTGGAGGCTGCAGTGAACTATGATCATGCCACTGCACTCCAGTCTGAGTGATAGAGCAAGACCCCATTTCTAAAAAATAAAATGAAATAAAATAAGAATTAAAAATGTGATATGGGCCGAGCATGGTGGCTCAACCCTGTAATCCTAGCACTCTGGGAGGCCGAGGCAGGTGGATCATTTGAGCTCAGGGGTTCGAGACCAGCCTAAGCAAGCATGAGACCCCCATCTCTACCAAAAACAGAAAGAAATTAGCTGGACAACTAAAAATATCTGTAGAAAAAATTAGCTGGCCATGGTGGTGTATGCCTGTAGTCCCAGCTACTCGAGAGGCTGAGGCAGGAGGATTGCTTGAGCCCAGGAGTTTCAGGTTGCTGTGAGCTAGGCTGATGCCAGGGCACTCTAGCCTGGGCAACAGAGTGAGACTCTGTTTCAAAAAAAAAAAAAAAATCTGATATGGTATTTAGTAAACACCTTTCCCCCTGCAAAAAACAAACAAACAAACAAACAAAACCATTATAATTAGATATGTAAATGTCCTGTGGGATACAGGACAATTTTTGTAGAGCTTTCCTGCAGATTGCAGGACTTCTGGCTGTCCTGCTCTCTCCTCACTAAAAGCCCTATCACTGAGACAACCAAAAAAAGCCCCCATAAATTTCTAAAATACCTCCTGGAGGGCGGTAGCATCCCTACTAAGAATCACTGCAGTAAAGCAAGGGAAGAGAGAAATTCCAAAGATTCCTGTGGAGAAAACAACAGTGGATGGAGGGCAAGAAGCCCTGTGCCACATCTGATAGGTAGGACTGCTGGGGGATGGGGGGGAGCGTTGGGAGGGGAGGGGGGGAGAAGGGATCCTATCCAGCCCAGAGACCTCAGTAGAGGCCCCAGCCTGTTCCTCCAGGGATTCAGCAACTGCCAAGTTCAGTCAAAGAAGAGCCCTTTTCAACATGTCCCTGTCATCTGCATCATAGGACACTCAGCTTGTAGGATGTTTCCCACACCAAAGGTGAGGCAAGGAAAAAGGAACTAGAGTGCCGTATGGTGTCCCTTTTTTAATTATTGCACCCCAATAGCCTGTCCTTGGTTAGGAATGGAAAAGAAACCTCAGGTCTTACTGGGGCTACTGATAAAAACCAGAAACTTCAAGGTACTCTTTCTCTCTTTTTTTTTTTTTTTTTTTTGAGACAGAGTCTCACTCTGTCATTTGGGCTACAGTGCAGTGGCATCAGCCTAACTCACAGCAACCTCAAACTCCTGGGCTCAAGTGATCCTCCTGCCTCAGCCTCCTGAGTAGCTGGGACTGCAAGCACGTACCACCGCACCCTGCTAATTTTTCTATTTTTAGTAGAGACATATCTTACTCTTCCTCAGGTTGATCTTTTTTTTTTTTTTTTTTTTGAGACAGAGTCTCACTCTGTTGCCCAGGCTAGAGTGAGTGCCGTGGCGTCAGCCTAGCTCACAGCAACCTCAAACTCCTGAGCTCAAGCGATCCTCCTGTCTCAGCCTCCCGAGTAGCTGGGACTACAGGCATGCGCCACCATGCCCGGCTAATTTTTTCTATATATATTTTTAGCTGTCCATATAATTTCTTTCTATTTCCAGTAGAGATGGGGTCTCGCTCTTGTTCAGGCTGGTCTCGAACTCCTGAGCTCAAACGATCCACCCACCTCGGCCTCCCAGAGTGCTAGGATTACAGGCGTGAGCCACCGCGCCCGGCCCCCTCAGGTTGATCTTGAACTGGCCTCCAGCAATCCTCCCACTTCAGCCTCCCAGAGTGCTAGGATTATAGGCGTGAGCCACCACTCTGGGCCAACTTTTCTTTTCTTTTTTTTTCAAACAAAGTGTCACTCAGAAACCTGTTGTGGGACCTAATATATCTTTTAACTTCCTGCCCCTGGGCCTTTGCACCTGTCATCTGCACTGTCTGAAATACCATCTCCCCCGCTGGAAGTCTGTCGAAACCCTGTCCATCCTTCGTAAAGTAAAGCTGGCAGCACACAGCCCGGCCTAAGGAGAATTCTCTTCTCCCCAACAAAACTGTCTCTTACGCTAGGGCACTTGGACCCTCATGTGCTGCATGTATCCCAGGCTACCCCTGTAGAAGATTCTTCTCCCTCCCTAGATGTTTTCTTAAGGACTGGGATTGATGGGGATGGATGCTTTTATGTTTCTTTGTACCTTTCCATAGCACCTAGCCCAGTGCCTAGATCAAAGTAGAAATATTTTAGATTAGTTCAATAGGAATGAAACCCTACAAACTCTGCCACTTGAAATATGGCCACTTTAACGTCCTGAGGCCCCACTGAACTTTCACATCACTGGGAATTAATATCTAACATTTTCAGAGCTTCACTCCTTCCTGTGGGAGGTTGGACAATTAATTGCTACTTTAAACAATGGGGCATTCATTTTTTTTACAGTGAATTTTGGGAAGAGCTGCAAGGAAGGGAAGGTTGTGCAGGTGTGAGTCAGGAAGGTAGGAGGACAGGTGAGGAAGGGGGTAAGTTCTCCTTGGCCTTACAGAGGTGTGGTCCTGAATCTCTCTCAAGAAGGAGGAAGCCAGTGTGGGAGTTTCTTTAACTACAGTCCTGTGCTGCTCAACGACGGGGATGCATTCTGAGAAATGCTTTGTCAGGCGATTTTGTCTTTGTGCTAACATCACAGCGTGTACTCACGCAAACCTAGATGGTGTAGCCTGCCACACACCTAGGATCTATGGTACAGCCTATTGCTCCTGGGCTACAAAGCTGTACACAAGTTCCTGCTGAGCACTGTAGACAACTGTAGCCCTGCGGTATTCGTGCATCTAAACACATTTAAACATAGAAAAGGTTCAGTAAAAATACAGCATAAAAGATAAAAAATAGTACACCTGTATAGAGCGCTTACCACGAATGGAGCTTGCTGGACTGGAAGTTGCTCTGAGTGAGTCAGCGAGTGGGTGGTAAGTAATCGTGAAGGCCTAGGACACCACTGAACACTATGTAGACCTTATAATCACTGTGCATTTAAGCTATACGAAATTAATAAGAATGTATTTTTCTTTCTTCAATAATAGATGAAACTTAGCTTACTGTAACTTTTTTACTTTACAAACTTTTTAATTTTTTAAATTTTTTGACTCTTTTGTAGTAACTCTTACCTTCAGACAAACACATTGTACAGCAATACAAAAATATTTTTTCTTTATATCCTTATTCTATAAGCTTTTTTCTATTTAATAATTTGTTTATTTATTTACTTTTTGCCCTGTGGCTAAAGGTGAAGACACAAACACACACATTAGCCTAGGCCTGCACAAGGTCAGATTCGTCCACATTTCGTCCCACTGGAAGGTCTTCAGGGGCAGTGACAGGCATAGAACTGTCATCTGTGGTAACAGTGCCTTCTGGAGTATCTCCTGAAGGACCTGCTTGGGGCTGTCCTATCAAAAAAATTTTTTTTATAAGTAGAAGGAGTACACTCCAAAATGAAGATAAAAAGTATAGTATAGTGAATACATACAGCAGGAACATAGTCGTTCACGATTATTGTGAAGTGTTATGTATCGCACATAATTGTATGTACTAGACTTTCATACAATGGCAATGCAGTAGGCTTGCTGCACCAGCATCACCACAGACACGTGAGTAACGTGTTGTGCTATGACACTGCAATGGCTGTGTCATGAGGGATTTTTCAGCTCTGTTATAATCTTATGGGATCACCATCAGTTGTTGACCGAAACATGATTATGCAGCACACGATTGTACTTAAAGGGATTCGTCAAGAATTATCATCTTCTAACTTTATGAACTGTTCCCTACTCATATTTCTATATTTAAATATTTCAATAAACCATTTCAAAAACTACTGGAGCCCCTGTGTGGAGTTTCTGAGCCCCCATATTGGAAACTTTCAGAAATCCACTAAATTACCAGTACTTCATTTTGGTTTATTGGGAATGTGTTTTATTTTTTGGTTTTTTTTTTTTTTTTTTTTGTATCACAGGCCCTGGATTTGATGTTTTAAGAGTATCTTTACTTTTGTCCTGTACCTCATCCACACCCTCAGGGCAGGCCTCCTTGCATGATAGTCTCACAGCAGCCTGAACTTCCCCTCCTTGGCGTTTGTACAAGTGTGCTAAAAAACCAATTTGGTGTTTTTTCCCAACAGGGTCTTGTTCTGTTGCCCAAGCTAGAGTGCAGTGGTGTCATCATAGCTCACTGTGACCTCACTGTTTCCTAGGCTTAAGTGATCCCCCTGCCTCAGCCTCCCCAGTAGCTGGTACTATAGGCACCCACCAGCATGCCTGACTAATTTTTTAATTTTTTTTTGTGTGTAGAAGCAGGGTCTTGCTATGTTGCCCACGCTGGTCTTAAACTCCTAGCCTTAAGTAATCATTCTGCCTTGGCCTCTCAAAATGCTAGGATTACAGGCGTGAGCCACCCCACTCATCAAAACCTGTTTTGATAATTATCTGTTAATGCCTTCTTCCCTGCTGAACTGTAAGCTCCAGGAGGGCAGGTGGCCAGGCCTGCCTGGTCCACCATCGTGCTGTTGGCTCCTAGCACAGCAGCATGGTGGGGCTCAGTTAGTATGTATTGAGTGGGAAAACAGCCTGGCAGCTCCTCAGAAAGTCAAACATGGAATTACCAAATGATGTAGAAATTTCACTGCTAGGTGTATACCTAAGAGAATTGAAAACATATGTCCACTCAAAAGCTTGCACATGAATATTCATATCAGCATTATTCATAATATCTCCCAAATGGAAACAACCCAGATGTCTATAAACTCATGAATAGATAAATAAGATGTTGTATATCCACACGATGGGAATATTATTTGACAATGAAAAGGAATAAAGTACCAGGACATGCTACAACATGGATGAACCTTGAAAACGCTATGCTAAGTGAAATAAGCCAAACACAAAAGATCACATATCAAATGATTCCATTTATATGAAATGTCCAGAATAGGCAAAGTCAGAAAGTAGATTAATGGTTGCCAAAGACCAGGGGAGAAGGCAATAGAGAGTGACTGCTAACGGGCATGGGATTTCTTTTTTTTATGATGGAAATGCTTCAAATTAGGGAGCAGTGATGGTTGCACAACTTAGTGAAAATATTTAAAACCATTGAATTGCAAAGTTTTTTTTTCGTTGTTTGTTTGTTTTTAAGACAGAGTCTCGCTCTGTTGCCCGGGCTAGAGTGCCATGGTGTCCGCCTAGCTCACAGCAACCTCAAACTCCTGGGCTCAAGCGATCCTTCTGCTTCAGCCTCCCGAGTAGCTGGGACTACAGGCATGCGCCACCATGCCCGGCTAATTTTTTCTATATATATTTTAGTTGGCCAGATAATTTCTTTTTTTTTTTTTTTTTTTTTTTTTTGAGACAGAGTCTCACTCTGTTGCCCAGGCTAGAGTGAGTGCCGTGGCGTCAGCCTAGCTCACAGCAACCTCAAACTCCTGAGCTCAAGCGATCCTCCTGTCTCAGCCTCCCAAGTAGCTGGGACTACTGGCATGCGCCACCATGCCCAGCTAATTTTTTCTATATATATTTTTAGCTGTCCACATAATTTCTTTCTATTTTTAGTAGAGATGGGGTCTCGCTCTTGCTCAGGCTGGTCTCGAACTCCTGACCTCGAGCAATCCTCCCGGCCTCGGCCTCCCAGAGTGCTAGGATTACAGGCATGAACCACCTCACGCTGCCGAATTGCAAAGTTTAAAATGGTGAATTTTATATTATGTGAATTATACCTCAATTTGAAAAATACTGCCTTAAAAAATACTTTTATTGAGTGAATGATTCATCCCTGAAAAAGATACAAACTCAGGGGGCCCAGGATCAACTGTAATCCTTTGTAGCTGTTGCTGCTAGTTAGGGTCCATGGGAAAAGATCGCCTGTAAAGGTTTCAGCATTGGCACCGTGTGTGAGAAAAGGGTGTGGCTGTGATTATCCGCGATTGGGCGTTGGCTGCCAGCACTCTGGCTGGATTTGGTCCATCACCCATTTTTATTAACTTCAAGAGAGGAAGTCAGGGAGAGGGAGGCTTCCACCCTTTCTTCTTGAAACTGACTTTTGGGGTGTGTCAGGTTAACAAAACCCTCCTGGATTTCAAGGCCATGTACATCATCTTAATCACATGGAGATAGAGACAGATGATAAATACTCAAGTTAAAATTTTGATTTATTTTATTGTAGACTTTGGAAGTTTACATAAGAGGTGGAAGAAAACTTGATGCTACCTGGGCCATGGCTTAGAGCAGTTGAGAATCCAAAACAATGTGCTGTCTGTAGTTCAAACCCTGGTGGGATGAGTATGGGGACGGGGGCCAAACACTCCCCGTGTGGATACACTCAGGGGCCCTTGTCGGTTTGGTTGAACAAGCTGCACTTTCAGGCTTTGTCTTTGCAGATGAGTCTCCTCTGTGGGTGGATAGAAGAACAGGGAAACTGACTTTACCATATTAACCCTTCTCGTTGAAAGGCAGAGAGGTCCTCAGAAAAGCCATGTTGTTAGGGAGCAAGAAGGGATCTTTGCAGGAGAGATGCAGTGACATTTAGGCCTGTCCTGATGCTTCGCTCTCATCCCCCCATCCCGGCCAGGGCCTCTCAGCAGACAAGACTGGCCCACAGTTACTTGCATTTTTTAAGGCTCCTAGTATATTAAAATATGAAGAAATGCCTCCTCCTACCGCCCCCCAAAAAGATTATTGAGAACTAATATATTTTAAATGTTTGTACTCAACAAATTAATACTTTTATCTCAGAAAAATATAGTAAAGGTAAATGTGATTTTGCATGATGATTCCAGGATACATTTTAAATATTTCATAGTGCTCCATAGGCAGTGATAGAAAACGAGTTTAGAGTTCTATCCTGAATGTCACTTCTGTCAATCCCATCATCTGGAGATAATGTCAAAAGCCAGAGTATGGGGCCCTTTGTGAACCATGAGACCAGAACCCATGCCCCTCCGTACCCTACCCTCACCCCTAAATAGGCTCCAGGCCCCACCAGCTGCTGTTTTCTTGGGTTGGAGTGAGATGGTGCAGAATCAAAAGCTGTGTTCTGTGCTAAAGCCAGGTCTTATTAAGACCTTTCTCTGCAGTCTATAAGCAATTTGCTGTTACCGTCTCAGCACTCTTTCTGAACAATCCAATATATTTGCTCTGCCCAGGAATGCCTAGGTGTTCTGTAGATTTTATTTTATTTTTAAATTTTCATCAAAAGCAGAAGCTATTACAAGGGCAAAGGCAGTAATAATTGGCTCTCCAGTCGCAGACAATCCGAGTGTCGAGCAGGGCCGGTTTCAGCCCTTGTGGGTCTTGCTTTGGGACTTGTTCCTGGAGGAGTATCCGTGAGGCTGTCCTGGCCCCTGCTCCTGGGCCCCTCACAGGTCTCTTTTCCTGAGCCTCAAACCCAGATAACCACGCCCCTCTGGTGACTTGGCAGTGGCACTGTGAGCCCAGGGACCCACTAAAGGACTTATTTTGAGAAATTTGGCAAAGGAAGTTTTGGCTTCATTAGAACAACTTTAAACAGGAGTGAGGGACACATGACATCCTGGATCATTGCTAAGGTCAAGCTGGAGGCCCCTGAAGGTCCTTTGGGTGCTAAATCTCTGGTGGGGTCCTGATTGTGGACTGCTTTTCCATTTCCCAATTGTCTCTGAAGGTAAAACTAGCATCAGTAGTATTGATAATAATAGCAACAGGGAACATTCCAGAACACCTATCATGTGCTAGGTGTTAGTTGAAGCACTCATCATTGGCATCATCTCATTTAATCTTCACAAAGACCCAATGAGATAGATACTGTTCTTATGGCCATTGTATAGATGAGGAAACCAAGCTTAGAATGAATAACTTGCCCCAGATCACACCGCCGTTGAGTAGCAGAGCTGGGCTTTGAAACCTGCTCCATTGATTCCAGAGTTTGGAAAGCCTTATTTCTGGGTTTCTCGAGAACTTTCCTTTTCCAAATCAACTTTACTTTCCCCAGGACTCCTGTGTAAACAAAGTCAACTTTACACCCCACATAGCAGTGAAAAGAAGGCTACCAAGGCGTGGCTGTGAATGCCAACAGGAACACCCAGAGCTCTGAACCTCAGGAGACCACAGGCTCCAGCTACTCCTGGAATTGTCGGGAGTGTTTGGTAGGAGGCGGATCTGTACGGTCATGGAGACCAGCCTCCTAATCTGGTCACCTAAACAAGGTTTCCTTGTAGCCTCTCCACAGAGGCCTGGGGTCTGGCAGAGACAGAAAGGGACTTCAGAATCTTGGAGCAAGAGGAAGCTTGTTGAGTATTCACCCCCTGATGTTACAGACAAGGAAACTGAGGTCTGAGGAGATTAAGTAAAGCGCACCATCTCTGCAAGCACAACATGGGTCTCCTGGTTCCCACACCATTTAGAAAATGAGCCATTTTCTCAATTAGCAAGCCAAGGCCCTGAGACATAATGTAATTGACCAAGCTGCTTTGGAACAGGGACCTGGACTCTCAACCCCCTTGGGGTCCACCACATGCTTTAGTAACAGTGGGTTGTGGATGGGAGGTGTTCTTCAAACCCTTGTAGGATGAATGAATCATATGCATCTGTTTCTCAAGCTTGCGCTAGCCTAGGAATTATCTGGGATGTATGTTAAAAATGAGAGCCACAGTCTACCAATCTTTCCCTGATAGACTGTTCTCGCTCTTGGTCCCGATAATCCCCAACCTATTATCACCTCCCTTTCATAAACTAAAGGATGGTCTCTTTTTTTTTTTTTTTTTTTGAGACAGAGTCTCACTCTGTTGCCCGGGCTAGAGTGAGTGCCGTGGCGTCAGCCTAGCTCACAGCAACCTCAAACTCCTGGGCTCAAGCGATCCTCCTGCCTCAGCCTCCCGAGTAGCTGGGACTACAGGCATGCACCACTATGCCCGGCTAATTTTTTCTATATATATTTTTAGCTGTCCATATAATTTCTTTCTATTTTTAGTAGAGATGGGGTCTCGCTCTTGCTCAGGCTGGTCTCGAACTCCTGAGCTCAAACGATCCGCCCACCTCGGCCTCCCAGAGTGCTAGGATTACAGGCGTGAGCCACCGCGCCCAGCCAAGGATGGTCTCTTAAAAAAAAAAAAAAAAAAACCTCACTGATATGGTTTCTAGTTTTATATTTCAGCTCCGCCCACCCCCCCCGCAATTTAGAGGGTACAAGTGTTTTTTATTACATGGATGAATTATATCATGCTGGAGTCAGGGCTTTCAGTGTACCTGTCACCAGAATAGTGTACACTGTACTCGATAGGTAGAAGGACGGTCTTTTTAGATTTAGTTTCTTTGCAGGCCTGGACCTGTTGGGATTCTGAGCGCACATTTTATCTATGAGCTTCCCTGTCTTTATTCTCAGTGGTGCAGGCTGTGTCCTCTAGGGGGCAGAAGTGAGCCACTTGTTCATTCTTTGGGGCTAAGTCTTGAGACGTTCTCAGACATGCATAAGAAAATAAATACCCAGACGCGGCCAGAAAGGAAGCAGATCTTACAAATGCTTTTCTCACTAGATTGAAATGTGGTCTAGAATCCTCTAAGAGACAACATACTGGTAGGAACTCAGGCGTTGTAGTCAAACAGACCCAAGTTCAAGTCCAGAGTCAAACAAGGGTTTCCTCCTGTGTCTGTGATCCTAGCAGGCTATTTAAATTCATCAAACCTCAGTTTCTTGTTCTATAAAATGAGAATACAGTCAGCCCTCCGGAGCCATGATTTTGCACCCGAGAATTCAACTAACCTTGGATTGAAAATATAAAAAATTTAAAAATAACAATTCAACAATAAAAAATAATGCAAACAAAAAACAATACAGCATAACAACTATTTACTTGGCATTTACATTGTATTGGGTATTAAAAGAAGGTAGAGATGATTTAAAGTATATGGGATGATGTGTGTAGGTTATATGCAAATACTAGTCCATTTTATGTCAGAGACTGGAGCTCCCATGGATGTCGGTATCTGTGCGGGTCTTGGAACAAATCCTCCGTGGATACTGAGGGATGACTATAATAATAATACCAGCTTAACAGGATTGTTGTGAGCCTCCTATTGCAACTGCTAAAAAAAAAAAAAAAAAAAAAAAAGCTGTTATAATTGCCTCGATTATTACTACTGCTCTCTATAGAGGCATATGATTATTAAGTCTATTGGGAAGGTAGATTCCACTTTCTTCACTAATTGGCTAAAGCTCTCTAAAGAGACATTTAGCTCACTCATTTCTGGGCTATTTCAGGATCCTCTGTTCCGAACTGGAGATAACAAGGACGGGGAAGACAGCGGCAGCCATCGTTTTTGCTGAGCCCTTATGCCCAAGTGCTTCATACAGATTCTTGTTCCATCTTGACGACGACCCAGTGGGTCAGCTCCTGACAATCGTCATTTTGCACATGGGGAAACGGAAACACTGGGAGGTTAGGTAACTTGCTCAAGGCCTCTGGGTAGTCAGGGAAGGAGTTTAGGGCCAGAACCCATGGGTCTGAGCACTTGGCTCGGAAGGGAGTTGAATGACCACAGACACTTCCTTCCCACCCCTCCTTCCCCGGCAGCGGTGATAAAGCCGAAGGCCTTTGACAATAACAGTTTCATCAAAAAGCTTGACTAAAGCCTGGGCTCCCTCTGACAAGGTGCAGACGGCAGCAGAAGGGTCGTGGTGCAGGGAGGAGCCAGTGTCCCACAGCCACATTCTCTGCCACCTCCTGCTCTCTTTCCCGGCTGCTTCCACCCACCCTCCCTCTCCACGTTCTCTCTGCTTGAGACACAGTGAGGCCTCTGTTCCCTGGGTGTGACCCTTTGCCAAGGCTCATGGTAGATGAAGAAGGGGCGTGTAGCTCCTTAGGCACGGCCAGCTTGCAAATGTCTGGCACAGGTGGGAGGAGAGACACCTTTGAGGTCCTCCCTAGTCAGACAAATTGGGCCCTGCCCCTAAGCACAGGTGCTGTTCCCTCCTGCCTTACCTTTTCACCTCCTGATTTCTTTACCACTGTGAAGGCAACACCCAAAAAGGCAAGTGAAGACACAGTCCTTGCCCCGGGGACTCAGAATCTGTCACCATCCCTGCCAGTTGAGAAGGAAATTGCAGTGTTGAGGTTTCTTGCTTCTTCCTCACTGAAAGAGAAAAACCCCAACTGTCAACAAACCTCAAACCAATCCTTCAAATGATGCCGGGAGGGAGCTGGGCAGCAGGGTGTCTCTGTGGCAAATAAGATCACTAGATGATCTGGGCACAGAGACCAAGGTGACAGAGGACGGAGGATGAGAAGGAAGGAGAAAGCTTGTGCAGAAGAGGAGGGATGCTTGGAAGGGAGGGAGGTCAGTGTGGGGGCCAGGCTGCTGGGGCAAAGGCGGGGAGAGAAGAGGATGGTATGAGGCAGCGATCTGAAAACAGGGCTTCTGCATTCCAAGAGGTCAGGGAAAAACACCTTCAAAGGAAAAGCAAATGTGGCAGGGCAATGTGACTCACACCTGTAATCCCAGGGCTTTGGCATGCTAAGGTGGGAGGATTGCTTGAGGCCAGGAGTTTGAGACCAGCCTGAGCAGCAGCGAGACTCTGTGTCTCCAAAAAATTAAAAAATTAGCTCAAAAAAAAAAAAAAAAAGAAAGAAAGTAAAAGAAAAGAAAAGCAAACATTGCAGAGAACCAAAGGATTAGAATGTCAGCTATCCAGACCCAGCCCTGGGGACCGCTGTCACACAGAGGGTCCAGTGGGGGGTTGGGGAAGCTGCGGAGGCTACAGCAGACCCTGGCTTTGTCCATATAAAGCAATTTGCAGAGAAGGCAGAGTGGAAGAGGAGGAAGCTGAGGGAGTCAAGGAAATATGTTTAAAAGTTTAGCACGCAAGGCTACATACTACATGATTCCATTTATATCACAGTCTGGAACGGGTGCGGTGGTGTGCTTGTGATCCCAGCTACTCAGGAGGCTTGATGTGGGAGGACTGCTTGAGCTCAGGAGTTTGAGACCAGCCTGGGCAACATAGTGAGATCCTGTCTCAAAAAAAATTGACATAACTTTCTGGAAAAAGCAAAATTATTGAGCTAGAAATCAAGTAAATGGTTTCCAGAGGCTAGGAGTTGTGGGAAGGTGATTAGCTACAAACAGATATGAAGGACCTTTTGGGGGTGATAGAACAGTTCTGTATCTTAATTGAGGCAATGGTTACACAACTATACACATTTGTCAAGACTCATTGAAAGGCACGTTTTAAAAAGGTGAATTTTACTGTATGTAAATTACACCTCATAAACCTGACTTAAAAATAAAGTTGTGGGAAGTGTCAAACATTACATATTGCAACTCAGCTGTGTAGAAAAAGAGAAAAAGGTAGCCCCTTTATTCTCTAGAACTGATGTAAACTCATTCACAAATTCTCAGTCCTATTAATATCAGGTGGGAGAGTTTACACCTGACAATTAAAGAAAACCAGTCTCTTCCACTGTAAATTAGTTTTATTAAATTAGTTCAGGCTCTTTTGGTTAAAAATTCAGTTAAATCCCTGCCTGGACTGTCACCTCTTCTCTGGATATGTCCCCTCCTACCTCCTCCCACTCCCACCCCATGTATAGCTCTGGGTGCTGGATCCTGTGCTGTGCTCTGGCCCTCGGTGGCTTCTGCGGAGGTGTCCCTCACCCAGCTGGCCTGCTGGAACCTACAGTCGGGGTCTTGCTGGGGGGACCCGGTGGTTTACCTGGCTCATGGGTCCTGCTCAGCTCTGCTTGTTCTGTGGATACAAACTTGAACCTGTCCTGTGTCCCCAACACTTTCCATTTACCTCCTGACTCGAGCCCGAGGCCAGTCCACAGGCTGTCAACCCTCAAGCACTGTCTAGGGGCTCTTAGGGACTTCTGGGGGGTAGGGGTGGGCGGTGTGGGACGGGATGGGGAGGAACACCCGCTGCCCCTCTCCCAGGTCTAACACTCCATGCAGTTGTCTCCACTTTGCCGCAGGCATTCGAGGTGAACGTAGGGACATACCGCAAGGGGACTGCTCCAGGACTCCAATCAAGGAGTGGGGCACAAATTGCCTTTGTCTCTGGCGTGCTCTCCACTCTGTGGAGTTTTTCTACTGTTCTCCACCAAGGTGTGACACGGTGAGACAGCGCTGGCACCCGATCTCCTCCACCCCCGCCCAGCCTCCTCCAAGCTGCAGAGGTTTGCACTTCCTCTTTCTGTTCTTCAGAGACTTCCTTTCCGTCCTGTTTCCCTTCTGCCCTGCCCTGCGGACTTTTTCTAGGTGGTATGCACCTTTCTCCTTCCTGGGGACTGTCAGCCCTGTGGTGCGGTGAGAGAACGTAGCTCACTGATAATGGAAATGCTTTGGAAAGGGGTTCACAGTGTCCTCATTACTGTCGGGTTTTAGGAACAGGGAGTCATTTCCCAGGAAGTGTTCTTGCTGGCCTGTTCAGGGACTGCCTTTAGGGTAACACAAGTTTTCTGAACTAGTGGAATTTTCACCCACTCACATGTACGACACACACTTGGTCATCTTCCCCCCAAGCCTCTTCCTCCCTCTGTGTTTCTAATCCTCCGGGTGCCCGTGTCAGAAATGGGGACCCCTTGTCTTCTTCAACTTTCTACACCCAGTCTGTCACTGTCCGTTCTTCCTCCTCAGACCAGAAAAATTCTTCTCCCCGCTTTCCCTCTGGTCCTTCCTGCTGCTGCCTTGGCGGAGGCCCCCAGTAGTCCCCACCTGGCCGCTGGGATGGTTTTCTGATCGTTCCTTCTACCCTAGACTTGCCTCCTCGCTTTCCACTACTCATGTTTTCTGCCACTGGTGTGATGTTTCCAAACACATTTCAGCCTGTGTCGTTCCTCTGCTTAAAACCCTCCCGTAGGGCCCTGTGTGTGTACGACATGGGCCCTGCCCACCTCTGAAGACGCCTTCTTTATATGCCGTCTCTGCTCCAGCCGCACCATGTGGCTTGCAGGCCCCTGCCTCTGTGCCTTTGCACATGCCGTTCCCTCTGGCTCCAGAGTCCCGCCTCGCCTTCTTATCATCTGACACTCAGCTAGCGGCTTCCTTCTCGGGGAAGTCTCTCTGATCCCTCCACGCAAGAACTCTGTGCTGAGTCAGCACGATACCAACTTGCCTCCGTGGGGACACTCGCCTTGCAGAATCGTATCACAACGCTAGGCTGCGAGCTCCTTGGAGCCAATGATAGGCCGTAGTGACCTCGGTTTCCCAGCATGTGGCACAGAGCCTGGCCCACCCCAGTCCAACGAGTGAATAATGATGAGCGCTGGTTCTGGGGCTAGACAAGACCTCAAGATCACTGGGTTCAATATTCCTGTTTCCCAGATAGTCCCAGAGAAGTTAAGGGACTCGGTCAAGCTCACACAGCTGATTGGTGACAAAACTAGACCTGGCCCTTGGAATCTAGGTACAGAACTCCTCCTGCCACTCTGAGGGACCTCGGGACACACGGGAGGGAGCGAGGTAGGCTGGGGGAGTGGCGGGGGCCCGGCTGTGGGCAGGGGCCCATGAGGAGACTCCAGAGGCAAAAACTTAACTCAGAGCCTGGTTAGCTTATTCTCAAGCTGGAAATGGCCAACCCCACAAAGGGTTCCTTTGGTAGAACCCTTGCTACTCTCACCTGTGCAGCCGGGATGGTGGACACGATGCCAGCAGAGCAGCTGGCCCCCGAACTTACAAGAACAATGCTGCAGAATAAATTTAAATGCAGGCTCATCCACTGCTGATTTGCTTGAGGCCTGGTCAATTTATCTAACCTGATTACACCACCGTGTTCACAGGGACTTTATTGCTTTGCTTCTTTGAAAACAAAATTGGATTTTCTGATTTCAAAACCAGCTGAGCTGACTGAGTCCTCACCTTATTCCCCGCTGGAGCCTCAGTGTGGGGGGCAGAGCGAGTGTGGACCTGGGGGTCACACGGACCCGGGCTGAATCTCGGCTCTGCGGCTTCCTGATGGCGTGACTCAGGGCAAGTCACTCAACTGCTCTGAGCCTGGCTGTAATGTTTGAAGAACAGAGGTCATGACACTATTCCCTGTGGTTGTCATGGGAGTGAAAACAGGCCCTGGGAAGCAGCCAGCAGAGGGGAAAGCCTGGTCCTGGAGCCAGGGTGCCTGGGTTTGAATTCTTGTTCCATTCCTTGCAAAGTCTGTGATCTCAGACAGGTTACTAATCAATCCTCTCTTTATCTCAGCTTCCTCTTCTTGTAGGGTCACTAGAATATGTGGCCGTTGGTCAGGGCCTGGCACTTGGTAAACACAGGCCCAGTGTAAGGGGGTGAAAACACTGAGCCTGGTGCAGGCACCAAACACGTGTGAGTCCCTTTCTTCTTCCCCTCCCAGAGGAGCCTGGGCCTGTGCCTCTGTCTGGTGGATCCACAGGACCTCGGCCCTGGTCTCCAGCCTAACTCTCTGGCAGCTATGATAGATCTGGAGAAACCAAGTCCTCCCTTTTCTCTGCACAGCCTGACAGATAGACTCCTTCTCTTGGTCACTGGAGTCTCCGCATGTCCATTTCCCTGACCCTTTAAACACAGCCTGTTCTCCCCTCCCCCAGCCTCATGCCTATACCTCAGGAATAATCAGCCCAGCTCAGGGACGGGGCAGTATGAGCTCTTGCCTGGCTTGACTCAAGGTGCTTTGTTCGGCACTGTGGCCTGGGCCCCAGCTCCTGAAACCTCCCTGGGGCCTGTTTGGACCTGTTACCTCTTGGGTTTATGAGCCTCAGCTCACTCGCTAGACTCTGACTCTGCATGCCAAGCCCAGTCACCTTCCCAACCTGACACACCCCCAGGCTCTGGGACTGGTGGAGGAAGGTGGGTGGGGCAAGAGCCAGACCCTGAATCTAGAAGAAAAGGACCTGGAATCTTGCTGATGACAAGTTGAAAACAAAGCAGCCTGGGCCTGCGGGTCCTGCCACTGTGTCTCTTGGAAACCCCTCTGCCTGTGGCAGTTCCAGGCTCAGGATCCCAGAAACAGAAGAGACCTTAGAACTCACCTGGACTCGCTCTTCCCTTATCTGAAGCAAGAGGCCCCACCAGAGTGTCGTGGACAGGGGTCCTGCAGGCCCTGCACAGAAGGACGTGCTCTGGGAAAGGGAGCTCACTGCCTTCCCACTCTGCCCATGCCACTGCTCTCCTCCTCCTGTGGCTGGAAATTCGGCTTCTGGAATTTGACCCAGTGCTCCTAGTCCCTTTCCTGTGTAATATTCTACCCACTCCAGCCCCCAGGCTTCTCCAGGCTAACATCCTCGTGGTTCCTCACATAACACCATTTCCAGTTCCCGCCTCATTCTGCCGGTCATTACTGGACTTGTCTCGTGTTCACAGAAAAGCAACTGTAACAATGAGAACAAAGCCAGCAACTATTTAGGAAGTACCCGGTGTGGCAGGCATCTCACCAGGTGTGGGGGGCTGGGCAGTGACACACAGGTATCACACCCGGGCCTGTCCCCAGGGAGCTAACCATGGAGTCAGGGGGAGACAGGTTCACCCTCACCTTTGCAGGCCATATGCCTAATTATTAAAGTTTAGCAGTGAGGTGGTGACAACTAAAAGCTACGAAGCTTCTTGAGGTGATAAAAATGTTCTTAAATTGTGGTGTTGGTTGCACATATCTGTGAACATCCTAAAAACCACTAAATTATACAATTTACATGGGTGAATTGTGTGGTATGTGAATTATATCTCAATAAAGCCAGTTAAAATTTTTTCAAGTTTAACAGTTAAATAAAACATGTTCTATCTTCTTACCTTGAAAAGTATTTTTTTTTTATAATGACCTGGAAGGCCAGATGTGAAGTTAGAAGTTTTCAGAGTCCTTGGAGTTCGGCATGGGAACGTGGCAGCCCAGGGGAGCTGGCCTGGCCCTCACGTGTCCCCTCCCCAGCTGTCCTGAACGCTGAGAGGCCTGCGAGCACGCCTGTGCGCCCCTCCACCCACAGCCGCCCTCAGCCCCCCTCAGGGCCAGGGGTATGTCTGCCCTGTGGGGTCAGATCCAGGGAAGACACCATCGTAGGCCCAAGTGGACGAACGGCCTTTTTTTTTTTTTTTTTTTTTTTTGAGACAGAGTCTCACTCTGTTGCCCAGGCTAGAGTGAGTGCCATGGCGTCAGCCTAGCTTACAGCAACCTCAAACTCCTGAGCTCAAGCGATCCTCCTGTCTCAGCCTCCCTAGTAGCTGGGACTACAGGCATGCGCCACCATGCCCGGCTAATTTTTTCTATATATATTTTTAGCTGTCCATATAATTTCTTTCTATTTTTAGTAGAGATGGGGTCTCGCCCTTGCTCAGGCTGGTCTCGAACTCCTGAGCTCAAACGATCCGCCCACCTCGGCCTCCCAGAGTGCTAGGATCAAGCGGCCTTTTGACCAGGGAATTCTGGGTCTTGGTCCAGAGCAGTGTTATCCTATAGAACATCCTGCGCTGTTGGAAATGTTCTATATCTGTGCTGTTAAATACAGTAGTCACTAGCCTCAGGTGACAATTGAGCACTTGAAATGTGGCTAGTGAACCTGAGGAACTGAATTTTTAATTTTAAAAATTTTAATTAAGTGACATGTAAATTTAAATTGCCACGTGTGGCTAGTGGCTTCTATGTTAGACCGCACAGGGCTAGACGGGGGTGGGGTGGGGGTTCTAATGGACGTGTCCTGTGACTCTGCTGACTTTATCCCGTGGGGAGGCGCACGGCTGGAGGAGGATGAGAGTGGGGCTAAGGAAGATACTGGAGGCAGAAATGAGCCCAGTTCGCAGCAGGAAACTGCCATAGAAGGCAGCGTGTTCCCGGTGGGTGGAGCCCTCCAGACCTCTGAGGAGACAGAGAGACAGAGGGCTGTGGGCCGGGGTTTGGGGAGTAATTAGAGGGCACCCCCAAACATGTCCTCCTGAGATTTTTACAGGGACCTGTTTCACATAAGGGGCCTGCTTTGGTCATTCAAGCCCAGCTAGGACTGTGGGTCTTGGCAGAGAAAAAAGGCTCTGTTATTTTTTCTTCTGAGGCCATGTGAAAGGGGCAGGCCATGTGCATAGTTTCCATGGCATAATCTGACTATAAAGCCCTGAGTGTCTGTGGGGGAGGGACGAGGAGGGGCCCTCAGCCCAGCCTCGGTTGGAACTGGGCACGGGCCCAGGAGGCACACTCCCGCCCCGTTCCTCCGCCTGGCTGGCCGGAGTTTTTGGAAGCTTGTTTGGCCCCTGATGGCGGTGAGGGTGTTGGCTCTTCCAGGCACCTGGACATGAGGTAGAGGAAAGATAATCTCCCGAGATCTGGGCCAGCGAGGCTCAGGCAGAGCACAGGATGTGAATTCACTGCAGGCAAAGCAGCGTCAGGCGAACGAGGGCCTCCTTGTCCGAACTTGGCTACCAGCTCTCACCTGCAAATCAGAAGCTGCCCACGGGCTGGCCGGGGCCCAGCCCACGGGCTGGCCGGGGCCCAGCCCCGGAGGAACCTGAGCAGGATCGTTTGCCCAGAGCATTGTAGGCAGGTTCATCTCCTGCCTCTCTCTGCGGGAGAAAGGATGCCTCTAAAGAAAAGAGGCCATGCTGTGAGTCTCCCACAGCTGTGGCTTCTTGGATGGAAGTCAGGGCTGCAGAGCACGGGCTAACGTTTATTAAGCAGCTACTAGGAACCAAGCTTGGTGCTAAACAGTTGCTTTATTGATCTCATTTGGAACAATACAGACTAATAATCATTGTAATAGCTGACATTTCTTCAGCACCTACCAGGGAACCAGACATCAATTCATTTAATTCTCACAAACCTCCCTATCTATGGATTGAGGGAAACTATGCCTTATCTGTGATTTTTGTACTAAATCACTCAGCCAGTAAAAGTCCCAGTGGGGGTTTGAACCCAGGCACCCTGACTCCACAGCGACTGCTCTTAACTACTGATCTTCCTGACAGATGTTCTGGCTGTAGGCTCTGTGAGGCTCTACCCCATGGCCTTCGAAATGAATGGTTCCATGGCTCTGAATTATCCAGTTTGTCTCAAAGCTCTCATCTCAGCCAGAGTCTCATTTCTACTCTGTCCTTGGGGTCTCTAAGGCTGGAGTCTCAAAGGGGCTCTGTCCCTGGAGAGTGGCTGCCCTTCGCCTGCTTGGGGTTTGTTGTGACCTGCCGGGTGGCAGCCCCGGCTGCAGAGGTTGCCCAAGACAATCACGTCTTTCTGAGAGGCGAGCTGTGCCCCGAGTCTCAGGCTGCAGCCGCACACACAATGCCCTCTGTCTCCACCAGGGCAGAAAGGCGCATTATTGCGGGTCGGGTGACTCCGGCTCCACCAGCCGTGATGCTTGTGGTCTACACATCCCCCACCGGGCATCTCCCCGCGCCGTGGGCATGGCCAGTGGCTGGGCAGGGAGGGGCATGGCAGCACTCAGGGCCTGGGTGTCCCTTCCCTGGAGGTTCCTGCCTTGTTGCCGTATCAGACTTGTCCCCTCACCCTCCAACCTCACCTCCCCCGGACCCACGCCTCCCTCTCCTAAGCCTTCTGAGTGCTAGAACTTACGTTACCCTGGGAGAGCACACAGCCCTGCACCTGGTACGACAGGCCCTCCCCTTCCCAGTGTGGCTTTCACTTCGTCTCCTTCTTCTGGAGTCTCGTGTTTGGACTTTGTGAAGGTTGGAGATAATTGTGCCATCAGAAATGTTGACAGAGCCTGAAAACAGCTGTGTTCTTAATAACAGTAACAGCCACAGTTTACTGAGCCCATAGTATGTGCCTGGCACCGGGCCAAACCTATGGGACGCTCACGACAGCCTTGGGAGGGCAGGGCTCATACTAGCCCCACTTGAGGAAACAGGCTCCTAGAACTCGTGCGACTGCCCATGGTGGCGAAGCTAAGTGGGGGAGCTGGTGTCAGACTTGGATCCACGTTTTTGATCATGGTGTTATAGCACCTGCGTTGCTTTCCTAGGGCTGCCATGACAAAGCACCAAACACTGAGTGGCTTAGAATGACAGACATTTACTGTCTCCCGCTTCTGGAGGCTCCACGTCTGAGATCAGGTGTTGGCAGGGTTGGTTCCTTCTGAGGGCTGTGAAGGGGACCCTGTCCCATGCCTCTGCCCCGGCTTCTGGTGTTTGCTGGCAATCTTTGCTGCTCCTTGGCCTGCAGATGCATCACCCCATGTCTGCCTTCTCTTCACAAGGTGTCCCCCCTGTGGGCGTGTCTGTCTCCGAGTCCAATTTCCCCTTATAATTAGGACATCAGTCATACAGGATTTGGGCCCACACTAATGACTTCATTTTAACTTGATCATCTGCAAAGACCCTATTTCCAGATAAAGTCACATTCACAGGTACTAGGGATTAGAACTTCAACATCTTTTGCGGAAACACAATTCAACCCATAAAAGGGCCCTTTCCTGCTTTGTACGCTTGTGGCTTGGGCTTTCTTAGGAGCATTAAGAGAAGCTGCTACCCTCAGCTCCAAGGCACGATAAGTTCCTTTCCAGGACTCTTTTTACTTGCTCACACAGTATACGCACAGACACACACACACACACGCAGCCAGGCAAGGACAGTGATGATCAGGACAGAGGCTGAACTGCCACATTAACATCTGGATCCCATGGAGACAGTGGCACATCCGGCCAAGGTGAGGCATGGAGGGTGCCAGGTGCCCCAGCAGGACAGACGGGAAATGGCCAGCATTGTAGACACCCACCCTCCGGGCGCAGCAGTTTGCACGAGGCTACCCCAAACCCATTCTTAAAATATCCCCCACTTCCCCTCCAATCCCCATACCTTTCCTGAACTCACTCCACTCCACTCCACACCACCACCCATCCCTTCCCTCGGCCTTGGGCCCTCCCTGTGCTCTGAACTGTGCAGAGGCAGGGGCCACATCTCTGCAGCCCTGGCATTTGGTGCAGGGCAGAGCAGGGCAGCTGCAACATGGACCCTACCATCTCCACCTCTAGCCATACCCAAGGTAGCCCACATGTTCGCTACTACTCCTGCTGGGCCCACGGGGCAGGCCCCACTCCCCTGGTGTGGCTGGGCCCAGCCAGGCCTCCCAGGCACGGTGGTGCTCTCCTGGCCAGCCAGAGCCCTGGGTCTTCCTCCAGGCTCCTGGCTCAGCTCCACCCCAGGCCTGCCCCGGCCTCCCCTTCTCCTCCTCCCACCAGGCTCCTGGGGGCTCCCCTGCAACTTTCTGTCTCCTCGGCTTCTCCTCCACCTTGACAGGTGGTTTTCTCTGATCAGGTCTCCCAGGCCTCAGGCACACGCTCACACGTGCTTTGCGTCACAAGGTCACACACACGTTTGTTTCCACAAATGGTTTGTATTCTACACACTGTTCTGTGCCTCACTTTTCTCACTTAATAATATATCAGAGAATGTTCCGTATCAGCAGCACTTAAAGGGCCTCCTCATTGTTTTATGGGCCACGTTGAATTTCATTATATGGAGGTACCATCATTTATTTAACTCATTCTCAATGAATGGGACATTTAGTTTGTTTCTAATCTTTTGCTATTTTAAACAAAGCTTCAGTGAAAAATTTTGGATAAATGTCCTTTCTGACAGGTGTGAATATATCCATTAATATTGTAAATCTATAAAATGAACACCAAAAGCTGCTTTTCCTGGTGCCTGGATCTCTCTTCCTCCTCACTTATTTATTTATTTATTTATTTATTTTTTGAAGCGGTCTCACTAGTTGCTCAGGCTGGTCTCAAACTCCTGGTCTCAAGTGAACCTCCCACCTTGGCCTCCCAAAGTGCTGGGATTACAGGCATGAGCCACCACACCCAGCCCCTGTTTATTTTTTATGTATTTCTTTTACAGACAGGGTCTCACTCTGTTGCCCAGGCTGGAGTGCAGTGGCATTACTGCAGCCTCAAACTCCTGGGCTCAAGGGATCCTCCCACCTCAGCCAAGTGGCAGGGACTACAGGCATGAGCCACCGTGCCTAGCTTCTCTCTTTCTCCTTAATAGGCACTCATTTCTACAACCTCAGGCTGCAAGAAGTCTGGTGGGCATTACCACATACCCGGAGGATGCTCGGTTGTCCTAGTGCCCTATTAACCAACCCAAGAGACCCTTGCTTTGGCTGAAGTCTTTTCCTTTTGATTCTCAGCATTTCAACTGTATTCAGTTCACATGTGATGAGCAAACACTGCCTGGATGTGGAAGAACAGAGAAGAATGAGTTATAGACCTGCAGGAAAAAAGGGCATTTGCAAAGCAAAGAGCATGTCACTTGAGCATTTGCCTATTGCTTCATTTAATCAGTACGTATTTGGGGACACATACAGCTGCCACGCACTGTCCTGGGAATGAGGATACAGTGGAAACAAGATGGGGCAGGTCTTGTCCTCATGGAGCCTGTCTGTGGTCACACGGTGGAGACAGACACAAGCAAACAATTCACAAATGACACAAATGACACCTGCTATGACAGAAAAGCAGAGAATAGAAAGAACATTCCTCAGCTTAGGCCAACTCCAGCATTTTGAGGCAGAAAAGGGTACCCCCAACTCTGTTTCCTGAAGTCCCTTCAGGTTTTCCTTCCACCTCCTCACATCTTTTCCCTCACCTGTTCTGGGCAGGTGGGAGCCTGCAGGGCTGGGTGGGAGAGGTGGCTGCTGCCACTGTGGTTCCCCTGGAGCCATGGTGGCATCTCACTCGCATCTGCAGTACTGCCGACATCAGCCTTGGCAGGTCTTGGAGAGCTGCTTTGGTCACTGGTGAGAGCAGAAGCTGGAAAGTAAAGAAAGCTCACCTGCTACCCACTCCTGTTCCTAGCGAGGGCTGGCAGAGCTGGGAAATCAGGCAAGAGCTGCCTTCCCCTTCTGGCCACCGCCCCACAGCTTGGTGCTCTGTGCTCAGCAGAGCCAGCTCACCCTGCCCGACACACAGGAAAGCAGCGATCTGATAAAATGGGTTGCAACAAGATGTCACTTAATGTGGTGGCCCTCCCAGGAATATTTGTTGAGGGCTTTGCTTAGCTGCAAAGGAGTGAATTGCTAATTACACAGGCAGGTCAGGCAGGTAGGAAGATTTTATTTGGGTGGATCACAGCGGATCTTCCCATATTAGCAACAGTTTACTTTATTTAGGATGGTATTCGAGATAATCTCTGCCCTGAATTTATTGTTTTTCTAACTGTGTGAAATTTGTGGAAATGAAACATTTGCTTAAATGTGGGAGATTCTGAGCCCTCATGTTCATCAAACACCTTTATAACCAGGTGTCCCCTATGCCTGTTAAAAGGCCATCTCCCTTGTGACAGTGGACCCACAGAGCGGGGAATGTGCTGTCACACTCGAGTGAACAGTACTGACAGAGTCACAGTTATGGGAACATAGCGTGTTGGTTTTCAACCTCTAGAATCTATCTATGGTAAAAGAAGAAAGATTGAATTAAATGTTACCCACCATAGGATATAAATGTAGAAGGACACCTGACAGAAGTTGGGGGTGGGGGGGATGTCTTGTGGAAAGACAGGTAAGGCCTTAATAAACCCATTTTAGCACGAGAGGAGACTACTGAAAAGGGACCCAGCCAGAAATGAAGTGAGCGTTAAGCAAGTATTAGAAGTTACAAAGACAACCAATGGAATAACTGAGAACTTGTATTTGCTAAAAACAAGGGTATTGGGGAGAAAGCTGGGCGTTGGGTTAGTGAGCTAAAATCTCCTCTTTCTCAGACAGGAGTCATAGGTATCTGAAGTTGAAAAAAAAAAATTTAGCAGCAAATTACTTGGTGTTAGGGTGATGACCATCTAAAAGCAGAAAAGTTTAAAACTGGTTGTCTCTGGAGAGGATTGGAGTGAGGCAGGGAACTACTGTTGCTTCTCTCTATAATTCCTATTATATCATGTGTAAATTATGGGAAAGTTTTACTGTCATCAAATTTATGGGGAATACTTTTCCAATTTTCCCCTCCCTTCCTCCCTCCTTCCTTTCTCCCTCCCTCCTTTCTCCCTCCCTCCCTCTCTCCCTCCCTCCCTTTCTTCTTCCCTTCCCTTCTTCCTTTCTTTCTTTTCCTCTCCCCAGCACCACCCCCTCACCCCCATTTCTTTCTTTTTCTAGAGACAGGGTCTCGCTGTGCTGCCTGGGCTGGAGTGCAGCAGCCTGATCATAGCTCACTGCGACCTCAAACACCCGGGCTCATGTGATCCTCTTGCCTCAGCCTCCCAAAGTGCTGGGATTACAGGTGTGAGCCACTGTGCCCAGCCCCACATTTTTCATAATGGGCATGTATGATAAGAGAATACATGAAAACCTTAACTGATTTTTTATTTAAAATTTTTTTAATCATGGTAAACTATAATGTAAAATTTAATATCTTAACCATTTTTAAATGTACAGTTCAGTGGCATTAACTATATTCATGTTGTGCAACAGAGCTCTAGAATTTTTTTGCTTGAGGCCAGGAGTCTGAGAACAGCCTGGGGACCCCCATCTCTACAAAAAAAAAATTAGCCCTGTGTGGTGCTGTGTGCCTATAGTCCCAGTTACTTGGGAGGCTGAGGCAGGAGGATCATCTGAGCCCAGGAGGTTGAGGCTCCACCATTCCACTTCCTGTCTATGAGTTTGACTACTTTAGATCCCTCATATAGATGGAATCACACAGTATTTCTTTTCGTGACTGGCTTATTTCACTTAGTGTAATGTCCTCAAGCTTCCTCCATATTGTAGCATTGACAGGATTTTCCTCTTTTTTAAGACTGGATAATATTTCATTGTATGCATATACCATATTTTCTTTACCCATTCAGCCACCTGTGGGCATTTGGGTTATTTCCTCCTCTTGGCTATTGTGAATAATGCTGCAAGCTGAATTTATTTTTTTAAAAAGGACAGCCACAAATAGATGTGGAACCTGTGGTCAGAGAAGCTCCAGAACATGTGTAAGTCCCTCCTGAGCCAGGGCAAGCCCCGGCACGAACTCAGCTCTTGCCTTCACTGTACTGACAGCTGGGAGCTGGTCAAGGCCCCGCCTCTTGGGATGGTTGGAACTGTGAGATGGGATCAGAGGAAGGTGTACAGAAAGGAAACAACTTGGCATCAGCTTGGCAAACCGTCCCCTTTGTCATCCCTCATCCTCTGAAGTATATCCCACTGCTGGCTCTCCCAGCCTTGCCCACACCAGCCCAGGGCCCTGGTCTGGCTTCTGGTGGCTGTGAGCAGCTAGAATCTGAGTTCAATGGGAATAACCATCTTACTTTCCCACAAGCTCATTTTTGTCTTCTAGTCTTGGGCCTGTGCCTTGGTGTTAATTTGCAGGACTAGTTTAAGTTTCTCCTGGGTTTGATAACCCAGGACCCATTCACCTAGTCCCTGACTGTCCAGATGGAGCAGATCCCTGTCTAGGCGGGAGGCTGTGGGTGGAGCCCAACACACGCCTGCTGTCTAGCTTGGGTGGTTTCCCACTGTGTTAGGTGACAGCTTATTCTTGGACAGGAAATTATTTAAGTTCAGCCTTTCCTCTGACGATCTGGGAGGCACTCAGTCAGCACATGTATAACTGAAATCCTGCAGGGACCTGGCCATTAATGGACATGTGACCTGGGGTTCTTAGGCACAGCATGAGATACTTTCCATAGTGGAGGAAGAGTCTGGGATGTGGGGTCTCCAAAATCATGGGGGGAGGGTATTTCCTATGGGCCTGTTGGACGGTGTGGAAGTAACTTCCTTCCTTACTGGACCATGATTTGGGGGCCACCTGGTAGCCTCAGATGACCTTTTGTGAAGTCCTTTTCCGAGGCAGTTGCTCTCAGAGCTGAGGGATAGTTGCCAGAGATCAGGCAGCTGAACTGTGTCTAGGAAAGAGGTTGACCCCAAGGTCTTCCGTATTTCCCATTCTATACCATCTGCCTTTCCTGATGTGGATCACTGATTGGGATGTTCTGTTCTAATTTATCCTGCCTTTTCCCCTTCCAAGCCCTGGAGGTAGGTGGAGGAAGGATGTTCGCTGAGGCTTAGTGTCTAATACATAGCCACTAGCATGTGGTTATTGAATTTTTAAATTAATTTCTATTAAATAAAATGAAAAATTCAGTTCCTCAGTTGCACTAGCCATGTTTCAAATGCTCAGTAGCCACATCTACTTTGCAGATGTGGAACACGACCATTGTCACAGAAAGTTCTGTAGGACATCACTGTCCTGAGCTTCCTCTTTCTTTTCTGCTGATTCTGATCTGGAGTAACTGGAAGCTGCTACTCCATTAGGCTGGGGGCCCCAGAGCTCGCTGCCTATTGAAAATTCAAAAGCAGAGAATGAGCAGGGTAGAAATGCCTTCAGCCCTCACTCAGTATTCAGTCCAGGGCAGCGTTGGGCTCTGAAGTCTTGTCTTCCTGAGTGTGACACCCATAGCCTGGAAGCTGCCACTGAGCCCTTTAGGTGAGTTCTGGCCTGCAGCAGGGGTTCTGTTCTGCTCACCTGCCACGACCAAAGCCATTTAACAGGTTTTCTGGGGTGTGAGGGTGTGCCAGCCTAACTCGGTCTTCTGGTCTTGATCCCTTTCCAGAAACACCACATCTACTTGGATGCTTATGCTCGTATCAACCCTGCTGCAGTGTCATAGGTAGTCCGTGCACAGGCTCTGCCGGCAATGAATGCGCCATGCTTCCCTGTAAAAAGGGGCTGGCCACTGGGGGTGGGAGGAAGCAGGGACCTGTGTCTGTCTGGAAGTCTGTACCAGGAAGAGGTTTTCCAGAATAACACAGCACAGCCTTGCCTTCTTCCTCAGGCCAGCCTGAGGTTGTCCTTTTAGTCTGTTGAGTCCACCCCATGGCACCAGTTATTCCCCATGTGACAGCCACTGGGCTCGACCAGTGAATCTATTTTTCCTACTTTGTCCAGGATCCTGACAAGGAGCTGCAAAGAGGCCAGAGGGAAACTTCCTGTCTTCCTACTGGGGTTGCTAAGCTCAGAGAATATGAGTGTAGGGTTGCCAACAGCCGTCTTCCTTGCCTCGGAGAGACCCCTGGCCTGGAAAGTGGATCTCAGTAGAGTAGAAAAAGGGAGAGAAAAGAGAGCCCTGCAATATTATCAGAGCCCCTAGCAGCAGCTGCGCCTTCATACTTTGCAAACTAATGTCCCTCCACACCTGGACTTTCCAGTTATAAGAGACAGTTAATGCCCTTTCTGCTTAAGTTAGTTTGTGTTGAGTCTCTGTCACTTGCCACCCAAACAATCTTAACCAATAGAGTCATTAGGCCAGAAAATTAGCCGGGAGGAAGCCTCTGTTTGAAGACTATGTTCAGGTTCTGGCCCAGACACCTGCAAGGAATGACCAGACTGAAATAACAAGTGAACCAGAGACCAACCTCAACCACAGGTTTGCCTTGCTGACGCTGTCTCTGCTGCTGATACGTCCTGTCCTCTTTAGCTCCCCAAATCCTCCCTATCTCTCAAGACCCTGGTTAGAGCCCTCCTCCTCCAAAGCCTTCTCTGACCACCTCAGCCTGCAATGAACTTTCTACCCTCTGCTTTCTGGACCAATTTTAATTATCAAAGGATTGTGAACTGTCTTATAGGGTGCCTGCTTTCATTGTCTAGGATGGCACTTTAAAGATTGCACTGTTTGCAGTTTGTCACCCTCTCCTACCAGGTCAAGATCAGAGATAGGATTCAATGCTTTTGTGTCCCTGGCAGGAGCCAGCATACTGTCTGGCACATAACAGACCGCAATGAATGTTTGGGGATTAGAAAAACGGTGGGAACATGATTTGAACGCAGAAAACAGCTGGGATCTCACCTGTGACAGCTATCGGAGGCAAATGTGTATGCTATGCGGCTCTCCTCGGTTGAGAGATAAGCACTGGAATAAGTCCCAGGATGACCGTGGGCTGCATTCCTCTGTTAAAGCTCTCTGGTCTCTTACCAAAGAACCTTTCTTCATGTCAGGGCGTGAGGATGGAGGAAGGGGAGGAGTGGGAAGGTGGGGAGCACTGGGGTGGGTTTGAGTCAGCTTCTCTTTGGAGCTCCATGGCTGACTCCAGAGTGCACTGGAGAAAATAGTGTCCTCATTCCTCATTCTGGATCGGCTTTGACACAGCTGGAGATGACACTTGCCACCAGACCTGGGTCTGAACGGCATCGGCTATTTCCTTCTCCCAAACCTTAAAAAGCCCAGGATTTGCCAACATTGAAGCTATTAAAAATAATTTAAAGGCTTTTTGAGTGATGAGATCTTTGATATAAACACATGTCTTCATCCTTTGAAAGCAACACTATTGGAATATATGCATTCTGGGTCATTGTTAAAAAGGAGGATTCTGTCTCCTCTGTTCAGGTGTGATAATAGTCACATCTGAGAGTTTAGAAAATATGGCATAGTTAGGCCCTCCACTGTTCTCTAATTGTTTTCTAGCTCTTCTCTTTTTGATTTGGTTGTACATTTTCCACCTGGGGTGATACCATGTCTTCTATATGTCTTTTACTTCTCCCAGCAACCAGAACACTCAATAAGTGACTACTGGATGGATGGATGGATGGATGGATAAATATGAAGTAGACACACCTGCCTAGACAAACACCAACAAAACCCCCTAACATTTATTAAGCATTTACTATATCCCAGGCATGTGCTAAGTACTTTACTGATATTATCTCATTCTTAGAGATGTATATGTGTGAAAATTGCATGAGGAAAAAATTATATTAGGTGACTTCTAGGGCCTCTCAGCTATACGATGCTCTGACTTGATGCAGCATCAGGGAAACTAGGGTATTGAGGTGGGGCTTGGGAACCTGACACTTAGAAATAAAAATGATATTATTAGCTACCTCTTTCTGTGAGCTAGGAACTGTGCTAAGTACCTTAAAAATATTTTCTCAACAACAATTCCCGAACAACAATCTCCTACGATAGGTACTACTAACCCCATTTTCAGAAGAGGAAAGCGAGGTGCAGGGAGGTCACAGGGCTAGCCTAAAAAGCAGAGCTCACATCCAGGTCTGCTGACTCCGAAGTCTTTGCTCTTAACCACCACACTTCCAAAGAGACTGCAAAGCCCTCCGACCTGAGAAGGTGCCTTCCATTGGGGCGGGGGGGTGGGGTGAGCATTGCCATAGGAACAGCAAGACCCTCTGCGAGGGGGGGTTGCACACCGGGAAGCTGGGGCTGCGGAAGGTTCTGGAGACAACTCCAGGGCATCTGGCCTCTTCAGACCTGCAGGAGTCTCTGAGCCCAGCAGGAAGCCAACTGCCCGCTCCATTCTGTAGCACTTGGTAAACCTCAGCTTAGCTCCCCAGAAGGGCAGGACAGGATGTTCTCTGAGTTCTAGCAGCAGGACTATTAGGCAGCAGAGCTGCGATTAGGGCTTGACAGTCTGCGGTTACCAGGCACAGGCCCTGCTTCACCTTTTATAGCCATCTAGCTTGAGAAGTCGGAAGAATTCAGGGACTTTTGCTTTCCCCCCCCCTCCCCTTCATCAGCTTTATGACCCGGAACACATTCTTTCTTCTTTCTGTCACTCATTTACCCGTCCTTGGAACGAGTGTGCAATTCACTAGAAGGCTTTCTGGTGGAGTTTTAAGGAAATTCAAACCTGATTGGTTGGACAGAGCGGAGTGGGAGGTTTGATTTGCTTAAGTTACTCCCACCTCCTCTGCTCTGGTCTAGCAGCTGGCTCCTTGAGAGCTGGCGTAGGACATTGTGGTGGTAGGATGGTGGATAAGAGCAGGGGTTTAGCCTGCAGAGGGGCCTGAGTTCATGTCCTGGCTTTGCCATTAAGAACCACATGGGTTGAGACATGTGACTTGACCTCTCCCAGCCTTGATAGTCTCATCTGTGAAATGGGAGAGAACTATTACCTGTCTCTCCATTCCTGGCACGCTGTTATCCCCTAATCTCCAGCCACGGGCCTGGGATAAGGGTATCTAAATGAGGGGTTATGAAGCCAGGCTTCTCTCCCAGCAAACTTGGAAGTGAAGGATAAAGAGAGCTTCCTGTAGCTGAAAGATTCAGTTTGGGGTTTCTTAAGATGGTAGGATCTAAGACTTTCAGGGTTGGAAGAGATCCTGGAAGTCCTTGGAGACAAGGAAGACGATGGCAGCTTTGTTGCAGGAGCTTGGAAAAGGTAGTGGGCCAGGGTGGTTTCCACAAAGTACCACTCATGAAGGCATTTGAGGTTTTGATAGGAGCACCTGGCAGCCAAGAATAGGATGGGACTCGTCTGTGAGCTTGGTCACTGCTCGAGTGGAAGAACAAAGTTGTCCCATCCTCCCTTAGCCTAATTTCTCATCGTTCCAGGAGGAGTTGCTGGTGGCAGGAAACTCGGTCCCAGCTCCCCTAATCTGGTAATCACCAACCCATGCTTCCTGTATGGTCTGGCACAGAAACCAAAGGAAGGGTATGCAGATCTGTGGGGCACAGCTGCTCCGTCCTCTCTGGGTAAGATAGAGAAGCCAGGGCTGAGAACTCATGGGCTCCTTCTAAGAGGAAAACATCAACAACCAAAATTACAGTCAGGAAGAACTGCCTCATCTGCAAGTAACTGAGCAATTACCTGTTAATTAAGCTCTCAGTTTGTTTTCTGAGGCTTACAGTATAGCACTTGGTAGATGTGCCCTGCCCTGCTTGTCACCAAGGTGTTGAAGATTAAGCCTTTCACATGAATCAAGGTGGAACTCTTCCATCTGATTAAATTAATAGCCTGGTTTATTCCTACGTCATGAGGCCTTAAAATGCCCCTTTTTTCTTTGGAGAACTGGGAGGGACTGCAGGGCTTTTATTTTGAGTCCTCTGTATTTCGCCCACCTATTATGAATGCAGATTCCTGGAGTCTGCATCAGTCCCGAGTCAGAAACTTTTCACATGATTCTTACAAACACCCAGGTCTGAAAACCTCAGGCAGAGGTGCAAAGTCTTCTGGGGATATTAATAACACTTATCAGTGAAGTATACAGACAGATCAAGAAACCATTTCAGCCAACCCTAGAAAATCTTTTAGTCTAGCATTGAACAGGGTAAAGCTTGACTGTTCTGTCTTTACACCTCATCTATCTATAGGTGGAGATGCAAATAGAAAAACAGCCCAAAGGCCAGCAGCCAAAGAAACAGCGTGCTTCTGTATAAATCAACCCTCAGATCATCCTAGGCCAGTGTCCTCGTGCCAACTCCCTGGTCTCAGGTGCTGTAAGTGCTGACTACAGCCCGTTTATCTACTGATAACGAAGGCGAACATAAGTGATCTCCAGAAATGGTTCACACGGGGCTCCTGGGTTCTTGAAAAACCACAAGTGATTGGCAAATGCTTCTGTTGCAGGCATAAACTCAAATAAACAGCTCATTTCCTTCAAGAAATGGAAGTGGCTGCAAGCTGAACATAGGGAAGGAGGGGAGATGTCTTCTCCCTTTCCCCAGAGCTTCTTCCCCTTTCTGACACTAACAAGTCCAGGCTAGGGGAAAGAAGCGATTCATAAAGAATTTCAAGAAGCGAGCCGGGCGCAGTGGCTCATGCCTGTAATCCTAGCACTCTGGGAGGCAGAGGCGGGTGGATTGCTCGAGGTCAGGAGTTCGAGATCAGCCTGAGTGAGAGTGAGACCCTGTCTCTACTAAAAATAGAAAGAAATTATCTGGCCAACTAAAATATATATAGAAAAAATTAGCCGGGCATGGTGGCACATGCCTGTCATCCCAGCTACTCGGGAGGCTGAGGCAGTAGAATCGCTTAAGCCCAGGAGTTCGAGGTTGCTGTGAGCTAGGCTGATGCCATGGTGCTCACTCTAGCCCGGGCAACAAAGCGAGACTCTGTCTCAAAAAAAAAAAAAAAGAAGTGGACCCTTTTTCCTCAGAGGACAGGGCCCTCTCAGAGTTAGTTACAAATCTTTTTTTTTTTTTTTTCCCCAGGAAGCCTCAGGAAGCCTGGGGCCACAAGCCTTTGTCTCCTAAGGCCTTGCTTTAGAAAGATTCTCAAAGTCCATTCAGTGTGCTCTGGTGGAATGCAGAGAGGTGGGTCCTGCCCACTGAAGATTCCACAGGATTCTGATAGACTGTGCTAACTCTGGAACAGGGGGTAGTGGCTCACACTTATTTAAAAAAATAACACCTTTATTGAGATATATTTCACATAACACACAATCCACCCATTTAAAGTGTACAATTCAATGGCTTTTAGTATATTCAGAGTTGTGCAACCATCGCAATATTTTAGAACACTCCTAAATATTTGTATCACTCCTAAGAAAAAATCTCAAACCTGTTAGCAGTCACTCCTCATTTCCTCCAGCCTTCCCCAATGCCCAAGCCAGCCACAGGCAAACACTAATCTACTATCTGTCTAGGATTGCCTCTTCTAGATGCTTTCATATAAGTGGAATTATACAATATTTGGTTCTTTGTGACTGGCTTCTTTCACTTAGCATGTTTTCAAGTTCATCCATGAGTCAATACTTCATTCCCTTTTATGGCTGAATAATATTCATTTGTACAGAGATGCCACATTTTGTTTATTCATGAGTTGATGAACATTTAGGTTGTTTCTACTTTTTGGCTATTGTGAATTATACTGCTATGAACATTTGTGTGCAAGTTTTTGGGGTGGAAATGTGTTTTCATTTCTCCTGGGTATATACCTAGGAGTGGAATTGTGCAATCATATAGCAAATCTATGTTTAACCTTTTGAGAAATTGCCACAGTTTTCCAGAGCAGCTGTACCCTTTTGCATTTCCACCAGCAGTGCAAGATGGTTTCAATTTCTCCACATCCTGACCAACATTTATTATTGTGTGGTTTTGATTATATGTATCCTAGTGGGTATGGAATGGTATTTCATTATGTTTTTATTCGCATTTCCCTGATGGCTAATGATGTTGGGCATCTTTTCATGTACTTATTGGTCATTTGTATATCTTCTTCGGAGAAATGTCTATTCAGATCCCTTGCCCATTTTAAAATTGGGTTGTCTTTTTGTTATTGAATTGTAGGATTTCTTTATTTCAGCAAGTTCCTTACTAGGTATGAGATTTGCAAACATTTTCTTCCATTCTTTGGGTTGTCTTTTCACTTACTTGATGTCCTTTAATGCACAAAAGGTTTAAATTTTGATGATGAAGTCCAATTTATCTATTTTTTGTTTTGTCACATGTCTCACATTTTGAGTTCTAAGTTGTTGAAATGCAGCTTAGAACTCTAGAACAGGGGTTCCCCAGCCTATAGTGAGTTGTATAATTATTTCATTATATATCACAATGTAACCATACAACTAAAGTGCACAACAAATGTAACCGCCTTGGATCATCCTGAAACCATCCCCCGTCCATGGAAAAATTGTCTTCCATGAAAACGGTTCCTGGTGCCAAAAAGGTTGGGGAGGACCTCAGAGCTAAGGGGGTTTTTCAAATCACCTTAGAGGGGGATTTTGAGGTTTCATTCCTCCATTCCAGCCAGCAAAGTCTCCCTCGCTGAGCCAGCACAGAGCCCCAGGGCACCTTCACTGGGTTCACATCCCCTCCCTCTCCTGAGGTCTACCACAATAGAGCAGCTGAAATGACAGTCTGGAAATGTCCTTTATTGTGAAAACTCAATGGCCTTTGTCTCTGGGATTTGAAATGTTCATGCAAGTGTTGGCAGCCAAGAGTTGGGAAGGAGGGGAAGAGATGGGGGAGTAAACCCTGCCACTGATTTCCATAGTGAGTCATCTCAACTGTTTGCCTTGGTTTTCCCACCCATAAAACAGGGAGAATGCCTCCATCTCCCATCTCTGGGGGGGGGGGGGTGTGGGTACTGTAAGGTGAAGATGAATTAATCTGTATTTGTTAGAACACTTTGAGATTTTGGATTAAAGGCATTACTGAGACATAAGGTATTATTATATTAATAATAAATGATTTAATAGCAGGGTGAGGCCACTGAAGCAAGAATTGGTAGGAAGGAGAGAGGCTTTGAGCTGTGGGGGGGCTGCAGCCTGGAGCTCCCCAGGCCCGACACAGATTTTTATTCTTGGAGGTGAGACTGTGGGATTTCTTATATACTCTTCAGGCTGTTTCATCTGAATTTCAGCATTGCTTTATTGAGTGCTTCCTATATGACTTCTGCAACAGGGAGATTACAATCTTTTTAGGAAATAGGCAATGTAAATTAAAACAATCAGAAACAATGTAAGACATTACAATCAAGTGCTGAGTTGAAGTGTCAGAAGGAAAGCAGAAGTGGTGGTTGAGTAGAGTTCCCTGTTATGACTCCCAGGTCTACCACCCACTAGCTGTGTGACCTTGCTTCAGTTTCTTTTTCTGTAACTGCAATTGTTCTTGTAAGGCACTTATAATAATTGCTAATACAGTAAGCATCATATGTTGGACCTGTCTGGGCTCTTGTCAGGCTCTGCTTTTGCCTGTTATGCAACCTTGGCCAGGTTGCTCTATCCCTCTGAGCCTCAGTACTCATCTGTAAAATGGGATAAGGATACCTGCTATCTCACAAGGTGGCTGTGAGGACACTATGTTTGCAAAGAATGTAGTACAGGCACTATGAGGCGCCCTGGCTGAGGAGTGAGGGGTGCGCTCATAAGTGGCTTAGTTAAGCCAAGGAGCATCTTTGGAAGCTGCAATTTGAGATGGGCAGGAAGGGACTGGTAGGATTCAGGAGATCAGAAACAAAAAAGGTGGAAGCCTGAGAATGGAAGGCCAGAAGGGTCTGGGGCTTCTCTCTTTTCCCTGCAGCTCCAAGCCTGGAGGGCTGCGTACAGTGGAGCCGCAGCGGAAGTTTATCTCCCACTCCCCCCACCTTCTGCAATCTCGGCTCTCACCTACGAGGTCAGCGAGTCTGGGGCTCTGCAAGCGTAGAACCGACCCTCCCTCCCTGAGGAATGTGGGCCCGGCTCTCTGGGCCCGCCAGGCCGAGCGCCTACCGCTTCCTCCGCAGTCAGAAGCGAGGACGCCCGACTGTCTTCACCCGCCCCCTCCGCCGGGATCCAGTTACAAAGTCACCTGAAAGCCATTTCCTCCCGCGCCCGCCCCGCCCCGCCCCTCCCTGTAAATCACCTGGAGCCTGCATTTGTCCCGAGCAGCTTTTTTTTTGGGGGGGGGGGGGAGGGGTTATTATGTTTTTAAGGAGACCTCTATAAACTGTTTATACCCGGATATATCCAGTGGTTCTGATAATCAGTGGCCCATTTCTCCTCCCAAGGAACTGGCGATCGCGCCAACATGGGAGCGTTGTTCCTCTTCCGGAGTCCCACCTGGGCTTCTCTCCCCCAGGCTAGTGTTGGGACGGCATCTTTTTTCCAGGATCTTTATTGATGAAGTATTACGGGTTTTTAGATTAATGCTCTTGCTCAAAATCCAACGTGTCTGTATTGAATGTCCCTGACCCCCGATTTCCAGGTGCGTACCTTTACCATGAGCACATGACCACATACAAAGAGCGTTCTCTGTCTTTGTTTTACCAAAAATGAGGTCCTCTATCACCCAGGTCTGCATCTTGTGTTTCCCACCTAACAGTGCCTTGTGGAGCTCGCTCCAAGTTATCATCTTTCCGGTCAGCTTCTTGAAGGCTCGGATTTACATCTGTGAAGGGTCACAGGGACCGGGTTACGGTGAAGAATTCAAGACGTGCCTTTCTGATTCAGAAAAGCCGCGGTGAACTGCTCTGGTAGGATCAGCACCTACAAGTTCGGCCCCAAGTGGCTCCCTTGAGAAAAGCCCCCTTTGCTGGACCTGATAGTCCCTGTCCGTACAATCCCTGTCCGGCGCCCTCTCGGAAGGCAGTGATAGCAGGTCTATGACACCATGGTGACCCCACCACGTGCGTCTCGGTATCTTATTTTTTCTAACAGCTACTGTTCTTGCAACGTCTCGGTATCTTAAAGCATCTAGGCTGCTCGGGAGGGGCTGGCGGCTGGCAGAACCGACACCTCCCGGGCGCGCACTCGCCCCACCTGCGAGCGTTAATCATTAGCCGCACCAAAGCCCCGCAGCCCCGCCGCAGCCTTTACCCCGGCTCGGGCCAGCAGCGCCGCGAAGGTTCCCCCGGCCCCCGCGGCTCCGCCAATTGCTGGACTGCAGCCGCGGGCCCGAGTCTCCACCCACTGGAAAAATTCCTGGTCCGCCCCTCCCTCGCTCCGTCCCTCCCGCTGCAGCTCCGGCTCGGCTCGGCCCCGACTTCCTGCCGGCGCTGGGAAGCAGCGCGCGGGCTGGGGTCCCCGGGGGCCGCGCTCGCAGCTGGCCACGTCCGGGACGGCCCGGGGCTGGCAGTGGGCGGGAGCGGCCGGCAGCCTCGGCCCCTTCCGAGAGCGACTTTCAAACTCGCGCCCGCGTCGCGGCGGCACCTGGGCAGCCCCACGCGCTGTGCGTGTCCGGAGCCCGCGGCGGCGACCGCTCGGTGAGTGTCCCTGGATTCTTCCCTCTCTCCTCTGCCTGTGTGCAGCCGGCGAAGTGGCAGTGCCGGGAGCCACGCTGGGGCCCCCGCCCTCTCGGGGCCCTCGTGCCAGCCCCCTGCGTGGTGAGGACCGGAGCGACCGAGGAGGGCCTGGGGCTGTGTTGGCTCCTCCCCGTGCGACCCCTCCCCGCATAGGGCGAGAAAGCTGGAGGGTCGTGCGAGGAGACATTTTCTGTCCTTTTTGCCCCCACCCGGGAAACAAAGGGGGCGAATGCGCCTGGTGCCTCCGAAGAGCCTCAGTTTGAAATCCAGGAAGCCCGCGAGGCTGCGCGCGGTCCTTGCCCCGAGCTGTGGGCCCGGGCAGGGTGGACCCGTCTGCGTTAGGATGAGCCTCTGCTTCAGCGAGCCCCAGAGGCGCCCGCAGCCTGTTCCGGGTTGGTGCCACACGGTGCTGGCTGTTGGGAATCTCAGCTACCTGTACGGGAGGGATTAGAGTGGGTTCCAGAAACAGGGAGCAGAAAGCACAGAGGCCACTGGCTGCCTCGACCTGGCGCACTCCTGAAATCGGTGTGGGTATTTGCACCCCACTCCCAGCCCTTTGGTTTGGAAAGCCAGGATAAGGTGTGTAAGCTTAAATTTTCAAGACGTTGTTAGGGTAGTTACTTTTACTCCTTAGGGCTACTTTTGGAAACAAAAGGAAGAATGTAGTGGGAAACTGAACGGTTGGAGGCTGGAGAGGTGTGGCTTGGGGGGTGCGGTGCGGTGTTAGAGGCCGCCGGAGAGTTTCATCTTTGAGGTCACTCGCTAAGCTGTTGGCAGATGTAGGGGCCTGTCCCCTACTCTGGGGCCCCCATCGGGCAACCCAGATTGCATCCATCACCTTACAGGGAACCCTGGACTGGGGGTTCCCAGGGTCTCCCCAGCCAGGGCCTTTGCACGCAGCCCAATCACATGGCCCTGGCTCAAGAAATAATAAGCGGGCAGAGTAATGACAGTCCCGAGAGGGGGAGGGGCTCCCCGCCGAGCATATCAGCTGCCTCGCCTTCAGGAAAGTGCCTTTCCCGCCCCTCATTTGCTGAAGTAGGGCTAAGGTCCTGAGTGACTGAATCCCAACTGTCCCCAGGAGGAAGCCTAGGGAGTAAGAATCAGAAGAAAGCGTACACTTTCTGTTATTCACCCTCCCCTGTGGTTCTGGGCTTACCCCTTTTCTGGGACTGCCTCTGCTCCCCTTTGGACGCCAGCTGTTAGCAGTCCTGCTGCCTCCCCCTACCCCCTCCTAGAAGGTTGGAGCACCCCTTGGCTCCCTGGGTGTCTTGCCCTGGGGATGGGGCAGGGAGCTGAGGAAGAGGTAACCCTGAGGCCAAGTCCTAGCTGCTGGGGGAGTGATCTGTTGAAGAGCTTCTGTGGGGCCTTTCTACTTCCTTTTATTAGAGGTGGCATAGCAGGGAGAGTGGAATGAGCACTGGACTGGGAGTCCAGCACAGGTTTTTGCCCGAGTTTTAATCCTGGCTCTACTGGGTAGCATGGAAGCTTGATTGAGTGGCTTGGGCTGCAAGGTCCCTCAGATTAGCCTGCCCCATTTACAAGTGAAGGCAGCAGAGCCCAGAGAGGCAAGGTGATTCAGCCTGGGTCCCTATTGGCTCAGATTTCCTCACTGTTCCAACATGAACTGGCCAATTCACTTATCTTTTCTGACTCAGTTTCCACATGAATAAAGGAGGGTTACTTACTTGCTTGCTCTTCCGTGTTAAGGATCAAAGGAAGCTTTGGATGTGGAAAATATTCCATAAACTCCTGTACAAAATAAAGGGCTCATGGTGGCTGGGCGGGGGATGGGGTGGGGGGTCCCTTGAAGGCTTTACAATTTACCGCGTATGCCCCATGTGTGCCACAGGATATGGTAGATACCAGGAGCCAGTGGGGTAAGTTTATACCCCTGGCCTGTAGTAACTCAGCCCCAGAGTAAACATTTGCCTTACCAAATCCACAGCTATCTCAGGGTCACTGTTTACACCGGAGGAGGCCAAAGGCCACGGTCTGAGGGATGAAAGGGCTTGAGGGGGAAATGGTCTGTGTTGCAGATGTAAGGCTCGCCGCCCCCCCACCTTCCATGCCCTCCTATTTCCACCCCCTCTCAGAACCTGCTGAAGGCTCTGGCCCCAAGCCTGGGGGGCTGTCACAAGTCCAGGCTGCACCCTGGCCTTGGAGGGTTAAATGTGAAGCCATCTAGCTATTCTCTGTTGTGTTGGGGGTTGAGGGGACTCTGGGCATTTGGAGGGGCTATCTTCAGCTCCTCATCTGTGCCCCTCCCCCATCCCAGGCTGTCCCTCTGGCCTGGGCCACTGCTGTCCCGCCTCTCTGGCCAGCTGCACATCCACAGGCCTTTGTTCCAGGGCGTTAAGCCCGCCCTACTCCACCCTCCGTCCCCAGCAGAAGCCCTGGGGCCAGGGCCCTGGCAGCTGGAAATCACTACTGCCAGCAGGAAGGTTCTACTGGAGCCCTCAGGGGACCTGGCAGCCCCTCATTTCCTCTTATCAGCCTTTTTCTCTGGCCCCCAACTCACCTCTGGCCAGATTCCCACACTGTTCTGTCATCTCTCCTTCCTTCCCCTGAATAGATGGATCATCCTCTTTTTCTTCCTACACATATGCCTCTAGTTCTATTTTAAAGTACCACATTCATTCACTTAACAATTGTTTATTTAGCACCTACTATGTACGAATGCTAGATGCACAGGACACAGCAGTGAGCAAAACATACAACAATCATTGACCTCATGGAGCTGACTTCTAGTGGGGGAAGCTGGTAATAAACAAGATAGAAAATTGAAATAGCATGTCAGTGATAAGCAAAATAAAACATATGATAGGGAAGGTATGATACGAATTGTCACGGAAGTGGTGAGATGACAGTTGGATAGGGTGCCCAGGGAGGCTTCCTGGAGGAAGACACTTTTGAGGTGATGCCTGAAGGAGTTATTTCCCTTCATCTCTGATTTCCCTTCCTTGAAACCCAGTTCAGCATCCCACTGTAGCTTTTAGAAGCAGGGTCTGGAGTTGGGTGTGCCTGGCTTCAAGTCCTGGCTTGACTGCTTACTAGCCCTCTGGCCTTTGACATGGCGCTAACCTCCTTTAAGCCTGAGTTTCTCACCTGTAAAATGGTTAGTCATCCTACCTACCACATGTGGCATTGTGAGAACAATGAGATAACCAGTGTTGAATGTTTAGCAAGGCCTGTGGAGCTGTTCTCCCACCAGATTCTGCAGGAGTGGCAGGAGATACTGAATGCCTGCTAAGAACTCCAGGTGAAAAGCTTTTCATTTTAAGTAGTGGGCAGGAGGAGGAATTAAAGGGCCATGAAAATAGAAAACCCTAGTGAAAACTTTCTAGTTAGTGAGCCTTTCCTGCCCTACCCTAGATTGCAGATGGCTGAGGATGCAGGACTCCCAGGTGTGTGTTTGGTTGGCGGGGTAGGGTGACCTGGGCAGTCCTGACCCTCCCTTGCTCTGGAATTCCCCCTGCTTCCAACCAGCTGGGATGAATCACCTTGTCCCTGGCCTCTCCACTCTGCCTCTCAGCTGGGAAGGCTGTCTGCCCCCCTCCCCCCATAAGTTATGCTGTGGGGGTGGGGAAAGCGAGGGAGAGGGGCAGATGGTGGGTGGAGCTTCCCATTTTGGGAAAGCCCAAAAAGGTAACAGGATTCTGATGGAGGCTCTGAGGCTGCCCCGCAAGGACTTTCAATAAGGACTAGAATTTAAAGTAACAGAATGACAGACACAATGAGAGCTTAGGGTCAGGCCTGCCCAGCTCCAAGCTGCTTCCACCCAGCTGATCTGATGAGCCTCTTCCCCTCTCAGCTGGAACCACGGGCCTCAAAGGGAGGGGTGTAATCTAAAATACTGCTGTCAAAGTTTGTGGTGAGCGGTTTCCTGGGGGCCCTGCCCTAGCTCCGGAAGTGAGGGATGGGCGGTGGAGGGTGAGGCCCAGGGAAGTGGTCATCAACCAGAACACCCCCCACCCCCACCTTCTGCTGTACTCGCTGGGCAGCCAGGCAGGCCCTTTGACAAGGAACTTTCTGGCCCTGCCAGTTGGTGCTTGGAGACTGGGTAATGCTAGATACAATCTGGCCCGGGAGGAAGTTGCGAAGAGGACCCTGAACAGCCAGCCCCAGGCATGTTTACGATGTTGGGTGATGTCAGGAGAAAGAAAACAGGCAGGGTCAACTAACCTGTGGACCTGCAGGAGGCCCACCTGGAGATGCTGGTAGCCCCTCTGGATGTCAGCTGTTGGGATGAAGGCTGGCCTTCCTAACTGGGTCCCTTTTATTTTGGGTAGAAGCTTGCTGCTGAGGGGAGGAACTGGGCGTGACTCATCTTTTTTCCCACGTGGCCAGGACTGTTAAAGTGTGATTCACAGGGCATGATGGGCTTGTGCTGCGTCCCACCCTGACAGTAATCTGGGCTTGATGGTCTCATCCCCTTCAGCTTTTCTTCCATGGAATTAGGGAGAGAAGGCAGTGGTAGGGTGAGATCCAGCCCTGGATGCGCTGTTGCTGGCTGGGAATGCAAGGCTGAAGGGAGAACCGGGCTTTGTAAGGTTTTCTTGGCTGGCCTTTGGGGAGCGAGCCATAATTTAAGCTCAAGGAAAGCTTTAAGGACTCCTGAACACACAACCTGAACAAGGTGCTGGTGGACACAGTAGTGGCTGTGCATGAACCTTTTGTGAAACACAGTTTGAGCCTCCTAGGAGTTGCACTCATTATTGCTAGAATCTGAGTTGAGAATGAAAGGGAGAGATGCAAGAGGATTGAAGTCTTTTGACCTTGGTAACTGGATCCTAAGAGGAGATAGGGGTTCTACAGGTATTGGAAGCTCTTAAAACTCATCTCCCTTACTCCCCAGTGAGACTGCGTGTGTGCTGTTGAGCAACAGACAGCAAGTATTTATTGAAAGGAAAAGGGAGCCGGTATTCATGCAGCCTCTATTCATCCAGCTCATTGCTACATCCCCAGTGCCTGTTGTGGAGTAGGATTCCAATAAATATTTGTCCAATAAGTAAAACCCTATTGTGTGATGACACCTTAGGAATTCAAGAAATCTTCACACTCTTTACAAATGTTTTATTCTTGTCTGAGAATGTCGAGAACGTACGATTCTAAGAAGGTCACCTGTGGTCAGCTATGCTGACAGTGAGGGAGGAAGCCCCTTATTCCTACAGCCTGCAAAGTGTAACAGTACCTGGAGTCATTGGGACCAGTCTTCCAAGACATGCAAGTTGAACCCAAAGTGGACAGCAAAGTGTGCTTAGAGCTTTGGGTTGAGTTCATCCATCCTGTAATATGTTCCGTTATATCCTCTAACACTTCTCTCCTAAAATCCTCTTCGGAACTCAGCCACCCAGCAGCCTTGCTTATTTGCATATAGCCTAGAAGGTCAAAGACTCAAGTTCCTACATTTTTTTCATACCAGCCTCCTCAGACTCTGTTTAAGTTTTGCACATAAGCTGTGTCATCCTATTTCCAAGCCCCTAAGAAGCAGCAAATGGAAGAGGATAAAGGTACCAACATAGAGGGGGAAAATGACCACAGTGCAGAGTTGGCAAGAAGAGCAGACTGGGATCAAAATGCCAGGAAAAGCCAGCATTAGCAGAAGAGCCGGGAGCCGTTCTTTGTTAGGGGGAATGGCTTGGCACACCTTGGACCTCTGGGGATCTTCAGTTTGATAACTGATGCTTGGCTGTAATTGTGACCCTGAGTCACCAGGAAAAGGTTACATTACATTCCCTTGACTCTGCTTAGGAAGGTAGGAAGTGTGTAACAGATTTTTAAAAGATTCCCATAAGTGTTGACAGTTAGGTAATAATGTCACTAATCCTTTTAACAAGATAAAATTGGTGTTACACCCCCACCCCCCAGATAAGGAAACCAAGTCCCCACAAGGTTGGGTAACTTGTCTAAGAGCATTCAGCTGAGACTTGGCAGGGATGATTGGAGTGTATGCTCTTAGCTCTAAGCCAGATTGTTTCAAAACTTTGCACACTCTTGACAATGTGGCTTTTTGGACAGCTCCCTGTCCACAGGGGGTCCAGCTGGCCCCGGTTGGACTGTGTCACAGTAGGGCTGTGGGATGGGCCCAATCTTAATTCAGCTCCACCCAAGCAGATTGCCCGTTGCCCCAGAGGGTGTTTGCCTCAGTTGAACCAAGAGTGCTTTCAGTGCATTTGTGTTTTAAGCACCTACCTGGGTGCCACATAGCACTTTCTGAGGCCGGAAAATGACAGGGAGGAGTTGCGATTTCAAAAATCCCAGGCCTCCTTCCATCAGGAGCTTTGTCCTTTGTTTGGGTCTGGATGCTGCCCAAAGATGCTGTGCTGCGCAGTCTTGGTGCTGGTTGTTCCAGCTGGTCTGCAGGGTAGCTGGGCTTGTTCCTGCGCAGAAACCCCTACCCCACGTTCCAACCTTGCAGATCTGGCAAATGTTAATTTTATCATACTTCTCGTTTTTTACAGAGATAAATGTTACAATGCACCTGCAACTTCCTTTTGTTTCCTCTCAATCCTTTTCTCTTCCCTACTTCCCTAGAAGTAACATCTCATGAACATAGTGCTTATCACTCCTATGCATGTTTTTATACTTTTAAAGGTTATCTAAAAGTAATTTATAGTATTGTGTCATTTTATTTTATTTTGAGATGGGGTCTTACTGTGTTGCCCAAGCAAACTCCTAGACTCAAAACTTCCCAAGTAGCTGGGATTACAGGTGCTTGCCATAGGTTTGATTTTTTTTTTTTTTTTTTTTGAGACAGGGTCTCTGTTGCCCCAGGTAGAGTGTAGTGGTATCATCTCAGCTCACTGCAACCTCAAACACCTGCGCTGAAGTGATCCTCCTACCTCAGCCACCTGAGTAACTGGGACTATAGCTACTTCACCACTATGCACAGCTAATTTTTCTATTTTTTGTGGAGACGTGGTCCCGCTATGTTGCTCAGGCTGCTCTCCATGTTACTTTAATTTTGACATATATAGTACCATGTTGAATGTGCTTTTTCCTGGACTTGAATTTTCTTTAACTAACATTGGTTTCTAAATTTATTCATGTTGATATATTTAAATCTAGTTTATTCATTTTAACTGGTATATGGTATGTATTATATAACTATGTAGATCCCAATTCCCTTATTGATGGGCACTTAGGTGGTTTCCATTTTCTCACCACTGTGAATAATATTGTATTGAACATCCACGTGCTAGATCTCTAGTGTGTAGGCCAGCGGTGGGATCACTGGGTCATAAAGTGTACTTTTCAAGGGACTGCCAAATAATGCTCAAGTGATTTGTAATCAATTTATTCTTATCAGAAATATGAGAGCTCCAGCTTCACTAATATTTGGATTGTCTCCTCTAATCAGGTGGATATGAAATGGTATTTTAAAATTATTTTAAAGCAGGGGTGGGGGGAATAAAATCATTTTAAAAATTGGTTTTGGAAATTAGCACTTACATTATGAGTAGGATTGAGTACTTTTCATGTTTATTGGCCAATTGTGTTTACTATTCTTAGTCTTTGTCCTTTACATGAAAACATTTTTTTAACCAGGTAATAATCCATTCATATGATTCAAACTCCCAAAAAGGAGCAAAATGAAAAATCTCCCCCTATTGTCCCCTAGCTACCCCAGCTCCCTACCCTGAGACATGTTAGAGTTCTTCTGTACTTTCTCAGAGATAATTCTATCCTTTATGCATCCTTGATTGCCATTGTCTTTTTCTTGTTGATTTGTAGGAGTTAAAAAAATATATGTATATATGTGTTAAATAACTAATCTTTTGTAGGTTATATGCATTATATATATCAGTGGACTGTCTTAACTTTATTATAATAATGTTATTTTTCATGGGGAAGTTTTATTTTTAATGTTGTCAGATTTACCAATCTTTTGTTTGTACTTTCTGTGTCTTGTTCAAGAAATCCTTTCCTTCTCTGATTTTAAATATATTTTCTTCTACATTTAAGTTTTGTTTCCCACATTTACATTTTAAATTTATCTGGAATGCATTTTTTTTTATATGACACTAGTTCTCAACCCTGACTATACATTAAAGTCTCATGAGGAGTTTTAAAAAAACGTACTGATGCCTTAGTCTCACCCCAGATTGGACCAATAAAATACAAATAACTTGGGGTGGCCCAGGAATGATTACAAAATGGCCCCAGGTGACTTTTATGTATAGCTATGGTTGAGAACCACTCAACCTTGTAAGATGAAACTGATTTTATTTTTTCCAGAGGAATAGCCAATTTTTCCAGCACTGGTTATTTAATAGTCTGTAGTTTTCCTGCTGACTTGTTTTTTTTAATGGTATTCTTTCTTTATATATATTTTATTTATAGCTTTATTAGGATATATTTCATGTATCTTAAAATTCACCTCTGTAAAGTGTGTAGTTCATTCATTGGCTTTTAGTATATTCAGAGTTGTGCAACTGTCACCACTATGTAATTTTAAAACATTTTTATGACCCCCCCCCCCAAAAAAAACCCTAGACCCATTAGCAATCATTTCCCATTTTCCCCTTCCCCCAGCCCGAGGCAACCACTAATGTAGTATCTCTCTAAATTTGCCTATTTTTGACATTTCATATAAATGAGATCACATAATATATAATCTTTTATGACTAGCTTCTTTCACTTAGTCTGATGTTTTCAAGGTTCAGTCATTTGTAGCATGTATCAGTACTTCATTCCTTTTTTTATTTCAAAATATTAAGTGGGTACAAATGTTTTAGATTACATGGATCATTTTTATAATGCTTGAGTCCTGGCTGTAGGTGTCCCCATCACCCAAATAGTGTTCATAGTACTCATTAGGTTGGGTACATTAGGTTTATTCCCCTCCTGGCCTCCCTCCTCCCCCCATTGCTTTCCACTGAGTTTTACTTCCCTCTGTGCACATGTGTGCTCATCAGTTAGTTCCAATTTAATAGTGAGTACATGTGGTGTTTATTTTTCCATTCCTGTGATACTTTACTTAGGAGAATGGTCTCCAGTTCGATCCAGATTGTTGCAAAAGGTATTAATTCATCTTTTTTATGACTGAGTAGTACTCCATGGTATACATATACCACATTTTATTAATCCACTCATGAATTGATGGGCACTTGGGTTGATTCCATCCACATCTTTGCAATTGTGAATTATGCTACAATAAACATTCGAGTGCAGGTGTCTTTTTGATAAAATGACTTATTTTCCTTTGGGTAAATACCTAGTGGTGGAATTGCTGGATCAAATAGTAGGTCTACTGTCAGTTCTTTGAGGAAAGAACTGTTTTCCATAGAGGTTATAGTAATTTGCAGTCCCACCAACAGTGTGTAAGTGTTCCTCTCTGTCTGCATTCATGCCGGCATCTATTGTTTTAGGACTTTTTAATAAAACCCATTCTAACTGGGGTAAGGTGATATCTCATTGTGGTTTTAAATATTTCATTCTTTTGTATTGCTAAATAATATTCCTTTGTATGGGTGACTGCATTTTGTTTATCCATTTATTAGGGGATGAACAGCTGAGTTGTTTCCATTTTTTGGCTGTTTTGAATCCTTGTGATATGTGACACGGACATTCATGTACAAGTTTTTGTGTGGACAGATGTTTTCAGTTCTCTTAGGTATATACCTAGGAGTAGAACTGCTGGGTCGTAAGGTAACTCTATGTGTAACTTTTTGAGGAACTGCTAAATTGTTTTCGAAATAGGCTTTACTATTTTATATTCCCACCTCGCAATATACAATGGTTCTGATTTCTCCAAATCCTTGCCAACACTTGTTATTATCCATCATTTAGCCATCCTAGTGGGTATACAGTAGTATTAATTGTGGTTCTGACTTGCATTTTCCTAATGGTATTTCATGTGTTTGGCTGTGTATCTTATTTGGAGAAATATCTTCAGATCCTTTGCTCCTTTTTAGATTGAATTATCTTTTTATTGTTGAGTTGTAAAGGTATATATTCTGGATATAAGTCCGTTGTTAAATATATGATTTACAGATATTTCCTCCCATCTTTGTGGTTTATCTTTTCACTTTCTTGATAGTGCCCTTTGAAACACAAAAAATTTAAATTTTGGCCGGGCGCGGTGGCTCACGCCTGTAATCCTAGCACTCTGGGAGGCCGAGGTGGGCAGATCGTTTGAGCTCAGGAGTTCGAGACCAGCCTGAGCAAGAGCGAGACCCCACCTCTACTAAAAATAGAAAGAAATTATATGGACAGCTAAAAATATATAGAGAAAAAATTAGCCGGGCATGGTGGCGCATGCCTGTAGTCCCAGCTACTCGGGAGGCTGAGACAGGAGGATCGCTTGAGCTCAGGAGTTTGAGGTTGCTGTGAGCTAGGCTGACGCCACGGCACTCACTCTAGCCTGGGCAACAGAGTGAGACTCTGTCTCAAAAAAAAAAAAAAAAAAAAATTTAAATTTTGATGATGAAGTCCAATTTATCTATTTTTTCTTCTGTTGCTTGTACTTTTGGTGTTGTGTTAAGAAACCATTACTCACTTACATTCACAAAGATTTACTCCTTTCTTTTCTTCTACCAGTTTTATGATTTTAGCTCTTACATCTAGGTCTATAATCCATTTTGACTTTTTTGTGAAATAGGTGTCCAAATCCATTCTTTTGCATGTGAATATCCGGTTGTCCTAGCATCATTTGTTGAAAATATTATTCTTTCCCTTTTGAATTGTCTTGGCCCCCTTGTTGAAAATCAATTGACTATCAGTGTGATGTTTATTTCCATAATCTCAATGCTGTTCCATTGATCTGTATGTCTGTCCTTATGCCGGTACCACAGTCTTGATAATTATAGCTTTGTATTAAGTTTTGAAATCAGAAAGTGTGAATCCTCCAACTTTGTTCTTTTTCAGGATTGTTTTGGCTATTCCAGTCCCTTGTTTTTCCACGCAAATTTTGGGGTCAGCTTGTCAATATCTGCAAAAAAAAAAAGTCATCTGGTGTTTTGATAGAGATTGTGTTGAATCTCGAGATTAATTCATTGAGTATTGCTGTCTAAACATGTTAAGTGTTCTGAGCTGTGAACATAGAATGTCTATCCATTTTTTTAGGTTTTTAATTTCTTTCAACAGTGCTTTGTGGTTTTTAGTGTACAAGTCTTACACTTCCTTTGTTAAATATAAACCTAAGTATTTTATTCTTTTTGCTGCTATTGTAAATGGGATTGTTTTCTTAATTCTACTTTTGGATTGTTGATTGCTAGTGTATAGGAATAAAATAGATTTTTGTTTGTTGATCTTGTGTCCTGCCTTCTATTAGTTCTAATAGTTTTGTAGTAGACTCCTTAGGATTTTCTCTGTACAAGTTCTTGTCATCTATGAACAGTGATTGTTTTATTTCTTTTTTTTCAATCTGGATCTCTTTTATTTCTTTTTCTTGCCTAATTGCCCTGGCTAGAACTCCAGTATAATGTTGAATAGGATGGCAAGAGTGGACATCCTTGTCTTCTTTCTAATCTTAGTGGAAAAGTATTGTCTTCTCCATTAAGTATGATGTATTTTGTGGTTTTTTGTAGATGCAGTATATAAGGTTGGGGATAGTCCCTTCTATTCCTAGTTTGTTGAATGTTTTTGTCAGAGAAGAGTGTTGGATTTTGTCAAATGTTTTTTCTGGGTTTATTGAAATGGTCTTCGTATTTTATTATCATCTTGAATTATACCAATTAATTTTTAGATATTAACTTGATCTTGCATTTCTGGGATAAATCCCACGTGGTAATGGTGTATATTCCTTTTTATATGTTGCTAGATTCAATTTGTTAGTATTTTGCTGAGGATTTTTGTGTCTATATTCATAAGGGATATTAAATTGTAGCTTTCCTTTATTTATTTATTTTTAATTTTTATTTATTTATTTTTTGAGACAGAGTCGCACTATATTCCCCGGGCTAGACTGCCTAGTCTAGCCCGAGGAATATAGACGTCTGCCCCGTGACGTCTGCCTAGCTCACAGCAACCTCAAACTCCTGGGCTCAAGTGATCCTACTGCCTCAGCCTCCTGAGTAGCTGGGACTACAGGCATGCGCCACCATGCCCGGCTAATTTTTTCTATATATCTATATATTTTAGCTGTCCAAATCATTTCTTTCTATTTTTAGTAGAGACGGGGTCTTGTTCTTGCTCAGGCTGGTCTTGAACTTCTGACCTCGAGCGATCCTCCCACCTTGGCCTCCCAGAGTGCTGGGATTACAGGCGTGAGTCAACGGCCCGCCTGTAGCTTTTTTTTTTTTTTTGTGCTCTTTTCTGGCCTTGATAGCAGGACAATACTGGCCTCATAGAATGAGTTGGGAAGTGTTTCCTTGTCTATTTTTGGGAAAGAGTTTGTGAATTGGTGTTAGTTCTTTAAACATTTGGTAGACTTCACCAGGGAAACCATCTAGTCCTGGGCTTTTCTTTATTGGAAGTTTAAAAATTACTAACTCAATTTCTTATTCAGATTTTCTATTTCTTTCTAAATCAGTCAGTGGTTTGTGTCATTCTAAGAATTTGTCTATTTCATCCAAGTTGTCTAATTCATTGGCATATAGTTCATGACATTTCCTTATAATCCTTTAAGATATTCTTTTTTTTTTTTTTGTCCTGTGGTCTTCTGCATTTATACTACAATATATCTAAATGTGGACTTCTTTTAAATTTAACTTGGTGTGTGCCTTTGAGGACGAATTTCTATCTTCAGTTCTGGAAAACTAGTATATATCATCTCTTTGAAATTTGTATCTCCCCCATCCTTTCCTTTTTCTTGTTTGTGAACTTATACATCTCTTAATGTTCATACTTTCTTATTTCTTTGAACTGAATTCAGGATGATTTCTCCAGTTTATGTTTCATTTCACTAATTCTTTGCTTAGCTGTGTTTAATTTTCTACTTAACCTAGCTATTGGGTTTTAAATTTCAATATTATATGTTATATATTCATTTAGTACTTTATCTAATTGGCCTGTTTCTTTCCTGTTCATACTATCTTGTTCTTTTTTAATGGTTTTTGTTTTATTTTTTTTAGTCATTTTAAATATTCATTTTTTCAAAGTCTTTTGCAGATGTTTTCTTTTATCTCTAGTTCTTTGAGTGCCAATTCCATTTTTTGACTCCCTGGTGATGGTTTGTTTTCTCATGCACTTTTGGAAGTATGCAGTTATTGGTGATGATGTCTAGGGCATATCAAACATGTGCGTGGATGGCTAAGGTGGGGTAGAGGAAAACATTATTGGAAGGCTCATCCCACAGGGCTTTGCATGTCTGGCTGCTGCTTATCATACAAGTCTCTGCTCAGGAGTTGCTTCCTTAAAGCCTTCCCAGGCATCCTTACCTAGTGAAGTTCCCATCCTCCAGTCACACTCTATTTTCTCTGCTCTGTCTTCATAGTCCTTACCACTCTCCAGAAATATATTAGTTATTTGTCTACCTTTTTGTGGCCTTCTTCCCCACTGGAATGTAAGCTCCAGGAGAGCAAGGATTTGTCTTAGTCACCGTTGTAACCCCAGTACCTGGCATATGGTTTATGCTGTCAATAAATATGAGTGAGTTTGAGGTCTTCTTTTCCGTTAGAAAGTCTTCTCAACCTTGATTCTGGAGCTTTCACCTGGGCTGGGTATGATGAGGAGCAGAGAAGAGGTGAACACCTTGGCCTTCCATTCCCACACCCTCCGCTGGGAGTGCCTTTTCCCTCCCGTCGTTAGAGCCCCCAGAATCCCATCCACTGTATGTGCATCGGCCTTCCTCTCTGGCACGTTTTTGCACAGCCCTCAGAAGTAGAGATTTAAATGCCAAAAGATCTGGGGAAAAAAGAGCACGAAACCCTGGAAGACCTGGTTCTTACCTTTAGGAGGTTGTAATTGCATTAAAGGGACAGAGCACTCACAGAAAACAGTTTAGGGTAGTTGCCACTCACTGAGCTGAGGGGCAGATTAGCACCCCTGCTGTGAGAGTATGTGGGAGGAAAGCAAGGCCTGTGTCTTGGGGTTGCCTTCTGCTGGTCATACATGGTTTCTGGAGGCATCTACAGGTGAGTTATGAATTCCCAGGTTGCCCCACAGTCTAGGAACTTGTCCTGGGCAAAGTATTACATGTAAAAGGGTAAAAAGTGCATGAGGGTGTTCTCATGCGGGGCGGAGGGTGAGGGGAAAGGAGGCTGAGTGGTGGTGTCTTTGACTCAATGTCTTGGGTGCCGTGGGAGGTGGTGTTGCACTGGAATCACAGATTCCAGCAAACCCTGTCTTTCCCACGTACCCAACTGTATGGCCCTGGGTTCGTGTTAAGATTACAGAGAATGTGTTCAGCACGATGTCTGGTACACCCTCATAAATGTTAGCTGTGATTATTTCAGCCTGGCATTTGGGGAGCCACTTGTGCCTCAGTTTCCTGATCTCTAAAACAGGGATAATAGTACCTGAGGCCCCCCCCTGCCTTCCCCGCCCCCCTGCTGGTGTGAGGACAGAAGGGTTAATATCCTCAGGCTTCGAGGGCCTGGGATGGGGGAGGTGCTGCATAAATGGAGTATTGTGTTGGTGAATGATCTGGCTTTGTTCTTGAGTCTTCAGAATTTGACTTCCTGCAATTAGTATCCCTTGTGCTTAATTGCTGGAGATATTTGCACCTCCTCAGCCGGTGGCGCTCACCTCCTGGGCTTGTGGCCAGGGTCCTCACCCGGCGTGGACCTGCTGAGTTGTGGTGGGAAGCTGCACTTCCTGTGCTGGGGCCCCCAGAAATCAGGAATGAGAGAAATGCAGAAAGTATGACCCACACGCGGAACTGGTTCTGAATAGGCGTTTATTGACGAGGTTTTGCAGGAGGCGGCGGGCGCTTTAATTCCCGAGGCAGTTGGTGGCAGCTTGCTGCTCTCCCCAAGCCTGTTAACTGCTCTGCTGCCGGTGCTGGGGAGGATGCGGCTCCCCGGCCCCTCGCCGCCCTCCCGGTGCTCGGATGGGAGCCCTTTTGAGGAAAGCGGTGGGTACCCAGCTGGGCCAGCCCAGGGACTGCGAGTGGGGTGTGACGGGGACTTTTTCAACTCTGGGCCTTCAAGCCTTGCCAGATTCCCCCTAGGAAACCTGGCCAGCCACAGATTTTAGGGCAAAAGGCAGGTTTTTCCCGTGGGGTTCGGAAACTGAGGACCATAACAGGAGCAGGTGTGGGAGAGCTGCTCCTGTCTTACCTGCCCTGGCTGCATTCTGTCATGTGGCTGGGTGATTGTAAGACACTCTTGTTTTCCTTTCGGAGGCGACTGTGAGTGGTTCTGTGAGGGGGCTTCTGAGGGTCTTGAACATGCGGAGTTGGTGGTTAGAGAAGGTTGTGTAGGACCCTGTACATGCGCGTGTGCACCCCCATGGAAAAGCAGAGCTAATTTCCTGCTTCTTCCTGAAGTTTCCTTTTCCCAGAATCCACAGAGGGTGGTTGTTTTGGATCAAATCAAGTGGCAGCTGGTAGAGCAGGTGAAAGGAGGTGCTTCCCCTCCTTCCACAGCCGTGGACGGTGGGTACCAGGCGCCCACCCTTCTGCAACTCTGCACAGCAGGAGCGAGGCAACCCGGGCAGATTGTTGCCCTGACTTGGCTATTTCTTTCGACCTTGAATCAAGGCCTCACTTCTCCAGGGGTAGAGTCTGCTGCCTGGGCTGAGCCTCATGCGTCTGCACCCCAGCACCTGGGGCTTGGTGACGCTGCCCCGCCTGTCAGAGTTCTGGTCCATGTACCCTCTCAGCAGAGGGAGGAAGCTCCCTGCTCTGCCTGGGAACTGGTTGGATGAGTTTCTCAGGCCTCTCTGGTGAGGCCCCTTGGAAGGGGAGGCAAGGGGCGTGGGGGATGGGGGCGGGTGCTGCTGGTGGAGAGGGGCCCCCTGGCCTCTAGGAGAGAGACCTGCTGACTTAAGGGCCTGCGGCCTTGAGTATGTACACTTGTGTGTGAGCCCTTAGGGTCTGCTTTGGAAAATCCACTTTCCTAACTTCTCTGGGCCAGGCAGTAGGCCCACGGTTAGAGCCCAGGGCAAAGAAGGGGGGTTCCTTGGAGCTCTTCTCTTGTTGCAGTCAGTGCCTGTGAGGAAGAGGCCTGAGGGCTGGGAAGGCCATGGGGGGTCTAACCAACTGGGTCTGGAGGCTCATGCTTGGAGTTGGGGAGGGAGTTGTTTGGAGGAGCCACCCTGCTGGCTGGCACCTTGTCTCCTAATTCTGATGTCCTTGGGTAGGGAAAGTGAGAATTTGGGGAAGGAAAAAACCCTCTTCCGGCCCAGATAAGCTGCTGGCCTGAAATCCCAAGGGGAGATTCCCTTCCAATGAAGACCTGGAATCTCGGTTTTCTAGGGTAGGTGTTACCTCCTTGCTCTTAGAGCAGTTAATTTGCGTGTAGCTTCATATCCTCTCATTTATTTGGGGCCTCACATCTTCCCCCTTCACGTGGGTTGCAATAGGTCTCATTCCTGTTTCTAGCCAAAGTGCCCTCGGTTTCTCTCTCTCCTCCTTGAAGCACTTTGTGAACAGTCCGCACCTTCCTGGGCCTCTGCATTCTTCTTGATCATTCCTTGGTTCTACATGCACCTGTAGCCACAGCCTCACATTGCAGAGGTTTGTACCTTTTTAGGGCTCATTCTCACACCTCATCTCATGGGTCCATGGGTCCCTGTTTCCAGCTGTCTCAGTAGTTTTTCTTCCAGACCTGGCTTGGATGTGTCCTTTCTCACAAAGCCACGTGGATCCCTTCAGTCTGCCGTGGCCGGCCTTCCAGCATGGCCTCTTGTCAGATGCCCAGATCCTTGGGTGGTCTGGATCCTGTCGGGAGTCAGCTGTCCCTTATGCTCTCCCTTGACATCAGATGCCCTCAGTTCTCTTCTTCACTTGGCAAAAGCTTACTCACATTCATGACTCAGCTGAAATGTCACCTCCTCCTAGAAAGCTTCCTGGTCCCCTCAGGTAGCACTAGCTACTCCCTCTTCTGTTCGCATAGTTTATTTATTGTACTTCTGTAGTAGCACTCAAGCATTGTTTAGTGAGTATTCTGTTTATATGGCTGTTTTTCCTTCTAGAGTTCAAGTTCCTCAAAGACAGGGACAATGTCTTATTCATGTCAGCATCCCCAGGGCCTAAGCATTGTGCTCACAGATGTTGAAGGAATTCCCAATCTGGAGGCTGGAGTGAGCTCCATTCTGCTTCTGCCTGCACGCTCCTCCTCCTCTGTGATGGATGAGCTTGTCTTGTTTTTCCTAACAAAATACAAGCTCTTGTGGGCTGTGTCTGTGTGTGATTCATCCTTGTATCTCCCACTAGGCTGCCCTTTTGTGCAAAGTAGGTGCTTGATAAAATACTTGTCGAGTGAATGGATTCCAAAGTTGCGCAACTTAGGTAGGAAAGATAACTAGTGTTACCCCCAAATAAAAGAAGTGATATTGAACCGGTGTGGTTAGGAGCAGAGCTAGGGTAGTTTGGAGGTGTGCTGGCCGTAGTCCCCAGGCTCCTTCATATACATTCTTCTGCTTTCCCCCTTTTTATATTCCCTGTGATTTTGGAAATGGGTGAACACCAGGGCCTTTCCCAGTACCTTGCTGCTTTGTCTTACACCCTGGCTCTCCCAGACGTCTACCCTAAATCTGGTTCTAAGACCCAAAGACCAATGTCAAGGTTGGTTTTTTTGGTCACTAATTTGTGCTTTTTTTCTTTCAAGTTGCTTTAACTTCCTGTGGTTCCCCCATGGCTCTGTTCCTCTACAGCTCTTAGCAGTACACGGCACTGTCTCGTCCCATGAAATGCTCAGGAATGTGCCCTGCCTGCCAGAGCAACGGGACTCTGACTCATTTATACTTCACTCTGTGGTTTGACCTGCTGGGTACCAGGATCAGCTCTTTCGTTTCCGACTGAATTGCTCTGTGTCTGCCCTTGTTAGATCGCGGTCCACAATGCTGTTGGAATCCTAGAAGATGGCTAAGCACAGGCTTGGTGGGGGACGGTTAGGACATGCTGGGTCCCCAAATCTAACTTGTACCTTTTGTTATTAATTTGAGATGTGGGTCAAAAATTTGAGGTACAAGTCAGAAAAATCTCTTGTCCTGGTGCTTGTGAAACAAGTAAGTGATTCCTCCATCCTCACTACCACCAGCAGCACCATTCTTGGTGGGCTTCCTGTGCATCGGATGTACAGATCACTTATGCATCTCATCTAAATCCTGGAGACAACCCAGGGAGATTGGCACTGTTACTGTGCCCATTTGCCTATGAGGAACTTGAAGCTTAGTGAGGTCAAGTGACTGGCCCAAGGCCACATACATATAGCCAGGAAAGTGGAGGACCTGGAATTCGAACAGGTCTGCCTGACCCCAAAGACTGTGCATGACTTTACTGCATTTAACCCTTGTGGGCCCCCATTGCATGCCTGCATATTCCCGTCTCTGCTGAGAAAGCAGAGGGACCCGATGAGGCCCCTCTGTTTCTACTTGGTTCCCACTGAGATTCTCCAGTGCCTTTGAACCTGACTGGTAATAAGTGCTGTAGCTCTGAAGGTGTGGCTCTTTCTTCCTCCTTTTGCAATGGCCTCTGCCACACCATCCCTGCCCCCACTATCCTAGAGGCCTCAAACTGTAGCCTGTGAAGTGGGGGTAGGGCCAGTAAGATGGCCAATTTGCAAGGCTGGGTCCCTGAATTTGGCTGGTAAGTAGCAGTGGTCCTGTGAGACTTTGACCTAGAGGTGAGAAGGGTAAGGCCTCTGGGAACTTCGGATCTCTGATTTCCAGGGGTAATTTCTAGCACCACCTTTTAGGACTCTCTGGCTGCTCCCTTTTCTGGGGATAGTGTGTCATTTCCCCGCAGAGTGACAAGTTGTGCTGGAAGCCAAGTTGACCTACCCTGGCTGTGAGCAATTTGCAATCAATAGTAATTGCCCTCACGTGGCTTTAGTATAGTGTTTCTGTGAACCTTCCTGGTGGACTGCTTTTCCTGGGATATTTGTAGGGGGACCTTATCATCTCAGTCCCCTTTCCAAACTTGGCCACTTTCCCCTTGCTTCCAGTCCCTTGTGGCTGGTCACTTAGTATGTAGGACAGCTGTGCCCTGCCCTAGCCCCTCATCTGGGGCCACGTAGGATGGGACTGCCCGGGTGAATGAGCAGTCACAGATCCTGGTGCTTCTTGGCTGATTGGAAACTGGCTGGCGGTGACTAATGTGGAAACTCATTAGTCTAGGAGGAACTGGCTTTGGTCTTGACCTCAACCACTGTTTACCTTTCTCGCTGCAGGCACCATCCTGTAGTCCTTCCAGCAGGCATTTATGGAGCACCTAGTGGTGCCTTTCCCACTGGGGGTGAAGGAAGGGTATGGGGAAGAAGGCCCAGCCCAGTGGGGTTCACTGTCTCGTCCGGAAGAAATTATTGCACATAGAAAATCCCACAGCCAGTGCTTTAAGTGATATCCCGGCCCATTAGAGTTCAAAGTAGTGTGTGTATGAGTTTCCTACTGCTGCTATAACAGATTTCACACACTTAGTGGCTTAAAACAGCACACATTTGTGAAGTTCTGGAGGTCAGGAGTTGGGCAGAGTGCGAGGGGCTATGCTCCTGGAGGCCCCAGGACAGATTGGCTTCCTCGCGGTTGCCAGCTTGCCCAGGCTGCCCACCCAGGGCGGGTGGCCCTTTCCTCTGTCTTCAGCCAGCTGCATAGCATCTTCCAGTCTCCTCTCTGTGCCTCTGCTTTTGTTGACTTTGACTCCTGCTGGGTCTCCCTTGTAAGGGATCACCCTGATAATCCTGGATAATCTCCCCATCTCGGGATCCTGAACTTGATCACATCTGTAGGGTCCCTTTTGCCATGTAAGGTAACCCTCGAAGGATTAGGGTGTGGCTATCCTGTTGGGTGGTATTCAGCCTGCGGTGGTGTGTATGTTGGGAGGGATTGAAAACGGTTGAGGAGGCCTTCCTGGAGGAAGTGATTTGGCTAAATTTGTATAGGGGGAGGGTCTGGGGACACATACCAGGTTCGAGAAGCAGCATGAGCAAACGCAGGGGCTGTGGGTGAATAGCCCTTCCCCTGAAACAGGGTGCCAGGGGCTTTCCTTCCCTCCCAAGGCCAGGCCAAGGGAGTTTTCGGGACTTAAGTCTGTGGGCCCGGACTTCCTCCCGGAATCCAGGTGGGAGGAGAGCCCCCCGACACAGCAACGACCATCCTTTTCCTTCCCGGCAGCTGTGGCCCTGCTGCAGGGATGGGGCCAAGGTTTGGGGGCCCCTGCCGTGCTTAGGTGGTGGGAAAATGAATTCCCGAGGGAAAATGAATTTGAGCCAGCTGGGCTGGGTTTGGGTGGCCCAGAAACCTCGGTCACACTGTTGGCACAGCCTCTGCAGTCACGTTGCTCACAGTGAACACAGAGTCACTCCCGGGGGAGCCCTTTCTTGTCCTTTCTTAGGGTGCTCAGGGCCCCCGAATCTCCGGGAGGGTCAGCGTGAGGAGACTGTGGGGAAGGAGGGCAAGGAGACCCTCTGGGGCGTCCTCCCCTCCACCAGGAGAGCCCCCCGGGCGGGGAAGCGGGGCAGTGGGAAGAGCTGGGTTTCTGCGGGGGACAGTCTGGGGAGCAGAGTGGCCTGGGGTGGTGCTGCGCTGCGGACGAGAGCGCAGCCATGAGATTAAACCATCTCAGCCCAGGTCTCTGGAAGTTCACATTGCTCCCCGCTCTTCTCGATTGCTTCCTCCTGGCACCCTTCCTGAGGAGATCTGAGAGTGGAGTTGGGGGGATTGTTCTGGGGAAAGGTCAAAGGCCGGTCAGCCGCCCTGGTTTTGAGAGCCTTTGGAATGTCTGGCTGTCGCGGTCGGGGTGGGAGAAGGCGCATGCCAGGGCAGCACCGTCACTCTGCTGAGGAGGGACTTTCCCTGTGTGCAGGTGCCCTGTGAATTGTCCCCCCACTGGCCTGGGGGGGGGCCGAGGGAGTGTGGCTGGCTCTGGGATTCCTCTGCAGGCTCCAGGTGAGTCCCCCCGTGGGCAGATCCTTTCTGAAGCGGTGGGAGCAGGGTCCCATTGCCTCAGTGACAAGCGGCTAGTGCAGATTTGGGTGGGGGGGGTGTCATTTTGCTTCTGTGGGGTCAGATCGGGGGCTTGGTGCTGAGGCACCGTGGAGAGGGAAGGATGTGGGCCCAGACGGGGCCTGCTGCGGCCTGCCCGCCTCCTTACCTGGGGATGTTCAGGGAAGGTACTCAGAGGCAGGGCCCTGGAGTCAGGACAGGTGTGGGTGGAGGAAGGGTGTGGATTACATTTACATTTAAAGAAAAAAGGGAGAAACTGATCTCTCACCCTCTCCCGCCCTGGATCCTTAAAGGTGTATGTCTGAGCGTTTCTTAGGCTCATCAGAAAGAAAGGTCTTCAGAGACCTTGTCAAAGAGGGCTTCACAGGTGTTGGGCTTGAGATATAGAGTTTTCTGGAAGACTGATTCACTGATTGATGACTGGCTGGATTGATTCACGTTGAAAGACGGAGGAGGTGACTGCTGGGGGGTACTTGGGGGAACCGGAAACCGGGTGGGAAGGACGGGCTGGGTGTGAGAACCTGGCCTGAGGCTTTGGCTGCTGTCGGCCCCCTCACCTCCCCTGGCTTGGGGTGAACCTTACGATACAGGGAGGTGCTTGTTGGATAGAAGGAAAGTCAGCCCTGCCCAGAGAGAGTGTGGGCAGGTAGGTACTTTGGCTGTCTCTGCGGGAGTTTGAGCCACACACGCGAAGGTCCTGATCAGTCTCTTAGGGCCGGAATGCAGTCAGAGTGAGTGCGATGTCCCTCATCATCACCGTCAAGTGGCTCTCCTAACAGTGCACTTGCGCCCTGCTTTGTTTGTGCTCACTGCCCCGTTTGTTCTTCAGCCCTCCCTTTCTCGAGCTCTAGCTCTTTTCCAGCAAGTTCTGGTCACTGCAGGGCTTCTGTAGTCATCCAAGAATGTGCAGTCTGATCCTGGAGACCTCATGCTTTTTCCTTCTCCTTTCTGCTTACCCATGACCTGCGATCCTGTGACCTGAAATCTGCATTTTACTATGTTGTTCTAACAGGGGAGTGAATGGCCAGAGGTCACACAGAGTGGCGGGTCCAGAAATAGCGGTAAGGAATCTTGACTCAGTCCTTTAGAGTGTCATGTTATTAGCTCTGATCTCTCAAGTCTTCATAAGTCCCCCACAGCTTGCGCTGAAGCAAAGCCAAGGCATCCAGGGGCTGTGACTAATCCTTCGCTTGTGGCCCTGGCTGGCGTGAAATCCATTAGGGAGGCAGTGGGCAGGAGAGCATGGACGCTGGAGCCTGAGTTCAAATCTAGCCTGTGCCACTTACTACTTCTGTGGCCACAGTGTCTGCATCTGTAAAATGGGGGTAATAATAGAACCCATCTCATAAGCTGTTACCAGGGACAAGTGACTTTTACTATGTATACAGTACTTTGTTTTAGCCCTAGGGGGATTTGGGCACTAGTACTATTTTCAAAATTTGAGCTTAGTTTGCAGGCAGATTACTATGTTCAGCCAGAGAAAACTTCTCCAAGTAGAAAAGGTGCTTCAGTTTCTGGGCTTGAAGTGTGCTTATGTTGCCACGATGGGGTCCCCAAAGAGTGACCCTCAGAAGGTCCCCTGTAGAGATAGTCTTATAGTGTGTTTGTGTGTGTGTGTGTTGGGGTGGAGGCTGTGGTGAATCTTTGCTTTAGGGCTGCGACCTGGCTGGCTGTGAAATGCATTTGGGACTTGGGCCTTTGCCATTTGGCCTCCCCAGAGGAGCTGACTGACCCCAGGTCTGATCTGGGAAAGGTCTTAGGCCAGAAGTCCTTGCCCCATTGTTCCAGCTCTGGGACAGATGGGGATGGGGGTGGGGTGCCTGACTACACTACATGCTTTGAAGGACATCAGAGTGTCCCAGGGCTAGGGGTTAAGGGCTGGGGCGGAGCTGGGGTTTTTGTCTGTCTTTGTGTTAGAAATGACTTGGTGTGCCCCGCTGGCTGGTTCTGGGGAGAGGCTGGTTCTGGGGAGAGGCTGGTTCTGGGGAGAGGCGTAGCTGATCGATTGTAAAGGCTCCTTGGAGGAGGGAGGGAAAACAGCAGCGGTACGTAGGTCTCCCAGGGGCCTCTCCTGGGATGCTGAGCTTCACCAAGTGATCTGTTAATGAGTTAGTGCTCCTTGCCTTGTGCCAGCACTGCCACCGCATCCTCATCTGCAAAATAGGAGGCTTGTATGCAGCACCTCAGAGGTGACCCCCTCTGGGGAGCCGCAGAGTGACAAAGTGCTGTGCTCCAGAGCACCTGGCTGGGCTAGCGGTGGATCATCGGCAAGTCTTGACGCACCTGACTTGTAGCTCAGTAAAAGCATCAGTTTGTTCACCACCATTATTCAGTTGCCAAATCAGCCCTGAAGACCCCTGCCCTTCAATAACTTGCAGTCTAGAGCAGAGGGTCTCATGGCGAGTGCTACAGTAGGGAACCCCGGGAGCCTGTAAAAGCACGTAGAAGGGGTCCCGGATTTGGGGGATATGGGAAGGTTCCCAGAGAGGGCAGCGTCTAATTCAGGACCCGAAAGTTGGAAGCAGTTACACAGGTTGGGGGATGGTATGGCATGGGGTGGGTCTCAAGGACGTAATGCCACGGCAGAGAGATTTGCTAAAACCAGAGTCCCAGGTGTGCTGGTTTCCAGGTTGGGCCAGAGGCACAGAAAACGAAGGGTCAGTGCCAGAGCTTCTAGACCCTTCTTGTAGCTCAAGCCTCGGCCCCTCTGCCATGTCTGTGGTCTCATAGCTTCTGAGCCCTAGAGCTAGGGGTAGAAGACTTGGGTCGGTAGGGGTGAGAGGGAAGCCCAGGAAGTTTTTTTTTCCTCCCTTTGGAAATAACAATTAAATGTGCATTCTGGAAAGTGACGCTGGTGAGCTCTGGCCCTGTGGGGTGGGCCTGGGGTGTCCCTGTCCTTCCCACAGGCCACAGCCTGCAGTAGGCTCTGGCTACCCCCCCTTTCCCTGTCCCCTTGCAGCTCCAGGTGGGCCTGCCTGTGAGCCACTGTGTGCTCAGGGAATAAAGTCCACCTGGGGCTGTGTTTGCCTCACCTGGGTGTAGTTTCCTGCCTCCTGTGCTGCCCTGACCCAGCTGTGCTGAGGGGAGCTTGCAGAGACTCACCCGTGGCTCAGCGCTGGGGAGTGTCCCGGTGCCTGGGGTGAGTCAGGAGTACCAGGTGCTGGGGGTGGGGCAGGGGCTAATGCTGGCTCAGCCTTGTCACCACCATCTCCTCTCCCCGTCAGCATCCAGCAGATTTCAGGCTCGTGGTGAAGCCACTGGTGCCTCCAAGGTTTGCAGTCCCGGGGCGAATATTACCCTTGGATATGTGTGTTGTCTTAACATGGAAAGAGCCAGATCTTTGCTCATCCTGTATGGTGACCCCAGCACAAGCCCAGACAGGTGGCACTTGAGGGGTGCTTCTCGACAGCTACCATCATCATCACCAGTGTGATGGTTTGTGGAGCACTTACACTGTGCCAGGCACCATGCTCAGAGCCTTGCAGGTCGCTTTGTCCTTGAGGACACAGCCCTGGGGTTGATCATATCCACCTTTATTTTGCAGGTGAGGAGCTGAGGTTCTGAGAGGCTAAGTACTTAGCTCAAGTGGTGGAAGTGGACTTGGGCATCCCTGTCAGTGCTCACAGAGTCTGAGGAAAGGGCTCTTCTTGGAATTCAGTTTTGTTTTGCTTTGTTAGTCGTAGTAAAATACACATAACATAAAATTTGCCATTGTAACCGTTTTTGAATACACAGTTTGATGACATTAAATACATTCACATTGTTGCACGACCGTCATCGCCGTCCACGGGACATTTTGCATCCTGTCACACTGAACTCTGTACCCAGTGAACGATAGCTTCCCATCCCGCCCTCCCCTAGACAGCCTTCTACTTTCTGTTTCTGGGGGTGCTCCGACGTTGACCCTTGGTCTGTTTTGCAGAATCTCCCTGGGGTGCCCACCCCAGGCAGCAATGCCAGGATGCCCGTGTCTGCCTCCCTCCGCCAAGAAGGCAGCCAGGAACGGCCCGTGAGCCTGACGTCCACCAGCTCCTCGTCAGGCTCCTCCCGTGACAGCCACGGTGCCATGGAGGAGGCCAACGGCTCCAAGGCTCCTGCCGAGAATGGCGCAGGCTCCCCGAGAGGCCGGCATCCCCCCAACAGCAACAACAACTCCAGCAGCTGGCTGAACATGAGGGGGCCCCTGTCCCCGTTCAGCAGCCGGGCGGCGGCAGGGTCTGTGCACCACAAGCTCAGCTACCTGGGCCGCGTGGTGCGGGAGATCGTGGAGACGGAGCGCATGTACGTGCAGGACCTGCGCAGCATCGTGGAGGTGAGTGCCTGCCGCAGTTCGCGGGGGCCCTCGGGCCTCCAGTGGCCCAGCTCTCTAGCACAGACCTGTTTTCACCGCAGGGAGTGGAGTCCTCAGATCTGCTTCCCGTGGAGCAGTGGGGCGGCCTCAGGTCTCCAGCCCTCGCTTCCCTGCCCTGTGGAAGCTGTTGACTCCTCACACGTCCCTGTGTCATTGGGCCAGAGCAGTAGGTGGGGCCAGTAGACCGTCCGGCAGGTGCCCAGGAAGTAAGCACTGTTGACAGGGAGAAGGGGGACCCCAGCATACCTGGGAAGGTGACTCTAGAAGACTGTGCTCCACGGGGGCTGAGCTCAGTGAAGAAATGGGCTCTGGGCCTGGCCCATTGCATCCAGAGCGCCACTCTGTTGCGTCCTGCCTGGGGGTCTCGGGGGCACGTGGGTAACTCCCTGCGGCTCAGGTTTCTCCTCCGTTAAATGAGACACACCCAAGTTGCAGGGCTAACGTAGGCGAAGTGTTTGACACTGCACAGGGCACACAGGGAAAGGTGGCTGTGTGGCCACCATAGAGGAAGCCCCCTGCCTTGCTGGGGAGGAATGTGTATTCGTTGGCTAGGGCTGCCGTAAGAAATTACCACAAACCAGGTAGCTTAAAACAACAGAAATTTATTCTCTCAGTTCAGGAGGCCAGAAGTTCAAAATCAAGGAGTTGGCCTGGTTGGCTCCTTCTGGAGTCCCCGAGGGCGAATGCGTTCCATGCCGCTCATTTAGCTTCCGATGGTTGCTGGCAGTGTTTGGCGTCCTTGGCCTGGAGATGCATCATTCCAATCTCTTCCCGTCACCTTCTTTTCTGTTGTCTTTCTGTGTCCCTCCTCTTACGAGGATACCAGTGGATTTAGGATCCACCCTAAATCCCATATGATGTCATCTTGAGATCCTTAACTAATGACATCCGCAAAGACCCTATTTCCAAATAAGGTCATATTCTAAGGTTCCTAGTGGACATGAATTTTTGGGTGGACACTGTCCAGCTCAGCACCGTAGGTGACATCTGTGAAGTGGTGTCATAGTAGTGCAGAAATGAGATGTGGCCAGAGGTGGGGCTGGGGTCTGACTGCCTGTCTCCACGCAGGACTACCTCTTAAAGATCATTGACACACCCGGGCTGCTGAAGCCAGAACAAGTCAGCGCCCTCTTTGGGAACATAGAAAACATCTATGCACTGAACAGGTATGTGTGTGGGCCTGACACTCACCATGCTCTGCCTGGGAGGCCCACTTCGGGGTCTTAGGAGGAGCCCTGCATGTCCCTGGGCTGTGATGTGGGCCTGGGGCCTGATCTCTGAGCATGGAGGAGGGTGGCCCAGCCCCGTGCAATGGCGTAGTTAGCTCCTTGTAGGAGGGAGGGCACCAGCTGGGAAGATGTGTTTCCTCTCAGGTGGGGGGAGATAATTTGAGGGCACGTGCGTGTTGGGTCCAGCCTGGGCCAGTGCCCTCTTGCGACTGCCGGACCCTTGCACATCGGCGCTCTTCTCTGTGGGTGGTGCCTTTGTCCTTCTCATCTTCCTTCCCCACGTGCGCATCTCTTAATTTCTTTTCCTGCTTCCCACTGACTCCAAAGGAAGCTGCGGCTCCCTGGAGATGATCTGACCTCTTAGTGGAATGCACAGGCCAGGCAGGACCGATGGGGGAGGCTGAACAAGGCCTGGCCAAGGGCTGTCTCAGGACAAAGGGGACTTCTTGAGGGCCCAGGTCTGCTGCCTTGGGACCACAGATTCCCCAGGGAAAGGACAGTGGCCAGGCAGAGCAGAGCTTGAGGGGCAGCACTGGCAGGACAGGCGGGATCGTACCTCTGAAGGTGGACTGAGGCACCTCCGCTGTGTAAGTGGGAGAAGTCTGGGAGGGCAGGGCATAGGCGAGACTTAGGCCAATGATGGGGGGTTGGGAAAAGAGGGGGAGCACAGACGGAGGAGGCAGGGGAGCACCATTTCTAGAGTTTCCTAGAGCAGCTCCTACTAAAAACAAGGGATGCTGGGACTCACCTCTCTCCCTGCTTCCTGCATCCTTCTGAACTGGGAGCCTTGGTTCCTTCACTAGACCCTTCTCCTTCTTGTTCCCCTTTAATCTCTGCTTCTGTGTGTTTGACTCCTTCTGCCCGCACAGGAGCTGGGTCCCCTCCCAGGTGGGTACTGGGGCCCCCGTCCCTCCTGCTTGCTGAGCTGTGGGTCTCCCTGGCCTCCTGACTTTGCGGTGGTGTGAATTCTTTCTGTGCTTGCTGCCTGGGGCAGGGCTTGCTCTGGGTGGAAGCCCGAGCTCTGTGGCATGACAGCTTGGCGTGAGGGATTCTGGGCGTGAGGGGGTTGCGGAGGGGGCGTGTCTCTGACTGCAGAGGGTACAACAGCCGCTCTCCCCCCACCCAGCCAGCTACTCAGAGACCTGGACAGCTGCAATAGTGACCCCGTGGCTGTGGCCAGCTGCTTCGTGGAAAGGGTAAGAAGGCCTGGGTCCTTCCCAGGGGAGTGCTGGGTGTCCTGCGCCCGTTCTGGTGGAGGGTGTTCTGGGGCACAGCCAGGGCTGCCGGGTGGATGGGATGTCCTAGACAGACGGGTGCAAAGATGGATCTGCAGGCGCTCGGGGGGAGTGGGACAACATGTGCTCTGCAGGCCAGGGACCTGTGTGGCACTACCGTCTTTACAATCAAATGGGAATCTCCCTGAAATCACCATTTTTGGTCTCTCCTTAGAGCCAAGAGTTCGATATCTACACCCAGTATTGCAACAACTACCCCAAGTGAGTAATTGGGGTATGTGGGGAGCAGAGCCATTTGGGGAGCCCAGAGTCCCCGTCCTCATCCGGGCCTTCCCCAGGTGGTGACGCCCCTTCTTCCCACTCGCAGCTCCGTGGCCGCCCTGACGGAGTGTATGCGGGACAAGCAGCAGGCCAAGTTCTTTCGGGACCGGCAGGAGGTGCTGCAGCACTCGCTGCCCTTGGGCTCCTACCTGCTGAAGCCAGTCCAGCGCATCCTCAAGTACCACCTGCTGCTCCAGGTGGCCCAGAGGTCCCCCCACCCCCAGCGCATGGGTGGGAGGGGGTGGGGTCTTCGAGTCAGGGTCACCTAAACCCCTGTCTCCTGTGCAGGAAATTGCCAAACATTTTGATGAAGAAGAGGACGGCTTCGAGGTGGTGGAGGATGCCATTGACACCATGACTTGTGTGGCCTGGTACATCAACGACATGAAGAGGAGGCACGAGCACGCAGTCCGGCTGCAGGTGCTGGGGGTTGTAGGGGAGATGCAGGGGCCGGTGGGCCAGGGCCCGGGAGAGAGGGACTGGGGCCACCCTGCTGGGTGTCTCGGGGTCTGCGTGAGTCTCTGGGGCCTCGGTAGCCTGACCCTGGGGATCCGGGTCCCTCTGCTGCAGGAGATTCAGTCGCTGCTCATCAACTGGAAGGGGCCAGACCTGACCATCTATGGGGAGCTCGTCCTGGAGGGCACATTCCGCGTGCACCGTGTGCGCAACGAGAGGACCTTCTTCCTCTTTGACAAAACACTGCTCATCACCAAGAAGCGGGGCGATCACTTTGTGTACAAGGGTCACATCCCGGTAACGAGGCCGCCCTGTCTCCTGCGCTGCCTTCCCCTCTGCCCCTCCCCTACCCCCCCCCCCAGACCCGGGCCTTTGCACATGACGCCGTTTCCCTCTGCCCCAGTGCTCCTCCCTGATGCTGATCGAGAGCACCAGAGACTCCCTGTGCTTCACCGTCACCCACTACAAGCACAGCAAGCAGCAGTACAGCATCCAGGTGAGGGCGGGCCTGCACGGGGCTGGGGAACAAGACCCCAAGGACACCTGTGTGTGACTCCTGGCTCCTCTGCTCACCTGGCTGCCCCAAGCCCCAGGGTCTCCATGTGTAAAGCAGGGGCCGTTGCAGGCACCCCTCGGGGACATGGGGAGGAGTCAAGCCAACCTCACAGAGGCCCCAGTAGGGTCCCTCTTTCCAGCTCTCTCCCCTGGGCATAATGACCCTGGGTCCCTTTCCCTTGGATCCTCCCAGGCCAAGACGGTGGAGGAGAAGCGGAGCTGGACTCACCACATCAAGAGGCTCATCCTGGAGAACCACCATGCCACCATTCCCCAGAAGGTGAGCTACAGGGTGCCCCTGGCTCCCGGTGGGGTGCAGGGGGAACATGTCCCTTTGAGCCAGCTCCAGAGGGTCTGCTGGGGTCCCATCTGCTGGGTGCTGGCTCCACTGGACAGTGGGTCAGTACAGCAGATGGCACAGGCCTTGGTGCAGCACTGTGGGGTGTCCTGTACAGCACGAGTGGGTCCCTGGGTGAGGGAGGCACAGCACTCACCAGGGTGGTGACAGGTGGGTTTCCTTCCCTTCCAGGCCAAGGAAGCCATCTTGGAAATGGATTCCTATTGTAAGTGTACCCCTTTCTGCTGGTTTTATCCCTAACTGTGCACATTGCTGGGTCAGGCTGCCCCTGGGGAAGCTTTGCCTGATGTTTTTATTCCAGAAGCAGGGAGGTCAGGGCCAGGGGTCCATTGCACAGTTAGGGACATGGTCCTGCTGAGGGGCCCGAAGCTCCCAGGCTGGAAGATGGGGGGAGCTCGGGAGGCTTCTGGCCCCCGGAGCTGGGTAGGTGGCAGAGGTGTGGCCAGGTGTGGGCAGGGTCTAGGCCGAGGCTGACTGGGAGCCAAAAGCCTGATTGTCTGTGTCCTGGGTGCAGATCCCAATCGGTACCGCTACAGCCCAGAGCGGCTGAAGAAGGCGTGGTCCTCCCAGGATGAGGTGTCCACCCACGTGCGCCAGGGGCGCCGGCAATCTGGTAAGGGAAAGTCTGTAGGTGCAGGAGCCCTTTTCTTTGGACCCTTGGCCAGGCCAGGGACCAGCTGCAGCTCTCACCTCTCTAGAAATCCTGTGCTCAGGCTGCCCCCACCAGGAACCCTGGGCCCTTCTTGCCCCCCAGTGCTAGGCAAACCCCCATTTTGAAGGCCCTAGGAATACTTGTTCACTCGGGCCTTGGCACCCCTTCTCAGTGGCTCCCTTTTGATATAAACCTCCCCCCTTTGGCACTCGGAATACTGAGCCAGCCAGGAGCAACTCGGACATCGTGGATGGTCTCCAGCCAGTCCTGGAGCAACGGAGCAGAAGCAGGACGTGGGGAAAATGAGTTAGACTGCAAGTGGCACCAAAACCAGACAGGAAATATTGACTTTGGGTCTCAGGAAAAAGTTCCATTTTTCTCTCCTGGGTTTTCTTCCATCACTGGTGTTGCTACCGTGTCCTTGGATTTCTTGGAATGAATTGTCTATTTAAAAAGGGAAAACCTTGCTTTTGCTCTTAGCTCTGTGGCAATGAGAGTGTGTTTTCTATGTCTGCTTTTTTGCTACTATTCTATTGTGGTCCAGGATGGGCCTGGCATAAGCTAGGTGCCTACCAAACGTATAGCTGCGGTGGGGAGCGAGAGCTGTCTTAAGGCCCTGAGAGAGAAAGATTCTAGAGTGACCAAGAGCAGTGTCCTGGCCGGGACTCACAGGGGTGCTGGGTTTTGATTGGCCATGACCCACGGGCCCTCTGAACACGTGTGTGGATTGACCTGTGGGCTTTGGCCTTCTAGAAGGTGGAACCAGGTGGTCTCTGGAAACCTTTGTGTTTTTGTGTTGTCTGGTGTTGCTCTGGGTGGATCTTGAACCTTAGGCAATCTAGCTACAGTTGCAAAAGTTTGATGGTTAAAAGCCCCACATTGGGAGTGTTATTTTCTTAATCCCTGGCCTTCTTTCTTTCCTTTCCTTTCTTCTCCCGTAATTCTCTCCCTGCCCCCCTTAACTCGCCATGATATGGAATTGGAAGCTTCGGCACATGGAAGTATTCAGCAAGTGATAGTGTTGGTTGTAGTAACAGTAACTCAAGTTAGCTATCCCAGGCATCCAGGAAATGCGCCATTTTAGAGAGCTGAAATTTCCACATGGCTGAGATTTTAGCTTGTAAATACTAAAAGAGTTGGCATTTTTAAAATTTGTTGGTTGGTTTTTTTGTTTGTTTTACCTCTTATGAAACAGACATAAACATCTCTAAAGCATGTTTTGTACTCTTGAGCTTCTAAAATATCGGGTGCTGACCACGGGTGAACTCTTCCTTTTCTGGAGTCGGTGTGACAGGATCGCTTCTGCTGTGTGAGCTGCCGGGGGGGCGGGGGGGGGGCAGGGGTTGCCCTAGACACAGCCTGCATGGAAGGTGTCGTTCCTCTGCGGCAGTGAAAAATGTTCGTTCTCATCGATCTGAGCATATTTGTTTGTAGCATCCCTTCTTTCCCTTCTGTCTGTTGGAATTCAGTCGGTTGAACCCGTGGGAACCGGGTGTAAAAGTAGACCGGGGTGCGGGGGTGGGGAGGTTGCCAAGAGAAAGGACCCGGGCTGTGTGCAGGAGGAGCTGTCGCGAGGCACGGCCGTCTACTCTGACTGCCTGAGGTCATCTCTGCTTCCTACTTGCAGAGAGCTGAGGTAGGCAGACAGGTGCACTTATGGATAAGCAAGGTCTATCATTGTATCTTAAATATTTGTCGCTTATTAAATATTCTTGATTACAAGTTTTAAAATGGAAGAATAGGAGCTTTTCTATTTCCTACTATGAAACAATGAGTTGTTTGCGTACACTGATGGAGATAGAGTGTGTGTCTGTTGCGTTTGTGCGTCTCAGGAGAAAGACAGTTCTTCAGTAGACTCTCCTGCTGAGGAACAGCTAAGAGACCTTAATAGACTTTCCTTCTGGCTCCAAGTTCATAGAAATCATGGCCATCCCTGGGCCTCCCACTGAACACCAGCTGGGCAAAGATAGGGTTGGGCTAAGGCCAAGGCTCTGGAGAGAGCGGTACCTTGAGACAACATCCTCTCACTCCTCCCCTCCGTTCTCAGGTGTGTCCCCAGAAAGGCTGGGGTACAAGGGGATGGCACTTACAGCCTAATGGGTGTGTTTTGTATCCTGTCCCCAGAGCCTGGTCACTCCCGGTACCGCCGGGCAACACTCCCCAGCGAGCAGCGAGGCTTCCTGATGCCAGGCCTTAAGGGCCGTAGAAAGTCGGGTGCGACCTCCGCTTTCCAGCTGGGGCGCTGTCAGGGGGCTTGGCGGTGGGTGCGGCTCGTGTGCTGAAGTGCTTATTGCAGGGGAGGTGGGGGCTTGAGGTAGAGCCAGAGATGTGGCTGGTTGTCCGAAGGGGCAGCATGGGGCTCAGTCCCCTCGAAGAGGCTCCTGTGCCGTGGGCCCTGGGCGGGGTGCGCTGATGCAGGGACCCTGGGCAGTGCTGCTCCTGTGGGGCTGGCGGTCACTGTGAAGGTCCCTGGAGCTGGATGGGACCTGCCTACCTGGTGGGGGGGCATGAGAGTGCTCACCGACACTGTGGAGGGCAGCCGCCCTGAGGCCCGAGGGCTGCTGGGGCCAGGCCAGGCTGGACTTTGAGCTGGTGATGGGCTGGTGGCGCTGTGAGCTTGCGAGGCCCAGGCCAGCTGTCTCCTGGCCTGTGCTGATTGCCCATTTGCTTTCCTCCTCAGAGCCAACCAAACACCTGCTCAGGCAAGCGAGCGAGAAAGGTGAGTGTGCGAGGGGTGCGCAGCCGATCCCGTTGAGCTGGGGGAGGAGGGCGAAGCAGGTACCCACCTGGGGAGGGTTTTGCCGAGAACAGTTCAGAGGGGACTCTGCCCCTCTTTGCTGTCTGAGGGGCGCTGGAGCTCTCCCCACGGGCATGCTTTGCTCCCGCCCCCTCTCCTCAGTAACAGCAGGAGCCAAGCGACAGGCGCAGACCTGCTCTGCGTCCCTGGGCTCCTGTTCCATCACTCGTTCCTTTGAAAGCCCAGGAGACTGGGTGAGGGTTCTGGGAGCAGGAGCCCCCGTTGCGGCCTTCCCCTTTGGCCTCCGTACAGAGACTCTTTCTCCTGCTCATTGATCTCTTCCCCTCCCTCGCCCCTCGCCCACGTGCTGGGACCTGGTGACGGTGTCAGCAGCCAGCGAAACAGGAATGAAGGTGAGGCCAGTGGGCAGTGGGGGCCAGGGAGGGGATGGGATGGGACTGCCCCGCTCAGCCCCTGGCCCTGTAGCCCTCCTTGTCCTCATTCACTCCACACATACCTGTCAAGCACCCACCATGTGCCAGGCTCTGTGGCACAAGGGTCACGGAGATTAATGAGACATGGCCCTTGCCCGGGGGCCCCTTCTGCCCCTGCGAGTGGCTGCCCAGCCTGGATTCTCTTACATTTCCTTCTCTCTGGGCAGGCAGGCTTCTTTGGGTTCTGAGTTCTTGAGCAGCCTTCCCGCTCCTGCCCGGACCCCAGTAGAGACCTGGGGTTGGGCATGTAGATATGGCTGCCTGTGCGAGGCCTCCCCACCCCCAACTGCCTGCAGGAGGAGGGGACATTGCCCAAGAGGCTGGTCACGAGGGGGTCTTGTGCTCTGAACAGCATGCAGGCAGCGCTGGCACCCTCCTGGACTTTGAGCAGCCCGCCCGTACGCGGGGCCTACAGCCGGAGGCTCAGGGGGCTGCTCAGGAGGGGCAGGAGGAAGAGGAGGAGGTGGTCGAGGAGGAGGAGGAGGAGGAGGAAGAGCAGGCCTTTCAGGTTTCTCTGGAGGACCTGGCAGGGCATGAAGGCAGCGAGAAGGGGACTGGGCCAGAGCTCCCAGGCTCGGAGGAGGAGGAGGAGGAGGAGGAGGAGGAGAGCCTGGCAGTGGCGGAGCAGGTAGCCGACTTTGCCAGCTCCCTGCTGGCCGCCCTCCACTGCTGGCACTATCGGGCCAACGCTTTACTTTTCTCCCGGGGCGCTATGGTGAGGTGTCTCTCTGATCTCCCCTCCTCCTTGCATGTTCCCTGGCACGTGCATGCCCCTCAAGAGTCCCCTCCGCTTCTCTCCCACCCGCCCTGCCTCCTTTACTCCTGCCCTCAGCACCTCTTAACCCCTCACTCGCTGTCACGCCCTGGTGAGCCCCTGGCATGTGCTGCTCCAGTCTCGGGCGCTAACCAGTGTAACGCCCAGGGGGCATGACGAATGGGGTGGGCTGGTGGGGGAAGGGAGAGGCTGGCACACGGTGGGGCTGGGAAGGTCAGGTCCACCTGGCCTGGAGGGGAAGGTGAGCTTGGCTGTTCTGAAGCCACCTGCCTGCAAGGGTTTCTACCGCCCAGGCCTGGCAGTTCCAGTTGGCTCTGGACTGGCTCAGGGCAGCCCAGCCCCCCCCCGGAGGCCCAGGAGGTGCTGCCCATGTTGGGATGCAGAAGGGCCCAGCTCCCAACTGTCCTGGAGTTGACAACTGACCTCTGCTTCCTGCAGGGGAAGGGGCGCAGGGAGTCTGAAGGCCCCAAGAGCTGCAGAAATCCCAGTGGCCGGTCCCCAACCAGTGCTGAGAAGCGCATGAGCTTCGAGTCCGTCTCTTCCCTGCCAGAGGTGAGCAGCCAGCAGGTGGTATGGAGATAGTACAGACGTATCTGGAGGCCAGATCCCCAGGGCTGCAGGTGCAGCTTTCAGGCCTGGGCTTTTCGGTTGGGCCAGTGGGAACAGAGATTCCCCCAACCCCCAGGACTCTTGCCCCTTCAGGAAGACTGTTCGGCCTAATGGTGTGTGGTTTGATGAGCAGACTGCCCCTTCGTATGAATTAGAAAAAGATGCTCCTTCCTTTGGGCAGACATAGTCCTGTGCCAAGGGGCACAGCTAGTGGAAATGAACCAGATTTTAACCCCCTTGGCCAGCCACCTTGTTAGGGCACAGGGCCCTGCCCCGCCAGCATGCCAGACATTTAAATCACACCTGGGCAAAGGGGTAGGGTGTTGGTTTCTATTGGGTACCTCCTACATGACTGATGTTTTCTCTCTTCCTTCTATTTGCCCATAAGAGCTCTAGAAGGAAAATGGCTCTGAGAGGTTATGTGCCTGACCCTGAGCAGCTTCTGAGATCAAACTTGGGTCTCTGACTCAGGCCCGCTCTGCTCTTCCCATCACCCCATGCTGTCTGCAACTTGTGTGGAGCTCTGAGTCCTTTGCTTTCCCAAAATCATAAGGGAAAGGTTATGAGCTGAGACCTAGACCTCACGTTGGGCCTCATAGCCAGGACTGGGAAGCCTGGGTAACAAGGGACAGGAATGTAGCATGGCGTCATAGTTGGTTCGGGCTGCTATAGCAAAATGCCTTAGGCTGGGTAGCATGTATTCAGTGTTCTGCAGTCTGGGAATTCTCAGATCAAGGTGCCTGCAGGTTTGGTGCCTGGTGAGGGCTTGCTCTCTGCTTCGTAGATAACACCTCCTTGCTGTGTCCTCACATGGGGCAGACAATTAAGCTCCCTCGAGCCTCTTTGATGAGAGCACTGAGCCCATTCGTGAGGGGGGGCTCTCGTGGTGGCTGGTGGCTACAGTGTTGGATGGTGCAGGTTATGAGTCCTACTCTGCAGATTCTGGACTAGCACAAACGGAATCAGATCCGATTCCTCAGAATTTAGCCTTTGCTCTTCTCCCTAAAGACCTCTCTGGAAAGCTGCCTATCCCAGCCAGTTTTGTGGTTCAAATTGCCTCCAAGGTGGTCAAGAGGGAATTCTCAAGTTTACCTCCCTCCTTGCCCATATGCAGTTGTGCTGGGCCCACAGGTGCTGAGGCTGGCTGGGAGGGGCCACATTCCTGGTCCTCACCCTGTGACGGGGCCCCAGCATGTTTCCTTGATGCCCTCTGGACCCTGATCCACACGGAGGGCCCTGGCCCCTCAGAGAAATTGGAATGGCCTCTCCTGTTGCTCAGGCCTGGGTTTGCACCCCAGAACCCCCAAGTGGGGAGCCTCTGGGGCTTTAGGAAGCTGCCTTCCCATCAGATGGGAGCAGGCCACTGGGTGCCTGACCCAACATCGTGTGTCCCCACTATGGTTCCAGGCAGGCTGCCCCTGAGGTGTCGCCAGCCCATACCATCTGCGTTCCTAGCGTTCTCCTTGGGGTTTAGGGCATGTGCCCAGGACCCCAGCTGCAGGGTGACTAAAGGACACGATCGTGTTCCTCTCCCTAAGGACCCATCGCCCTACTTTGGGTCGTGCTCATTCTGGTTGCCTTGAGTCCTAAACTGCAGGGCCCCTCCCTGGGCTTTGAGCAGGCTGTGCTATCCCCTCAGCCCCTAGGTCTCATGAAGGAAGTTTTTTTTACTCATGTGAGCTCTCTCCACGATGTTCCAGGCTGAGCCAGACGCTGAGCCTGGGACCGAGCAGGAGGTGTTTGCTGCCATGGAAGGTACCAGTGCCGAGGAGATGCCTTCAGACACAGAGTCTCCAGAAGCACTGGAGACACAGCTTGACGCCCACCAGGGGCTGCTGGGGATGGACCACCCAGGTGACATGGTGAACTTCGTGGTGGCCGAGAGCACCGAGGACCTTAAGGCCCTGAGCAGTGAGGAGGAGGAAGAAATGGGGACCGCCCAGGAGCCCGAGAGCCTCCTGCCACCCTCCGTGCTAGACCAGGCCAGCGTCATTGCTGAGAGATTCGTCAGCAGCTTCTCCCGACGGAGCAGCCTGGCGCTGGAGGACGGCAAGTCCAGTGGGTTCGGGACCCCACGGCTGGTCAGCCGCAGCAGCAGTGTGCTCAGCCTGGAGGGCAGTGAGAAGGGCCTGGCCCGGCGTGGCAGCGCCTCTGACTCCCTCAGCTGTCAGCTCCCCCCAGAAGTGGATGTCAGTGTCGGGGTAGCCGCAGAGGACAGCCCTTCTGTCAATGGGACAGAGCCCCCAAACCCAGGCTGCCCCATAGAGCCTGACAGGTCTTCCTGTAAGAAGAAGGAATCCATGCTCTCCACCCGGGACCGGTTGTTGCTGGACAAAATTAAGAGCTATTATGAAAATGCAGAACACCACGATGCGGGCTTTAGCGTCCGGCGCCGGGAGAGCCTCTCCTACATCCCCAAAGGACTGGTCAGAAACTCGGTCACCAGGTTCAACAGCCTTCCCAGGCCAGACCCGGAGCCGGTGGCCCCAGTGGGGCGCAAGAGACAAGTGGGCTCCCGGCCGGCTTCGTGGGCTCTATTTGATCTCCCAGGACCAAGCCAGGCAGGCGTGGCGGATCCGCCTCCTATCACAGATGCTGAGTTCCGCCCATCTTCCGAAATTGTGAAGATCTGGGAGGGGATGGAGTCTTCCGGGGAGAGCCCTCGGAAGGGGACGGGCCATGGCCAGGCCAATGGCTTTGACCTGCACGAGCCGCTCCTCATCCTGGAGGAGCACGAGCTGGGAGCCATCACCGAGGAGTCGGCCACTGCCTCTCCGGAAAGTGCCTCGCCCACCGAGCGTCCCAGCCCAGCCCACCTGGCCCGGGAGCTGAAAGAGCTGGTGAAGGAGCTGAGCAGCAGCACCCAGGGAGAGCTGGTGGCCCCACTGCACCCCCGCATCGTGCAGCTCTCCCACGTGATGGACAGCCATGTGAGCGAGCGCGTCAAGAACAAGGTCTACCAGCTGGCCCGCCAGTACAGCCTCCGCATCAAGAGCAGCAAGTCGGCTAGGCCACCGCTGCCCTGGGAAAAGGCGGCTCCCGAGAGGGATGGGAAGAGAGGCACCGTTCCCTGCCTACAGGAGGAGGCTTGGGAGCCATCCGGTGGCAAAGGTATGACAGGAGTGGGGAGTGGGCCCTTCTCGCAAGTCTGGGCATTAAAGAGCCAAGGAGGAGCCAGTTGGCTCCTAGGGGAAAGTGGCCTTTAAAAACCTCTAGCAGAAAGAGGAGCTGGACCCCGAGCACCGGCCACCAGGCCAACACTCGGAGGCCAGGTCTGCACTCCTAGGAGCCCTTCTGATGCCCTCAGCTCCAGCCCTTCCTGGCCAACAGAGACCTTTGGGGGAAACTGGCCATCTTTACCAGGATGGGGCAGAAGCTCTCATCTCTTCCTTTGACTCCTGGCCCCTTCCGCTGCCGCCTTCTTCCCATTGCCCTTCGATAGAGGGGCTATAGGTGGTAAATGAGATTCCTCTCCCAGTACACCCTAACCCCAACAACCAGCCTTGCCTGGAAGTGAGGCGGGGATGGCTCAGAGCCCTCCCTCGCGGCTCTCCTGTCCTGCCCAGGGATTCAGGCAGCCTCCCCTCTCCTCGCAGGTAAGAGAAAGCCAGTGCTGTCCCTCCTCGACTATGAGCCTCTGGTGGTCCAGGAGCATGGCCCCCCCAAGCCCTCCTCTGCTGGGGAGACGGCACCACGGCGTTTCTCCTCCAGCCCTTCTACTGCCAGCCCGAGGACCACCTCGCCTCGGGCCCGGTCCTCCTCTCGAAGTCCCCGAAGCCCCTTCGACACTGAGACCTTCAACTGGCCTGACGTCCGAGAGCTCTGCTCCAAGTACGCCTGCCACGATGAGGCTCTCCGGGCCGAGGGCAGCCAGTCCCGTGGCCCACCCGTCAACCGGAGCCGCTCGCTGCCCGAGAACATGGTGGAGCCGCCTCTGTCTGGCAGGGTGGACCGCTCCTGCAGCCTGAACACCACGAGGGGCAAGGGAGGCCGAGAGGCTGCCCAGCCCCAGCCCCCCCGGTCTCCACCCCAAATCGGCATGGATGGAGGTGAGGCCTTGTTTGTCACCGCAGACCTCACCCTGGAGGACAACCGGCGGGTGATTATCATGGAGAAGGGGCCCCTTCCTGGCCCCACTGCAGGGCTGGAGGAGGAGGGCAAGGGGCAGGGACCAAGCTCACCAGCAGCCCTGGCGGGGCAGGGCCAGGATTGCCGGGAGTCTCTAGAGTGCTGGCCGAAGGAAGAGAGCGCCAGGGACCCAACAGACCCAAGCCAGCAGGGCAGAGTGAGAAACCTGAGAGAGAAATTCCAGGCCTTGAACTCTGTAGGTTGACTCTGACTCCTGGGGGAAGGAGTCATGTTGAGGTTGGGAAGAGCCTGGGTCACAGGAGCCCTGCCCACGGCCGGCAGAAGGCTGTCCCCGCCGCTGTCCTGGAAGAACGCTCCCATGTGCGGTGGACTCACTGCTGCCCGTGCTGTGTGCTGGTGCTTGTGACAGCTTTCCACAGGCCCGATGAGCCACTCTTCCCCTCTGAGGCCGATGTGCCACTTTCCTTGTAAATAGTTCTTCTCTGGTAAGAAGCCAAATACTGAAGCTCACCTCTTCCCAGGAAGAGCAAGCTCCACTCAGGCCACTGCCAGCCCGAGGAGCCCACCCCAGGGAGACTTGGGAAGGGGCCTGGGGGTCTTTGCTCTTTAACTGTGCCTTTCCTTAGGATCCAGGCAGGAATGAAGCCAATAATTTATTGCTTTCCATTCTGTGGCGTGTGTGTGCACATGTGAGTGTGTGTCCTCTTGTTGTTTATGCCCCTCCTGTGAGGAATGTAACAGATTCAGTTCAGGTACTCTGAGGGTTGTCTCGCTGACCCTGTGGTTGTCGCTAATGTACACACATTTCATTATTTGCCAATGGTGCAATAACCGCTGCTGACCAACCAACCTGTGTGCGGCCTCCTTACTGGGCCCGGTGGGGTGGGGAGGGTTGTTCGTGGGCCAGGGATGTCTTAGGGAGCAGGGACACGGGGGCTGTTCCTTCCACACCCATTCGTCGTCCAGCTCACGATGTATAAGGTACCAGGGTGCTGCAGGGGAGGCGGGAGTCGAGGGCAGGAGCTTGCTCTCCTGCTCCCATGGGTTTCTCTGTCTGCCCACAGCTGGCCGTCCTGTCTGGGGTGGGGACCCCGCCTGCCAGCCTGTGGCTTTTTTCCCCCAAGAGGCCAAAGTTGGACTAAAAAAAGGGCGGGAGGGTGATGGAACATTTTTCTAAGGAGCAGATGTTTCCGATGTCTGGTGCCTTTTGCTCTCCTCTCCCTCTCCAGTTCCCACGAGACATCCGGGAAGGCAAGGACTCTCAACTTGGAGCCTAGAAATATCTTAAAAAGTGGCTTGCAGCATTGGGTGAGGAGTGCAAGTGCACTTTTCTGGGATGGGTCCTCTGTTTTCATTGCATTCTTAAAAATGTCTTTGATTCAAAAGAGCTGGGAATGTCTCCCGGCTTCAGTTGGGTTTTCTGCCCGCTCTCCATGGAGGACCAGCTTTGTTTTGCCTGGTTGGTTCCTGGGGGGTAGGGGGTAGGGGGCCTGGGAGGAGGGGGGCTGCAGGGCCCAGGTGGTAGAGCTGTCTGACGAGCGTTCCACAGGTCTGCGGGGTCAGGGTCCCTTGGGTCTTCTGACCTAGGAACACGGGCTCAACCTGCAGTTGGGCCTGCGGAGTCCAGCAAGGGTCCAGGGAAGATCAGAGGCAAGTGCTGCCCTCTTTGGAGCAGCAGCAGCACGGGGCAGTGATGCTGTGTTCTGCTACCTGCCCTGAATCTTCTGTGGTCACTTCCACAGTCACTGAGAACTGGCTCTGCCCAGGCCAGTCTCAGGATGTGACGCTGAGTGGCCACAGTGTACTGGACGGTGTGAGAGTCAGGCCACCCAGGTTCTCATCCCAGCCTCGCCATTAGCTGGCTGGGTCACCTACACTCTTACTTTTTTCTCATCTATACGTTGAAAGATGGATGAGTCACTGTTTCCCAAACTCCGACGAGGACTCTTAGTTGTAGCTAACCCCTTCCCCAGGAAGCCCTTACACAGCCATCCAGGTGTGTCTGGGAACCTGGGGAGCCTTCTGAGGACTGGCAGTGCCTGCGTCCATTCCCCCCAGACCCCGTGAAACTGTGCCCAGAGATGAATCCAGGCAGATTCTGGTGATTCTGCCATCCAACAGGTGCTGAGATCTGCCCTGAGCTCCATGGGGAAAGGCCTGGACTGATCTTTGCTTAGAAAGGATTTTGCTTAAGGTGATGAAATGCGCTAGTGAGCAAGCTTTTCCCAGGGACAAACCAGAGTCTGGCTATCCTTCTGTCCCCATGGTGCCAGCCCTGCCCTGTTGGGCCCAGTTCAAAGGGAAACAAGGCTAGTCAAATAAGAAACTGAGAGAAATATGGAGCATTATTGATTTATTAGAAAAACTAGTAAATGGGTTTCCTCTGGTTGGTTGGAAGCACAGTTGAGCAAGTGGAGGACATGGCCCAGCCGGCCCCAGGGCCAGCCCAGATTGCATGGTCTGTGCCCAGCTGGGTTGCTTTCCTCTGCAGCCACCTCCTCCTTGTGTCCTCCCTGAGCTTGCTTGTCCAAGGGACCAAGCTGTGTGGTCCTCTGGGCTCTTCCTCCTCTGGATTTTCGTCCCTTCCCACTGAGGGAGGAAGGGGAGCCAGGACCAGCCTAGGGGACCCTGGCTGGCCCTGATAGGAAGGGGGTGTTGAGGAGGGAAGCTGAGCTTTGCACAGGCCTCCCATGTGGGTGCCAGTGGAGGTGTGTTGGGGGAGCCCAAGGACCTCCACACCTCAGTTGAGGCCCAAGGATGCAGGGGAAGGAGAAGGGGAGGGAGGACCACCTGACCATACCCAGAAGGAGCTTCCTCTGAACTGCCCTGGGGAGGAAGCCTGTTATGCTGGTGTGGACTAGAGCTGTGTCAACCTAGTTTGGGAGTACCGTCAAGGCAAGACTGCAAACGTGTAAGAACAAAAAAGAAACCTTGCCAGGGCACCAGCAGAGCTTAGCCCTGGCGTGGCACAGGGTCTCCCAAAGCTGGGCACCTGCAGTCTCAGTCCAGTTGGTCAAGTGTCTTGGGGCCTGGGTGATGTGGGAGGGATGCGTGGGGAGCTGGCAAGAGATGGTGGGTCACATGCAGCTGGCTGCCCTTGCCCCATCCAGGGGACCTGGGGTGGTGGACTCCTAGCTCTTCCCTTGGAGCCCTTTCTTTCTTAGGTCTGTGGAATTGCTTGCTGGAAATTGCTCACTTTAAGTGCTCCTTTGGCACACGTTGGGGGGAGAAGGTGGGCCCTTGTCCAGGGAAACAGTTGAGGGAGATGCACCTCTACCCTTCAGCAAGGAACCTGCTCTCTGCCCCAGAGAAGGACATGCCTTTGAATGCACCAAAGGCCTCCTTTATTGCTGGGTGAGTGTAGTCACTCCACTGCCTTGGTTTCCCCAGATGTAGAAAGAGGCTGGTGAACCGACCCACACTAGGTTCCCCGTAGAAGCAGAGCGCTCTAGGGCCATATGTGTTGAGGCCAAATGAAGACCGTGGCCACAGAGGTGGGAACGTCTGACCTGGGGACGTCAGGCTGTGTCGGATAACTCTTGCCTCTTGTGGTACCTGTCTGCGGAAGTTAGCCTCACCCTGACGTGGTGTCAGGGCCACAGGGTGGACTGCATCTCTGCACTGTGACCGCACCGGTCGGTGCTAAGCATTTCTGGGAAGGCCTCGTGATTCTGGACGCCTGCCCCTGGGGCTTCTACCTGAGCCTCACCCTCTTCATCACGTACCTAAGGCTCCTTCCCACGGGGAAGGTGGTAGAAACAGTGTCTGCAGGCCCTGGGGACCTTTGTGGTCTCCCTGGGGGGGAACACCTTTTGCCCCCAACTTGCCCCCTCTTTTGGACCTAACCCCCATTAAGATGCTGGGCTGCAGGTGTGTTGCTTTCAGAGGAGAGTGGCGGGGAGACCCGTGTGGAATGAATGGTCTCTCTCCAGAAGTCTGACCTTGGCAGCATGGGGAAGGCCATCCCCAGGGATGTAGATTGCAGAGCCCCTTCCACTGTTTGGGGTTGGAGGGTGGTAGATGTGTGACCTCTGTACTCATGTGACCCCCAAGACCCAAAGCTAGGACCTTCAGGAGAAGCCAGCTTATGTCACATAGGTGGTAATACCTAGGTGTGGCCACATTTACCACCCTCAGGTGGTAGGGGATCAACTTTGCTGCCTGTCCAGTCAATACCCTACGATGGTACCAGCTGCACACAGGACACAACTGGGCATTTGGTTCTGGATGCTTCAGTCCAGCTGCCGGGCTATGCATCTTGTGTCCTGGGGGTCTACACTGTTTCCCTAAGGGGTCCTGTGTCTGGTGGGTATTGCTGGTTTGGCTGCTACTGAGAGTGAGGGGAGGGTCCCAGCATGGAGAGGCAGAGCCTCCGGCAGTGTGAGACCTATCTGTCACCCCTCAGGTCTGAGCCCTGACCCCTAAGCTCTAACGGGTTAGATGGTTTAGAGGAGGATGGTTTGAACTTGCCCATCCTCCCTTCACCTCCGCGGTGGGACCAAAGGGTGCTGGAGGGGGCAGGAGGCCCCTTCAGTCAGGACCCACCAACCTTGCAGGGTGCTCTTTTATGGTGAGAGGAGGAGAGGGGAAGGGATGTGGTGGCCCCCGAGGTGAGAGGCCCAGTTCTGAGGAAGCCTAGTGCGGAGGATGCTGGCGGCACCCAGGGCCCTGCATGCGGTCTTGTCCCCTCAGTCCCCCAGCAGCCCCCTGTGACCCACCTGAAGCCTCCTTCCTCATGTCCCTAGGGGGCAGGCCAGGCTCTTCCAGGGTCCTCTTCCCTTTCCCTTTCCTTGGTGGCGACCAGGTGGGAGGTGACCCCAAGCAAAGACTTGCTTTGGGGATGGGGAGCGTTTAAGGAACCCCTCAGCCACCTTCTCCAGCTTTTACGGGGTGTAGGGGACCAGTGAGCCCCCAGCTCGGGAGGAAGGCGGGAGAGAGGAGGGCGCCTGCCCCAGAACCGTTTCCTGCCCCCAGGCCCCGGGCCCGCAGAGGGCGCCAGAGGAGCGGAGCCCGGTCTGCGGGGCACCCGGTGGGCGGCGAAGGCAGCTCTTGCAGTGCAGCAGGCGGCTCGGCCGGAGCTGGCGGGCGGCAGGCGGGAGGAGGACCCACCCGCGAGGGCCACCAGGAGCTACTTCTTTTTGGGGAAGAAGCTGAATCTCTTCTCCTTGTCCTTCTTGCCGAGGCTGGCGTCCGGGCCGGAGAGGGAGGGCAGGGGCAGGCTCTGCGCCTTGACGCGGATGCTCTGGGACTCGTTGATGGCGGTGCTCACGCCCTGCAGCCAGGACAGCATCTCCTCCTGCGGGGCGGGAGGTCAGCGCCCAGTCTGGGAGGCACCACACCACCCACACTGCCGCCCCGGCAACGAAGGGTGCCCCTAGGACTGCCCATTTGGAGAGAGCCTTGAGAGCAAGAGGCTCCGGTCTCCACCTGACCCTTTGCTACACGTCTGGGCTAGGCTGCCCCACCCCCCACCCCCGCTTACCTCGTCCTTGCCATGGAAGAGCCACTCGCTGCCATTACTCAGCCTAGGAGGACAAAAGGTTTCTTGTCATGTGGCTACCCTCTGGGGGCCTGGGCAGAGGGCTGGCTCTGATCCCACAGTCCCCTGAGCCTAGTATGCAGAACCCTCCCAGGAGAGCGCAGCACCTGAGACGCAAGAGTCTGGACCATCAGCCTCTTTGATTTGAAAAATCCCTGAGGAGCAGCAGGTCCTAGAGCTGGGCCCATGCAATGGGCCTCGCCCTAGCCTTGTACTAAGGCCAGATTGGGCCATCAACCTGAGGGTTCAGGCCCAAGCAAGGGGCAGTGGACAGGAAGACCCACCTCAGCTTAAAGACATGCTTCTTCTTCTTGTAGTTGGCAGCAATCTCACAGATGGCATGTCTCAGGGCCAGGGGCTCCTCCCCATGGTAGGGCACCCCCAGGGCCAGGTTCTTGGCATCTTTGTAGAAGGTCAGCTCGCTGTTCCTGAGCACACAGTACAGATTGTTCCAGGACCTGCAAAGAAGCAGACAGGCAGGTCATCCACAGTCCCTATGCAGCATCTCTGTAATCGGTTCCTATAGCTTTACCAGTTTTTGATTTTTGCCCTGGTACGTAGTAACATATTTTATTTAAAAAAAATAAAAATCATCTGCATTTCATTACCTAATTTTTAATATTTTATGTATTCCTTCTAGTCTTCTATTCATGTAGTCACATTTTTTCTAGTCACATAGCTAAAATTAGATTATGTTATATGTTCAATTTTACATCCTGCTTCTAAGCTTAATGCTATATCATGAGTATTTCTCCATATCCTCAAATATTTCTTGAAATAATTTTAAATAGCTATATGGTATCCCATCACGTACATACAATTCACTTTATTGGTGGACCTTACAATACTGGAACATTTACCCACAATTTAAATAACAATGTGATGAACATTCTTATGCATCAATCTTTGCTTGCTTTGAGGTACATTTCTAGAAGTAGAATTATTGAGTCTTAGACCAACAATATAAACTTCACTTTTCAAAGTATTTCTACATCCATTACCATATTTGATTCCCACTACAGAACTATGAATTAAGCAGGGTTTTGCTTTGATGATTGTTATTTTTTGTTTTGCTGAGATATGCCTAGTACACTGTACTAGCACTTTTTAATTAATTTTTTTAAGAGACAGGGTCTCTTGCTCTGCTGCCCGGGCTAGAATGCAGTGGCATAACCATAGCTCACTACAGCCTGGTACTCCTGGGCTCAGGTGATCCTCCTGCCTCAGCCTCTGGAGTAGCTGGGACTAAATTTTTTTTTTTTTTTTTTTTTTTTGCTATGTTGCCCAGGCTGGTTTCAAACTCCTGGCCTCAAGGGATCCTCCTCCTGCCTCTGCCTCCCAAAATGCTGGGATTATAGAAGTGAGCCACTACACTTTTTGAAAAGGAACAGGTTCACAGATTTGCGCAAATCAAGGCTCATCGCAATTGCCACAAGCTCCTAAGCTCACAGGTGAGCTAAACGCAGCTCTGTCACTGACACATAGGAAGCACTGCTGTTGCATTTTGACAGTAACAAACTCAGAAACGTTAAGCTTTTCCTCCTCCTCCCTCCTAGTTCTCTTTCTCCTCCTTCCCTCCCTTTTGAGGGCAGGAAGGTGAACTGGTAGGGCACGTAGCGGGGAAGTACTGGAAGGCCAAAGAGGGAACTTGGCTTATCCAAAGCTGACCACAGAGCTGTGTCACAAAGCCCAGATTTCTGACTCCCAGCTCAGGCATCTTTCTTCAGGCATCAGGGCACTTGCTACGGAGCTGGGTCTTTGGAGTAAGATCCTGCCTTGAACAAATGACTTAACTTCTCTGAGACTCTGTCCCCATCTGGAAAATGGAAACCTTGACGTAGGATTGTTGTCAAGATTTTATCAGTCCTAACATAATGCCTGGCACATAGTAGGTGCTCAGTAAATATTAGTTTCCCCTTTCCTAGTGGACTCTCATTTAAGCAATAAATTGCTTCAGGGCAGTTGAGCCCCCAAATTGTTCATTTCTGGAATTTGGAGTAGCTTTGGCAAGTCCCCCAACAAGCTCTGTATGCTCCCAGGTGTCCCTGGGATATGGCTGGCTTCAACCTCTTGGTGCTGCCCCATTTCTCTGGGACGTGACTGCTGCTAGAAGAGGGTCCCAGGGATCCCAGGCAGAGGCAGACCAAACCCAAGAATGTGACCGTCTCAGGGTCAGGAAAGGACACAGCCTTTGAATCAGGTCCTCCACGTCACAGTCACTGAATGACAGCACTGGAAGGGACCTCCTGGAGGCACCTAGGTCATGCCCCTTCCCCCATCATCTCCCGTTTCACAGCTGAGGAAACTGAGGCCCAGATTGGTTAAAAAGTAGGGCTCAGTCAAGGACACGTTCATGCTAAGACCTACCTACCTGTCACCCAGCCCTGGGACAATAGGACAATAACAGCTAATGTTCACTGAGCACCTACTCTGCGCCAGTCAGAGTCTCTGCACTGAAAAGGCCTCATCATCATCCTGATTTTCCAAATAGGGAGCCAACTTGAGGAACTTGTGTGAAATTAGGATTGGAACTCAGGACCAGAGCTGAAAGTGGGCTTTTCCCACCATGCCGAATGGCCCCAGGCTGGCCCAGTGGGATGCCCAGGAATTCTCACAGGCCAGAGGCGAGGGCACCTCTCCCTCAAGACGCTCAGTCGCCAAGGCTCTGTTGGTGGAGAGACCCGGGAGCTGCCCACGCCACCCCCACCCAGCAGCTCTCCCCCACACACCTGTTGGATGCCTTCTTGTTGGGCCCCTCCAGGTCGTGCTTGCGGCCCAGGTAGCCCTCCATCTGCACGCTGTGCCCGTGGTCCCGCTGCGCCGGCAGCGTTGTGCGCTCGTCGCCCTCGCTCAGAGGCGTGTCCAGGACCTTAAAGAGGGGCTCCGTGGCAAGCCTCTCGTCCCCACTGGATTTCTCCTCCTGCCCGTCCTGGTGCTGCCCTGGTGGGGGTGGCGGCTGCAGGTCCTGAGGCCACGACCCGTCTTCTTCCCCCTGCTCAGGGGCAGAGGGGAGGAGCACACCGTTCTGGGTGCTCGGGCCTAGGGAAGGCTGTTCTCAGCAAGGGTGGGGGGTCAGCAGCCCCCCGACCCACCCCGGGGCCTGCTTCCTTTCTGCTCTGCGCCTCCTGCCACCCTGGCTCTCCCACAGCCCGCTGTGGGCACCCAGCTGCTTCCCTAGACTCGGCCCGTGCCTCTGGGTCCACTCCCGCCCATCCCCCTTCAGAGAGAAGTGGGCGGCCCCCCTCCCCTCTAACGTAGCAGCACCAAGGCGCTCAGAGCGAGCTGAAGGGGCCCGAGTGATCATCTCACTGCGGGGCCGGGTGCTGGTTCCAAGGCAGACCCTCCAACTGCGTGACACGTGCGGCTCTGGCAAGATTTCATATGAAGAAGGTTCTGCTGCTTAAGACAAGTGTGAAAACCGCTCGTACTAGGATATGAATAGGAACTCCTGGGGCCTTCAAATTGTACCTAAAGCCCTAAAACTAAGGACACTAGGCCCTAAGTCTCCCCGCCACCACCTTCCGCAGGGAGAACGTAGCCCCTCCGTGGCCGTTACCGGGTCTACCAAGTCCTCCTGGGTTAGACGGGAATCTGTTGCATAGGACAGCGGTTCCTAACCCGGCTGCCTTCTGCACTGCCTCGGGAGTCACCTGAGGAAAACATACTCGAGCCCCACCTCGAGATGCTAAGCGCGTTGGTATTTGGCGATAAGCATTCCATGAGCTCTAATGTACAGCAAAGGCCAGGAGTGGCTGCTGAGGGTGCATTGCCCGGGGGCATGCTGTGGTCTCACCCCCGCCCCTCCCTGTGGGGGCCAGGGCGACCCCGGCCCTCCCTGTGTCATGTCACGTGAGGGGCCTCCGGAGGAGTCACTTGCTGGGCACACACATGCCCGTGAGAAGGGGCGCAGACCTCCCGCTCCCTGGCTGGGCGAGTCGCGAGGCCTTGCTGGGCTGCCCTTGCCTGTTGAGCAGGAGAGAGGGCCGGGAGGGTTGGCGCCACAGGGGGCAGCCAGCCTCCCGCCTGCAAGTAGGGCAAGAAAGAGGGGGTCTCCTCTGTGCCAAGTGAGCACCAACAAAGGCAGCCTCGCTTGAGCCATCTGGCCAGAACACTGTCCCCGAGGCCTGACTGCTGGAAACCTTTCTGCAGACGGTGGGAAGGCGCCCCGGCAGGCTGTGGCTGGACGTCTGAAGGACCAGAGCCACCCCGGCTCCTTTTCCTACTCTCTCCTCCCTGCCCCCACTGAAGAGGCAGAGGCCCAGAAGAGAGCCGTGGAGGAGAGGGAAGGAGCCAGGGAAGGGCAGACTGAGTTCTCCTTCCTGCTGTGGGTCCTTTGGCCCGTGGGTCAAACCCAGACTAGAGGATGGAGGGTGGGAGGACGTGGGCGCCATACTGGTATCAGATTGAAGCTTTAACTGAAACTGGGTAGACTTTTTAACAGCTGCAAGTGACCAGGGCCTGCCTGGGGTGGCATTAAGGAATGGGAAGGGGAGGATCCATGGAGATGTTTGAAGGCAGTAGTTGGAAGAAAGATAAAGCTGATCATGTTTGTATCCTGTCAAATTAGGCCTGTTCAATCAACAGGGTATAAGTTAGGACTCTAGTAAGATTTCATTTAAAGGAAGGGTAATGTGCCTGGAAACGTTTAGAAACCACTGACCTAGTCTAACACTTTCAGTCCATAACGAGAAAAGTAACGTTCAGAGAGGTTAAGTGACTTGCCCGAGGTCACACAGCTAATAGGTATAGGAGGCAATTAGGAGCTTGTGCTCCAGAACTGGGGAGGCCTGAGTTTTTACCCCATCTTTAGGGCACTTGTCTTTTCCCACCTTAGGGCCCCTTGAGGGTTGTGGCCAGGCCACACTCCTCTCTGCATCTTGCAGTGTTTGTATCTCGGAGTGTCTGCAATGAGTGGAAACTCCACAAGGATCTGGAAGCCCCAAGCCCTGCCTAGATTGTCCTCCAGCAGGGAGGAAGGGCAGGACTGGCAAGGATGGGACAAGGAGCCTGGGTTTGGGGTCCTTGTGTGGACCCAGTCAGGCCGACCCTCTGACTTGGGTAAACGGCTCGGGAGACGGTCCTTGATGCCGACAGTAAAGCCTCCTTTCCTCTCGCACCCCTCCAGCCCCCAGCCCAGCTGGGCCTGTTCTTCCTGCAGGAGCGGGGATGCCAGAGGACGGGTGTGGGCTGCACTGCTGCTCCTGGTGAGGGCCAGAGCCCTGCCTGCCCCTGCCCTGGGGCCTCAGAGAAGATGCCGTAGCAGGCACAGGCAGCGAAGCCCACCGGACCCTCGCAGCCATGTGTGCCCCCTCACCCAGCCTCGCCCTCCTGGAACTGGTTTTGCTAGAGAACCCTGTTTGATTTCTTCCTACACTCTTACTGCCATTCCTTTTTCCTTCCTTTAGGGAACTGTCCTCTGAAAATAAAGATGGATTTTGCCAGGGCTGAGTCCCAGCTCAATCCCGCCTTCCTTCTGTTTCCTCTTAATGGATGTGCTGGCTCACATTCCTTGGCAGGGACACTCAGAGGCATGGCCTGGTCATGGCTTGGCTTTGGAAACTAAGGTTTTCCAACGTGTGCAAAGATTTCTCCTGTGTGCCTGTTCATGTAGAGACAATTTAAAACGCACCCTGTGTCCCCCCCATCCTGAAGGCCAAGGCCTGAGGAGGAGGAGCCAAGAATGAGGGTGGGCTTTGGCAGGGCCCTCCCTCCTCCCTGGCCGGGGGAGGGGACACAGATGAGCAAGATGGGCATGGAATGAAAGTGGGGTGCAGGAGAGAGGGAAGGGGCTTTGGGGACCCATCCTTTCTTCTCAGCCCCACGGAAGCTGGCCAACTCCCTGGGGAGGATGAGGTGGAACCAACAGGGCCTGGGGTGGGGGGAAGGGGAGGACAAGGGACTTCTGGAAGGCTCTGTGAGCACAGCCAGCCCCTTCCCCCAGGCCCCTCCCTGCTTTCCCACCAGGGACCACTGGCAGACACCTGCTAAGAAGCCAACCCCTTCCCCACTGTCCTCTTTGAACTGTGCACACCAACCTCTCCAGGGCTCAGAGCCCAGGTGTTGGGCAGACACACCTGGAGTGAAAGTCCTGGCCTCCATTTGGGGGACGGGAGAGAATCTTTAGCAAGTCACTGAACATTCCTAACTCTTGATTAGAAAGCGTGATCCTAGTACCTACTTCTCAGGTGGTTTGGAGCATTTTGAATTGAGGTAACATCTGTAAACACCACCTCTATTATGATCCTTCACCCCTCCTACCCACCACCTCCCTCCCCGGGGCTGTGCTGAGCAATTGTTGTGGCCAATGTCCTATGTAGCTAGTGTGACAATCTCAAATGCCCTTTTCCCCTGGAGTAGGGGGTGCTCGGGACTGAGAAATGCGGAAGGGAGAATCCTAGCCATTGGCAGGGAAGGACTCACCCCTCCTTCCTCAGCCATTTCAGCTGGAACATTCAGAGGCCCAGGACAGGAAGGGGGTGACCATGTGAACAGCTAAGCCCTTCAGGGCAAAAGCAGCCTGAGGCCCCGCCACAAAGCTTGGAGGGCCCCAGAAGGAGAAGGCAGAAGTCCCCAGAGAGAGCCGAGGACAACAGTGTGCTACGTAGTGGAAGATTCTGGTAATTCACAATTGGATTTTTGCAAAGAGTTCACAACTTCGTAAAGCAAAGACTTTGAGGAAGACTATCTCTAGGTATATGTTCAGGTGGTCAAGTCTTTTTCTGAAGAAAAACCATTAAAAAAAAATTACTCTTGGGGTTCTGACCTGCACAGGAAAGCACACAAGACAGTGGTGAGCAGGACGAGGAGAGCCCAGGTGGCCTCCCTGTTCTCTACCCACTGCTCTGGGAGGATGGTGCTCTGGGAGGATGGTGCTCTGGGAGGATGGTGCTCTGGGAGGATGGTGCTCTGGGAGGATGGCGGTAGGCCAAGAAGGGGGCCTTACTAGAGAAGCAGGCCCCCGGGGGAGGCTGGGGATGGGAGTGACTGAGGGTCGGTGAAGCTGATGTGAGAAAACAGAGTCTCAGAGTTCTGGAGCTGGAAAGCGTCCTTGGGGGCCACTGGACCCAGCCCTTCCCATTACAGATGGGAAAACCGGGTTCCAGGAGAGCTCAGTGGCTGGCTGAGATCGCACAGCAAGTTAGTGGTAGAGCGGGAGCAAGGAGCCATGGGTTCTGCGCCCCTGTCCACACAATGCCTCTCAACCCTAAAAATGACACACCCAGGGCAGCCGGCTGCCGCCGGGCACACAGCGCGCTCAGAGGCTGGGCTTCAAGGCTGCCTACTAATCGTGCTAGACTGACACCTTTGTCTAGGCCACATCTGCCAAGGACTTCCCTGTTGGTGACAGGGAGGCCCCAGGTCAGGCTGGCGGCGTGGTTTGGGCTGGAAGGCCCACCTTACCCAGGCCCCCGGGCCCACAAGGTGGGAAGGAGAGGGAAGGAGCGACGGTTTACCTGCTGCCCTGGAAGCAGGCAACGGTCTGAGGTGGAGGCTGCCCCGCCCACTGGGCGAGGGGTCAGTGGGCAGAGGGCGCCAGGAGGGGCGATGCTGGCTACTCATGTGGTGTGGTCATAGGGACAGTCAGGCACCGGTCAGATGAGATGACCTAAGCTTCCCCTCTAGCCTCAGTCCTGTAAAGGGCAGAGCCTGGTGCTGTAGCCCTGGGGTCGTTAGGAAGATGCACAGATTCCAGCCACACTGCTGAGGGCTTCCCAGCACAGAGACACCACCCAGAGGAGCCCGGGGACGCTCTGAAGGAAGAAATTCCAGTTGTCAGGCCAGGGGCAGCAGGGAGTCTATGCCCTGAAGGTTTGTGCCAGCCTGAGGGAGTTCGGCCAGGGTGGTACGGGAATAAGAGGGGCCAGGGTCTCTGGTTTGGGGGCCGGGCGGGGGAGGCATCTGAGGGGAGCCGTGTGCATTGGCTGAGGGATGCCAGGGAGGAAAGGGCACAGACAGGAGAACCTTTTAGGACCTCCCATGACTGCAGTCCACCAGCAAGCCGAGGCCCAGGCTCCCGATCGGTGGGGGACGGCCACCTCCGAGCCTCTGCAGAGTCTTACACAGTCAAGCAGGTGTTGCACAAGCTTGACTTTTTAGGGTCCTGCCTTGCTAGGGAACTGGCTTGGGTGGGGGAGGCAGGCAGAGGGTTGGGGTCTCCTCCACAGAGGTGGGCAGGGTGGGTAAACCTCTCCCCTGGGGGAAAGGAGTTGGAGGTGTATTTCCAGGCTCAGCCAGCAGGTGGCGCAGGGGCCGCACAGACAACTAACTCCAGGCTCCCAGGAGAAAAAGAACCTGGCTCCGGACCACAGGGTCTTATAGACCCTGAAGATGCTCAGTGAACCCAGATACATTCACAGGCAAGGAACACGGGTGTCAGGGGCTTCTCTCTAAAAGTAATTCTGGTAAGTGAGAACCAGAGCCTGAGGATGCGACCCAGAAACAGAACGTTTTTGACTTTAGCAACGGGATGGATGATGTGATGATTGAGACCAGACTGTGTCCAGGGATCTCAAGGGGGCGCCTCCAGGAAGGTTGGTTTGGGAGGGGGTTGGTAATGGACATTAGAATTCATATTGAGGATGTTTCTTTTAAGAGATGAAGGACTGAGGTGGGAGATGGAGAAAAATGAAGGGACTTAAGTGATCACCTACTAGGTGCCAGATGCTCTACCTACATCCTCCCAGCCTCGCTGCAAGGCAGGTCCGTGACTACCCCTAAGTTACAGATGGGGAAACTGGGGCTCCGGGAGAATGAGTGACCTGCCCACAGCCACATACCCAGATGGAAAAGTGAGGATGCAGGTCTGCCTGGCCCAAAATCTGTGCCCCTCCTACTGTATCCTGTCACAAGAGCGGAGGCCAATGCCATCCCTCCAGATGAAGCATCTATCTGATGGGTTCACAGTCTAAACGAGATGATCCCGATGTACGTAAGACACATGGCTGATAGATGGAGGCAGCATAATCACGTCAGAGCTGGAAGAGGGCTTGGGACCAGACAAGACCCATTGCTAGATGCCTTAGGCAGCCAAATGGTGCTGGGTGACCGTGGGCGATGGGGAGGATGAGGGGGAGCTGGCCACTCCAGAAGCCAATAACTTTGACCCTCTCCCAACATCTGAGGTCTCAGTTCTTGTCCTCCTGGTGAAAGGGCTATCACTAGATGGGCTGAGAAAGCTGTTCAGAAGACAACTGTTTGCAAGAGAAGAAAAAGGAATGGTCTGTTGAGTGGAGAGCAGCCAAAGAGATGAAGGGATTGCCACTGAGGGTGAGCAGGGACAAATGCCTCAGCTGTTTCTGAACAGGGGGCAGAGCCAGGGGTAGCTGAGGCTGAGGTGGATGGTGAGCGGGCCCTGGCCTGCAGGCTGGGGAGGGGCTCTCACTAGAAGTGGGGTAGGGATCAGAACAGCTCAGCACTGCACCCCCAAGGTCCAGCTGTCTATCCAAGATGGCAACCAGGGGGGCCTGGGCAAGATGAGAAAGCCACCAGGTAAAGGGAGTGAGGGAAGAGGGGAATGGCAGTGGGCACAGCCCCCTTTGAGACCCGGTCCATTGCCACCGGTGGGGGAGACACTGAGGCTTCCTCAGGAGCTGTTTTTACCATGCCCACCACCTGTGTGGTCTCTTCAGGCCCTGCCCCGGAGGGGCTGACAGCTGCTCAATCCCTCGGTGACCCTGAGCCAGCCACTCAGCACTAGCAAGAGAGGGTTAGACGACACCAACTCCCCCACCCAGATCCGCCACCCAGTGGTCACATCGTCAACTTCAAACCCATTTCTGAGATGCCTCCGATGCTGAGTCTCATCCTTAGACCACCAGTATCTGGGATGGTCTGCAACACAGCTGGAGAGAAAGAACCGAGGAAGAATCCCCAGAACAGAGGGGCCAGGAAGATGGAATCTGACCACAGCAGAGAGCAGGGCACACCCAGCAGCGGGCAGACGTCCAGAAAGAGCCTAGAGCAGGTTTCTCCAGGGAGCCGGTGAGCGGTGCCAGACTCAGGCAGACACACCCCTGCCACACTGACTCAGGCATCCTGGGGAGACAGGGCCACGCCCAGGTTTTGGGGAAAACTGACGTTCTTTCCAGCTGGGTCTGCCCTTTACCAACAAACATGGGATTTGCATTCGCTGCAAAATGTCTGAAAGAGCGGCTCTTACAGGGAGACGAGAAAGACTGGGAATGCTTGTTCAGGCAAGAGAAACGCAGCCGCTGCCTCCACACCCACGTCGCCTCCAGCCAAGGACACCAGAGCCCTGCTGCTGGCCACTGGCCGCTGGTCAAAGCTCCCGGCTGCCCACCAGGGAGGCTCCTGCTGGGGGAGGTGCCCGGGTTGCCAAGGGCGACAGTGGTGCAGCCAGCCAGGCACTGGCTGAAAGGTGGTCCTGGCTGCAAACCCAGTGCCCATTCAGCCCCTGGGCACTGCCCCTCACATTTGCTGCTACTTCCCCAAAGCCATTCAACCTCTAAGACGACATACAGAAGGGAGAGGCGAGGACTAGAGGCTGCACTCCCCCTGCTCAGTGCTAACGAGAAGCCCAGTCCGCTACTCTGGGGAAGCTGGCCACGCACGCAGTCCTGGGACATGCGAGCTTTCCCTGACATCCTGATGAGAGGGCTGGCAGGGAGGGGCACCCAGCCGCTGCTTTCTGGAGTGGCCTCACGTCCCAGGGTCCTGCCTGCACTACAGACTGGATCTAGCCTTGGGGCTTGGAGGCAGGCAGGGCATGTTTGCCCCGAACAGTAAGCCCTGACAAAGGAGACTCATTATTGTCACAGACCCTAGGAATGCCAGTCCCTTTTCGGGATGTCACGCATGTCATCACCGCAGCCCTGTTGGGTGAGTTCCTAGAGCGGGCCCTGCTTTGGTCCCCAAAGCAGAAATCAGGCACAGTGCCAGGAGGACATCCCAGGCCTGCGGAGACTCACATCGTCTTCAATACCATTCTTCTCCATGAAATCTGACTGAACTCCACCTCCTTCCGTCCCAGGAGGAAAGAGCATCTCACCACAAATGCCACAGTAGGGCTTCTGGGGCACCCAGAGCCTGGGAGGCGAGGGACACCTCGCAGGACCCAAGCCTTTCCCAGAGCCACGCCCCAGGAGAAGGGGCCCCTCAGGACCCTGGGCGCACTAACCTTGGCTGCAGCAGAGGTTCGACAGTGACAAAGTGACAAAGGCAAACACCCGGCCCTTTACATCTTCTTACTCATCCCCACCTCACACCAGCCAGCACCTGGCAAACCACCCGGGGACCCCTGAGCTAACAGCCAGACAAGAGAGTGGGGGAAACCACCTCTCCGAGCCCCTCCCTTTAATTTGCTACACTGCTGACATATGGGAACGTTCCAGACTTTCTGTAATCCTGCAGAGAGGGCTTCATAAGAGCAAGGAGACTTGGGGATTAGGTGGTTTATCTAAATCATGCAGGAAGGTTCCAACAGAATTAAGGACTGGAACACTGACTGGGATGTCCTGACTTCCATTCTAGCCGTTTTGTCTTTTGTGAGTGACACCTCGTTTCTTGTACGTGGCCTCACGTGCGCTTGTGCACTTACCTGTATGAAGGGACTGGTTTTTACCAGAACATGCTCTAACGTGAAAAAGCGAGAGGTGAGGGAAGGCAATGGAATCGCACAAGGAGGTGCTTGAGGAAAGGCTGACGCGTGGAATGTAGCCCGTCACCGCGTGTACAAGAAGGGGCCCGTGGGGTGGCTGTCCTGTGGTGGGGTGGCTGTCCTGTGGTGGGGTGGCTGTCCTGTGGTGGGTGGCTGTCCTGCGGTGGGTGGCTGTCCTGCGGTGGGTGGCTGTCCTGTGGTGGGGTGGCTGTCCTGTGGTGGGGTGGCTGTCCTGTGGTGGGTGGCTGTCCTGTGGTGGGGTGGCTGTCCTGTGGTGGGTGGCTGTCCTGTGGTGGGTGGCTGTCCTGTGGTGGGGTGGCTGTCCTGTGGTGGGGTGGCTGTCCTGTGGTGGGTGGCTGTCCTGTGGTGGGGTGGCTGTCCTGTGGTGGGTGGCTGTCCTGTGGTGGGTGGCTGTCCTGTGGTGGGGTGGCTGTCCTGTGGTGGGTGGCTGTCCTGTGGTGGGTGGCTGTCCTGTGGTGGGTGGCTGTCCAGACTGGGGCAAGGGCGCCTGGTCCACTGCCATCTGTGTCCCCCAGCAGGAAGCCGACATGCACGAGTGAGGGGTTTGACACGAAGCGACACCGTGTGGCTCTATGCTATGGGGCACCAACACCAGACCACACACATGGGACCAGCAGGAGGGCCACCGCCACCAGGGCCTATCCCAGAGAGAAGGCGCAGCAGACAGCGTCCCTTCCTGGGAGAGGCCTGTGGTTGTGCAAAGGAGCAGTCCCAGGGCAGAGGGGACGGGCCAGCGCTGGCTTTGTGAGGAGCCTCCCAGAGCCGGGCCGGGCTCTCCCAGCCTGCGTGGGCTCCATCCTCCTCTCTCTCTGGTCAAAGGCTGATTGGGTACTAGGCCCCCCGGAGTTTCGTGGGTCCTCATGAAAACTTCAAGGGCTCAGAAAGAGAAGCGGCAGGAAGTCTGTTTCCATGAGGCTCTGGGCCTGGTGTTCATGTGATTCGCCGTCTGTTTTCTTTCTGGCCCCGGCACAGGCCAGTTTTCCCATCTGGTGGAGTGGCTGGCTCTCTGGAAAGGGTCTCCCCGTGGGCTCACTCCTCCCTCCCCCAGAGACATACTCAGGTCCAAGCAGGTTTTATTCCCCCCAACCCTGTGACGTTCAGCAGTTGGCTGGAGGCCGCTCTGATGCACACGTGGTACATTCGCGTGGACGTACACGACACAGACAGTGGTGGAGTCGCTCAGGTGGTCACAAAGGAGCCCGCACACCAGGACACCGTTGCATGCAGACACACAGGGACACACAGCAGAAGCAGGTGCAGGCGGGAGGTGGGGACAGCCCCAGCCGTGTCTGCACGCCATGCCAGCCCCCAGAGTTCTCGCTCCTTCTGACACGGGCTGTTGCTGGGAAAAAGGGGCTGGGATGCAGTTCACCACAGACAGGGAAGGGAGAGTCCCACGTGCCATCATGGGAGCTTCGTAGGGAACAGGGAGGGACCCTTCAGCAGGACCTCAGCAGTGCCCTCTGCTGGCCACGATGGGCTGGTGCAGCTCAGAGGCCTCTGGCCAGGCTGGAGGCAGCAGAGGGAGGTGTAGGGTGCGAGTGTGTGCATGTGTATGTGTATGTATGTCTGTCTGTCTCACTCAGAGGGTACAGAGGGTGGGAAGGGCTGAAATCTGGGCCTACTAGGGATTCTGCACAGAGAGGGCTCATTATATATGCATTTTTCTGGGGTACCGAAAATTTCCACCTAGAATCCCCATCTTCCCAACCCTCACCTCCTGAAGGTTCTGGGCAAGCTCACCTGGGCACCTGGAGAGGTGAGGTACATGGAGGATCTACTGCTCCCTGGAGCTCCAGCACAGCATGCCACAGGGGTACGTGCAGTGGTGAAGCCATGCAAGCTGCGAGCTGAATTGGTGCTTTCTCCCCCATTGGCTGCTCCCTCCCCCATTGGCTGCTCCCCAGAGCGGTCCCCTAAACCTCAGTCACAGCCTCCCAGCTTCCCCCACGGTCCTCAGGGGCCTGCTCCAGGCACATGCCCTAGGCCTCTGGCGGCTGGTCTGTCTAGGCGCCTCCATCCCCTGCGCCTTCAGCCAGGCCCCTGCACACCCTCCTTTTCTGCAGGTCAGGGGACTGGCCCCTGTTACCCAACATGCTGGGCTTCTCTTCGCTCCTGCGGGGCTCACTGACCCCCAGGCGTCAGGCCAGGGTGGTGGGAAAGGGCAGAGGGCTCTGCATAGGAGCCAGGGACCTGCTGGAAGGGTGATTGTCCCCACCTCACTGCTGAAAGTGCCCGTGGGTAGGGGACAGGATGGGACAGTCTAGTGGTATGTGTCTGTGTACGAGTATGTGTGCACATGTATGGAGGGGGCGCTGCACAGAGCAGAGTTCCACGGCAAATGGGAAAAGGGACTGTGTTCGAAAATGAATCATCTCTGGGTACGCTGTCTCCCCTTATGTGGATGGTCATGTATTTATACGATAAAATTTATTAGACTAGATAAAACCAAACTAATAGAGTCATGTCAGTGGACTGGCATGTCAGTTTCTTCTGGGTTGAAAGGAGGAGGGGAATTATTCTGAGAATTAAGAAAACCTAAGTAAAAAAGTAGACTGGTCTGAACTAGGTGTGTGTGTGTGTGGGGGGTGCCCCGGCTGAGCCTAGTAGGGGTGAGCAGGCTCTGGCAGTAGTGACTCCCAGGAACTAGACAATTGGGACAGGAAACTGACCGGGGACGTTCTCTCGGTGGCTGCACGGTGAACTCGGGGACCCTCCCCTGCTGTCTCGCCTTCCTCCTCTTGAGGCCTAAGGAAGACACAGCCTCTTCTTAAAAACAAGTACCTCTGAAGCCAGTGACACCCTCCAAGGCCCGGCTTCCGCCCGCACCCCAGGGAGCGCGCCCCACGTGTCTCCCTGTCCAGGCGTCCCGGCGGCCTGCAAGGTCTCAGCAAGGAGCCGCCCCAAGGCTTCATCGGAAAAGCCAAGACAGATACTTCAGAAATGAGCCAGGTTCCCTGCAAAAGGCCTGCGGGCACGGGCTCAGGTGGTTTGTTCCAAGGGGGGACCTCTACCGTCCCCGCTCCCACCACCCCTCTTCCTGCGCCAGCCCTTGCGGGGGAACCTCCTCTGACTTTGTGCTCCAGACACTCTGGGCTTCTCTGACAAGTGGCCCAGGTGAGAGGGCGAGTATGTCTTGTTCCAATGTCAGGTTTCTGAAGAAAAGGACTCCCGCCCCTTTGGCAGAGCGCGCGGTGCCTGGGACACACGGCCCCTACTCACCCAGTCTCCTCCGCGGGTCGCTCTGGGGTCTGGCGCTCTTTAAGCTCAAGCTAGGCAAGGAAGAGGCCAGGGGTCAGGGCGGCTGTGTTCTCAGACCCTGTCTAGATGCGCCCCTCACCCCAACACACTCAGCACTGGTTCCTCTAGCCCCTTCTGTCTTTGTGCTCCTCAGTCACCACCTCCTGCCACTTGTCTTTGCTTCCCACCCTCCCCGCTGGCCAAGCCTGTTCCACCACCCTAAGTACCTAATATAACTGGCCTAGAGCTCCTGGCCCGAGACCCCAGGCATGCTGTGGTCCCCCGAGCCTCCCGGCGCGGGCCCTGCTCACCGTGGTGGGCTTCTCCAGGGCTGCGAAGCGCTCCGCCCAGCTGGCCGTGGATTTCTCGAAAGCCTCATGCCTCTTGATGAGCTTCTCCACACTGTCCACCGTGTGTCCAAAGTCCCGGCTGGCCAGGTAGGGCTCTTGGGCAATCAGCCACGCCTCGGCCACGGACGCATCCCTTGAGAACTGGCACACCTCCAGCACTGCCACAGGGAACAAGCCACGGACCCTGCTTAGCACCAAGCAGTCCACTCCCACCAGGGCCTGGGGGCAGCTCAGCAGCAGACTTGGGAGCTGGCAGTCAGGTGGCCTACACAGGTGTCCCTAAACTGCATGGACATCCTGCTGCCAGAGGCCACCCCATCCCCACTCTGGGCCCCCAGCCCATCTCAATCAATAGCTGTCTTTTTTTTTTTTTTTCTTTAATTTTTTTTTGAGACAGAGTCTCACTCTGTTGCCCAGGCTAGAGTGCCGTGGCGTCAGCCTAGCTCACAGCAACCTCAAACTCCTGGGCTCAAGCAATCCTCCTGCCTCAGCCTCCTGAGTAGCTGGGACTACAGGCATGCGCCACCATGCCTGGCTAATTTTTTCTATATATATTTTTAGTTGTCCAGATCATTTCTTTCTATTTTTAGTAGAGACGGGGGTCTCACTCTTGCTCAGGCTGGTCTCAAACTCTTGAGCTCAAATGATCCACCTGCCTCGGCCTCCCAGAGTGGTAGGATTACAGGCATGAGCCACCGTGCCTGGCCAATAGCTGTCTTTTTAAAACATATTAATTAGGAAATACTCTTCTTTGAAAATAAGAGATAGTTTAGATGTCTCTCTTTGAGAAGCTGTCTTCAGCCCTGAATATTCTCTTTGCAGCCCTGGGCTGTCTCATATAATCATAGACAAGGAGCCATGGGGACCAGTTTGGGCCTTCTGGGCTCATAGCTCCTTGAGTGGTGGGCTTTCTCTACCTCTCCCCAGCACCCGGCTGCAGGAGGACGAGCTCCTTCTGTGGAGCTCAACACTCCTCAGAACAAACATCTGGGACGCAGAGCCTTACTCTGACACCTCCCCAGGCCGCAGCTCTGCAGGGACAGCAGCTCAGGCACGAGGCTATGGGCAGGTGAGCAGAGGGCAGGCTGGGAGTGGGGGCACGCTGGCTGGCTGGGGTAGGCTTCCTGACACGCGTCTGCTCCATCTTCTGCGTGAACTGCCAAGGTCCCTGCCCCAGAGCCTTGCCTACGAGTGGTGCTGTGGTGGCTTCTCTAGACAGTGATGAAAATCCACTCCTTGTGACATCTCCCCCTTCCCTTCCTGCAGCGGGGTCTGGCCCCTGCCCCCAGGGTCCATAGCTGCCAGGCCGCACTCACACATGTGGAGCCGCTCCCTGCGGGCCTCCCACTTCTCATTCATCTCCTTCCTCCTGGACATCACCTGTTGCAGCTTCTCCCTGATCTGTGGGGAGGGAAGGGAGAAAAGCTCAGGCTTTGGCCGCCCTCCCCCATCTGAGGCAGTGCACAAGTGGATCCTGCAAAGAATGCCAGGTTTGGTCACACAGTTCTGGCTGCAAGTCCTACCCCTTGCCAGCTGTGCAGCCTTGGGCAAGTTGCTTCACCTCTCTGAGGCACATGTGCTGCACTTATGAAATCGGATTACCAACTCCAGAGCTGTGCACATGTGGGTGTAAGGGAGGCTGTGAGCCTGAGCTCCTTTACGGAGCGGCCAGCCCTCGTGGCAGGGAACGGGCTGGGTGTGGCTGTGATTCCCGGGTCTGCGTGTACCCCGACCTCCAAGAGTGAAAGAAAGACAAGCTCCTCAGAGAATCCACAGCCCACAGCTCCCTCGCAGCAGGCTGCCTGGCTGAGGCGAGTGGGGACAGGGGGAAGGAGGGGATCGTCCTGTCCCTACGGTCCCTCTCACCTCCTCTGAGGCCTGGTGCTGCCGCTGCAGCAGGGACTCGCCGAGCTCCAGGCAGGCGCTGAAGTTCTTGCTCCGGGTTTCGATCTCCGCACTGATGCCCTGGTGATACTTCATGAGCAGTTCCACGGAGGAGACGTCCCTGGGGGCAGGAGGACAAGGGTGGGAGAGGCAGTGTGGGAAGAGGAAACTGGGTCACTCTGGCCCTCCTGAGTCCCAAGCAGAGGGGCCACCGCTGCAAGGGCCGCCTGCTCAGCCTTGCTCCCTCGGCTCTCTCTGGCCACCCAGGAAGTCCCCTGCCAGCCCAGCCCCAGAAGGAACACCGATGCCCTCGTGTGTTCCGCTGCTCAGTGGCCAGGGCACGGGCAGCAGGTACAGGAACCTCGAAAGCAGCCTGGGAATATTATTCAGCAATAAAAATGAAGTGCTGATTCACGTTACAACAAGATCCGCGGATGGACTTTGAAAACGTTAGGTTAAGTGAAAGGAAGCCAGGCACAAAAGACCACATGTTGCATGATTCTGTTCATATGAAATGTCCAGAACCGGCAAATCCAGAGAGACAAAGAGCAGAGAAGTGGTTGCCAGGAGCTGGGGGGAAGAGGGAAATGGGGGTGACTGCTCATGGGGATGGGGTTTCCTATCAGGGTGATGAAAACCTTCTAAACGTAGACTGTGGTGATGGTCGCGTAACTGTGAGTATACTAAGGACCACTGACTAGTACGGTGTATCTCCATAAAGATGTGAAAGATAGAAGGACACCCATCAGGACAGGCACCCTGGCGGCGGGGGACAGAGATGGGCCTGTAATAACTGCTAAACTGCCCCTGCCAGGGTGCCCACCGCCCAGGTGTCTGCCCACATCTCTCAAGGATAGTCAGCTCCTTCCTGAGTTTGGGGGGATGGTCCCCACGTCCCGGGGCTGGGGGAAGAGTGAACAGTCTTGGACCTGCCCTGTGTTGGCCATGTGAGTCCCTTATTTTCCCTGACAACAGTGGTCACTCTCCCCGTTGGAAATCCCAAAAGATGTCTTTCTCCCCACACTCAGGACTCCCCTTACTCTGACATGGCCAGTCCTCCCACCGAGCCAGTCCATCTCCGCCTGTCCCCAGCCTCAGGCCTCAGGCGCCCACAGCAATCCCCATGCCCCCGACAGGTCAGGACCGCCCCTCCGGGGAGGTGCCCTAGTGTCGCACCCTGGCCTCCCTGCCTCCCCTGGCACCGAGTGGAGCTGCCTCGAGGACGTCCCCTCACCTGGGCCTCTCCTGGGTCTCAATCTGCCGGATGATGCTCTCCATCCAGGAGAGGAGGTCGCGGGCCATGCTGAAGAAGCGGAATTTGTCCGCCGTGTCCACTAGCTGGGTGCGGCGCCCGGCGCAGGCGTCGAGCAATGCCTGCCACGCGGCAGACACCTCCTGCTCCTTGTTCTGGATGGCTTCTGCCTTCTCCGCAGCATAGGCCGTCTGCAGGCGGGTGGCCACGTCCTGGAACTGCTGTACCTGTGATTAGGAGAAACCAGACCCTGTTCCCTGGGCGTCTTCTCGAGCCTCAGCACGGAAGGGCATCTTTCTCCCCCGGCTTCCGTCCCCGCTGGAAGGCAGGGTCTTCAGCCTCCCCCAGTGGGCGCTGCAGGAGAAGGCTCCTTGCTTTGACACCTCTGCCCACCCAAGGCATCCCTTGCACTTTGTGGGGATTTGGGAGCGAGAGGGACTCTGCCCTTCCATCTCCTCAGAAGTACAATAATGAGAGTAACTATGTACCAGGCACTGTTCCCAACACTTCCTATTTGTGAACTCCCTCCATCTTTACAACCCCATGAAAGAGGTACCATCACTACCCCTGAGATGAGATGAGGAAGCTGAGTTACTGGCCCCATGTCCCTCACACTAGCAAAGGGCACAGCTGGCATCGGCACCGCGTCCTGAGTCCCTATTCTTAACCACTCTGCACACTGCCTCTCCCAGGAAGGGGCTGCACCAGATCCTGACTGGGCTGGCCCCAGGGACAATGAACCTCACTCCTGTGGCCTCAGTGGGGCTACCTGTCTCAGGGGCTCCGGCAACCCCAAGCACAATAGCCACATACCGGGCCCCGCCTCTACCTGGAGGACAAATCCCTGAGAGGTCCCCTTTTGGGTCCAACCTACCTTGGTGTTTTCTCCCCGACCCCCCTGGGCTGGGCCAGGACTGCACAGCCGGCCCACCTCTCCTACCACTCTAAGCCTGGGGAGCCCCTGGTAGTGGGGGACCCTTGGTTTGTCCTTTCTATCACACGGAGCTCTGGGGAACCCTGTGGGTCTGTGGAGGGGCCCCCAGAAGCACCCTAGTGATGGGGGAGAGGGTCCAATCAGCAGATCTTGGGTCCCTCCAGCTTCCATGTGGAAAGGCTGAAGCACCTGGTGGCCAAGCACATGGGATCCACAGCCCGGCCGCCGGGGTCCGAGTCCTGGCTCCACTGCTGCCTGCAGGTTCTGGGCAACTTACTGACCCTCCACACCTCACTTTCCTCATCTATAAAATGCAGACAGTGCTAGTACCTACCTCAGAGGACGGCCACGAGGGTCCAGCCATTACGTGCGTCACTTAGAACAGTGCCTGACGCTAGGACAGCGCTATGTATGTGTTCGCTAATACTACTCTACAGCCAGGGGACATCGTAAGGTATTTTATGCTTTGGCTTTCTGCGAGGATTCGGTTTAAAGAGCTACTTCTGAAGCCAAAGAGTCTCTGAAAGCCACTGCTCCCTGCCCTGAGCTGCTGGCTCCCTAAGGAGGCAGAATCTCCTGGCACCCATTTCGAGCTGTCCCCTCTGGAAGCCAGGTGGGGCCCGACACCCCCGGCCGGGGGAGCTGGCCACGGGGAGGCCACGGAAGCCGGAAGGCACCTGCATGCCCAGCAAGTGGAGCTCCCGCTCGAAGGCCGTGTGCACCCGGTGGAAGGACTCGGCCGTGCTGGCGTCCAGCCCCACGTCCTCGGGCAGCTCGCGGTGCTTCTCGTTGATGAGGCCCAGGATCTCCGTGCCCGTGTAGAAGTAGCGGTGCCAGTCGTAGGAGGCGGCCAGCAGCTGCATGTGCGTGTCGATGAGCTCCAGCAGGTCTGCCCACATCTCGTTCAGCCCGTCCTTCCACTCCGCGAGGGTGGCCGCCTCGCTGTGGCCCGCGTCAATGAGCCGCTCGATGATGGCATTCATGTTGTCCACCCGCTCCTGCCCAATCGCCCCTGTCTCCCGGGCAAAGTCCCGGAACTTGTCCCGGAGCAGCTGGACAGGGGCAGACAGAAATGCACTTATCAGGGTGCAGGGGCAGGTGGGGGCCCCCAGCTGAGCCCTAGACTTTCCCCGGTGGCAACCATAGCACCTAGGGACATGCCCTGACACCTTCCCCAGGCAGGCCTGAGCCCGCTGGTCACACCTCACACTGGTGTGACCGCGTCCTGTGCGGCACTGTGCAACCGGCAGGGGTGCGTGTGTGTCTGGAGTGCTGGCTGGCCGCATCTACTGCCTTGCAGGAAGACGAAACCAGCGGGAGCTATGACTACTCACAGTGACATGGTCAAAGTCTTGCCCCGTTTCTTGGGAAGAGGCCACCAGCTCCTTCTCTGAAATCCACTGCTGCAAGTCTTCCGTCTCCCTCTTCACCTGGAACCGGTGGTACTTGTCCTCCAGCTCTCGCTTGCGTGTCTCCGCCGTGTCCTTCAGCTTTGCATACTGCTTGTCCACTTGCCCCTGCAGTCTGATGATCTGTTCCCTGGAATTCAAAGCAAGAACGCCCTCAGGGACGCCAGCCAAGCACCCAGAGCAGCAGCTCGGAGGAGTCGACCTGCTCCTCCCCAGCCCCTGGCAGGGTCAGGTGGGGAGTGAAGCTCAGGAGAATGACAGGGGCTTTGCTAAGAGAAGGGTTAGGGAGAGAAGGAGCCACCCTGAGACCAGGATGACTCAAAGGATGACAACCGGGTCCTGGAATTCTGCCCTGGAGGGGGGTGTCTCTGGGCACCCCTCACTCTGGGAAGCTCGCAGAGACAAGTGCAAATGCTGAACTTCTCCATTATTTTCCCAAGGAGGCTGACGGAGCAGCGCTGTCTGAGCCGGGCTCCAGCAGCAGGGGCCCTGCTTAGTCCTTATGGAGGGACAGGCTGTACCCTGGGCTCAGACCCATTGCTCCCTGGGAGACGTCTGGGGGCTGCTGAGGGTCCACCATGGCAGGTGCCTTACTGGCGGCTGAGCGCAAGGCCCTGACTGGGGCAGCTGTGTGGCCCCTGCCCTCCCATTTCTGCGGAATGCACATCCACTGTCTGGGTGCACAGAGGTGCTCTGCCTTCACTCCCACAGAATGAGTCTGCTGAGACACCTTCTGGACCATAAAGTGTAAAGCAAAAGTGGTCTTTAGTGTCTCTCAGCACATTCTAACTCTCTGGAAGACTGGAGCTCTCAGTCCACCAAGAGGGCAGTTTTGCTACCCCCTTCCCAGAACTTTCTGCAAACCAGGGCCTAGCTGGCCTAGTTTGAAGTTACTCACACGAAACCAAGGTGTAAAATGAAATTGGGCCAACTGACAGTCCCGAAGCAGTTTCCTCAAAGCCTATTTTTTGGGAAAATTGCTCCCATTTTCCTCTCTTAGACCTGCAGGGACACTGGCCCGTGAGCCCGGCCGTGCCCACGCCCTGGCCAGGGGGCCCCAGGAGGCGTACACACCCCTCGGGGTGGCCTGCGGACAGCAGGCTCTGGGCGCGGCCGGCCAGCTGCTTGATGTTCCTCCCGTACTCCTCCACCGCGCGCTGCTGCCGCAGGTGCCGCTTCAGCATCACGATGGCGCCCTCTTCGTCCTAGGGGCAGCGGCGTGTCAACGCCAGGGCTCAGCCCGGCCACACTCCCTCCCTTGGCAAGTTACAGCCCAGCTCCCGGAGGTGGCCAGGCAGGAGGACAGCCAGGCTTGCAGGGCCCCATGGGACAGCCATGCATGTTCCCTGCCTGTGCTCCGATTCCCCGGTACAGAGCCCATGGCAAGAAAGGCGGAGAACTCCCGGGTTAGAGCAAAGCTAAGCGGGCAGAGGGCACCCGGCTGCAGCCTGTGCACCTTGGGGGTGCGCTCGAGAGAGTCCATGGGCGCCTGTGCCACTGCCCACGGCTGCCTGCTCCAGCCCTTCCTCTCCGCCTCCCCCCTCTGCCTGGCACCCTCCCCGCCCCCACCCCAGCAGACCTCAGGGGTCTCGGTGGAGCCGACATAGAGCTCCTGCTCGCCGATCCAGGCCTCGGCCTCGCCCGCGTCCAGGTAGTACTGCTGCGCCTCATTGGCGTCCTGCAGGTGCTGCAGCCGCCCAGCTGCTGCCTCCCGCAGCCTGTCCCACGAGCTCTGCAGGTGTCCCAGGCGCTCCTCGAGGTCCTCGCAGTCAATCTCCGCTGCTGCCACCAGCTGCTGCCCTCTCTGTAGCACGTCCTCCACCCGTGGCGCGTGGCCCTGGATCTCGTTCTGCAGGGTCTGTGCCAGAGGGAAGGGCTCGGGGCAGGGCCTTCTCACTGTGGGGGGTCAGGGGCTGCTTCCCCTGGGCCCCCCTCACACCTCTGGTGGCCACTTGGCAGCAGGTGCCAAGCTTTTCCTGCACACCATCCTCTAGCCCTCAGGTGGCCTGCCGAGATAAGCCCTTGGAAGCGGGCAGTGAGCGGCACAGCCAGGTTTGAACATAGCTCTGCCTGACTCCAGAGCTGTGCTCCTGACGGTGCCCTGTTCTTTCTGTGCTCGGCAGAGCTCGATTCCTCAGGTGTATGTGTTGGAGGAAAGGAAACGGCCTTTTTGATATTTTAGCAGCTTTCGTTCCATACGAAAGAAGAGTTGACATCTGCCTCTTCAGGGTCTCGGGTTTTGTTTCATTTTTCCCAATTTCTATTCTCGAATATTTTGTGAGCTATTATTTCTTGTTTGAGCCTTCTTTGGTCACCAAAGTGGGCTTTTCCTCCCACTCTGGTGACTGGGTCACCTTTTTCTTCAGGAGGCCCTGACACATGTGCTATTTACTTTTGGGGTCCCGGGCCAAGGCCAGCTGCTTCTTACATGTGGGCTCTTGGGCTCCTTCTACCTTGTTTCCTACCTTTCTACAATTTCCTCCTGGCCTTTACCACCACCATGGAAAGCAACGGCAAGAGCAGTCCACGTGGGCGGTGCAGGGACTGCCAGCGTTTAAACTACATACAAATCAGTCTCATCCACAAGCCACCTAGCCTGCTGAAACGCATCTTCACACTTTATGCTCAGAATCTTGACTTTGACAATTTCCCATGGTCTCTGCAATTGTTTCAAACAACCCGTTTTCAGCTCCATTTGCCTCTACTTTCCTGGAGATCTTATGACCTCTGCATGGTGCCCTAATTTAAGCAATTACTTTCTAGTTTCCTGTGCAGGATGCTTGCTTATGATGTTTTCTTCTCTGAGTCCATTCATTCAAAAAATATTTACGAAGTTCTTTCTATGTATCAGACCCTGTTCCTAGGCAGTAAGAAGAATGTGAAACGAGATAAACAAAACTCCTACACTCACAAAGTTTACACTCTGGTGGAGGAGACAGCAGGTAAGCATGTAAACAAATGAATACATAAAGGGGGGGGTCTTCCTCTCTGGGTGCCATGAGGAAAATACAGCAACGGGATAAAGAGTGTCTGTGGAGCTGTGGTCGCCACTTTCGCTAAGGGAGTCAGGAAGGCCTTTCTGAGATGACTCTCGAGTGAGACGTGAATGATGAGCGGAAGGCAACCACACAAAGATCTGTGGGGGTGTGTTCCGGGCAAGAGGACAGAGCAAGTGCAAAGGCCCTGGGGTGGAAACAAGCCTGGATTGTCTGAGGGCCAGAAGAGCCCTCTGACAAGACATGAGATTTAGAGGGAGGTAGGCAAAGCAGTGGTTCTTAACCCTGACTGCCCATTGACTAATCCAGGAAAAGATACAGCTAGGGCCCCATGTTCAGAGGTCCTAATCAATTGATCTGAGATGGGACCTGGGCGTTTATCTGTTTAAAAGTTCCCTAGGTGACTTTAGTGTGCAGTCAGGGGTGAGAACCACTCATGTAGCAGGATGTGTTCTAATTGCAGCGGGTAGCTAAGTCCCTGACCGGCAACATCAGTGTTACCTAGGATCTTGTTAGACATGCAAATTATCAGGCTCTATGCCCAGAGTTTGATTCAGTGGATCTGGGGTGGTGCCTGGTCAGTTGTGTTTTAACAAGCCCTCTGGGTGGATGACATGGAAGTTTGAGAACTACTACAATAGAGGGTTTCAAGTTAGGAAATGACAAAATTGGATTTATGCCTTAGCCAGGTGAGCCTAAAATAGTTTCCACTAGGGCAGTCACGTTCCGCCTTTCCCTTCCTGGTTGGGGGAACCTCACCTGTATTTGTCTTGCCTGTTTCCTGAAATAGCAACTTCCAGCCAGGGGATTTGAAAACCTTTGGACGATACCACTTACTGAGGCTGGACAAAATCTAAAGTCCTTAGTGTTGAAGAGATTAGAGTTGGCTCACTTTATAATTGAGGATACTGAGGCCCCGAGGGTACTGTCTCCTACCACCCTCCCCCTCGACTGAAGGTTGTGGCATTAACTGAGCCTAGATCTCTATCGTCTTCTATCCCAGGGCCCTGCGTGTGGCCGCTGGAGCCTCTGTGACTAGATCCTGTAAACTGGAAGCAAAGGGCCCAAGGGAGCTTTGAAGACATCTCTCTGCATATAATTCAGGCCTGTGCACCGCTGCTGGGCTCAAACGGTGCAGCGAGCAGATGCCAGCTGCTGTCTTCTTGGGGAGGGCAGTGCTGTCTGCCATAACCTTCCTTTCCCCAGGGAGCACAGCACCTGCGGGAGCACCCTGGGACACGCTGCTCTTCTCCGGGGCCTACGTTCCCAGGCTCTCCCCGCTGACCCAGAGAGCAGACTAGGCAGGGGAGGGGTTCTCTGCCCAGGAGAAGGGTCTGCGGCCAGTCCCCCGCTGGGCAGGAAGACATTGCAACCCCACGTAGCTGGCGTCCTTGTACGATTCAGGCTCCTGCTGCAGCCCTGACACAAGAGGAGGTGTTTGGCCTCTGCTCATGTCCAGGACACTGACCAGGACCATCAGGCCTAGGAGAGCACCAGCGATAATGTTTGCTCCAAGGGCTCAGAGTTCAAGTTCAGTAGCTTCCTATGGGGCATGAGCCCCCTTTAGTACCCTCACATGTCCAGAGCAAAGGGGCCTACTTACCCCGCGGACACCACACACACCTCAGCCCTGAAGAGGGGCAAGGCAGTGTCGTGAGAGGGAACACACCTCCTCTCGGGGAGGCCATTGAACACAGAACTATGCAAACATGTTAAACTCCAGGCCAGGGCTCTGGGATCCTGCACTGCTTGTGCCTGAGGGAGTCTGAATGGCCTCAAATCCCTGAGCACAGCGAGTCCTCCCTCCCCTGTGATCCTTCCAGAATTCTCTCTGCAGTCACCAAAGCCTGCTCTTCCTGCTGTGAGACTACAAATACAGTCTGGGGACCCCAAAGCCACCAATAGGAGCAATAATCTGCTTGCTGGCTGTTGGCAGGTCGGGCCTGGGCCTCCCCAGGTGCCAGGTGGGGGTGGGGGGCGTGGGGGGCTGGCGGGTGAGGCAGGACTCACCTGGTTCTTCTTCATGAACAGCTGCACGGTTTGCAGATTAGTGCCATAGTCGGTTGACTGGGCCAGAGGCAGCCTCTCCTCCACCCAGAGCTGCAGAGATGAGAAGGCAGGGGACGGCTGGTGACAATCATGGCCACCCTTTCCTGCACCCTCACCATGGACCAGACAGAGCTTTGCTGGCAGTGTCTCCCTGGTTCCTCCCGACACCCCATCAGGGTTGTGCCCCCATTTTAAAGATGGGGACACTTGGAACTGAGGTTCCAAATAACTTGCTCCTGGTCACACAGTGGGAAAGTAACATAGCTGGATCTCGAACCCAAGTCTGTCTGACCCCAAAGTCCAGGCTCGTCACCATCAATGCTAGCAAGTGGACAGAGAGCTACCATTCAGAGAGCACCGGCTTGACTTTTCCATTTAATGCAATCAGCACCCCCCAAACCCTGAGAGAGAAGGGGGTGAGATGACCAGTCATCTGCTGCCAAGAATTGCTCTGGATGGCAGCCAGCTACCCTGATGGCAGCTGGTGGCTCAGCCTCAGGGGTGGGGAGAGGCTGCGGCCCACGCACCGTCTCATCCTCTAAGTCCCGGCTGATCTGCAGCTTGGCTTTGGATGATTCTAGCTGCTTCTTCCTCCTCCCCAGGGGTTCCAGGAGATCCAGAAATCGCTTCTCGATGCTCACGTCTGTGTCTACTGCCTCCTCTTCCAGTGAGGGCACCTGGGCAAACAGCTCACCTAGCTCCTCCTTCCGCACGTTCACTTGGTCCTCCACTCGCTGAGACACAGGGGATGGAGTCAGCACCAGCCTTGGCACCCGGGAAGCCCCTCCCCTCCTCTTCATTTATCTGTGTCCCGCCACCCTTTAAGGCCCAGTGTAAGCACAGCCTCCTCCAGGAAGTCTCCCTGGATGCTCTCATCCACCTTTGCCTCCTCTGAGTGCCTGTCCTGTATTTCTCATGCATCCTTTTGGATCCCTGTCCTACCCACTGCAAAAGGGCTAGAAGATGGATGACGAACCAGGAGACATTTTTGTATGATAAAAGCAAGTCAAGTTAAGAGAACAGGAGGAATACTTACTTTAAGGTTTCTGATTTGCTCCCACCATCCCTTCTATCCTAACACTCTGAGTCCACAACCCGCTCACGTGCCTTCAGCTTCACCAACATGCGGTTGACGCTGGTCAGGTCCTTGCCCGGGTCGTCCGACCGCAGCTGGTCCTCCATGGCACTGATCCACTTGCTGAGGTCGGCATGGGTCTGCAAGCGCAGGTCCGAGCTTCTCGCGGCCGAGAGCTGCCGGGCCTTCTCCTTTGTGGTGGCCTGCAGCTCATCCCAGAGCCGGTGCAAGGCGTCTAGCCTCTGGGACACCAGGTCTGTGTACTGGGGCTTCTCCTCCATCAGCTGCCTCCCTTCCTGCAGGGAAGGCGAAGAGCTCACCCTCTGAGGCCGAGGGGGCCTCCAAGGGAGCTGCCCTGCTCCTGGTGGTTGCAAGAGGCTACCCAAGGGGAGGTCAGCAAGGCAAAGAATCTGCACAGAGCATGGGTGAGGCGCAACTGAACTTGACTCTGCACCCCCAGAGCTATTTGTAGGGGAAGGGAGAGCAGTGTGTTGGGGACAGATGACTCAGGGAGCCTGTAGCTCCCCAGGCAGTGTGAGACCAGGGATGCTTTATTCTTCTCTCCATATTTCCTGGGCCTAAGATAGGGCCTGGCATTTTGTAGGAACTCAATGAGTATTTACTGGATGGATGGATAAAGCCATCCTTTGGCAGTAGGGTGAGAAATCCTTCATACACACAGGAAAAATGTTACCTGAAGGAAATGCCAAGGGCAGATCCCATAATTAACAAGGATCAACTGGCCCTAAAACCAAGATTCCAGATCCATCCAGGAACAGCCAGCACAGTAACCTGCCTCTGTGTTCCAGAGGTTGTGCGCTAACCTTCAGTGACTAACCACCTTTGGAGAACTAAATATCCAATATTTCTTCACAGATGAGGAAACTGAGGCACAGGGAGGTTAAGGAGTCAGTCTGGCTCCAGAGGCCATACCCTTAACCACAGCGCGGCCTTGTGTGACTCCTAGGGCTGCTTCCTTGTGGACAGCCACAGCAGAGAGGAGCGAGGGTACGGGATTTCCAGATCTAATTCCAACCACATTTTGACCTGTGCTACAGAGCAAGCTCATCACAGAGGGGTCACTTGGTTTGCCATCTACAGGGGGTGTGAATGGCCACACCCTATGCTGCCCGGCCAAATGAGAAGGATTAATGGCTCCTCTGGGTCACCCTGGCCACTTCAGGGGCTCCCCTGGCCCTGGGCAGGACAGCGCTGGAGCCCTGTGAGGACAATGGAGAGCAAACAGTGAGAACTGTGGTCGTGGCACTGGACACTGAAGCTCTAACTAGGGTGTCTTCCATGTCCTGGACTGTCCCCAGACTCAGGTGGCCCAGCCAAGAGGCACCAGTTCTGACCAGGCTTAACAAGACTGGCTATCTCAAGAGTTCTGGAGGTTTACCTACTATTTAGAGAAGGTTTTTCACCGCCAAGTTCTACGCTGTCCAGCAAGCTGCAGGACGGTGTCTACGTCCTAGGGGAACTCTCACTCGGGCAAGCAAATCTGCGCAGAGCAACCACTCGCTCTACTTACTGCATCGATGTTCTCCAGCCACCCCTGGTGGGAAGCCAGCTCTGCCACAAATGCCTGGTGCTTCAGCCACATGTTGTGAAGGTTTCGCGCTTCACCATAGGAGACATCCTGAGAGGTCAGCAGCTTGTCATTGATCCAGAGAGTGAGCTGTGGGCAGAAAGAGTGGGTCCGACCGTCCCTGAGTGTATCTCTTCGGCAGGGCAGGACCCGCTGCCCACCCGGGCCGCGGGAGGAGGCAGGAGTGTAGGAACAGAGGAGAACTCATCTCCAATCCTGGGGCCCTGAGTCCCGGCACAGGCAAATTAACCCACGGTGTGCCAGGGCTAAGATGTGGGCACGAGTGTGTCTTCCCCACTCGAGTGAGCAGTGTGAGACCAGGGATGCTGTGTTCTTCTCTCCATGTTTCCAGGACCTAAGACAGGGCCTGGCATTCTGTGGGAACTCAATGAGTATTTACTGGATGGACGGAGAAATCCTTCATAAACACAGGAAAAATGTTATCTGAGGGAAAAGCCAACGGCAGATCCTATCATTAACAATGGGGGAAGAACCGTGATGAGCATCCATTGTTTCGAAGATGTCCTGGCACCACACCAAGCCTGGCTTGTGCCAGGCAGAGGTAGATGGAAACAACGTTGTCTGGGCTGAGAGGAAAGGCGTATGAAGATGAAAGCAAGAAAGAAGAGAGGGAAAGCCCCAGTCCACACGGGCAGTACTGGCAATGGAGGGCCCAGGAGGGCAGATCAGCGACCTTCCTTGCACAGCTGGCCCCAGGCGGAGCTCTGAGCCGGCAGTTCTGCAATGGCGAGACTTGTTTAGAGTGTTCTTTTTTGCACCCCTTAAGGTTCTGATTCATCCGCCCAAGTGGGGCCCAGGAGTCTGCTTTCCCGAGGGCCAGGCCTGGCTCCACAATGTGGGGCGGGGGGCGGGGGGCCAGTACAAAGTGAAGTTGTTCAAAGGTATTAAGAATTTCAAGACAGCAAGAGCAGAACATTAAACCAAGCACAAGGCCCTTATAAGCATAGGCCCTGTGTGAATGAACACACAGGTCACGTGCCCTTGAAGCCGGCCCTGGCCAGGGCCCTGGGTGATTCTAGTATCGGTAGTGCTCAGACTACACTTGAGAAACTCTTGGCCTACACTTGGCAAATTAAAGCATGACTTCTCAGATTTGGGGGAAAAAAAAAAAAAAAAATAGTGTAACCGAAGATTCCAGAGGATGACCCAGCCATCAAGTACCTACAGTTCCCCACCCACAGAATCCAAGCTGGAACGGATCCCTGTGTCCCTACGGACTTCCCACCTCTAGGGTACTCTGCTCTAGAAAGGAATCTCCCGAAACATGTCCGCGGCCTTGCTGGAGCCTCACCTCCTGGCAGTTCTGGAGGAAGTTCTGCAGCTCCAGGTTGTCTCTCAGAAGAACCGAAGCCTCCTGGGCCTTCTCGTTGTTCTTCCTGTGCCTGGAACGGAAGCCGAAGCCGCAGTCACGACAATGCCAAGCCTGAGGTCCTCACGCGACACCCTCAGCCCCTCCGTGGCTCCAGGGACCCTGGGGGCAGGCAGTACCTGTCCTCAATCAGCTGCACCTTCTCCCTGATCTTGTCCGAGTACAGGTTTCCCTCGGCTACAAGCTTGTTTCCGGAGTCCACAGGACTCAAGACCTTATCCCTGTTGTTCTCCATAGATACCAGGAACTCCTCAAACTTGCGGATCCCAACCTCTGCAGCTTCGAGGGAGTCTGGGGGCTCCAGGTGAGCCAGAGTATATTCCTGTTGAAGCGAGTTGCCAGACAAGGCGTGAAGCAAGCGGAGGAAGTGGGCAGGGCACCTGCCAAGCGGCAGCTACGGTGTGAAAGGCGCCCCCTAGAGTTGTGCGAGGAAGAGGCTCTGCTCCTGGGGCCTTGTCCCCCACCCCTACCCCAGGGTACCCAGTGAACAGTGTGTGCCTCACCACCAAAGCAAAATTCACTTCTCTAGCCTCTGACGGACCCATAGTAAGGCATCGTTTGGGACACGGGGTGGGAAAAGGCACGTGACGAGGGACAAAGAGGATTTCCCTCCCAATTAGCAAATACAGAGAGTCCAGGAAAAGCATAGTTTGGTCCCTGAGCCTTACAGCATGCTTGCACATGCACCCCTAGTGCTGCTGCCCGAGAGACCCCCGCCCCGGCCCTGAGTCCCTCTCTACCTGGTTGCTAAGGATGGCTTCAGCCTGCTTGGCATCTTTCTGGAACTCCTGGAAGCCCAGGCACTGGGCGAGGGAGTGCCCGCGGCTCTCCCACATCCGGCGCAGGGCGTCCCAGCCGGAGTCCAGGCCCCTCAGCCGCTGGCCCAGGAGCACGTACTCCGGGTCCTTCTGGTCTCGGATCACCTTCTCCCCGGACTCCTTGACGTGCTGGTAGCTCTCCTGGTGCCCGTCAATCTCGTCCTTGATGGCCGAGTGCTGCTGCAGGAGCTGCTCGGCCTCTGCGAGCGACTCGGGTGTGTCCTCGGAGGCCACGGCCTTCTGGGTCACGGACAGCCAGGCCTGGAAGTTGTCCAGGTCCTGCAGGAAGGCCTGTAGCTGGCTGGCTTCCCCCAGGGAGGCCTCCTGGCCCTGCAGGGCTCGCTGCAGGCCCTGCCACAGCTCCTCCACGTATGCCTGCCGCCGGCTGATGTCCTCCTTCAGCTCTGGGTGCGACTCCAGCAGCCGCTGCGACTCACGCTCCAGGGCACCCACGCGGGCCTGGATGGCGGCCACATCGCGCTCCAGCCCCGACAGCTTCCTCTGGATGGCAATGACACCCGCCAGGTCCCGCCCCAGGTCCTTTGTGGACTCCACCACCTTGGTCTTGTCCGCGATCCACTTGCTGGTCTCCTCGCAGTCCACGCAGTAGTTGTGCACGCGGAGAGCCGAGTCCACCGCCTCCCGCCGCGCCAACACCATGGTCTGGAATGCCTGCCACCTGCCGGGTGGGGACATGGCCCGGGGGAGACAGAGAGACTCCTTCCTCAACTCTTCCCACAGGGCACCCCTTCCCTGATTTCCCAGGAGTCTCCCCGCACAGACCTTGCATGCTGGAAAGAAAAACATCATCTACCTAACAACTGTGGGTGAGCAAAATTTATTTATCCAATTTTACTCAAGATATATATAACTGTCAGTCAGCTCTTTTTATCAGCAGGAGGCAAGCTGTGATGTGTGATTCCAACCACAAGTAAAGAAACATGAAAGTAAAGGCTTCTCCATGCAGTTGGATTGCAGGCAAATATACGATTTTCCCAGAGTTTATAAAATACCAAAAATCATTAGAAAGCTCACATTATTAACTTTAAGAATGCTTCAGGACATAGGGTCCCCAGCTGCCCTAGAAACATGCAAATGCCCAAGGCCACACTCAAAGTGCCCCAGGTACTGAAAAAAAAATCACCTTGGACCTAAAAGAAAGGACGCTTTGTAAAGAGGAAGAGGAAGAGGAGGGGGAGGAAGAGCTATGATTATAATTAAAATGAGTAACATAATCTTAACCTTCAAGGGCAGTGTTGCTAGGAACAGGGAAATGTGCTAAGGTCTGGAGGATGCCCAGCGCCTGGGTCAAGCTGCAGTACACAAGCCTCTTTTAAAGGGCTGCCCACCAGCCCAGTCAGACCACCAGGGACACCTCCCAGGGGACCCAGGTTTATTCATTCTGCATCACTGAAATATATCCACGCATGAGAGTGTGCAGAATGCTGATTCCTATTGGGCCCATCTTTCTGGAATACCTGTGAGGGTACAAAGGCAATGTGTTAGACTTTGGGAGAATACAGAAATAACCAGACCTTGCCCTGTGGAGTGTTGTGATTTAGAGAGAAATTCAGAGAAGCTCACAAAACAACTACAGCATAAAGTGCTATGTACACTGCATACGCCAGGCAGAGCAGACTGAGGGAGCTGGAAGGAATGACAGGGTAGTGGTGGCACATTTCATGGTGGTCACCAGTCTCTCTGCAAACAGACCCTCAGTGTCTCCACTGGAGTGATATGTTTAAGGACGGGACCAAGTATATCATTCATCTTTGTCCCCAGGCCCCAGGGGGTGGAGGGTGGGGGCCAGGCAGCTGGACTGGGCAGAGTGCAGTGTGGCATTCCCAAGGTGTGACAACAGCTCCAGTCTGGTTTGAAAGACAGGTCTGCAAAGAGAAGCAGGGGGAAGGCTGGGAGGGATCAGGAATGCCACGAGAGAAGAGAGGGCACCTGCAGGTTTCTCAGCTCCCTTCCTAGCCCAGGACGTACCCATGCTCTGGGGAATTCTGTGCCTGGCTGGCACACAGACGGTGCTCTGAGGCTGGGAAAGCAGAGGAAAAGAGCTGCGGGTTTTCTCCAACCTGGTCTGACACCTCTGCGAAGGGACAGAGGTGCTCCTGGGAGAGGGTCTGGCTGTGTCTCGAGGGAAGAGGCCCCCTGGTGACTTTCTAGACCTTTCCTGGTGTGGCCTCACTTAAGCCACTTAGTAGAGGCCATGCCAGAGGTGGGCTGGGGCTTGGGTCTAGTCTGCCTCCTGGGCCCACACTTTCTGCTTATACTGCACAGTCTCTGGGATGGGGGAAGGTGATGGAGCCACCCTGATTAGCACTGGTCATGCAACGTCAGGAGTCCAGGTTCGGTTGTGGGCCCAAGATTTTTAGAAAAATGTTGGTCAACTGGAATGCCTACGGTGAAAGATGACCACACACTCAGCAAGTGTTTGAATGACTCCTATGTGCCAAGCTTGGCAGAAAAACCTCAGCTTTGTCCCAGCCCCCTCACTGACTAAGCATTTACCATGCAACTATCACGTGCCTTGTGCCGGACACCAACTTTTGCATTCATGCAAGTGGCGCAGACATAAACAACAAGTCTACAGCCTGCAGGTGTGATGAGTGCAAAGAAAAAATAAAGCAAGGTAACGGGATCGAGGCTGAGGGGTTGGTGACAGGGAGGATGAGCTGCTTTCAACAGGGTGGTCAGCGCAGGCCACTCCAAAAAGCTGACCTTTGAGCTGAGACCTGAATAAAGTAAGAGAGCAGACCAAGGGGTTAGTCAGGAAAAGCATGTTCCAAACATACGGAGCCTGGGCTGAGAATGTGCTTGGTGTGCTGGGCACTGCGGGCACTGTGTAAGAACAGAGCTCGTCCTCTGCTTAGAATCCAGTAGGAAAGTGCGTCAGCACAGAAGTAATTATAACACTAGGTAGGATATGAAGCTGGAAACCAGTACAAAGGCGGGAAAGACAGCTTTTCGGCTGGGAAACTAAGAGGGAGGTGGCCTGGACTGGACTGAAGGACAGACAGGATTTGGAACATACAACTGGAAGAGAATGCACGCTGAGACAACGGCAGAGGCTCAGAGGTAGGACTAGGGTGGCGGTGTAGGATGAGAGCTGTTTCAAAAAACATTTAAAGGGCTGTAGATGGAAGAGGAATCAGGATAAGTCTGCTATCTCTAAAGGGCAGAGCCAGAGCAATGTGTACACATTTCAAGGAGGCAGATTTTCACCCAGTGTGAGATCAAACTTTTTAACCAAAAGGAGTTGCCCCAGGGTGGGATGGGCTGCATGGCAGCAGAGTGAGCTCTCCACTCTGGCTAGATGGGGTGACTTCTCAGGTCCCCTTCAACTCTCAGACCTAGTGGAGAACCATTTTACCATCTCGTGTCTCAGGGCTTTTCTCACCTAAGGATGGCAGGCATACTGATGTTTTTCACTTGGGATGGGGCACGGTTTAAGGGTCTGTGAAGATCAACATTCTCAGACTATAGCTCACTGTATAGCTGGCAAGTTCTTCCTGTCTGAAGTTTCTCTGGTTGGGAGCTGCTCTAGTTTCCTGCATTAAGCAGCAATTGCAATAATCTCTCAATCTCTCTCTCACATGCACACACACACACACTCACTCACGCAAACCCATTATCTACAAGCCTAAAGGAGAGTCCTCCTCCTCTGTATAAACGTCAGACTTGCAGAGCAATCTCCTGAACTGCAGCCCCCATCTCTCAACGCTGAGACAATCGGCCCCAGTCTAGTGGCTCCAAAGTATCCCGGTCACCCGCTGCCTCTCCGGTCACCCGCTGCCTCTCCGTAGGCTGCCAGTAAGATTCCCCACTGTGACGATCCTTCCCTTTACAACCGAGTCTTCTCTCAGCCCACCCCCCGACTGACTCAGGCAGAGCAAGGCTCAGGCACAAGTGTGAGGGAGGAGCCGGGGAAATGGAGAGGTAGTGGCCACATGGCATTGCGTGTGCAGGGCCCAGGGTAAAAACAGGGAACAGAGACATTTGCTCTGTCCTCAAAAATCCTCCAGGAACTAATGGGCAATTATGCCCCACACTGAAAGCACCCCCTCTCTAAAGGCTCCTCGGGGCCTGGTTTTTGTTCCAGCTGCAAAGCTTGCTCAAGGCTCCCTGCTAATTCCCCTCTTCGTTCAAGCCAGCCTCATTATCGATGCTGCGTTTTGGCACAGGCGGGAGCATTTTTTTATGGACAGTACTTAAGAGCTCTCAGAAAGCAATTTTCCCTGCTCAAGAATGTCCAGGGAAATATGGCCTGAGAACCATATGGCCTGATTCTAACTGCGTGCACACTCAGAATGTCCCCTCCATCACACATGCACATACCCCCTTCTCCCCAGACACAGCACAGAAACATGTCTCTCTCCCCTGAGCTGTTCACCACCGCGGCCCTCTCCTTGCTCCACTGCTACTAGGAAGGAGACAGTAGCTGAGAAAGACAGCTGCACTGACGGTGTACACGCGGCGGTGTGTAGCAGGTGGCCTGAATACGGGGCCATGTCCCCCTGGGGGTGTCAGGTGCGGGAGCAATACCCCCAGCCCCACCCACACCCCACCTGGTGTTCAGGTGGTCCTGATACTGCTTCACTTCCCCACTGCGCGGGTGGCCGCTCTCTACCAGGCTGTTGGCAGCGAGGTTCACGCCATCAATCTGAGCCATCAGAGTCTTCATCTCCTGGTCCAGGATGTCGAACCTGGTATACAGAGAGAGGAAAACAAGGACCAATGAGGCAGCAGCAGACCCTTCATTGCCAGTGCCCCCCCAGTCTCCAGAACACGTAGCTCTTGCTTTCTCCTTCCACCCTGAGCCCATTTGCCCAGGTGAAGGGGAGAAAGGAGATGCATGTGCCGGCACACCATCCTCTCTGGTTCACGGTCCAGTTCCATGGTTTGGCATTGTCTGGACCAGGCCAGGAGAGAGCCGGTTACTTACTACAGAGCCTTCTAGTGCAACAGAGAAGTGTGAAGGGGAGGGAGGGCTGAAAAGAGGTTACAGTGTGTTTAGGGGGGGGTGTCAATTGCCACAAGGACCACCTGCCAGGCCCCCACTGTCTCAGCTGCTGCTCTTGGACCCTGATTCCGCCTTGACCCAAAGGATACCCTCCCCAGCCAGGGGCTCCATTCCTGAGTAGGACAAGGGAGAGCTGCCAAAGGGAGGGGGGGTTGTGGTTCTGAAGGTAAGAGCCCAGGACTCTCCAGCATCAGGGCAGGACCACCTCGGCACTGCTCCAGGGAGTGGCCTCTTCTCCCCCTGGACTCCCTGGATCCTGTGCTTGGGCTGCTGAGATGCTGCACAGACCCGGGCATGCCTCCCATCGCCGTGCTGATGGAATCAGTACACCGGGAGTGAGAGCAGCCTTGCAGACACGGGGTTTGCAAACTGGTCTCTGAAGCCTCTCCGAGTTCTGTGGCTTAGGGACTGTCACAGAAAGCTAGAGCTGGTGAGATCCCAGCCTCTCAGACCCCTTATCCAGAGAAGCTCCACTTTTCCTGTGTGTTAAATGGATGTTCCACATATAATTAGTTTGGGAAAAGACTGCTGTAGCTCAAAGGTAATTGAATAATTGAACTAGAAAATTTTCCTTTGTTTGAGGAACCCAAGGCCCCAGTGGGTGAAGTACCCTAAAGCCACAGAGTCAGAATAGAAGTCGTGACTCCCAATTCCTTGGTTTTGCAATAAAGGATACCCCAGGACCTCTTAATGCGGGCCTCTTAAAGAGATCCCTGCTGATCCAGAAGCTGTTATCAAACTAGGTGGGAGGCAAGAAAAAGATGAGCCAGCTCTGACCTGTGCTGTACGACCTCCAGGTCCTCCAGGGTGTCTGGGATCTCCATCTGAGCCAGCCACTTCTCCTTCTCGCCCATCCACAGCTCACAGGCATCGGTCTCCCCAAACACTGTGTACAGGTCCAGGGCGTCCTGCAGCCTCTGTCGACGCAGGTCTGCCTGGGCCACCACCTGCTGGTAGAGCTCCCGGAGAGCCTGCAGCCGATTGGTCACATCTGGGGAATCCCGAAACTCTTGGGGGAAGCCCTGGGCCTGCTGCTCCAGGTGTTCCATCACCAAGCGGTTCTCTTCCAGCTCCTCCAGGAAGTCCTTGTGCTTTTTCCCCAGGGCCCGTGTGGCCCCTTCATCCTGCCCTACATCTTCACCCGAGAGCAGCCGGTGGGCATCTTGCAGCCAGGCCTTCAGGTCATCTGCATCGCCCTGGAACTGGAAAAAGTTCTCAGCATCCTGGAGGTTGTTCTTGCGAAAGGCAGCCAGCTCCTTCAGCTGGTCCCACTGAGCCGACACCTCTGTGATGCGGGCCTTGATCTGCGGGTGCCCAAACTGCTTGCGTGCAACCATGCCCTCGGCCTCCTGAAAGATCTGCTCCAGGTGAGTACCCAGCCCGCGGAGCTCATCTTCAAAGGCCTTGTGCTTGCGCTGCAAGATGAGCACACTGGTCAGGTCCTTGCCATAGTCCAGGGAGGAGTAGATCTGCTCCTTCTCCTTGATCCAGCTCTCGGCCTCATCCATCTCCCAGAAGAACTTCCAGAGCCGCTTGGACTGCTCTAGCTGGGCCTTGCGCCCAGCTGCCATGTTGCTCAGCTCCCCAAAGCACTGCTCCAGGTGGCTGATGCGGTCCCGGATGACCTGTGGGTCACATGGCTGGTACCCTGGGAGGAAGAGGAGGAGGGAGGACAAGGGCTTCATTTATGGGCAAGGTTCTGATCGGTTTCCACATTAGAACCACACAATCCAGAAGCTGCCATGTCACTAGGGCTTTGGGATTAGATGCAGGGGGTCCCTGCAGGCCAGATTCTTTATAATTAGTTCCCACTAAACCTCAGGAATAAGAAAGATTAAAAGTTGGGTCAGTTCTCAGAAGAAATGCACAACATGAAATTATTTTTAAAAAGCTCAGATATATATTTCAAGGTGATTCTACAGGGGGGCAGTGAGGTCTCCTATTTAAGACCAAAAACTAGAAACCTAAATTGTCTCAGCCATAACTTGAACTAGCAAGGAGAATGAAAGATGGAGGAGGCTTCCTCAGTGCTTACAAATGCCTTTCTGATTATAGGTTCCCTGCTCTCTGGAGAGTTCTGTTACCCCTCAAGCTTCTTTCTTGTACCATTACTTGATGAAAGAAGCAGAATTCTTCTTGTTCCTGGAGATTTATCCAAGGTGGAGTCCTGGGCCAGAGGACGGGGCGATGGCATCAGAGGCCTCAACAGGGAGACACCCTTGGCCTCACCTTTCTCCTCAGTGAACTGCAGGGTAGCCGCGGTGATGGCCTTCACTTTGTCCCCTTGGATGGCGATGTCGGCCTCCATCAACTTGTGCTTCTGCAGCAAGTCTTCAACCTCCAGCAAGTGCTTCCCAAACTCGGCAGACAAGAGGTGAGCCTGGCAGAGAGGACAGGTAGAGGGAACAAGTGAAGCCACCTACACATCAGGAGAAGAGACCCCTACAAAGGGCGTGTCCAGGGTGTCTGAGCCAGGGTGGGTCAGAAAACAGCTGCTGCTTGGGATGGAAAAGCTACAGAGTGGGAGTGCCACTGGGGGTGCCCATCAGAGTCACCCACGGGACATCTCACAGAAGCCCCATGCTTATCTACCACATCTGTCACATGGTTGGAGCCTGGGCATGTGTATTTCTAGAATGCTCCAGGGTCAGTCTGATGTGTGTCCTCAGTTGAGACCCACTGCAGCAGGGGGAGAAGAGAGTTCAGACTTCTTGGGCTGCCCCTAGGCTGGGAGGGCTGGATTCTAACCAGAGTCAAACTGTAATTCCTCAGAGCCTGATTCTCCCGGCTTCTGATTAACCCCTGTCCCTTCAAGGCCCTGAAGGCTGGCACCTGTGCTTCCATGAACCCAAGGTTTCTTGGTCACTGAGAATAGTGTGGACCTGGGCTGGTGTCATCTACCTGGAGCACAGTGAGCCAAGCAGCAGACACTGTGTGCCTCTGTTTTCTCCATTTTGACTCAGGGATGTGACTGGCGGGAGGTGTCTGGGGAGGCCTATGCTAACCGCAGGCTCACCTTGATCTCGTCCATCCAGTCGATGCTGTGCAGCATGTCCTGGAAGAGCTTCTGCAGTGCCAGGGTGGTCTCGAGCCGCTGGCGCCGGGACCGCAGCAGCTCCTGCAAGTAGCTCCACAGGCGCAGGATATTGTCCTTGCGGGCTGTGATGCGCTTCTGGTCGTGGTAATTCTCCTTCTCCAGCTCCTGGGCCAGGTCCTCCAGGGCCCTCACACGCTCCTCGTAGGCGGCTGTGTCAGTCTCGATGGCCTCGTGCTTCTTCTTGGCGGCCTCCACGGCTGCCAGGTCATACCCAAAGTTATCCTGCCCCGTAGGGAGAAAATAGCAGCTCAGTCAGACACCCCCTGGCTCATCCCCAAATGCAGGGCAAGGCGGGCCCCTTCCGAACAACCGCTGGATGGAAAACCCATTACCAAAAGGAGCTAGTTCTGCCTGCTTGGTACAGCCTGGCTTATCAGAGGCAAGTTCCCAAAATCAATGCTTCCCAAGAACCTCTAGGAGAAGCTCATGACCTTACCCCTGTGCCACATGTGTGGGCAACGCTACTCGTGTGTTACTAACAGAGCCCTCTGGTGACCTGCTGGCACTCCCCACCCTGCCTTGGGTGGGCCTGTCTGATTCTGGGGAGGAAGGGGCTGCTTCCCACATGCAGCTGCAAACAAATGGTTTGCCCATGTGCTATCTGGGGAGCACATACACTCTCCAGTGCGCCAGAACACTTGCTATCCCCTTTATGGAAGAATCTAATTTGATTCCAAGCTTTAGGTAGGAGGGAACAGATGCTCTGATGGAGACTTAGCCCTGGGGTCAGTTCCTAGCTAGTGAAACACATTGTGGCCCCGGAGGCCAGAGTCCAAAAGGCACGTGTGACACTGACAAGGTACACTCTTTGATTTCACCATATCCCCAGAAAACCATTACTAACGTCGACTTGAGCCCCAGCTTTAGTGCATGCTACCGGCCCACATAAGACAATTTCAGGGGCCAGTTCTGGACTATGAAGCTCTTTTCTAAAAATGAGACTTAATAAATCCTGGAGACTCTTCCTCAGATGCAAATCTGGATCCACCCGATCGCGGGAGCTAGACTGTAAGGCGTGGGGAGCAGCTGCGAGAAGCCAGCATGGTCTCCAGCCCAGCCCAGAGCTGGGGGCGCTGAGAAACTTCCCCTGTCCTGCCACCCCCTGGCATGTCCCCCATTACCTGGGCCACCAGGCGCTGGTTTTCATTGAGCCACGTCTCCCTCATCGCGGCCTTTCGGTCAAAGCGCCGGGCCAGCTGCTCCAGCTTCTCCTGCCGAATGAGCTCGTTTCTCAGGGCCAGCTCCCGCTGGTACTCGGCCTCCTCCAGGCTTTCCCAGGCCTGCAGAGAGGGGCATGAGAATTCTCAGGGCACAGGAAAAACACCTGGGTTTTGGGGCTCCAACTCTTTCACCCAACTCTGAGTGATTTCCGGAATCTAGGTAGGGCCTGATGCTCGCAGGTGAGGTGGTGGCAGATCAAAGGCCAGTAAAAGCCCTTTGGCTTCCATTCTGGGCCCATCAAAGATTCAGGGAACACTGGCCATGACCCCCCAGTTCCCTATTCCCCTAAACCAGCCTCAGACTCTTGACTTAATATAATGTTTTCCACCTCTCTGCTCAATAAATTCTTATGGATTAAAATTCGATTAGAACTTCCAGGTGGTGTTAAGTCTCCACCTCTGAAATGTCATAAGGCACTTCCTTTCTGTTATAAGTATTTAGTATTTCATATTTAAAGACAAACTCAAGGCCCTAGAGAGGAAAGGCTATAATAAAACTGGCTCTGAAAAACAGGCTCTGGACATCTGAACAGGGGGCTGAATTGAAGGGTGGTGGGTGGAGTCTGACCTCTCAGACTAGGTTCAGATAACTCCCCCAAGTAGCCAGCAAGGGATTAACAACACTGAAGAAAGTGGGTTGGATTAACCTGGTCGAGTGACCATTCCCTGTGCCCTCATCAGGAACTCAATCAGCCCACTGGCAACACGGAATGGAAAGCGCTGCTGTACCCGGTTGATGTCGGACACTAGTTTCCCATCATGGGGCGTGTACACCTTCTGATTGTTGGCTCTCATCCGGGACTGGATGGTGAAGAGCAGGACTTCCAGATTCCCCTTCTCCTGAAACCTGTGGAGAAAACAGAGGTAGGGACATTGTTGTCAAGATCCCAGGCCAAATTTTTTGCTGAAGTCAACACGGAACCCTGGCATCTTGGAGTTTGGATAGCAAAGTCTATTTCCCTTAAAAACACAGAAAAGGTAGAGAATCTATAGGTCTAATTACCTATTAGAGCTATCATTCTCTCTAACTGAGATCTAATAGGGGTTTGGGTCTTTACAAAGCAAACCAGAGAAAACAGCATGGCTACCACAGCATTTAGCATCTGCTTCCTCAAGGGAATGGCTAACTGAAGTATTCTGGAAACATCTGTAAATTTCCAGTTTTACCAATCGATACAAAGAAACCCTCTGTGTTCTGCAAACGAGGGAGGCATCTGACTAGCTCTCCAGTCAGTTTGCTACTGAGTGAGTCGATAGAGCCTTAGCAGCAGCATTACCCATGTAAGAGCAGAGAGGCTTGTGGGTGTCAGAGAGAGAATTGGAGCAGGATGGATGTCTAGCACATAGGGTCCAAGCTCTAAGTAACTGGGAATTTTCTCATTTCTGTGCACATCAAATGTCTATCCACTTCTACATCCTTGACATGGCAGTCAGGGAGCAGCTATATGCAAAGTCCCCACGCTGAGCCCAGCCTAACAGATCTCAGTGCTCATAGCCCCACAGAGCCACTTTGGTGGGCTGTGGCCCTGAAGCATTGTCCATACAGCCAAGAAATAATACCCCTGTGTGCGGTGGCTGGTAGACTCACAGGGGATGTCATCTGTATTGAATCTAGGACTTTAAAAGTGGGTTAGTGTCAAATCAGAAACCAGATACTTGTTTATAGTATATCCTAGACTTGATGTCTCACCTTTCCCTGTTTGAGAGTTATGAATGGAGAGTGTGGGAGATGGGAGGGGGAGGAACAAATGGAGGGTACCAACAATGAGCTAGAAACCTGTTTCAAGAGAGCTGGACAAGCTGGAATGCCCCATGTGCATATGTGTGCATGTTTGTGTGTGTATGCACACATGTGCATGTGTGCATGGTAGTGTGTATACATGTGTGCATGTATGAGTGCATGCATGGTTGTGCATGTGCATGTTTGTGTGATTGCTTGTGTACATGTGTGTGGCTGTATGTGCATGTGTGCATGGTGGTGTGTGTGCAGATATGTGCATAGCTGTGTGCATATGTGCATATGCATGTGGGTATGCACGTGTGTGAGCATGCATATACACACAGGCCCCACACACACTGGCTAAGAAGCAGACTAAGTACTCTGCTGCTGAGCAGTGACAGATGGGAAGGAAAAAGGAAGGATGTACTCGATTATCCCTAAGGCCCACACAGAGGTCTCAGGGGCCAAGAACACAGAGGTCATCACCAGAAGCAAACCTGCAGCTCAGTGGGCAGACAAGAGTGGAGCTTTCCAACACAGTGTCTTCAAAGAAACTCAGAAGCCTGAGATTTCCCTCCTGCTCTTCCTCAGGGATCCGGGAGGAGCCACTTTCTTTGGCTATGCATTGGGGCTTCCTATAAGCTGATGGCTTGGGAGTCGGGTGGTGAAGAGGGGCCTGGGCTAGGTGACAGGGGTGCAGCTCTCTAACCTCGAGGATGTGCTTGTGGATATACCTCCTAAGGCCCAGAACCTGGCTCTACCTTTTTTTTTTTTTTTTTGAGACAGAGTCTCACTCTGTTGCCCGGGCTAGAATGCCGTGGCATCAGCCTAGCTCACAGCAACCTCAAACTCCTGGGCTCAAGTGATCCTTCTGCCTCAGCCTCCTGAATAGCTGGGACTACAGGCATGCACCACCATGTCCGGCTATTTTTTCTACATATATTTTTAGCTGTCCATATAATTTCTTTCTATTTTTAGTAGAGACACGGTCTCGCTCTTGCTCAGGCTGGTCTCGAACTCCTGAGCTCAAACGATCCACCCGCCTTGGCCTCCCAGAGAGCTAGGATTAGAGGTGTGAGCCACCACGCTAGCCTCTGGCTCTACCTTTTGACAGTCAGTTTCTCAGCCCCTGAATACCCCCCTCCCGAGTGCCAGGGTCCTTACTTGGGTGGCTTTTCCACGGTGCGGTAAGTGCTGAAGGCCTGCAGCTGCTGCTGGACGCCAGTCAGCGAGTTGGCAAACTTGCGGTTGTTTAGGACGGTGATGGTCTGCTCGATCCAGGTGAGCAGGTCTGAAGCTAGCCCACCGTATTTTTCAATCATCTTCTCAGTCTCGATGGCATGGTCGATGACCTAAGAAATCACCTTATTATTCATTCTCATCAGAAGGACAATGCCACCAATGAGGCCACCAGAGAGACCACCAATGAGGACCACAATCAAGGTACCCTGAAGTGAGGCTCCCACCTTTCAAGCCCTCAAGTGCTCTAGGTTGGGTTTGTTCCCTGAGCCCAAGACTGTGGCCAGGGCAGGAGGAGTGGACTTGAAGTGGGGGAAGCCCTTCTCTTGCGCTGGCAGGCAGCAGGGAGGTGACCCTGCTAGGATTTGGGAGCAGCTTCCCCCCTCACCAACCCTTTAAGTTTGATAAGCTTGCTGTGCCAGGATGCCAGCCACTAGGGGGCCCAGAGTTGTATTTTAAAATGTTTATGAAGAATCAAGGCTGCCAAACACTGTCTTTGCTAAACACCAGGCACACAGAGACGAATGAGAAACAGTCCCTATCCTCTAGGAGCCATGGACCTAGCAGGGGACAGGAATGTGGCATAGGGGTCTGTACAGAGGGGTGAGTTCCTGGTACACTGTGGGCCCCTAAGCAGTCTGCAGCCACAATAAACAACTCAAATGAAAGCCCATGTGAGTTCCTGTAGGAATGTTCCTGAGACACGGGTCTCTGGGTCGAGGACAGGCACAGAGCCATCAATGTGCCAAAGGTCGGCTTTAGAGCAAGTTGGGGGGTGGATGATCTGCACCCCTCACCACAGCTGGGGGCCCAGGCATGAAGCTTTTAGGATGCTAAGGGAGCCCCTCGGTCTGGATCTGGCTGTGGCAAACAGGGAAAGGGTGACACTCTGGTTCCAGAACAGCTTGGTACCTTGCCAACACGCTTGCCCTCCACTGCCAGCACCTTCATCTTGGAAAAGTAGTGGTAAAATGCCACCACGTAGGTGATGATGGATTTCTCATCAGGGTTTTCTGTAAAGACATCTGTGAGGGGAAAGGGTGCACTCTGAGGACCAAACTGGAAGCAGAAATGTCCGGCCCAGAGGGCTTACCCTCCACTCCCCCAGCACAGAGTTCGACCACAGCCACGAAGTGACAACCACTGGGGCAGGAATGGAAGGGAGTGATGAAATCCGCATCGGGATCACAAATTATGAAAGAAGAAAAGAAGAGGGATCTGAAGTCCACTTCGGACCTCCGAACAGGCCGGGCGAGGCACTGGGAACCAGCCTGGAGCTGCGGAGCAGGAGCCGAGCAGAGCCTGGCCTGGCCACTATGTCCACAGCCCGCCCGGCACCTGGACCAGTCTCCAGGGGCCCGGTCAGTCTGGCTCCCTCCAGCTCAGCAAGCGCCAGCTCCCATGGCCTCAGCGAGGGGCTGGCCAGGCCGGTGCAGCTCACCTTCGGGGTCAAGGAGCGGGATGATGCCCAGCTGGCGCTCGGCCACATCGAATGCGTGCTCCAGGTTGTGGCGGGCATTGGAGTCCTTCAGCTTATCAAAGTCAATCAGGTCGGGCCTGGGGACAAAGTTGGACTGTGAAAAGGGAGTGGCCACGGCATTCCCCCTGGGGCAGGGCAGCCCCAGCACGGAGCAAAGACACTGGGCGGACATGGTGGGGCAGGAGCAGCGAGAGGAGGAGACGGGAGCAGGGCAGAGGGGCAGTTGTGAGCCCCAGCACGGGAGGAAGTGGACAGCAGGCATGAGTGGGATTTAAGGAAAGCAGGGACGCTGCGGGATGCCAAGGGGGAAAGGAGAGGGAACAGCAGAGGTAACATTCCTGTGACTCAGTATTAAGTGCAATGTGTCCAAATGCCTCAGGGAGGCTGTCCCAGTCAGTCCCTGTGGCCGTCCCCCCACCCCCCCTTACCGGTGCTTGTGTATCAGGGCGTTAAAGGCCAGGCCATCCTTCCAGCTGGAGGTGAAGTTGGTGACATTCACACGGGGGTAGCTGCATCCAAGAGAAACATTAAGACCTTAGAAATAGATTCTTTTGTGGCCCCAAACAAGTACACAAACTGAGGGCCAATACTCCAGGAGAAGAGTGGACCTGTCCCTTCTCGAACTGCTTCTACATAAGGGGACAGCAGCCAAGTGACACAGAGAGGCTCCCCCATAAGATGTGAACCTGTACATCAGACAGACCCCACGGCCTGACGGCAGGCGACTTTGGGAAAGAATCCTGCATCCCAGCCTCAAAGAATCAGGTCAGGGCAGATGGGCGTCAATTACACTGAAGCAGCTGTAGTTCCGGGTGACAATGTCTAGTGTCCCTTGGGATGGCAGTGCTTGCAGGGAGCCAGGGGCTCAGGGGTGGGGGTGGGGGGAGAACGTGACAAAGGCTGGATCCCAGGGCATACCCTGCCGTCTTCATCTGACACCATAACAGCAACGCGTCCTTGGCTGAGCGTGTCTCCTGGCCTTCCTGAGTTTCGATAACAATGTCCTGAATCTGAGGGTGGCAGGAGAGAGATGTGAAGCGGATTTGCCTCTGGATCTGTGCCTGCCTGCTTTCCCTGGGAGCCTGCCCTCCTCTTCCCCCTGTAGCCATCCCAGCAGCGCCAGCCCTGCAACGACACGCCCTGAGGCCCGGGTCCCGGCAGTCTCTTTCCCTGCCTCGGTCAGCCAGAACAGCACAGGCACAGCTTCCTGGCGTCATAAGAGACAGCTCTAATTGGTAACCCTAACAGGACACCGGGACAACGACAAGACGCCCCGATGCCTCCTCTGGAGGTACGATGCCCTGCGAGGCTGGGGAACGATGTGAGTGTTGGGCAGTATTGTGTTTTCTTTAGCAGTTCTTTTTGCCTTTTCATTCTTCCCGATTCTGCTACTATTATTGCTTAATCTCACGCACTCACGGAGAGCAAGTCACACATCCACGACGACGAGGATGAGGTGCGTGGTCTGCGAGTCGCGTGCCATCTGCACCTCCTGCCCTCGCCTCCTTGGGCTAGGTTCTTTCTGTCCCCAAACCAGCAGGTGTGAGGCCCTGTCTTCCTTCTCTCGCCCTTTCTAAATTTCCTTACAAATAATCTGGACTTTGAATTTTAGGGTGAGAAAACTTTCTGATCAGAAACTATAAAAGCAGATCTTCTGTACTAGTTTTGTAATTTCTGAATCAAGTTATTTCCAAAACCAAGAAGTTACACATGTCGAGGGAGTGGATGTGGATAGGAAGATCTTCCAGCCAGATCTTAACCCAGCTACTAATTAATCTCCATCTTCTCCCTCAAAAGACTGCACGACTGACTGAGCAGCTTGCCCTGAGTGTCAGCCATGTGGGGTGACGCGGAAGACGGTTACTCGCTCCTTCAAGCACTGTCCCATTGGACAGGTTTCTAGCCTCCCAGAACGTGCACTAACACTCTAGTCTCCACTATATAAGATTCCCAAGCCCTGTCCAGCATTGAGAGGCCCCCTTGACTTCCTCTGCCCCCGGCCAGCCCACCTGGAAGCGGAGGATGATGGTCCAGATGAGGCCCAGGACCAGGCGGTGGTTGCCGTCCACGATGTCATGGGAGCCCATGTTCTCCAGGTGCACGCGCTGCTCCTTGAGGAACTGGAGGGCCTTGTCCACGTTCTCCAGGCAGTGGATGCGCATCTTCCCCTTGGTGGGCTTTGGCTGGAGGACAGCAGTGGCCCCCGTGGGCATGAAAGGGCTGCATGGTTGCCCCAGAGGCAGCTGCAGCCTGGACCAGCTTGTCATCGGCACCTCCCATCCACCCGCCTGGGCAAACTCCAAGTCTCACGGTCACTCCTTGACACTTTTCAATCCCTTCCTTTCAGCAAAGCTCACAGGTTCCCTCCCTCAAGCACTCAGCTCTGCAACCAGGCTGCACTGGTGCCTTTCTGGGTCTGAACAAAACCTTCCGAGGGGGCAATAAATGGCCTTCAAACACAATAACACAACAGATAGCTAATGGAGCCCTTAGGATGCACCAGGCACAATTCTAAGGACTGTTTACAGCCAGTCAGCGATCACAGTGGCTTTTAGCTTGGTGATTGATAAGGGGTTCAGCCCTGCCAACCAACCTCCTCCCTCCCCTGACTGTCCCCAGCCAAATCTCCAGGGGAACATCATTGATGGCTACTGCATCATCTGAAGGGGTCCCCGTGGTAACTCTCTAGTGGGAATTTCAGCACAGGCTGAGCAGCAGGACTTCAGCCTGGAGCTGAAAAGGCAGCAGAAGAATGTGGTACCTTTTCATTCAAACCCCAAGGATCTCAGAGTACTTCATCAGGTACAGGTTTCATTCAATTCACACATGGGGGAAATGGAGGTAAAATGGGGCCTATATGGTAGGCCCAAGGTCCCAAACTTCCTTTGTGCTGAGCAAAGCAAAACCCTTCATCTACGTCTCCTACAGGGGCAGCAGTACTGCCAGGTGGGTTACAACCGAGAGGGCCTCTCATAAGTGTCCACTGTAGAAGTGGCAAAGCACACAGCAAAACAGCTTCCCTGCTCTCCTACTGGTTCCAAGAGCGATGTCTCCTAGCCCATGTGAGGGGGCCAAGGGCCAGGCCATTGCAGGCCAGCCATAGATGGCCAGACCTCGGTGACAAAGTCAAGAGCTCTGTGTGGCCTCTGGGGGAAGCATGAAGTGGTAGGAGTGGTCAGAAGGGGACAAGAAGTTCTGGAAAGAGGTCAGAGAACCCAGTAAGCCACACGGACACTTCACAGTATAAGCTCTGGAACCTCCCAAAGAGGCAGAGAGAAACCTTGGAAGGCTATGAGAACACAAGATGTCCCCAAACCATGTCTTTGCTGGAGAGGGGCTGATGGCACCAGTGCCAGGGCCCAGGGAGAGGGGCTGGTGGCACAGAAAGGGGCATTACCAGCATCTCTCCGGAGAGCACCTCCAGCAGCTTGATGAGCATCCGCCCATCCCGCAGGTCCTTGTAGAGATCCGTGATGCGGCAGGACACTCGGGCCAGGTGGGAATTCACCCACTTCGTGAAGGTCTTTTTCTGAACAACTTCCCGCTCATCTGGGTGGAGAAAGGAGCCTTGGGTGAGGCACCTGAGGTTGGCAGGGTTAATGTGACACAGAGCCAAGGGGTGTTACCTTAATCCCAGGGTCCCCCCCACCCATCCCCATGCCTGGTGGAGGAGGTTGATGTATTCATGCCACTCCCTTCCTGGGAGCATTTGCAGTCAAAGCATAGGCTTTCGGCAACACCAATCCATGTGCCATTGGAACAAAGGCAACAGAAAGATCACTCCTACTGCCACCACGTTCTATGCAAAATATTAGGACACCCCTAATTCAGCCATCTGCTTCCCTGTGCCAGTCAGAATGCTCTGTACTGTTGTGGCATCGAGCTCAGATTCCAATGCCAGGTTCCCTCATACATCCATCCGTCCAGCCCACAAATATTCCCTCTGCCTAGGTCCCTCCTAGGCTCTGTCGGTCTCTCCACTCCACCCCACCCCTGTCACCGAACTCCTAGGCATCCTTTAAGAGACAGTGTAAAGGGTGCTTCTCAGGAGAGCTTTTCCAGACCCCCTCGCCTGGGTGGGTCTCCCCTTGTGTGCCCTGACCCCTGCATTTGCATTTCCAAGTATTAGTTGAAGGTTTGTCTCTCCTGTAAGACTGGAGGCTCCTTGAGCCTGGGGAAGTCTGTCTTGTTCACCTCTTATCCCCGGGGCCTGCAGTCTGGCATGCAGTCGGTGCTCCACAGCTGTACCGTGGCTGACTATACGAACATTTATTTAGTTCCTAGTATGTGACAGGCCTGATGACACAGAGAGGTAAAACAAACTGCCTGCCCTCAAGGAGTTCCTGGTAGGTGGGAGAGGATGGTGAGCCGGGAGACAGTTAGGCTATGTAGAATGTAAGATCCATGTGGGGTTAGTGACAAAGGCAGCCTGGACTGGGAGCTACCCACTGCATTGTGCTGTCTTTCTCACCCCCAGGATAGCAGGAGGGATTCTTGATCTTCAGCCCTGGGAAGGTGACAGGACACCCTCGCTCTAAATCAGCACCAGCCCAAGTCGGGCCCAGGCCCATGCTGTGCCAGTTCAGGGGGGCACTTCCTCGCACCTCTGTACAAACGATGCTGCTGACCCGCCCAGGCTAGGGCTGGGGAAGCTTGGGCAGACGCTGGAGAGAGGACAGGAGACTGAGACGGCACCAAAAGAGGGGAAGGAATCATGGAGGGAAGAAGGAGAAAAACAGAGAAGCAGCAGCAGCAGAAAGGAAGCAAGACAGAGACAAAAGGAGAGGAGAGAGAGAAGGAGCGAGCCCTCACTCTGGTTTTGTGAACAGTTTGTGGCCATTGGCTTCTGGGCACTTGGGTTTGAAGCTTCAGGGCAGGAGCCGACCAGCAGGGAGGCAGGGCCTGGGGGCTGTGGAGGGGCCCCGGGGAGGGCCCGTGGGGGGCAGGCCACAGCCAGGACAGACTGGGAGGGGCCCAGCCAGGAGGGATGTCAAGGCCGCGGGAGAGACTGACAGCGCGCTCCGCTGAGCCCTGGCCGTGGAAGGGCTGGCTTCTTAAATTATTAAATATCTGATTTAACAACAACAAAAAGAGGAGCTCAGCCGGTTCTGCCTCAAGGGTATAATCCTGGCAGTTCCTGAGGCCTCGGCATCAGATGCCTTCCTACTTCATGGCTATTTCAGTGTTAGGAACTCAGCCCCTTTACTCATCGGTTCATCCATAGCAAATGTTTACCTACAACAGCCAGGTGTGGGCCCTGGGTGGAGGCGGGGAATTCAAGGACAGACGTCTCTATCCTTGAGGCAGACAGACTCTGTTATAAATATGACGTCAGGATATGAGATGTATATGAAGAATTCTATGTATATGAAGCCATCTAAATGAGACTTCTAAGAGGAAAAGATTTCTCCTGACGACAGAAATCTTAAACATAAAATTAAAACAGCATTCATTCATTCTGGGCCTCTGGGCAGTTTCAGGGGGAAAATCACCCTTGCTCTTTTGTCAGTAGCAAATTAAACCACTGCCCTGATTTCAAGACAGGCTTCAGCAAAACGTAACTAAAGGTTTGATGATGCACTGGCCAGAAAGCCGCTGCATTTATTCTGGGGCATGTCTAGATTCAACGGAGCCAGCCACAGTCCCACAGTTCTGTCCCTAGAAACCAGATCTGTCCTTTAAGTGGCTAACCCTTCACATCATATGTGTAGCCTTTGACTAAGGGGCTGAAATTTTTAGCCCCTTTAGATGTTACGCGCTCCCAAAAGCTACGCTCCCTTTTCCCTTCCTCCTTTTCCTGTCTTTAAGAATCTAAAAATTTCATTACACGGGTGCTGAGACCTGTTTATTTGTGCTTGGCCAAAGGTAAGGAAGAGCTTCTAGCTAGGGACGTGGAATTTAATTCTAGGCCACTGGGCTGGCACATTTATCGGTGCAGAAATTATCATAAAACACCCTTAGACCTCCCCAGTTTTCAACACACGAATGATGCCTCCTGGACCCCAAAACACCAGAGCTGCAGGGGTAGAACGCAGGTGGGTGGCCTCCTGACAGCCTGTCAGTTGAAGGCTGAGGTGAAACTGCCCAGAGTCCCCAGTACCCTGAGACAATCTGCAGTGTTGGGAATGGGAAAGATTCTGAGGCTAATACGATGAGAAGGAGAGAAAAGGCCCAGGGTGGGGATTAATTTCCATTAGCTCATTTGCTCAGCGGGTCCACCCCAGCACGCTCAGCACATTCACTCCACGTGGCCCAGACGCTCCCCAGGAGCTGTCCAAGTGCAGGAGAGGTGGGTGGCCCAGAGCCAGCTGGGCTGGGAACCCTGGTGGTGTGGACAGGAGGAGAGGCAGCTGTGCACTGGGCCTGCTGTCTCTAGGGGACCTGGGCCATGCTGCAGGGACCTGTTGTGGAAAGGAGGCCTCAGCAAGGACCTGCCAGGAGCCAGGCCTCCCTTCCAGAGCCCTAACCCTGCCAGTGCAGGAAAGGGGTGGGCCCACCAGCAGGGCCTGGCTCACAGCCTCTGCTGCCACCAACGCAGGGCCTCTCCATCCCTCTCTGTTCCTCCTTTCCCCGTCCTCCCCAGGCTGTGGCCATCCTCAGCACCCTCCCCATCCCACGTGCTAGGGCTTCCCCTAAGAAAACTCATCTTCCTCCCTGATCAGCTCTGACGCAATTATTGACCGGTATCACGACTGAGCGACCTTTTCTTTACACCCCCTTCGAAGGTTTAAGTTTGAGGTCAAATATACCTGGAACACCAAAACCCTCAAAAACCCTCAAATATTTATCCACTAATACATGAGTTCACACATGGACAGTGCTGGAACACAGAAAGCGTGTCATGTGAACCTTCCTTACCATCATCATTGCTGTTACTGCATGCAAGGGCCTGTCCTAGACGCCGCAGGGCACAGGGGTGGGGGTGGGCATGGGGGGTAAGGCAGGCTCACTGCCCACAAGCCTCACCATCTAGGTGGGGAAACAAGACCCAAACTCGCAAACAGCTAATTTTGCAACCACACAGGAAATAAATGACAGTTCATTTTAAGAACACAAAAGCTATCACAAGGTAATACTGGCTTTGTTACCAAATTAATGCCCGAGGGGTCCAAGAGGAGAAAGGTCATTTCCAGTTGGGGTAGTCAAATGGAGAACGTGTGAAGAGAACCACTTTGGACAGTCAGAAGGGGAGGGCAGCCAGGGAGACAGAACGAGCCCAAGCAGACAGGCACAAAACGTTGAAGCTTGTTCAAGGACTGAGTTGCTATAGGTTAGAAGAAAACGTGAGGCAAATAAGTTTTAAATAGGATGTGGAGAGGCTTGACTGGGAGGCTAAGAAGTTTAAATTTAATCCTAGAGGCAAAAGGACCACTGAAGGTGTAGCAGGGTCATTTCCTGAAATATGAATTTGTAAGGCCCCCAATGATAATAAAGAGACAAAATGTTTCAGATTACATCTCAAAATAAGTATGCAAAATCTATACAAAGAAAACCTTCAAAGTCTCCTGAGGCACACGTAAGAAAATTTGAACAAATGGAAAGGCACACTGAGTTCTTGAATTAAAAACTCAGTATCAACAAAATATCAATTTATCCTAAATTAATATATATATTGAGGGCCTGGTGAGGTGGCTCATGCCTTTAGTAATTCTAGCACTCTGGAAGGACAAGGCAAGAGGAGCCTGCACTTGAGCTTAGGAGTCTGAGACCAGCCTAAGCAAGAGTGAGACCCCATCTCTACTAAAAATAGAAAAAAAATTAGCTATGCATGGCGGTGCACCTGTAAACCCAGCTACTCAGGAGGCTGAGGCAGGAGGATCCCTAGAGCCCCAGAGTTTGAGGTTGCTGTGAGCTAGGCTGATGCCACTGCACCCTAGTCAGGGTGACCAAGCAAGACTCTGTCTCAAACAAAACAAAACAAACAACAGCAACAACAACAAAATATATATAGAGAGAGGCCGGGCGCGGTGGCTCACGCCTGTAATCCTAGCACTCTGGGAGGCCGAGGCGGGTGGATTGCTCAAGGTCAGGAGTTCGAGACCAGCCTGAGCGAGACCCCGTCTCTACTAAAAATAGAAAGACATTATATGGACAACTAAAAATCTATATAGAAAAAATTAGCCGGGCATAGTGGCGCATGCCTGTAGTCCCAGCTACTTGGGAGGCTGAGGCAGTAGGATAGCTTAAGCCCAGGAGTCTGAGGTTGCTGTGAGCTAAGCTGACGCCACGGCACTCACTCTAGCCTGGGCAACAAAGTGAGACTCTGTCTCAACAACAAAAAAAAACAAACAAACAAACAAAAAAAAACCAAAATATATATATAGAGAGAGAGAGAGGAGCAGAGAGAGAACAGTATTTTAAATATATTTAAATTACATAATTTAAATTTTGACAAATGATTCAAAACTTCATTGGAAAAATAAGCAAACACAAATAAATACGAATGTTCTGAAAAATAAGAGTAATAAAGATCAGCCAACCTTCCCAGATTTTTTTCTATCAAAGAACTATATAAATGTACAGGAAAACTGTGTTGTACCGGCATATGAAAAGATGAACATATCAATGGAACAGAAATAGCACAAGGTACAGATAGGCATTTACTATCTGATAACAGTGGCATTTCAAACAAGCAGGAGAAAGACGGATTATTCAGTAAGGTGTGCTGGCAAAACTGGATGGCCATCCAGGAAAAGTTAGATAAATTCATACCTCATACTCCAGGATAAATTTCATTTGGGTCAAAAATTGAAATGAACAAAAATGAAACCATAAAAATATCAAAATCAATCACGGTAAATGTTTTTTATACTGTTAGTGTAGGGAAGGGCTTTCAAAATATGACACAAAATCCAAAAGCCATAAAATAAAAAATTGAAAGTCCACCTACATTAAAAAGAATTTGTGTGGGATAAAACATCATGAGCAAAGTTAAATGAGGAAAATATTTGTAACACATAACACAAAGGGCTAGTTAACTTAAAATGTAAGGAACACTTATAGGTTAACAAAGAAAAGACCAAAAATAAAAACAAAGCGTTAACAGAAAAAAATTATGTGTCTTAAATGTACAAAAAATTGTTCAAGCTACTCATAATAGAATTACAAATTAAAGGTGCACATGCATGCACAGTCTAATACATGGCCCTTAATTTGTTTAAACAAACTAATCTTTTATAAAAGACATTTTGAGACAACTGGGAAAATCTAAATATCAAGTGGGTATTAGATTATATTAGGGAATTATTGTTCATTTTATTAGGTGCAATAATGGTACCATCGTTAGATGGGAAATGTTTTTCAGAGATATATACTAAAGAAGCCGGGCGCGGTGGCTCAAGCCTGTAATCCTAGCTCTCTGGGAGGCCGAGGTGGGCGGATCGTTTGAGCTCAGGAGTTCGAGACCAGCCTGAGCAAGAGCGAGACCCCATCTCTACTAAAAATAGAAAGAATTATATGGACAGCTAAAAATATACATAGAAAAAATTAGCCGGGCATGGTGGCGCATGCCTGTAGTCCCAGCTACTCGGGAGGCTGAGACAGGAGGATCGCTTGAGCTCAGGAGTTTGAGGTTGCTGTGAGCTAGGCTGACGCCACGGCACTCACTCTAGCCTGGGCAACAGAGTGAGACTCTGTCTCAAAAAAAAAACTAAAATAAAAAATAAAATAAAAAAAATAAAAGAGATATATACTAAAGAAATTAGGGATGAAATGTCATGATGATCTTTAATTTACTTTAAAAATACTCAACCCCCCAAATAGATAAGCAAATATGACAAAATAGTAACAACTGTTAAATTTAAGGGATGGTTCATTATACTTTTGTCTCTTTTTCATATGTTTGAAATTTTTCATACTAAAAGCCAAAAAGGTAAAATGAAAGTACACCAAGACACCATGTTTCACTTATCAGATGGGGAAAGATCAGAAAGCATGATAAAATACGATGTTGGCAAGGATGTGGGGAAAAAGCATTCACTGGAGAGGGTATAATTGGAACAACCTCTATGAAAGGCAATTTGGCAAGACCAATAAGAACTACAAACACACGTGCTTTTGGACCCAAAAATTCCACTTCTAGCAATTTATCCTACAGATATATTTGCACATTTGCAAAATAATCTACCTACAAGTTTATTCATTGCATTATTTTGAAACAGCAGAAGATTAGAAACCATCTAAATATCCACCAATAGGGGACTGGTTAAGTTAAAATTATATGTCCATACAATGAAATACTATTAATATACAACTGTAAAAAGAACGAGGCGGCTGTTTATATATATTAATATAAAATAATCTTCAAGATACATAAAGTAAAAGAAAACATAGAACAGTATACAGTAAAAGAAAAACTAAAGCTGAAAAACACCATTATAGACCATTTGCTTATATATGTATAAACTATTCCTGGAAAGATACATTACGAAATGGTTAGCACAGGTTGTGGGCAAAGAACTGGGTGTCGGGAGGATGGAGATGGGGGTAAAATTTATTAGTTGCCTTTTAATAGCTTTTGAGTTTTAGTCACTGGGTGTACATATACCTTACTCAAACAGAAACAAATACATTTTCCATTTCCTTTTTTTTTTACATTTTCCTTTTTCTAAAGAAAATATTAAAATGTTTTTCTCTCCCCCTCTTTCCAAGGTGGCCTAGTTCCTTTTGTGTTTCCTTGCCTTATGGATTTTTCACTCAGCAAAAATCACAAGCATCTTTAACCCCCTGAGCCCCCAACAGGAGTGAAAGGGAGAGGGGAAGGTTTGAGAGGCAGGGCCCCTCCCTCCACCCCTGGACCGAACAGGGCGAGTGAGGTCTGTGGGTAGCCGGGTACACTAGCCTCCCCCACACCACACCACTGCTCTCTGAGGTCCTGCCCTCTCAAGATTCCCTACAGGGGTTCAAAGCACAAATGCCTCCCCGCAGGATCAAGGCTCTTCCCTTGCTGGCATTATGCTTTCTCCAGGCTTCCTCTTGGCGCCTCCTTCAACCTCCCTCCTCCCTACTTGGCAAGCAGCACGTGGGCTGCTGGCCCCACCCACTCTAGTACCTGCTTCACCTCTGGGAAGTCTGTCATTAAAAGTCCCCAGCTGGGCTGTTTTAAAAATAGGAAGCTGTTCTCAAGCTAAACGGTAAAGTCAAAGTATCTTATCTTTGGAATCTTAATCTCCCATTTCTGGGCCCATCTATTTATTGCTTCCACGGCTTCCTATAAAACTCCGGTGTGCTTCCTGACTCTCCTTCTCTCTGTTACAAATCTGTTCTCAAGAATTGAAAATAGCAACCTGAATAACCAGCAACAGGGGATTATTTAATATTTTTGGTACAGCAATGAGGATATTAATAAGGTTGTGGAAGAACTTGCAATGGCGAGACAGGATATTATAATACCTTTTAAGGGAAAATTCAGATTATCAAACCTCATGCATAATATGATCCTAGTTTTGCAGACCTATCTGCATAGAAAAAAAACTAAAGCTGGGTGTTGTTATACTTGGGGGTAAGATTGTGGGTGACTTTTTTTTTCTTTTTGCTTATCTGTGTTTTCCAAAATTTCTGCAGTGAACATATATTACTTTCATGATAAGAAACAACAGATGTCATAAAGTAAAATAGGATATAAAGTTCGCAAACCCTGAGGAATAAATGATGAAAAGTCCAAAAGGTATCTTTCTTGAGGAAGTCTGCATTTTGATCAGCTCATAGCCGTAATTACACTATGGGTAAAACTAGGTGGTCGGGAAGACAAGCAGGAGAAAACGTACCATGGAGGCGGGTGGACCAGCCTGGGCCAGGGCCTAAAAACAGTCATTTCAGGTTGAGCCCTTTGTAGGTTCACACCTTGGGGTTTCTCTCCTCCTCTTGCCAGGAAGCCAAGCACTTAGGGAACCAGAGTGAGCCATACTCTAACTCTCATGAACTTGTGACAAACCTCAATGACACAGACGCCAATCCATCACAAAGCCTAGCATAGGGGCAGACCCTTGGGGACACAACATAAATGATGTTGGTGGTATGACTTCTCCTGCTCCTGTTTAACTAGTTTGGAGAGGAATTTTTCTTTCAACCAACTAACTTTCTTCACACTGGTAGTGTGAACAGCTAGAACACAGTTCCCCTGCCCTTCAGGACTTACAATACATTAATAGCTAGGTAGAACTTTAGGATGCTTACTACATATCTAGAACTGCAAATGCAAGAATACAGCACATAAGACTGACTTTAGAAGTGATTAGAAGCTCGGTGCAGTGGCGCGCACATAGAGTCCCAGCTACCTGGGAGACTGAGGGGGAAGATCACTCGAGCCCAGGAGTTCGAGGCTATAAGTGCACTATGATCGCACCTGTGAATAGCCACTGCATTCCAGCAGTGGGATCTTGTCTCAAAAAAAAAAAAAAAAAAAAAAAGGAAAAGAAAAAGGTGATGAGAACAGAGCACTAGAGGGCCGGTTAATTAGCTTGGGGTATGTTAACACAAAGGAAGACTATATAGCCATTAAAATGATAATTTGCATGTTTGCGTACATGAAAAGATATTCATAGATATTGTTACATGAAAGAGGTTCTAAGATGATAATGTGATAGGTAACATTTTAATATTTACACATATAGGCATTAAAATATCTATGAGACATTCACAATCTAGTTTTCTGTTTCTCTAATCTCTTCTATATTAAATATATATTCTTGTTAACAAAAATTTTTAAAAGATATAGACGTAATCATTATTATTTTTTAAATAAAATAGGATCTTTATATATTATAGCAAAAGAAAACTTATCATAGACCAGCTTAAGTCAAAAAGTTGTTTTTGAAGAAAGCTAGTTTTCATCTGAAGTCTGAAGATGCTAATGGTTTTAGAATGGCAGGAAAGAAAAGGGAGCCCCTCAGGTGGCAACTGGTAAGTGTGTATGTGTATACATATACCTGCATATATGTGTGTGTGTGCCTGTGTGCACGTGTGCAGGTTTTGGGGTGGGGGTGAGAAGCAGTCAACGTACCCAGAGCAAAGCCGCTGCAGGCCAGCCGAAGGCGTGTGAACTTTATACTCCAGGCAAAGAGCCTGGAGGTGCTTCAGTAAAGTAGCACTTCACTAAAAATTTGTTAGAGGACAAAGATTCTAACTGCCTTGCGTAAATGGGATCAGACAGGGGAGAGGTGGGAGCCAGGGAGACCAGCTCAGGGGCAGCTGCAGAAGTCTCTGCTTGAGGTGACATGGCCCCACTGACGTGTTAACCGTGGAAACGAAATGACAGGAGCCGATTTGGAAAACAGAACAAGGATCAGCTAGCCCTGGCAGGTGACAGTATGTGGAGGATGTAAAACAGAAGCAAAAATGAGTTAAAGGTTTTCATAAAGAGGCTCAAGAGCTGGTGGCTGAAGGAAACATGGGAAGGGGCCTCTCGGGTGGGACACAAAGGAGCAGATAATATAAGACTAAAGAATGTTCAAGAGGGCCTGAGTGCTGTAGCTGCGACAACACTGTGATGGTGTTAAAACCCTGGGATTCTGGTCCTGTGCTGGCCACTTCCTGGCTTGTGACCTTCCTCGTCTGTAAAGGGGGACAGTAATGCCCATACCCTGCCCACTTCACAGGGTGGTTGAAGGGTCGGTGGAAAGAAGCACTGGGGACACCAAGCAGCTGGCGAACATCAGGCATTGTGTCATGCACGCAGGTGGTGGCTGCACAGACTGCACTCACTGAGCACGTGAGGCCGCAGAAGTCAAGACAGTCCAGGACTCAGCCTCAGCCTGGGCGACGCCTTTAATGAACAGACAGAATTCCCGGAGAATGCACTGATCTGCTAAAAAGGATCAATTTCCTTCCCCTAAGCCAGGAACCAAGCTACACCGTGCAGGGTAAAGCAGCACCTTGTCATCCCTGCTCCATAGGTGGCTTCTCAGGCTGTCAGAGCTGGAAGCTCCTTGGGCATCATCTAGTTCATGCCCCGAGTGTTTCAGGTGAGGGAACTGAGGCCCTGAGGAGCAGAGGAGTGACTTAGCCAAGGTACCCTAAGAAGAGCAACAAGAGGACAGGAGAATGAGACTGCAGGGAGGGACCACTTTCTCCTCACCTACGGCTACTGTGTTGGCTCAAGCACCCGTGGTCTCCCCTCTCCTGGACTTCTGCATAGCCTCATCTCCCTATTGAAGTCAGATCCAGATATAAAAACCCAAATCGAACCATGTCACTTCCCTGCCGAAAGCAATTTGATGGGCTGGGAGCAGCTCCTGTCCCCCAGCCCTCCACTGAAGGCCTGGCTCCCAGCCTGAGGCCCAACGGCTCTCCCATGAGCCTCCCTCTCTTGGGCCCTTCGAGCTGGCCACTTCTCTGCAAATAATTCCCTCATATAACCCCTCAGCCACCCTTTAGAGTTTCCTTCTGCATCTTGCCAGAACCCTGACTGCACCCGTGGCCTACAAGGCCCCCTGCAAGGAGGCCCCTTCCTGCCCCTGTCGCCGCCACTGACCCCACACTCTGACCCAGAAAAGTCCCTGCTCACCCTGTGGGTGAGTTCTAAGCCATAGTTTATTTTTATAAACTCTACCGTTCCCAGGAAATCTTCATAGCATTTACCATAATGTGTCATGCATGTGTGTCTACGTATACAGGCACATGTGTGATCATTTGATCTACCTCTCTCTCACTAGACTGTAAAGTGAGATTCCCTAGTTGATCTAGTTCCACAGTCTGAAGGCCAAAGGGTTTGAAGGCAATGCTCCTGCAGACTTAGCTGCTGCTAGCCTCCCTGTCATTCTCTCTCAGTGACATGGATAAAATGGGAAAATGAACAATTGCTACAGATGCTCTGAAAACAACACCCTTGGCACCTCTTCAGCCAAGCAACTTGAGGGGACAGTGGGTGCTGGCTGCTTCTAAGGGCCATAGGCGCAGTCAAGGCCTGGTGTCAGAGCTTGCCCTTGGGAACAAAGCTGACAGCCCACGGGAATGTCCCAAAGATGGAAGAGGCTATTAACAGGGCTCACTCAGGCTGCACTGCATGGGGAGAGAATAGTCTTATTATTAACCTCAGTGTATTAATATTTGATGAAGCATCTTCACAGTGATAGATAGCAGTCACCCGTGGAAGAGGTGCAGCCCTGGTTCTGCAAAGAGTTTTCCACAAGGAAGAGCAGCTGTTATCAGAGGGGCGAGGGAACCATGGAAGGTGTTACGTCCTCGCCAGGGAAACCTGCCCTGGGTTGCACAGTGCAGGAGGCGTCCTGGCCTCTGCTGCAGGTGTGCCTGCGCAGGTAACTGGGTGACGGGCAGGTCTATCTACGCAGTGGCCTTCCTCGGGGGGCAGCGGACTCTCACAATGGCTGACCTCCAAGAGAAAGCCGCTGATTCAATTATTTTTCTCCTCTGACAGTACCTTAAAATGATTGCTGATAAATATAGATATCCCTGTGAATAGCACATTTTTCCCAATATGTAGTCCCTAAATAAAACTCCATTTCATGTTTTGAAATCTAAGAAGAAAAAAATTTAAAAGCCTCCCATTAAAGACACCACCTGTATTGTTACAGGTAGCCAGAGAGAGCAGTCGGGACTACGGGCAACTGGTGCCTTGGTCCCCAGCAGCTGCCCCTGAATCTGGAGACTCAACAGGCTGCCAAGAGGCCACGGCCCATCCTAACATGGTGAACTGCTGCTCCTGGAGGAAATTGCACCCTCTGGACACAGAGCCCTTCCCGGGCCACTGGGGCACCTGGGACCAGCACCATCCTGGTACCAGTGGGGAAAGGGGTCCACGGCAGAGGCCAAGCATCTCTTGAGGAGACTCTCAGGGCCTTTTGCCAACAAAGTCCAGAGGAGCCCATTCCACCCTCTCTGGGAGCTCCTGGCAGCGCAGGAGGATGGGCAAGGAGCAGCAGGGTCTGAGGCCAGGGCACAGAGGATCAGGAAGACACTCAAGGGTCCAAGTGGCAGCAAAGCACAGGGACACAGCCTGAGGTGCACCTGCTGCCCCAAGGGATTTTCTCTGGGTTGTCCCCAACCAACCTCACCACTCAGCTGTGTCTTGTTTCTAGGAAGAAGGTACAAAGAGACAATGCAGGGAGGAAGCTCATCTCTAGTTTGAAACATCACTTGGATTCCAATTCAAGGGCAAAAGCTGAGTGGGCTACGCAATTTTGTGAACCTAGTTTTAAAGGAGGGGCTCTGTTTAGTCTGTCCCTTAGTAACTGCTCAACAGGCCAAGGAACAGGAGGAAGACTGAGAAGAACATGTCGGCCCTCTCTTTCACCCAGCCCCTTCTCTGGACTCCCCCTGCACCACAAGCTTCGAGATGCCTCTGTGCACCAGGAGCTGTCAATCACCAGCAGGAGGCTGATGCCAACCCTGTGCATGGGTAAAGCAGGGGAGTGGAAGGAGGGAGGGGAGGGAAGAGAAGAAAGGGAAGGGAGGTTAATGCACAGGGTTTCTCTTTCCCGGGCATCTTTCTATTGTGTTCCTCTCTCCCCTCCCTCTCCCAGCTGGGCCACATCTGCCCCAAGGCAGCATCCTCGCTGAGTCACTGGAGTCCATAGCCAGGTGCAGGGGAGGGGTGTGCGGGCAGGCGAGGGATACAGAAGGCAGGCATTCTGGCTGGTAAATTCCCCACAGCCTGCAGTGCTTCATCCTTCATCCAGACGGCCGTGAATGTTCACTGAGTGGCTCCCAGTACGAAAAAGGAAGGAGAGGAAACAGGGTTGCGTGGCAAAGCGGCGTCCTAGGAGACTCTGGGAGCTTTCGTATTGAAGCATGAGATCTGGGACCTCGTGAAAGGGTAGGAACTTGGGCTTTTCAGCTGCTCCTCCTTCCTCTAATCCCTCAAACCAGGCCCAGAAAGCAGGAAGGTGGCAGAGACAGTCATCAAACCAGAGAAGGATGGTCCCCTGTCCAGGAAGAAGCCTCAAAGCTACCTGCCACTTGCCCCATGATGCGCCACCAGCTTAGAGAATGACATTAAGAAGGTCAAATCTGCTCAGGGATCCACAGGGCAAATATTCCTGCTGTGCTCCCAGCCCTCCCTTTGGCATTGCCAAAGTCAAATCCACCCCCTTACAGGAGCTTTCTGCAACATTTTCTTACCCATCTCCCCCTTCACTTAGGCTGACTTCCAGTTTCATACAGAAAATCATTCATTCTGGAGAGAGGTCAGGTTTTTACATACCAGGGCAGAACAACCAGATGGCGTGTTTTCTTTAGGCCCAGGGAGGAAGAGCTGGGACTGGTATGAAAGGCAGCATAGGGAGTATTTCCTTTGGTGCTGAGAGGAAGCTGACTTAAGAGGCAGAAAAGATCACACCCAGGTGCCCAAATGCAGGTCTTCTAACCACAGGTCACTAAGTGGAGAAGGACCTAGAGGAGCTACCCTGCCAGGAAGAGCATGTGAGGAGGCCCATCATCCTTTGGTTCTTGGGCCTCCCATGTCACGCAGCCAGACGGTGGGGACACAGCAAGGATCCCGGACTGGATGTCCTTGTGGAGAAAGGGACCTGCAGACCATGGGGCGTCATCCCATGGCATGAGGTCTGGGGCCCAAGGATGGGGCCAAGAGCTCCAAGCACAAGCATCAGCCCAATTTCCTTGGTGCTTGGCTTTTTCTTCCAACCCAGGCCTCCAAGACAAAGGAGGGTGGGTATGAAGAAGGAAGAAACAGATCCTGGAATAGGCCAAGGTGCCTGGACAAAGACCAAGATCATCATCTTGAAGGTCTGAAGCTCGGAAAAGGAGGACAGAAAGTATTTCGAGGGAAGTTTCTTAGCACTAATAATGTCTAACATTCACCTAGCATTTTAGTACTAACAAAAAGCTTTCATAACCTTTATCTTATTTGATTGTCATAAACTCTGGGAAAGTACCACTGTCCCCCTTTTACAAAACAGGCAATTGAGTCAGTAACCCTCTGCAGCAGGGGCAGGAGAGGTGGAACCAGGCTCGAAGCTTGGTCTTGGGACACGTTCCCCCTCACCCTGGGACCTTCGATTCCAGAGAGAAGATGCCAGGCCGATCTCCCCAACTCTGCCACCTATACTTATGGAGCAGATTGCCACCACGTAGGAAACACAGGGCTGGATGCCTCCTTGAGATTCCTCCAAGTGGAGAGTGGCTGAGAGCAAGCTGACATGATGGGACCAACATAGCTTCCACTTCCTAAAGCCCCTTTAGAGAGGCCGACCCTTGCCTAGACTGCTAAGGCAGCCCCAAAGACAGTACTGAAGAAATACCAAGAAGTTAAGACTGGGAAGACTGACAAGCTCCACCCTGCCTACCCAACAGAATGGGTCCACCTGGCCACTCTACTCTGGACCTTTCCAAAGCTTTAGCTTCAAGCCCAGGTCACTCAGAGTGGACTCTCAGGAGAAGGAAGGCAGTAGTACACTGCTTAGGTTGTTTGTTTTCAAAAATCTTGAAAGGACCCCAAACTTACACGTTTACTTGCTAGCTAGATGTTCTGAATCATTAAGGTCCAGGCATGCAACTCTACACTCTGTGGCTTCCTTCTCCCTGGGGGTATTCAGATTCTTTGATCAGATGAGGTCAGATGAGAAATAGGTTCAGCCAGGCACAGCCAAGGTTAGCAAAGGCTCCTCCCTGACCAGCTCAGGACTGACCATAAGCACAAGAGGACAGCTGCCCTCCTGAGTGTGCCTCTTTCACCCCTCTCCACCAGCTCCCCCGGCGGCTCATCAGACCTGGCTACCACGCACACAGGCTGAAGGGAGAAACCTTGGCTCACCTGCCTGCCAGAATCACACGCACCCTTCAATTCCCAGCTGCCTCCTCTACAAACTGTTCGCTGATTCTCCCTGCATCTCCTCCCTGGCTCTCTCATTGCTATTTAATTTATGTGCCTTTCCTACAGTTCTTCTCTAATTCTACTCATGCTAATTAATTGTGAACATAGTTCATTTTTCCCTAATAGATTATGAATTCCTTGGAGACAGATACTATATTGAATTCCTTTCTGTGGTTCCCCTCTCCCCTTTCATGTCTGGCCAGTGGTTTAGCTTTAAACTTAGCAGGAGTACAATAAATAATTGTTAAAATAGAGTTTACCTTGGGTTCTTTTTTTTTTTTTTTTTAACAAAAGAGGGTGTCTGTGAAACAGATCAAAGGATCTCTGCACAAGGGACAGTCCCTGCTCCTCATACAGAGCACCTTAAAGAATACCTTTCTCCCTTCATGCGTATCACCAGAGTCACCGTGGCCAGATCCAGCCAGTGGGAAGATACAAAGAAGGTGAAACCAGAGGGACAAAGACAAGGGTTCCAAGCTTGGTTAAAGAGGTTAAAATTACATATGTAAAAGCCAGGGGTCCCTGCTATAATCTGCCCCCAAGGAAAACCAAGGAAGAATTGTGTGGACTCAGGGCAGGTGAGGGGGAGATGGAGGAAGAAGAGAGGGAGTTTCCTGTAAGCAGCAGGGATGCCAAGGGTGATGGGCGGGACCCGAGTGGCTTCCCTGTCCTCACAAAGGAGACGAGACACCGCAGAGTTCCTATTAAAGGATGGGAAGCCCAGACACCACTGAGGTAAAGGGTCTTTATGGTCCCTGTGGGGGCTGGGGCCCTGCTCACTCCTCAAGGTCAGCCAGGACCGTGGCATCTGGGAGCTGAGTTGGGAGGGAGGTAGGAGAGGATTACCATGAACTTCAAATAGGGCCATGAGGGAGGGGGCATGGAGAATCGCTCCAGAAGGTGTTTATGGGAAAGGTCGCAGGCTTCTTACAGGGCCGAAGGTGGAAACAACGAATGATGGGGGAACATCCAGTCGGGCTGCTCACAGGTGGGTCAGGTGAAGGAATCCTCCCACTGCATGCACACACAGCCCCACCTCACTCAGACTTTCTCTGTCGGCCAAGGACATAGGGTCTGAATACAATCACCCTGGGTCAAGTTCAGGAAGGCAATAGTCACAGGGACTAGGAAAAAAAAATCCCAAGAATCGGATCTCAGCCAGTAGGGGGAGGAGAAGCCATTTCTACTAGAGATTTAAGATAGTCTTTTCTCTCTTTCTGAGAGAGAGAGAGAAATCTATTATGAACCTGCTAAGTAAAAATCTAATTCCTGTTTAAGGATGAGAGGTTTCATCCAGAAAATCCTCCTTCCTGAGGCAATGTGGGGAGGACGATCACTTTTTTCTTTTGTGACCACAGAGAGGACGACAATAATTTCTCTCTCCAGGGCCAGGCAGGAAATCTGGGGTGCACAGTGAGGCCCCATGCACCTGTGCCCAGCTGTCCAGCCCTCAGACACTCCTTCGCCCAGACTTTCTCGCACTCCTGACTCTGGCCACAGGTCACTCAGGGTGGAGGCAGAGGGCAGGGCCCAACTTCAGCACCTCCTTGCCTCTCAGGGGCCCTTGGGGCAGAGGCTGCCTGAGCCCTGCTCCCTCCTGAGGGGCCCGGCTTCCCCAGCCAGGCAAACACGTCTCCACCGCTGCCATGCCAGGGCGCACCCCAACACAAGCAAAGGATTCGCTGTAGGTGGGAAGGGTGTAAGCCTCAGGGTCGTGAGGATGCCCCCCGACCCCTGTGGCCCCCAGCAGTACCTGCCAAGGCCTTGATCCGGGACCTCTCAAAGAGCCTGGCTGAGCTGTTGTCATTATCCAGCTCGTCGTCCGGGGCGTCCCAGCGGGCATTGATCCGGCTGTACGGTGGCTGGTTGCCCACGTTTTCAAACTCCGTGGCCGATGTCATGTCAGCAGGCTCTTCTCAGCAGCTGCGCCTGCCTCAGTCTTCATGGAAGGGTCCCTGGGGGGACAGCAGCACGGGCAGAGGGTTAGCTCCCCACCCCCTTGGACTTTTTCTCAGGGGAAACTTATTCAGAGCATCCGACAGGAGCAGATCCTCGGGGGAACAGCACGCCGTGGCACCTGTCCGGGCATGCTTCCCACCCGGGGTCTCGGGGTTGTTTGTTATAAAATAATGCACCAGCAGCAGCAGCAACAGTAGCGGCGGCGGTGGCGGGGACGGAGAGCTGCATGCAGCAAGGGTCAGGGCGGCCAGCAGGTGGAGACGTCAGTCGCAGGAGCCGCTTCCTCCAAGCCCGCTGCGCCCTGAGGAGCACAGCGAGGGGTGGCTCTCCTGGGAGCCAGAGGCTGGTGGGGGTCGAGCTGGGACAGGCAGCCCCGCCCTGTACCCCTGGCAGGACCCCCCTGGAGGGGGAGACAGGGACAGGCCAGGAGAGGGGAGAAGCTGGAAGTCAGCTGAGTCCAGCTCAGATGTGAATCGTGGGGAGAGACGCAGGTGAGCTCTAAGCCGCTGTCGCCACCACCCCGGGGCAGCTGCCCTGGGGGGAGGTTGCTCCCCACGGAGGCTGCCCAAAAGCCCTCTCAGTTCTCTCCCTGCAGCCGATATTCAGAAAGCTGAGCTCCCATTTTTTGTCTTCTCTAAAGTATGATCAAGTGCTTGGACAAGGTCCCCTGCTGAACCCCAGGACAGACCAAGCAGCCGCGGACAGCCAGCTATCCCATCCAGGCTGATGGCATGACGGCCCCAAGGGTGGTGGTGAGGGCATCCCACGGACGGTGGAGCTGGGTGGGGGAATCTATGTAGTGAACGTGCATGTCATGAGCACTGGGCCCTCATTACCCATCATTTATCATTTTTGCTCATTCATTCATTCACCATGAATTCAAATATGTACCATGCCCCACCTACCTGGCAGGCACTGTGCTAGGCAATTCTGAGTAAGACAAGGAGGGTCTGGCAGGGGAAACACACAGTTGGACAAGCAATCACGATGAGGTGTGATGTGTGCCACAACAGGGTAAGGTGGGGACACATGGCTGGGGCTGGTGCCCGGGAAGTTTAAGCAGATTTCTAAAGGAGGCCTGGAGGTACTTGAAAAGGGACAGGTGGAAAGGGACAAGAGTCCAAACAAAGGGAATAAAGAGCAGGTGCAGAGTTCTGAAGGTGAGTACAAACACAGCAAGTTTTTAGCACCTTGAGAAGTAACTGCAGGGGGAGGGTGGGGTCGGGGAGAAAGTGAGGAGGCCAGGGAGGCCAGGCTCTGTCTCAAGTGCCCTGGGCCTTGGGAAAATGACTAGCTTTCCTCCTCCGTACCTGCCATTCAGTCCTCTCTCCGGGAAGCTTAGGGGACTCCAAATCAAGTTTGTAAGAGTGAATAGGGAGCCCAGGGCTTCACATCCAAGAAAGCAAACAAAGGTGGGGGAGGTTGGGGGGCAGACAAATGACAAGGGTCGACAGCCAGTGAGCAGGGGGTAAAGCACTCTGCTGTGGGCAGGTGAACACACACCACACATCCAACATGCTCACACACAGCACACAGGTACAACACACGCACACGCACCCAAGCAGGCACACAACTGCAGAAGAAAGGCAGCACACTCACCAAGCCGAGCATGATTACAGTGCTACAGCCTTATTTTCCAGACAGAGTTACTTCAGACTCTTTTTTCCCCAATCTGATTAATCAATCCCACCACATCCCTTTGAGGTAAGACAGGAGCCAGAATTATCCTCGCTAATTGCACAAGGGAGAAAACCAAGGCCTAACACAGGATGAGGCCTCCCCAAAGTCATCTAGGGAATCATCGCTGCAGCTAGGACCAAACGCCAAACTGTAGCCCAGTTTATCCTCTATGATCGGACAGATTTCAGGTCAGCAGGTGGGGAAAGAACACAGCACACAGGACGGAGAGCATTCCCCAGCCGCCAGGGCGTGGCAAAGGTGTTGCCGCTCGGGTGAAGGGAAGGTACAAGGTGGGGAAAGCAGTCATCACCCTGAACATGGTATGCCCCATGATGCCAGGCCTGTGCCCAAGACCATCCTTGTCCCTTTGAACAGCTTGTCCTCCTCCACGGATGGACATGCTGCTTCCAGGGCTGAGATTTCCCACTCAACTGGCTGGACAAAAATAGGTGGGAAGGATTTCCCACTGCCCACGCCTTTCCCTACTTCCCTTAGGGGAAACTACCACGGGCTTGCGTCTCTGAGCCAGAGAGGGACGGACAGGCTGATCACCTCCTGCAGGGCCACAAGCCTGCCCAGCAGCCCCTGAGAAGAGCCGAGCTGCCAGATGCAGAAGCCGAGGTGAGATCGGACCCTGAGCTGAGGAGGTAACCAGACCCTGGCCCTCCCTCCTCGTCCAGGGCTATTTTTAAGAGCAGTGGAGAGAGGCCCAGGCTGTGGGCTGGGGAGTGAGATTACCTTTGCCGTGGCTCCGTAAATAAGTCTGCCCCAGAAAGATGAGCCTGAGCAGGCAGACCAGCAGGCCCAGCGTTCAAGACAAGATTGATGGCCCCGGGTGCAGAAGAGCAGCGACTCGACAGCAATTCATCCTGCTTAAAAACGCCATCCCTCCTGCGGCCGTGGCTCAGAGAAGGCAGCAGCCAGGCGGTGGCTCTGCCAGGAAGGGGGGGAAAATGTTTATGTGTGTCTAAATATACAGCTGTAGTTTGTTTGTTTTTTTGTTTTTGTTTTTGGAAGAGTCAAGTCCCAGAAGTCAAACGCTAAGGAAAGAAGGTTCAGAAATGAAAGAGAGGCGCTCTTCCTCCTCCTCGCCACCGCTGTGCCCACCCCAGCCCCTGCCCAGATGGCATTACAGCAGCGGCAAGGGGGTGGTGGGATGGGCGAGTGTGCTCAGGCGAGGAAGCGCTTGGAGAATAAGGTGGGAGAGGCGGAAAGGAAATAAATAAGAAAACAGGAAAGCTACAGATGGTTATTCCAGGGGAAAAACAAACCCCAAGGATATGCCTGCCCCAAACCACATTTAACCCAGTGCTTTCTCCGTGTCACCATGTCTGTTTCCATTACTGTCACAGTGGTCCTTCAAAGGCCTGGCTCTAAAGAAACCACCATGACTAAAAAGAATAGCACGTGTTGGGGGCTCACAGTGGGGACACCTAACCAAACGGGGAGTCACAGTAATGACACTTAAGCTGATACCTGCGGGGAACTTGGAGATAAGGTGATCGGGTCACATTTTCAAAGATATAAGTCATCTGTGCATCAAGAGTGGCCCTCCGTGAGTCATGGAGGACGGCAAATACCTGGGTAAAATTAGACCTTAAACCACACTTCATACCCGTCAGCAAACCCAGGAAAAAAAGCCTAAGAAGTTCCTTGTTCATTCATTCCTCAGTTCACCCTCAAGCCCCCAAGAAGTCCTTCTCTGAACCCACCAGGCCCTCGTCAAAATGGAGATGGGTCTTCCCTGGTCTGTGTGATCCACACCCAGGGAGGTCGACCTGCCCATCCATCCACCTGCCTGTCTAGCAGGTGGACAGGGCTGTCTCCAAACGCACAGTCCAGAGTCACCCTTACCTGTGAGCCTCCACCATCCCCAGGTTGTATTTTAAGTAGGGAAGGTCCCTAGAAGACTTGCCCACAGCCCAGTACTGAGAAGCTCACGGGATCACACAGAGCACGCACTCGCAAAACGAACACTTCCTTGGTAAATACACTGCACAATGTCACTGATGCAACCCACATCCTGCCCTTCACAGGTGTGTCCAGGAGGAACCCACCTGCCTCTGAGATCAGGTGTTAGGCCTCAGAACCCCAGCCTCGTGTGCTAGGCCCAGTTAATCCCTGGGGAGGTGAGGAACTGAGAAAGGGGTGGTAGCAGCTCCTCTCCCTACCTTCGGGGTGCTGCCGGAGCCCAGGCTAGGACCCACGTCAGTTCTCCCCACAGCGGCAAGCAGAAGACGAGGCTCTTCTCTTTTCTTCCTTCCCCAAGCCCCCAACAGAGTAAACAGCATCCTATCCTCTTCCCTGGGCCACACGAAGGGGAAAAGCAACACAGCACAAAGCTCCACTTCAGGAGTGGGAAGCGGGGCGCACAGGGTGCTGCCGCTCTTCCTCAGCAGGACGGAGGAGCGGGCTGCTGCAACAGCCCGGCACTGTCTTCCTCAAACGGAATTGAGATCCACTCCGTTTTTATCTTCTCTCCAGCTGTCAGGTTTGACCCCTCACCTGCTTTCTAGTCTGTCCTGCCCTTTTATCTACCCCAAACCTGCTTCTGACATATTTTTGTACTATGGCAACCCTGGTCAGGAGATTAAGTCCTGAAGTTTCCTGGTGATTTTTCTGCCAATGCATCACCAAAAGGGAACATCCCTCCACTCTCTCTGATCATAATCTCATATTCATAGTTGCATATTCACAGACACCTTAAAGAATAGTCAAATACATAAACACACACACACACACACACACACACACTCTAAAACAGAATGAGAACCAATGAGACGCCCAGTGCAGAATATTTGCTCTAGATCTATCTCCAGCCCTAACCTCCTCTCCACCCCCAAGCTCTGGTCTAGCACCTTCATCTTCCTACCAGACATCTCCAGCTAGAAACTACAGCTGAGCCTCAATATGGCTAAGACTGAGAACATGGCTCCTAGGACAGCAGAACGGGGGGTTTCAGCACCATGGGGCGACCAAGCCACTTCCCTTCCCCAGAGCACATTCTGCTTTTCCATATTGCAGTTCCCATCCCAACCCTGCCTGGCCACTGGTCCATTACCAACAGGGTGTGGGGTTTGGGTTCTTAAAGTCCCAAGATTACTATCCATGGCTGCCACCATCAAGGATCTCCATGCATTTGCAATATCCCAGTCATTCTGGTCCATGCTGCTTGGTGAGGCCTTTCTCAGGCCCTTCTGCTCCAGTTTCTGTCACTAGGCAGGAGCTTCACATGTCACAACTTGTCCACTCTCATCATGGAAAACTCTCCTACTAAGAACTGGCTCCAGTAATGCTGCAGCTGCTGGACTAGGGGTGGGGTGTGTGGGATCGTGGCTCTAACAGTTCTTACAGGGATTTGGTTGGGGAACAGGTGCTGCTCGGCTCTGATACGGGAACTGGCCCATCTGCCCTCTGTCTTAACAACAGCATCTACCAGCACCTCCTATCCTGCACAGAGGCCGGTGCCCACTGGGAACCTTTAAAGGAGATTGGAGAGATGATACTGTTCTATACACAGTTTTCAAAGATTATCCTCTATGGGGATTCTCAGGCGCAACATCTGCATTTACAGAAAGCTATTACTACCCGGTCCTACTTCCTCTTATTTCTCCCAACTCACTTCTTTCAGCATAGCCACTGGCCTCCTCTCCCAGAATAAGCAACATTTTATGGTGTTGTGTGTTTTTTTTTTTTTTTTGAGACAGAGTCTCACTCTGTTGCCCTGGCTAGAGTGCTGTGGCGTCAGCCTAGCTCACACAACCTCAAACTCTTGGGCTCAAGAGATCCTCCTGCCTCAGCCTCCCGAGTAGCTGGGACTACAGGCATGTGCCACCATGCCTGGCTAATTTTTCTATATAATTTCTTTCTATTTTTAGTAGAGACGGGATCTCACTCTTGCTTAGGCTGGTCTCGAACTCCTGAGCTGAAACAATCTGCCCGTCTTGGCCTCCCAGAGTGCTAGGATTACAGGCGTGAGCCATCGCGTCCAGCCTATGGTGGTTGAATTGAAAAGCTGAATGATCAATTTCTCCTCTTCCATGAGGACTTTCCCAGAATACTCAGTGACTTGTCTCTTCTGTTGAAAACTGCAGGAGGCAGTGAGGTCCCAACATTGGAAGTGGTCAAAAATAGGTTGAAATAATTGATTTGAAATAACCATTGGAATGATATTTCTAATGAAATAACTGATTCAGAAAAGATCAAAAAATAAAACCATCAGAAAACAGGTTGATGGGGGAACTTTAAAATGGAGGGATCGAGTTCTTAACACCTGAATTCACTGATAAATCTTAGAATCATCCAGAACAACTAGACATTGTGTGCATCCTGATATGATGCAGCAAGGACATTATGAACTATGACATTCTCGCTAAAACAGTTGAACCTCAATCTAATCAAGCTTTAGAGCTAACTTCTCATTTACAGGAATTATGGGCAACTGAGAGACAAGCAAAGCAACAAACCCAGAATGTGGGGCATTCTGCAGACAACTGAGTCAGTTTTCTTCAACAAGTCAATGTCATTAAAACAGACAAAATAGAATCGGGGAGTGGCGACTGCTGTAGATCAAAAAAGACTTAGGAGATGTAATGATGGAAAGTAATGAGTACCTTGTTTGGATCTTGAATCAAACAGACAACTATCAAAACACATTCTTGAAAGAAAGAACCAGGGATATCTGAATTATAAACTCACTATTGGATGATAACCAGGAATTATAATCAATCGTGTTAGATGTGATCATGGCATTATGGTTATGTAAGAAAAATGAACATATTTTTTAGTGATGCTGAAGAATGTAGTCTGGGAACATGACATGATGTCTGGGATTTGCTTAAATGTGCTTTAGCAAAATAGGAAGCAGATGAAGCAAGTGGGAAACCCCTAATAACTGTTGATTTAGAGGGATCTTCTTACGGAGATTCATAATACTATTCTAATTTTGCATATGCTTGAAATTTTGAATAAAAACTTTGATAAAATTTATATTTAATAATAAATTAAATTTATAAAATGCAGCCCCATACCCTCCTGGCAAAACTGGAACTTAGAATAAAGGTCAACTCCTTACCACACCCCTAATTCCCTTACCAAGCTCTTCAAGCTCATCTCCCCATTCTGTCTACATGCAACCTGCAAACCTTTCCATTCTTCAAACTTGCCATTTCCTCCCCAGTGCGGGGCACTGGTGCATGCTGTGTCCTCTGCCGAGGACACCTCCCCGCTCCTTCTTACTCCTCAGATCTATTCTCAGATCGCACTTCCTGGTGGCAGTCCTCCCTGGTCACCCTATGTAAGGTAGGTCTCTCCTCTGCTAGCTTCAGTTTCAGCACTCTGCTCCACTCCATAATACTTATCATAGTTGTAATTATTCATGTATCAGTCGGTTTATTTTTTTTTTTCCTTTTCTTCTCTTGGCCTAGACCATAGGCTCCTTGTAGGCAGTAGCTATGTCTGTCCTAGCCACCACTGTACTCCAGCGCCTAGGACTGTGCCTGGGGCAGAGTAGGTTCTCAATAAATATTCTCCTTCTCCTAGAGACTCATCTTGAGCCCTGGAGCCTCTTTACACACCTCCGTCCCACCGTATTCCCCGACACACGCGCTGACTCAGTTATCCCATGTCCATGTATTGGCGCCTATTCAATATCTACCACCACCAAGGCCAGTCACTACGCTTCTGTAAAGTGTCTCTCGTTTGTCATTTCTTTATGCTCTAAAGCTCCCACTTCACTTCAGGCCCTCACCCCTTCCCACCTGGACCCATGTGATGGTCCATCTCTGTCCGTGCTCGGTCCCTTGTGGGGACACACCTCTGCTCTGTGGGCTTTCAGCAACACAGTCCGAGCCAAAGCCCTACCCCGTTCAGTGCGGAGCCTGGGCTAACTCTGCCCCAACTGGGAGGGTCCACACGTCCCTGCCCTCACCACAGTGTCACGTGTCTCCACAACTTTATGCCACATCCCATACACTGACGTTTAGCCATCTCCCCCCCTCCTCTTGCAATTTAAAACAAATACAGTTTTCAAACATTTAGAAACACATCTATAGCACTTCCTCAGAATCTGACTGAGGTCGCCTGTCCCCTCCTGTCCAACCCCACAGATCCACCACCGCGTCTATTCCCCGGTGGAGGCGCAGTCAGCCACCCTGACTTCCCTGGGCCGGCCACCCAGACAAAGCTGGTGAGGACCCCTGCACCAACTGCCCCTCCTCGGTCTCATTCCCTTCCCCAGTGTCCTCGCCACCACCAGGTGAGGCCAGAGCATCACAGTCCTGCCTTCCGCCCATCCCTCAAATCCAAGGAGGAGGAGGAATCTCAAGCTTTTTCTCCCTTCTATCTTCATTTTCACACGCTCAAGTCTTTTCCATCTTTAATAAAACTCCTCCTTGCCATGTTCTCTCCCCTCTCTTTCAGGGCAAACTTCTTGACAAAGTTACCAACGACATGAACAAGTGCTTTACAGAAGAGGAAACCCGAAAGGCTAAAAGTCTATGCAGAGACACTCAAGCTCACTAGTGACCTGAGAAATGTAGATTAAAACAACAAGGAGACACCAAGGGAAACACTAGCAGGCTGGAAAATGCCAGATGTAGGTGGTGACGGGGAGAGAGGGAACCTCGTGCACTGCTGGTGGCAGTGTGGACTGGCCCAGCCACTTTGGAGGACAGTGGCCAGTGCTCGGGTGGGTTGTGCGTCTGCGACCCCCTCACAGAGGTCTAGAAGGGAACATAAGCAAGAATGTTCCCTGGCATTGACTGTGGTGGCAGGGAGGTGAAAATGACCCGTGTGTCCTCCCCTGGGGCGCAGACAGGTGAAATGCAGCGAATGAACACTGGAGGACACGTGGCAGCACTGGGGGATCTTAAAAGCACAGTGTTGAGCAAAATGCATAAGAGGCAGAATGAGATCTCTAACACCACTTACGTAATTTTAAATACATGCACATAAACCAATACACATGTAAGAACATGTGCAAACAAAAGGAAAACTCTTTTTTTCCCCCAGCACTCTTAAACACGTAAAAATGCCTTTAGGTGGAGTGAGGGGAATAGAAAAGGGAAATGGAGATAAAAGGAAATCAACCAACCAAGGAGGGGGGCCTTGCCTGGAAAATGATGACGAAGAACTGAGAAGTATGAAGACCACAGCCCTCCACTCCTAAGGTAAAAATAGTCCCAGTCTATATATCTATGTTCACAGTAGCTTCCTCGCCCCACACTCAGTGCGCTCCTCAGCTCACTGAACCCTGGCTCCCCTTCACTTCACTAAATTACTGGCACCAATGGTTTGGATACCTTCCTTCCGTGTTGCTTAACACAACACACGCTTTTCAGGTCTTACCTTGACTTCTCAGCAGCATTAAGCTCTGTTGACCATTCCAAAATTTCCTGAAATCATTTCCTTTGTCTTCTACAACATGGTCCTTGTTCTCTTCTTAACTTTCTGGCCCTTCCTCCTTGGCCTGCTCTGTGGGCTACTCTTCTCCTACCTGTCCCTTGAGTGGTGATGCTGCCCAGAGTTCTATCCTGGGCCCCGCCACTTCTTCCTCCACCTACATCCTCTTCCTAGGCAATCTTCTTCACTCCACAACTTGAATGACCATCTCCTGCTAATGACTTCCAAATCTTCTCCCAAACCCAGCACACCCAACTGCCTTCTGAACACCCATCTGGAAGGCCCAGAAGCCCCTCACGTACACCGTGACCGCCAGTGGACTCTACCCCAGTCCTAGCTCTTTGTACCATGCTCCCTGCCCACCAGCATCGCAGTGGCCCAAGCCAAAACCTCAGGCCATGCTCCACCCAGCTCTTTCCCTCCCAGAATCTCATCTAATCAGCCCCTTCAGTGTCTCTCCAGTCTCTGTTCTCTCCATCTCCACTGCTCCCCTCACCTTTGGCCACCATCATCTCAAGTCCAGTGGTTTCCTGCAGCTCTGTTTCCAGTTTGCTCTCTGGCCTTCCACTGCAGCCCATTCTCTATGCTACAGCCAGGAAGACCATCCTACACATCCTGTGACGACATCGCTTCCATATTCCAATAGCTCTTCTCTATCTCAGAAGTTAGTTTAAAATCCACAATAAATCACAGTCAAAGCCCTTGGTGATCTATCCCCTCCCTGACCACTATTTCCATCCAATCCTCCCCCCAATGCCCCCAGTTCTACATTCCAGCCATGACGAACTCCTTTCAGGTCCCCAGCTGTCTCTGGACTTGTTCTTTGCACATGCTGTTCCCAAAGCCTGGGAAACCCTCTGTCTTTTACAGAATAACTTCTCATCCTTTAGAACTCAGCCTGGCCTTCATTTCCTTCAAGAAACCTCCCACCTCTACTGCCATCCCCTGCAGCGGGGGGCTGGGGTGCTTCTTTTGCGTTCTCATCCCACTTAGTGCTCACTTTCATCAACCCACTCGCCATGGAGGAGGGCAGTAATCTATTTCTCCGGCTCTCCCAGTGGACTGTAAGCTGCTTGAGGTCAAGGACCACCCTTATTCATTGTCTGTCCCAATGGCCCAGCATAATGTCAAGTACATGGAATTGTCTAAAAAACTGTCTGTTGAATAAACTGTCTGTTGAATAAATGGACAATAACGGAGAAACAAAGAGCCCTGCTTCTTAAGAGAATAAAAGCAGCTCCAGGACACAACATTTGGAGGCCAATTTGGAGGTCCCAGTGGCGAGTGGGCTGGAAATGCGGCGCATTGCAGTAGTGCCATGGTCTCACCATTGGTGCCCTGACTTTGTCCCTGTCACCCCTCCTCCTCTCTTGCTGCACCGTGTGGCAGAAGGGAAGGGCAGCGGCCATGGGGCCATGGGGCCCAATCCCTGACGAATCTCTATGAACGTCGAAACCCCTACAGCAGCTCTGACTCAACCCACGCCTCAATTTCCTCACCCAAAAGATTGATGAAAGCAGCCTCTTCTCACCCAGAACTCTTCTAGACAGCGAGGCCCTACCCTACCTAGCTGAGAAGTCTTTTATATTTTCTTTCTTGTGCCACAGAAATGTCAGTCTTAGAATGGTTTCTATCCATACATCTCTGCTGCACAAACAAAAAGAGCTATTTTAAAAGTCTAACCTATAAATAATACATAAGTTATGGGTGCCAATTTACTTATTCATTCATGTTAGAGCTTTCAAAATAATTAAGTTAAAATTCATATTTTAGAAGTTGTTCGGGCCCACAAGGACTCCTGAGGGAGCAGGCACTGGCTGGAGGATATTCCCTTCCCTGGCAGGCGTGCCCAGCCGGGCTCCGTGGGGCAGTCCTCTGGGGACATATGGAAAGGTGCCCGCAAAAGGCAGCTCCAGTCTTGAGCAGAGGCAACTGTAGCCTCTTTGGCCCTGGCAGAGTCAGTCCCTGCTGTGCACAGTCCCCGGGGCTGCAGGGAGAGCATCACTCTGCCACTAGTGTCTATGCAGCCCCTTTCCCTGGGCTCCCCTGATGGGGAACCACCAGCCACTGGCCTTACGCTCACTCTGCAGCCCACGGTCCTCAGGAGGGATACTCGGCTCTTTATAGGACTGTGTAGCACAGTCCAGGGCTAGGAAGGGAGTCTGGAATATACTAAGGCCTTAATGTATATTACGCTACTTAATACCTACCCACACTCACAAACTGTTAGATATTGTTGTTATTGCTGCTATTATTATCCCCATTCTATCATCAAAACAGAAGATCTAAATTGAAATCCTAACTCTTTTACTTAGTAGCTGTGTATCCTTCTATAAGTCACTTAATCACTGTATATACCTCAGTTTTCTCATCTGTAAAAGCAGGGGAAACATCTGTGCTACTGTGGCAGAGACCGTTTGGCCGCCCAGTACCCAAACTCTGCTCTTTCTGCACACACAGCGTGGAGACATCCTGCAGCTGCCCTTGTAGTTAGGGGAGGCCGTGCGATTGAACGAGCAGAAGTGACGTGCACCTCTTCAAGGTCTTAGCCATAAACCCTTCCCCATCACTCTCTTATTCTTTCCTCTAAATTCCTAAAACCTCCTAGAGGAAGGGGCCACAAGATGAAAGAAACCTGATTTCCTGGATGACTGAGGGGAGCAAAGTCTCCCCCTCAATTTATACCGATTTACTTGGTGATGTAAGCAAGAAATAAAACTTCATTTTGGAATTCTTTTTTTTTTTTTTTTGAGACAGAGTGTTGCTGTCACCCCTGCCACAGTGCAGTGGTATCATCACAGCTCACTGTGGCCTCAAACTCCTGGGCTCTAGTGATCCTCTTGCCTCAGCCTCCCAAGTAGCTGGGACTATAAGTGCACGCCAGTGCACCCGGCTAATTTTTCTATTTTTAGTAGAGACAGGGTCTTGCTCTTGCTCAGGCTGGTCTTGAACTCCTGACCTTGAGCAATCCTCCCGCTTCAGCCTCCCAGAGTGCTAGGATTACAGGCATGAGCCACCATGCCCGGCCCTGGAGTTCTTTATTAGAGCGGTTAGGGTACCTTAATTAATACCACTCGCCACCTACCACATAAAGTTACTGCACAGATTAAATGAAGTTATATGAAAATGATGAATAAACTGTATCGTACCAAATAGCTCCAAGGAATTGTTCTTTACAAATGACATACAGTATCTCTTAGTATCAGGTTTGTGGGTTTGCTAAACATGCTCTACAGCAAAAAGGAAAGTGTACAGTTGGTAGAGTTCATTGTCACTTCCCACTGTCCTGTCTGCAACTCTCTTTCCCTTTCACCTCTGCCTTAAGCATCCATGTGCTCCGAACCTCCCTTGACACCAGGTTCCTCCACTGATTTGAATGACCCAAGCAGCACTCCTTCTTCAAACCTCCCTACCATCCTACTTCCAAATAAAACTGGCTGTCACAACCTCATTTCCTTTTGTTGTAAACTCCTTAAAGGGAAGGACGCCATTTTCACCTTGGAGATCCAAAAGTGCCTTGCATGTGGTAGGTGCTCAATTAGTACATGTAATTAATAATTGGATGGAACAGATGTAAGTATCTGCCTTCCTAAGGGGCCAGAGAATCCCTCCCAGGGAACACATCTGAATAAGGACCTTAGGGATAATACCTGACTCAAAGGAGGAGGACGGAAGAGGGAGTTTAGGAGCCAAGCCAGGCCACTGGGTGAGAAATGGCTGGGCAAACAGGCTACTCAGTACCTTCAAATCATGCAAGGGAGGCAACTGCCTACTGCATCTACAGAGAAAGCCAGCTCTGCACAGACAGTCCCTAAAAGGTGAGGACTTATCAAGGTATAACTTGTGGTAGGAAGAAAACCTGGGCACGGAGAAGCAGCTGTCCAAGGTTAAAAATGTGGCAGGGAGGGTGTCAGAATGAAGCCCAGATTTCCAGATCTCTTAGCCTCATTGCTGGCCTGTCCATAACCAAGAGATTTGATAAATTTTCCAACCCTATCCTAGCATCTCGTGTTTAATTATAGAATCAAGATAAGCACTCACAAGTAGGTTGGCACTGTTTACTTAGTCATAAATTCAACAAATATTTATTGAATAACAGCACCCTAAAATCCTATTAAATACTTATCTATAAACATAACAAAATATGTGCAAGATCTATAGGGTGAAAACTACAAAACATTGATGAAAGAAATCAGAGATCTATTAATAAATAAATGGAAAAATATACCATGCCTAGGGATTGAAAGAGCCAACATTTTTAAGATATCAGTTCTCCCCAGACAGATTCATAAATTCAATGCAAAGCCAATCAACATCCCATCAGGACTTTTTTTTTTTTAATAGAAATCAACAAGCTGATTCTAAAATTTCTATGGAAAGGCAAAGAAAATAGGATAGTCAAAACCATTTAGAAAAAAAAAAACAAAACTAGAGGACCCACATTACCTGATTTCAAGATTTACTGTAAAGCTACAGTCATCAAGATAGTATAGGATGGCAAAAGGATAGACATATATATCAATGGAATAGAACAGAACCCAGAGATAGACTGACATATGGTCCATTGCATTCCAGCAAAGGTGCAAAAATAACTTAATGGGTAAAAGATCGTCTTTTTAACAAATGGGGCTGGAACAATTGGAATTCATATGCAAAAAAAGTGAACCTTGATCCATACCTCACACCATATACAGAAATTAACCCAAAACGGATTATTGATCTAAATGTAAAACCTACAACTATAAAACTCCTAGGGAAAAAAAAATCAGGAAAAAGTCTTTGATATTGGGTTAAACAAAATATTTTAGCTATACCACCAAAATTATAATCCATAAAAGATCAGTATCATAAAAGAAAAATTTGATCAATTTGACCACCAAAATTAAAAATGTCTGCTCTTCAAAAGACATCGTTAAGAGAATGAAAATACAAGCTGCAGACTGGGAGGAAATGTTTGCAAAACACGTATCTGATAAAGAACTCGTAACCAGAATATATAAAGAACTTCCAAAACTCATTAAGAAAACAACATTGCAATTAAAAATGAACAAAAGATCTGTATGGATGGTTTACCAAAAAAGCTATATGGTGGCAAATAAGCACATAAAAAGACACTCAATTTCATTTGTCATTAGGGAAATGCAAATTAAAACCACAATTAGATATCACTATATATCAGCATGGCTTTTTAAAAATAAAACTGACAATAACAAGGGCTGATCAGGAAGCAGAGCAACTGGAACTCTCACACATTGCATGTGGGAATGCAAAATATATAGTAGGGCCACTTTGGAAACCAGTTTGGTGGTTTCCTATAAAATTAAACATACATTTACCATATGGCCCAGCAATCCACTCCAGGTAGTTACTCATGAGAAATGAAAACAGTTTCACACAAAAACCTCTATGTAAGTATTTATAGCAGCTTTACTTATGGTGACCCCAAATTGGAAACAACCTAAATGTTCATCAGCTGGTGAATGGATAAACCCACTGTGGAACATCCACAAAGTGGAATACTACTCAGTGATAAAAAGGAAAGAATTGATATACATAAAACATGGATAAATCGCAAATGCATTATGCTAAGCAAAAGCAGTTAGACTCAAAAGGCTACATACTACATGATTCGATTTATGTGACATTCTGGAAAAGACAAAACTATAGGGACAAAAAATAAATCAGTGGTTGGCAGGGGCTAGGGTTGGGGAAAAGAGTTGACAACAAAGAAACATGAAGGAATTTGGTGGAGGAGATGATTGTGGTGGCGGTTATGCAACTGTATTTATTTGTCAAAACCTGTAGAAAATTACACCGAAAAGAGTGAATTTCACTTTATGTAAATTATACCTCAGTAAACCTAAAAACAAAATATCACAACTAAAAACATAAGCAAATATAAATAAAAACACTAAGAACAAATATTTATTGAGTACCTCCTACCTGGCAGGCCTATTGTTATGAACTGCTCTGGTAATAATGATGTAGAATAATTACTACAATTTATTTTAAAATAATGAGAGGGTTTTCTTGAGTAAGACACTGGAATAGAGGATATAAATGTGGTATAGACATGAATTCTATCCCCAGGTTGCCTAAGACACAGTATAAAAAATGACACAACAAGATGGATTTATGCAAGTGTCAAAAGAAAAACATAAATGAAGTGCCACGGGATTTCAGAGACAGGAGTGAGTATTTAAAGCTGGAGAAACTAGAGGAGTCTTCATGGAAGAGATGGCATCTGAGTTGGGTGCTGATGATGGGGAATGATAATTTTATTTGTCCATGTAGCAACATCTATCACAAAGTAATCTTATGCAATTTCTCTTTGCTCCTTCTATGCCCCTGTGAGACAGGTGGGAGAGGTACTATTAATCTCAGTTTCAGTTAAACAAACCAAGACTTAGAGATCAAGTTCCTCATCCAAAACTTGAGTGGCAGAGCCAATGCTTGAACTCAGGTCTTCTGAGAGTTTGGTTCATGCTCTGCTCCATGGTGTGGTCACCATTTAGAAGATAACCTCTTCCTTTTCAGAACATAGAGACTGCTAACAGTCCATTCCCACCTCAAGATCCCTCCAAGTGAATCAACTATTCCTTGCCTTTCTGGCCACTGAGAATAACCCACAAGGCTAACATGCTTATTTGAGTCATTCCTGCCTATGGAAGTGAAAGCCAACAGAGTGAAGATTTTTTGGTGACATTTGTTTAGGTTTATAGTTTAAAGGTCTCAAAGCATTTTTTATAAATACTAAAAAACCAAAAGCTGTGAAAGTTACAAGGACTGCCTCAAATGCATGGTCATATACATAACCTCATCATTTAAGATAGAGCCGCAGAACTTGTATGAAAAGCAAAGTATGAAAGCTGCAGTCTTGGAGGGGACCAGTTCCCAAAAAGGACTGTGAGGCTCTCCCAAGAAGCCTCCTTGCTACCTGAATAATGCCTGCTCACATGCCTGCCTCACCTGGCCAAGCTGTGCCCCTCAGCCCTTTCTTCACCATTGCCTCACATGTGGCGCATGCTCACTGAGCTTGCCCAGTAAGGGAGATCAGCAATAGAGCACAGTCCTGCTCTAGGGAAGAGACCACAGAACCACAGAGATGCGTATGGCTCATACATTTTGCTGCTCATTATCCTTTTTGCCCACTGCCAACTTACAAAATAACATGAGATAGTGCCATTATGAACATCAATTTAGTTAACCAAATATTTCCTGAATGGATGCCATATATGCGCTCATCTGTGTGATCTTTGTCCTTAAGCAGCTTACAGGCAGGGCGGTAACTTAAACATTCCTCATTGGCACAGCTGGAAAAACTACTTTTCTCTGTGCTCTATGTTTTCTCACCTGGCTAACAGAAAGTGACGTTCTCCAACTATGAAGCTGTTGTCATCAAATATTCATTGAGAGCTCACTTTGCACCAGGCACTGGACTTTGCAAACACCATCACATTAAATCCTCAGAACAACCCTGAGAGGCAGCCACTCTCATTATCCCCATTTTATACGTCAGGAAACAGGCTTAGAGGGTTCATGACTTGCCCCAGGACATCAGCCTGTAAGTGATGGAGCCGGGATTTGAACCCAGGCAGTCTGGCTCAGAGCCCCTGCCCTTAACCACTGTGATCACCGTCCTGTCAGCCCAGCCTGACCCAAGCCCTCTACAGGAAGGAATGCGGAGATCAAAGGCGCAGGGAGGTTATAAACAGTTTTTAAATCATCTGAGACGAATTCTTCCACATCCAGCTCAACACCAGGCAACAAGAACATCAAGAAAGGCAACAGGAAAGAAAGATGATCTACGCTGGAGGCCCAAGAGGCCCTTTCGGGTCACAGTTAATCCACACCCTGAGATTTCAGAACACAAATACACCGGTCTCTATCCGGCATCAGATCCGCATTTCTTGTGAGGATCGCCAATCATCTTTTCCCCTAAATCGTCACAGACAGAAAGGCCACCTGAACCTCAAGTAAAAAGAAAACAGGCAAAAAAAAAAAAAAAAAAAAAAGGAAAAATTAAAAAAGAAAGAAAGAAAAGATAGGAAAGCAAGGTGTGGTAACGTTCCTAGGACACATGGCAGAGTCAGAAGGGACACGTCTATGTCCAATCCCCCAGCTCCCCTCCTGTGTCCCACCTCTCTATTATTTAGGGTCTCTCCTTAGCACACATTTACCTATTTGCAGAAGAAGGGAAACCCCAGTGCATGGAACTAGAAGAGGGTTTCTTGGAGAAGGTTTCCCAAGGTGCTGCAGCTTGATAATGCTCTCCTCGTATCTGTTACAGAGCGCGGCAAATGTTATCACCTGCAAGCAGCCAGGACAAGGGTACCCCCAGTTCCGAGCACTCAGAAGCTCCCACTGGAAGCACGTCAGCGCCTCACTCTTAATCACGCTGAGCTGCTTGCAAAGTAACTGCCGCTACATTCTTCTCTTAAAGCGGCCTGATTCCAAACAGCTCGCCTGCAGCGAGGGGCGGCAGAGCTGCCAAGCGCCTGCGCCTGCCGTTCCTAGGAAAGTTCGTGTGTGTGGCTGGGGTGGTGGACACATAAGCCAGGGGAGGTCATTTCAAAGGTGTGGGGAAGTGAGTGGTCATTGCTAAAATAGTCCACAAGCAACTCCAAGATGCTTGCCATGCCTCCATGTTCCCTAGGACACGGGAGCAATACTCGATTCAGCAAGGGCTGGAGCCAGTTTCCAGAAAGAACCAGAGGGTAGCATGTAGGGGACTTAGGGCCAGAAATAGTAGACTAAGGTGACTTTGATCTGGGGAGGTGAACCAGGCAGCATGGCATAGTGGTTAGGCACAACTGGAGTTAGACTGCCCAGGGCTGACTCTGGACTTAGCCACTTACTAGCTGTGTGGCCCTAGGCCATTTTTTAAAACTCTGTAAGCCTCCATTTCTTCATCTACAAAGCAGAGTTAATAATAGTCATCACCTCACAGCACTGCCATTTGGATCAAATGAGATAAAGTCCTTAACCGAGCACCTGGCACAGAGTACAAGCCCCGAGTCTATGTGGGCTACTCACACTGCTCTAAGTCTGCTGCTGTTTCTATGGCTCAGAAGAACGAATTGTTACCCCCTTCTTCATGTCTCAGTTTCTGCTGTTATAAACAGCAGCTACTCCCCTTCTGCTCGTGGGACTTAAAAGATGAAGACATGCAGAATTAGAAACTTTCTTAACACCAGAAATACACTATCCAATGTACATGGCCCCTACGCTGGCACTGACCATCTTGCCCTTTTCAGGAATCTGTGTAGCTCCCCTAACGTCGGATGACAGATTTCTGATTAAAACAAGCAGCCTGTACTTAGCACTTCTCAAGGCCTTTACACACCTACAGAAGGATGCAGAGCGGTCACACAGTTACCATTCAAGACTTGTCATGTTGCCACTCCTTTCTTTCCCTCCAAAAAAAGAGAAAAGATGTTTGTGCTCCACTGGGGGGAAAAAGCAAATCGATATTCACATATTTTCCACAATTCTTCACAAAAAGCAAAGCAGTAACTTCCTTCCTCTCTCATTTCTACTTGGTCACAGCCCCACTGCGGCTCCCTTATTTCCATCCCAACCCTTCGTCTCTGATGCTAGAAAAAAGGCCTGAGTGTGACATGTTGTCAAGAGTTAGTACAGGCTTCAGGCTTGCTCCGGTGGCTGCCTTCCTTGGATAAAGGCCATCAGCTGTCAAGCCAACCGGAGGAGCAGGGCTGGGAGGGACGAGTGGGTGTGCAGAGAGGGGATGCTGCCTGCTCGCCCGGCAGCACACCCCACCAGGCGCAGTCGGCAGGCTCGGAGGATGCCAGCATTAACCTCCTGCTCTCAGCACAAGCTCAGCTGCCTTGCCCCCAAGCCATTCTGTGCCCAGTTCAGAATTCGCCCCTTCTCCTGACTGGACTTTTTAGGCAGCCACCACCACCTCTAGCCTCCCCTCCGGCACAGAGCTTTGCATTAGTCTGTGTTCAGACAGGACCATTGTTAATTAGGTGTATTTTTTCTAATGTGTTTTATTAAATTGTCTTTAATTATAAAAGTGATAGAGGCAAAGCCTTTAGAAAATCCCAACCAAAAAAGTAGCAGTCGAGATGCAACAATAGTGGAGTCTACTCATCCTCAAAACGGTGCATCAGGGCCGAGCAGAGAACCCTCATGGTGGACAGGCGATGGCCCTGTGCTGCAGGAGTTGCTCAGCAGAAGCAACTGGAAAAACCAATGAGATGGAAAACCCAACCTGTCTTTATTATTATAGTCACCCCTGATTGCCAGTGAACGAATACCCTCAACTTGTGGATTATCCACATATATGAAAAGAGATCAGGTCCCAACGCACAGGAGGAATGTGTATCTCCAACAACTATAGAATATCATCACCCAAAACAATAACAATAACGACAATAACAGTGAGCACTTGGTAAGGATGAGGCATGATGCTAAGTGCCTTATATACACATCCTCTTTCATTATCAATGCACTCCTATGAGTGATTTTTCACTTTCTCCATCTTTTTTTTTTTTTTTTTTTGAGACAGGGTCTCTCACTGTTGCCCTGGCAAGAGTGCCGTGGTGTCAGCCTAGCTCACAGCAACCTCAAACTCCTGGGCTCAAGCAATCCTACTGCCTCACCTCCCGAGTAGCTGGGACTACAGGTGTGTACCACCACACCCTGCTAATTTTTTCTATTTTTAGTAGAGACAAGGTCTCACTCTTGCTCAAGCTGGTCTCAAAGCCCTGACCTCAAGTGATCCTCTGGCCTCAGCCTCCCAGAGCACTAGGAATACAGGCGTGAGCCACCACACTCAGCACTTTCTCCATTTTATAAAAGAAGAAACTGAAGTTTACAAAAGTTAAAGAATTTTCCCAAAGTCACACAAACATGAGAAGCAAAGGGTGAAATGGGACCTACACCTACAGGACACTGCTCTGACAGAACTTTTGGATGAATTGTCTCTATGGATAAATTTCAACTTTGTTAACAGTCCAGCAATTCACATTAACGTTTAGCAATAAACAGGAAGAAGATGCTCTAATTTTTCATAAATGGAAAAATCTGACTCATAAAAGTCCTATTTCTAAAAGTCAGATTTACTAATCTTTTGACTCCTTACTCCATTTCTACCTAAAATAGCCAGACATTTTCAAAATACATCCAAATCACATTCCAGGGATTCCACCTGATCTCAGTGTTTGGAAAGATGTCTGGCTCTTGCTCCCTTTGTGACCACAGCGTGCTCCTTTAGAGGTGGGGAGGAAACTGCTTTTCCTAGAACTCTGAGCATTTCCTGTCACTGACCCGATGAGCAAAATAGGCCCAGAAATCCCAAGTCCTCGACTGTTGCCCTCACTGCATACAATACTCCCTTGCTAAAGAGAGGGGCAGAGGTGGGATACAAGCAAACCGCTGGGAAGTGAAAGATCCAAAGTGATCCATGACCAAGCCAGGCCGGACCGCCTGTACATAATTCAACGTCCCCTGCACCCCCGCCCACTATCTAGGCACGGCAGGACCAGCCGGCTCCCCTTCTTTATCTCCTTGTGCCCTGCACAGTTTGCTACACCCACCGCATGTGGACATCTTTATCAGAAAATATCCACTTAACAAGCTTCTGCCTTTGAACAGAAGTCCCGCTTAGCCCGCCAAAAGATGGGTAGTTCTGTGCATGCCTGTTGGTACATGTTGCAAACACACATGCAAAGCTTGTGAACACAGAGCAGATGCTGAGCGTGTGGCACGAGCAGCTGTGTCTCTGGAAACTGCAAACCTATGTACACGCCACAGTCTTAGCCCTTGGAGGAAAATACCTGCCAATCTCCTCATCCCCATCGACTAGAAGATGAGGAAAATAAACCTTGCTGGACTTTGAGTATTAATTCGTTCCACAGACATCATCTGGGCACTATGCTAGACTGGCCAAGTTTTACCAAACCGTAGGATTCTAGGGATGAAAAGCAAAAGGTTGTCCCATGGCCCTTTTTTGACAATAGCACTAGGAGACAGCAGGATCACCCAACTTACAGACTTGCCGAGCTATAACAGCCTTTGACAAGACGAAATTATCACTTTTCAGGGAGCAGGAGTTTCCGTGTGTGTCCCCAGTGCTGTGAAATGAACTCTGCCACGGGCCCATCTCTTCTCTTCACTTGTTTTCCTGTCTTAATCCAAAGCAAGTCACTTTGGAGTCAAATTATTTTTGGCTTTTTAAAAAATTTATCATTTTGATTTTTAACATGTTTGTGTTATTTCTTAAATATATTTCAGGGGCAGGCATTTCGGGCCAATCTTGATTTTTGTTTTAAACTCACTCTATATTTTATGCACAGATAGACGATGCAGTTCAGATAAAATCTGTAATGGCCTCCTGGTCCTTAGAAGATTGAAAGCCACCACTGGAAAGCACTGTTGCAACCGCGGCCTGATGCACCCAGTGAAACACTAGACGCCACGTTCCTGTATCTCCCTGTGATCAGAATGAAAGCAGAGAACGGCTACTCCTGACTTGTGGTAAGTAACCTGATTATAATGCATCAGGATGACTGGAATTCCCTTCTCCCTACACAGAGAAGCTGATCTCAACAACAGAACAAAGATTATGTGGTAATTAAAAACCCTGCCCCAGAGGTGCAGTGGGGAGCGGACCTTGTTTCATTCTCCTTAAACCCTTTGAAAGGGTCAGGAAACATCAGGAGGGTGGGAGAGGCTGGGGGAGTTGTAAGCCCCTCAAAGCTGGGGTACGTGTTCTACAGGTCGTGTGCACAAGGCTAACTGGGCCTCATACTTTGCAGAGGATGCTCTGCCAAAGGGGTGTAGACAACACATGGCTGAAGAAAGCCTGTGCTGGGGCAGAGGGGCACCTAGGAGCCTGCAAGGGCAGCAGAACGCACAGGTTGTCAGTATTTGTAGCTGGATGAAAGAGCAAGGCAGATATGTGCACCTGTGTTGTGGCAGCTGATTAATTCAATTAATATTTACTGAGCACCTGCAGGACTCATGGCCACATACTGTGGGCAAAGAAAGTATCTCCTGCCTTCAAGGAATCATGATCTGGTTACAATAAGGCAATGACAGGGAGATGACATAACGGAGTATATTCAGGAACTGTGCGGCCCATACGCATTCCTGGCTTGTTTAAATGGAGTCTAAACATATGACAGAAAGGGCCTTTGTCTCACTGATCCTTCACATTCTTGGATGCTAACAGCAGAAAGACGTCAACTCAGCCACCAGATTCCAATCTGCTCTAGAGTTCTGTCGTCAGGCTGAAAGGGAACATCAGGAGCCCCTGCCACCCGCCTGGGAGCAAAGGAGCAGCAGTTCCTATGGGCAGAGAAGTGCTTGCCGGCGACGTGGGCGTCAAAGGTCAAGAGTCTGTATCCAGCCCATAGGCCACGAGGAGCCCCTCACCCGCCCACAGTGCCTCCAGCCTCACATCTCTCAGCAGTTGTGAAAGCCACTCGCCTGTGTGTAGTCACTTCAGGGTGTGATTTCCCCAGTTTTTCTACCAGCTGAGTACCCTCAAGCCTGGTCAGTTCTTGGTCCCGAATCTAATCATCAAAGCCCCAGAAAATTAAAATGCAATTTCATTAGGAAACAGTGGCCCAGGAGGCCTGTGAAAAGAGCCCAACTTGGTTGCTGGTCTTTCTTCCTAAAAAACAAAGGCCAAAATCCTGGCCACCTGAGAACACGTGCTCCAGCCACGTGAAGAAGAATGGGCAGAACGTATAGCAGACAGCCCTCCTCCAAGTGCAGCATGAGTCTCAGGCTAGGAGGACCCTAATGTAGGCATCCAGGGGAGAATTGCCCAGTGGGAATGGGGTCGGGGGTGTGGATGAGTAGGGAAAAGCCTATTTATCTATCTTTCAGGGACCTTCCCAGGCTGGCTGTAGCTCCCGTCAAGCCACACTGGCTGTGTGTCAGAACATCAGCTCAGAAGTGGAAATCCAAGGCCTGGGAGGAACCACCAAACTCCTAAAGCCACACAGCAAGCAGGACTCCAGAAAGTCTGAGATGAGAGCATTTACTACCATGAGACACCAGCCAGCTGGTGGGAAATGCTGACCTGTTATATTCCCTTCCTTTTCCGGCCAGATTCTAAATAAACCACTTGAAACTCACTGCACAGCTCATGCCTAACAGAGCATGCCACCCTTTCTGTCGTGTCAGCCAGCACAGACCGGCACTCGAGAAGCCTGCCTGCTTTTCTCGATGCTGCACGGGCACCTCCGCAAACCCTCTCCCCGGTGAGGCAGAGGGAGGCCCCCCACACTTCCACTTCCCCCACCATCTGTGGCCAGGTGGTTACTGCATCCTCCACCTTTAAGGTACTCTCATCCCTCTCACTTGCATCCTCATGGTTACACTGGTCAATCAGCCAGCACCACTCTTAAACATCCTCCGAGAATAGAGTCCTTGACCCTGTTTGATAATCTCTTCTAGCGACTCACCATGGTCACATTTTATGTTTTGCTTCAATTCCTTCACTGCCATTTAAATCTACTTTTTAAATATAAAAACCAAATGATGCTTCCTCCTATTTTACCTTCAACAAAGGTAAAAATCTGATTATAGGCATACGCTTAGGTTACTTTCACTCGTCTTGCTTTCTAGTGTCATAATCCGAATCACTTTAGCTTTTCACTGTGGGTCCCATTTTTGTTAATCACATTCATTTTAACACCCACTGCAAATTCCCCTCATTTCTCTCAATGGGAGCTCCTAAATGAGATTCAGTCCTGTGCAGAGGGCTGGCCAGACATTTGAGAGGATGTCAATATTGTTATTACATCACTTACTCATTTGCACCCTGTGGTTTAAATAAGTAGTTGGGACTAGGGCACAATAAACCTCCTTTGAGATCCAATTTTCATCAGTATTGTTAATAAGTTAATTACTGTGCATATTACATTACTGAATTACAAAACCACAAGTTAACTAGTCCATCCTTACTGAATTACAAAACCACAAGTTAACTAGTTCATGCCCACTCACCCACCAACAAATACAGAGTCCAGTTGCTTTTCCTTATTTACTTTCCAACCTATGATCCGTCAAGTCAGCTTTTGGCTTAATTATAGCTTTTAGAGTAGTTCCAACATTTTCAAAAATACAGTTTGAAATTAGAAAAGTGGAAAGATAACTAAGGGCTAGTTGTTTAATATCTACATACCACTTGGCTTATGCAATCATGTTTGTTAATAATAATCAACCAACTTTTAATGAGCACCTACTATGTGCATGTACTGAGCTAGGCATGGTGGAAGGTACCTCCCCTACACTCACAGAGCTTTCAGTCTAATTTAAGAGACATCATATGGATCATAATCCCTTATCTGCCACAATGCTGAAATTCAAAAAGCTCTGAAAGCACAAAGTTTTTTTGTAATTTATTTGGTGGCAAAATCTGCCCTGAACTGAGGTTAAGTTATAGCCTTTATTTATCCTCCTTTGTATAAATATTCATAAATTTTGCTACAAAAATAAAAAACATGTTTGATTATGGGAAGCTGCCCTAAACACTGTATGTTTCTAAATTTAAAAAATTCTGAATTCCAAAGCATATAACCCCAAATGGCTTCAAATTAGGGACATGGACCTGAAAACTGACACAAAAAGGGATACCGCACAAGTCAAAGTTTCCCTGCTGACGGATCAGGGGACTAGGCAAAGGTGGGGTAATCTTGTTACTTAGTTCTCAATACTATGTCTAAAAACTACAGGTAACAAATGGGTGTCACGGCAATGTTTGAATTAACCTTTTCCCTTTGAAAAAAGATAGGGACGACAATTATAATGTGAAATTCTGGCCCCATTTTGTTAAAACTTAGACACTTGAACCTAACGCAGTCCAGACAAAGCAAGATTTGTATATCTCCTCTCTGAGAGCACAATTTTGCATTTTCACCTTCTGAGTAGAATCTTGAGTAGAAAGGACCTGAATCTCATTTCAGGTCCTCTCTTCAATTCCAACATCAGGCATTTCCATCTCCATCACTGAGATGAGGGCTATTACCAGCATGAAGTCACCAGGAGAGTAAAGTAAGAACATTTTTTTGTTTTCATTAACCAAAAGTCACCCTGGTTGCCACTGTAACCAGGAGGCCTGGAAGAGAGGCCAGGTGGTTAATGACACTCTGGTCACCGTAGGCAATAATGACGAGCAGTCCCTGAGTGCCGTAGTCTGCAGACCCCTGGTCTAGAGTATCAGCCCATCTCATGCCACACAGACTCCGCTGCTCAGAGACAAAGTTTAGCATCACCTGGGGCCTCTGGGCCACTCACTCACATGTGGCAGAGCCTGAAGCTTCAGCTGGATTTCACTCTAGACCAGGAGGGGTCAAACGATAGCTCCTGGTCTGTTTCTGTACAGCTCACGAGCTAAGAGTAGATTCTACATTTTTTTTTTTTTATTTTATTCTTTACTTCTCCCATACGTGTCTGCTGAAATAGATTCTACATTTTTAAAGGACTGTAAAACAAACAACAATAGGTGACAGAGGGGCCGGCGCGGTGGCTCACGCCCGTAATCCTAGCCCTCTGCGAGGCCGAGGCGGGCGGATTGTTTGAGCTCAGGAGTTTGAGACCAGCCTGAGCAAGAGCAAGACCCCGTCTCTACTAAAAATAGAAAGAAATTATATGGACAGCTAAAAATATATATAGAAAAATTAGCCAGGCATGGTGACACATGCCTGTAGTCCCAGCTACTTGGGAGGCTGAGGCAGGAGGATGGTTTGAGCCCAGGAGTCTGAGGTTGCTGTGAGCTAGGCTGACGCCACGGCACTCACTTTAGCCTGGGCAACAGAGTGAGACTGTCTCGAAAAAAAAAAAAAAAATAGGTGACAGAGACCACACGCAGCCCACAAAGGTGAAAATATTTACTATCTAGCTCTTTACAGAAAAAGTTTGCTGACTGCTGCTTTCTCACCGTGAAGAGGGAAAGGAGGCCGGGTGCGGTGGCTCACGCCTGTAATCCTAGCACTCTGGGAGGCCGAGGCGGGAGGATCACTCAAGGTCAGCAGTTCGAGATCAGCCTGAGGAAGAGTGAGACCCCATCTCCACTAAAAATAGAAAGAAATTAACCGGACAACTAAAAATATATAGAGAAAAAAATTAGCCGAGCATGGTGGCACATGCCTGTAGTCCCAGTACTTGGGAGGCTGAGGCAGAAGGATCGCTTAAGCCCAGTTTGAGGTTGCTGTGAGCTAGGCTGACGCCACGGCACTCTAGCTCGGGCAACAGAGCGAAACTCTGTCTCAAAAAAAAAAAAAAAAAAGAAGGAAACGAGAAGGATTCACCTACTAAGCGTGGGGGCTGCGTTTGACTGCTTGGGCGAGCAGTGAGCTCAGCCCCACCGGGATGCAGGAAAGGGGACGTCAGGCGGGTGGATGAGTGACTTCCAAAGCAGTGGCAGAAGGGCCTCGCAGACCCTGTCCACACACATACATGTGGGGGGCTTCTTTAGACTCCCACCTGGGAACTTGCCAGCAGGATCTTAAAACCATTGTAGGAGATTCAACTTCAGACTTAGTTTAAGAACAGCCCACTTTTTCTTACAGTAGCTTTCTTCCTTCCTCCCCATCCCATCAATACAGATACACGGGCAATATCCTCAAGTTTCAGGGCCCTCCGCAGGACCCCTCACAAACTCTGGCTTCTTTCAGAGCCTGGGCCTGTGCTGTCATCATGGCTTGGGCTAAGGCACGAGTCCTCCCTCCCCCAGCAAGTGAAGATGCCGGTTCTTGGGAGAAGGCAAATAAGGAGAAGCCCAGCACTTCACATTCTCTTCCCATTCGTTGGGTTAATTGTCAGTGTGAAAACTGTTCAGCAAATGAGGTCATTTCATGGGGACCCCAGCCCTCTCTTCTTCTTCCCGGCTTCCTTTCCGAGTGATTTCATAATTCCTCCTGCTCTCTCTTCCCTCTCCTTTTCCTTCTGTCCAACTCTGTTCTTATGAGGTACCAACAGTGAGCAGAGTCTGATGTGCTCCCATTCTCATTCAACACAGTCACAGTCGAAGGACCAGATCATTACATGTGGTCTTTGAGACATTTGGAGATAAAAGTATTAAACCCAAGGACTAAGCTGGCCTCAATCCAGTTTTTCTTTCCATCCATGTACACGTCACATTCTTTTGAACCTGACACAACCTCCCAGATAATAACCCACATCCCATAGAAATGTCCAGAGAGACCCACTGCTTACCCTGTTAGGCACTTTTGGACTCTTCACTTTCTGAGACTAGAGAACCCTATCAGACCCACTAAGAAACACAAACCAAAAAAAAAGTTAGATACATATTTTTTAAAAGTTCATGTATGTTAGTTATCTCTGCTAGTGGAAAGGCAGTACAAAGATTAAGAGCCAGGGCTACAGGCAGACTGCCTGGGTTCAAATCCCAGCTCTGCCACTTATTAGCTATGTAATCTTGGACAAAATAACCTCTTCGTGCCTTGGTTTCTTCATCTACAAAATGAGAATACTGACATTACCTACTTTACGGAGCTGATGTAAATATTGAAGACTTCATAGATGCAAAATACCTAGAAAAATGCCTGGCATCTAGAAAGAGTACAATGCCTGTTAATGTCAGGAGCAGTGTTAGTACGAGTTTCCCCCTCCATGCCACTGTTCGGACTCATTCATTCTCTCCCTTCAAAGGCATGCTACGTGTCAAGCCCTGTGCTAGGCATGGGGGTTACGAAGATGATTAAAACCTGGTCCCTAGTGCGACAGCTCTTTTAGAATTTGTCTAGCAGGTTTTCTAGTCCTCACGAGAAGATCCCCTGACACTTTAAAACAAAACAACAACAAAAAAAACCTGGTCCCTACCCCTAGTAGCTTGGAGTATTTAAGACGGTTGTAAACGCAGGCGAGGCTCCAACATGACATGGTGAGAACAAGAATAGAGAAACAGAGTTCTATGGGTGCACAGCAGACAGCACAGAAGGCCTTCTGCGCGGGTGGGCGGGTGGAGATCAGAGCTAAGCCTTCGAGGAGGAACAGAAGTTACCCAGGCACTCTTGGGGCGACAGAGAAGAGGTGGCAGGCACAGCAGGCAAGGGCATTCCGAGTCAGAGGAAAGCACAGCACAGGCATGGAAGGCAGCAGCAGCCCGGAGCTGACGAGAAACTGACAGCAGCTCAGTGAGGGATGAGAGGTGAGGCTGGGGTGAGGCAGGGGCCAGGACGCACCTGCCGTGCTGAGGAACTTGAGTGAGGGGGAGTCAACGAAGGGGCCTAAATGGAATGCTGTGGTCAGGTTTGCCTTCTAGAAAGATCCCTCTGGCAGGTGTGTGGAGGGATCGATTTAAAGATGACATGCAAGGGAAATGATTAGGATGTTACTGCAGTAATTGAGATAGGAGATGATGTGGGCATGAACCAGGGCTTTAGTAGCCAGGATGGTAAGGAGAGATCAGGTTACAAAGCTATTTAGGATACCGGTAGGCGAGTGGAAATAGCAAGTGAGAGGAAGGGAAGAGCCAGGCATGACTACTCCAAGTTGGGTGACCAAGTGGATGATGGTTCTATCAACCAGAATGGCGATTACAAGAAAAGGAAGGGCCGGGCGCGGTGGCTCATGCCTGTAATCCTAGCTCTCTGGGAGGCCGAGGCGGGAAGATCGTTTGAGCTCAGGAGTTCGAGACCAGCCTGAGCAAGAACGAGACCCCCGTCTCTACTAAAAAAATAGAAAGAAATTAGCTGGACAACTAAAAAAAAAAAAATATGTATGTATGTGTGTGTGTGTATATATATATATATATATATATATATATAAAATTAGCCAGGCATGGTGGCACATGCCTGTAGTTCCAGCTACTCGGGAGGCTGAGGTAGGAGGATTGCTTGAGCCCATGAATTTGAGGTTGCTGTGAGCTAGGCTGACACTACGGCACTCTAGCCCGGGCAACAGAGTGAGACTCTGCCTCAAAAATAAAAAAAATAAAAAAATTAAAAAAAAAAAAAGGAAAGAAAGAAAAGGAAGAAGTTAAGGGAGAGGAATGATGAGTTCAATGGGTCAAAAATACATATCCAGACCTTACTCTGTGCTAGCCATAGTGTTAGGGGTTGCGGACACAACAATGAGACAAAATGGACAGGCTCCCTGCTCTTGGGGTGCTCTCAGTCCAGCAGGGAAGACAAATAACCACGGAATGATTATATGTAATTAATTTTTAATTTACAGTTGCAGAGTGCTGCAGAGAAGTGCAGGTACTAGACAAATGTTATCAGGGAGGCAAGCGCCTCCTAGCCTGGGAGTGGCCCCTGAGGAAGGGGCCTTTAAATGGATACCTATGGGACAAATAAGAGTTAGACAGGAAAGAATGGGAAGAGTACATGCAAGGCTGGAAGCAGGAGTCTTAGATACGCCATGGCAGGTCTGGGTGGAAATGCTTAGCCTGACGTGGGGTCCCCAAGTCTTGAAACCTGTGGAAATAGCTGGAGGCTGGAGATATTTAGAGTCATCCCAGTAAACAGGTGGCAGCAGAAACACCAAAAGTTGGCAAGATTATCCCCAAAGAGGGTACAGGGTACCCAGAATGGGAGCTAAGGATGAACCCTGGGGAACCCTTTCCTTGGGGTATGCCCAGGAAGCCATCAAAGAACACAGCAAGTCAGGAGACAATCACATCAGCAAGCTTCGGGGGAGAAAATTCCAGAAGCAGGGAGCAAACAACAGTGTCCAGCACCCCAGAGAGCTTTAGTGATTCCTTTGTTATTCACAACTGGCAACTGCAGTGAGAGCAGTATCAGGAGAGTCGTGGGGACAGGAGCCGATGGCAGCAGGGAATGGAACAAATGAGCATGAAGGAATGAGTATAGCCCGTTCCTTCAAACTGCTGACAGGAGAGGGTATGGAGCTTTGAGGGTGCGAGGATGGGGCTGCAGGGCCAAGGGACAGTTTTATTCCACGGGAGAAACCCAAACTTGTCTACAGATGAGACAAAAACAGCCAGAGAGAGGGAGGACTGAAGCCTCAGATGCTGTGTGCCAGGCCCGGAAAAGCATGGGAATGTTTCTTGTGTCTACTGGCCTAGGATCTCACACACAGTGGGAGCTTAGTAAAACCTAATACTTATCTCGTGGGGCAAAAACATTCAACAGCTCTCCAGACCCCTGATTGGAGACGGTTCTCTCTCCACCACAGGGTCCCACTCTGGGCTCCCTGGATTAGTTATGCCTCAGCTGGTCTTGTAGAATTTCCAGAAGCTGGGCCAGGGAGAGAGGAAACCTCCTCGGGTTGCACGCGGCCCATCCTCCAGGATGCCGGGAGGCTCAACCCCTGCTCCAGGCCAAGGCCTCGCCCTTCATTAAGGGGAAAACTGAGAAACTTGGTATTATTTCCTGGTGAACAGAATAGTGGTGCTGCCTCACCCCAGAAACTCTCCTACAGATGAGCTCTCTGTGCACAGAGAGGCTGGCCGAGAAGGGCCGCTGATGGCCCAGAGATGGGCCTGGCTCCACCGTCACCCCTTTCAGGAAGTGGCGCCTGAATGAGATCATCCTTGGGGCCCTTGCCCTTAGTTTGCGGCAACTCGCCAGAAAGCCAGCGTCTTTCACAACCAGTCCGTGGTCAAATGACAGCAGGGACGCCTGGAACCAGTTGGCTCCCTGGGAGAGAAGGGCGGTGCAATGCTCCACTGGCCAGGCAGAGGGCTTCCCAACCAGCCAAACCCTTTCAGAGTGAGCGATAAAACAAAAAAGCAGCAAAAGCTTGGAAAACCAAGAAGAGAAGGTGGAGGAGGAGAGAGAAAGACAGAGAGACGGGTAGTCAGCAAGGTGTCTCTGAGAAGAAAAACGTCTAGCAAGAACTATTCGTCCCACCACAGGGCAGATCACCAGAGGGCCCATCCCCGCAGGAGAATTCATTCAACACTGCCCTTTATGAAATACGAAAATGATGCTCTAACAAGTTATTCTTTATGGTTTGGAGAGATGGCAAAGGAGGGACTGTATTGATAAAATATTTCCAACACAAGATACCAATCATCATCGTTCCCTGTGTTCTAACGCAACATAATTGAATGAAGACAAACATGGACCTTCTTAGTAAATGCCCTCCAGACGTGGATTTTCCACACAATTCCTTGTGTGGCCACCGGGCCACGAAACCCATGAAAAACAAATACATGACAAAGAAGGAAACTAGGGGTCTGGAGCCAGAGGCCTCAGAGCACCAGAGGGAAGGAGCCACGTTCTGCTCCTTGTCCCCCAGGGAGGCCTCAGCGGGGACTCACTCCAGCCCCACCCCTTCCCATGGGGCATGGCACCAGCACCCTGGTAGGACACCGCTCAGTGCCACCGAGAAGCTTGCAGGGCTGGAACGCAGGGCAGAGCTGCGGAAGCACTGGCTGAAGCCCAGGCTGCAGCCCGAGGAGTGAGGCCTGGCAGATGGCGAGGACACACACAGCCCAGTTGGCCTCGAGCCTCCTTGCCTGGTTCAGGGGAGGGAAGAAATGGGAGGAAAAGAGGTGAAGAAAAAATGGAGGTTCCAGAAAAGCAAGCAATGCGCTAACGCTGGGGTCTGGAGCTCCCACTGGCTTAAGTGGACAAAGCACAGTGAAGCCCAGTGAAGCCCAGTGAAGCCCACAGTGAAGGCTGTGTCGCCAGGCATCTCGCTTCAGGAGCAGACAGGACGGCTGCTGGTTACCGGGCAGCTCGCCTCCTGAGAAACCAGCTTCCTGATGCTCACGGCACAGGGTCGGGCCAGGAGCCCTTCCAGAACCTCCCTCACCAGGGCTCTTCACAGCTGCCACCTGACAGGGAACATCCGGCTGGAGGGAGGGAGGAGCCCACCACCAAGTTCTTTCCCGTACATGAGACCATCCAGCTCTCTGAGCACCGCTGACCTGCCCGAGCCATCAGCATGACGCCCTCGAGAGGCTTAGCCAAGTTCACCAAGGAAGCAGGACTTCAAGGTTTTGAAGGGAAAATGCAGTCCTGCTAGTAACTTTAGGATGCTCTGGGCAGGTCATTTCTCTTACTCACCAAGCCTTCTTCCATTTGAAAAGGAAGAGATCACAGCTTCCAACCTGCCCCCAAATGATTCACAGGAACAAACTTTGCAAATCAAATGCCTTGAGTTTAATAACACTGCCCAGGCAGAACACACTCTCCACAGGGCAATGAAAGATTCCCAAGGTTTATGTTGGTTAAAACACCTCAAGGAAGATAAGCTGTGTTTGAAAGGCAGGAGTCCTCAAGAATTTGTTTCCTGCTTGGCATGAGAGGAGGACTCAGCTCCAAGGACTGATGGCATGAGAGATAAAACGTAAGCTGTAGCTGTTCATGATACGCCGTGCGATCCTGGACAAGTTCACTACCTCCATGGGCAGGGAACAAAGTTCTTAGTTTTCCTTTGGGACTCAAAGAAAATTTGAGTCCATGCTCAAATTTCCTTATCATTTGTCCATATGGTCTGGTGAAACCCCTTGAGGAATTAGCACCAGAAACCAGTCACTAAAGACTGGACTCCAAACCAAGTAACTCCAGAATACCGAAGTATGAAACCCAAAATTCAGCATACCTTCTGCAAGCAACCAGGGTACACACATTTGACAGCTAGGGTACCAGAAAACCTTTGCCATATTAATCTATGACAAAACCTCAAATGAACTGGTAAAGTCTTTGCTTATTAACCCGTTGGTGCATACTTGTGGCAATAATCAAACCACAAAGAGCATCCTCCAAGATAATTGTTGGACCTCGGAGAGAAAAAAAAACACCCTAATTCTGGGAACAATTTGGGGTTAATAGGAACAGCTATTCTCTGGAACATATAAATTACTTCTAGTAAAAAGGGCTTCAAGGAGATATCTAAATTCTTGTTCTAAATTTTTATTTTATTATCTACTATTGCCAGAAATAGGGGAAATGTTAGTTGGCAAAACTATTTGTGTTCAAAATTTTACATCATTATAGGATTCATTTCTAACAGGACCTTGCATGCTTTAATTCTTTGATCCCTTATAACACACAATGAAATCAGCTAAAAATTAACAAATTTGCTAAAGAGAAACCAAGCTCTAATGACAACAGTAGCTAGCATTTTTGCTCACCTACCACGTGCCAGGCATCTGACACATTGTTATCCACATCACAGCACAATCCCATCTGGAAAGTGGGTATCATTGTTCCCTACTTTACTGAGGAGGAAAATGAAGATCAAAAAGATTAAATTACCTGCTGAGGCCACACAGCTAGCAAGTGTCGGAACCTGGATTCGAAGCCAGGTCAGACCGTAGCCAAAGCATGTACTCTCTCTGCCACACCACACAACAGGAGTTTCTACTAAAAACGAAGTCGCTTCACAAGGAATGGAAATTTACTATTCACTGTACAGGAAACAGAGGGTGAGCATAAGTGCTAGGTGACACTGGGCAAAGCTGCTGGACAGCTGTGTGAAGCTTGATTTTTGTTTCAGCCCTTTAAAGCGTAGGGCAAGTGACTTGGGGAAGCAGTAGATTTAATATATTTTGCAGAGGAGGCTACAGGGGAAGCCAGCAGGTACTAACAAGGACATCACCTAGAGAAGCTGGAAATTCGAGCAGGTAAAAATGAGATCAAAGTCAGGAGTCGTGGGAAGCCCCACTGGGAGAGGGAAAGGTGAGCAGAGCCCAGACACCCATGGGGGACTGGAATAAGAGAGAGCGGATGGAGGGGAAGCTGAAACGGGACACCGAGTTGGTAAGAGAAAAGGAAGGAAGGGAGGAAGGAAAGGAGAGAGGACGGGAAAAGCCGAACAAATTGGCAATGTCGTTTGGTCTAAGGATACATCATAACAAAAGGTTGGTGCCTGGACCCTGCCTGGGAGAAGGGGCAGGTGACTCCCCTGGGCTAGGAGAAAGTTCTCTCCTTATTCTCTGTGTTAGGAGAGAATGTCAGGAAAGAATGGGGCAAACGTGGCCTCATTCTACCAGCTTCCTTTAGCTTGGAACAGACCACCCACCCCTAGCAGTTTAGAAGTAGCTCCACATTATTGGTTAGAGCAAAAACAAAACAAAACAAAAACTCAGAAACAACCTAATCAGGCATCATTTTAAAACTGCTTAAATAAAGCATGGTTCTTCCAGACCACGGAATACAATGGAAGGATTTTGAATGAGGTAAATCTATAGGTATGTGTCTGTGAAAAGATGACCTTTATGTATTGATGAATAAAACAATGTAAGCTGTTAAATAGTACATAAAATATAAAATATGTCCTATAAAAATAAATAGCAATCATATTTTATTAGTATATACATTAAAAATTTGGAGGAATATGCATCAAGTTGTAGTCAATGATTATCTAGGGGATAAGGAAGGTGGGTAATGAGGAAATTTCATTTTCTATGGCCTGTATTTTTGCAATATTTTATGTCAATAAAACTTTGTATTACATTTGTAATTAGAAAGGGGAAAAAAAAGAAAAAGAATAAAAAATTTTAAGTGTCCCTGAAAAGACCAGGAGTAAAAAGTCTTTTACCTCATCTCAATGAGAAAATGTAAAATTGCCTAAATCTTTAAAAAGTCAGCTACTTCCCGCTTCATACTCCTAGAATCTAAAAGAACTGCAGCAGATAGGCCTTGATGATCCTTGAGCTTCTGACCTTCCCAAAAATAGAGTGTGGAACGGCAGGAGCCGGACTTCTTAGCAGAGTCCTCCTGTTCACTGGGCAAGAGGAAATCCCCCAGTGACATGAACCACGCAAAGAAAGTGCATTCACACCCAGAGAGCTTTCAGGAAACAATATCCTCTCTTATCACCATCAACCAGGAGACTCATCTTTCACCAACTCATTGAATGAGCCCCTTTGTTTCCCCTAAAGGATCATCATATATTCTCTCCCTGCTTCTACGGACCATCCAGGTGCCCCAGAATTGGGCGCTGAGAGGCACAGGAATTCTAGCAAAAACTCACTTGTCCACATTTTCAAAAGAAACAGGACCTGAGCAGGCAGGGCCCTGAGGAAAGGGGACAAGCACCCAGGTAGGTGCAGAAGTGTGACTGCCAGGATGGTCTGCTTATAACTATGCTCTGAAACTTACGTATGTGCCACCTATATATTTTTTCATATATCATGTGTCCCACAGTAGAACGCTAAAAAAGAAAAAGAATGAAGCCTGATTCAGGATGTTGTAGGACAAGTGCAGTAAGTCCGCTGGTCTGTTGACAAATATGTCCTCTGTGCCAGGCACCAGAAGAGCCACAAAAAACAAGCAGTGAACACAAAGTCCCTGCCCTGAGAGCATACAGTCAACTCATAACCTCACATACCACCTAGCAGGGTCCCTTGGACATGGCAGGGGCTCAGAAACCATTCCTTTTTTTTTTTTCTGACATTTGGAATACTTTTATCTCTCTCTCTCTTTTTTTTTTTCCTCAGGATATTATGAGGGTACAAACATTTTGGTTACATTTTATGTCTTTGCCTCATCCAAGCGAGGATTAGAGGCATGCCCTTCCCCTCTACAATGTTCACTGCGTCCATTAGTTGTGAGTCAGAAACCATCTTGAAATCACACTGCCCATTTGCAGTGGGGCACCCCACCTCCTGATGCTTTCTGGCATCCACTAACCCTTTCTTTGTCCATCCCTAGCTGCCTTGTCAACCCCACTTCCTTGCCAAGGGCTCCTCACCCTTTAAGCCTAAAGTCTTGTTGTCCACCACACAAAACTTCCCCTGACTTCTCTCAAACCCTCCTTTTTCCTCCACGTCCTCTGAAAAGCAGTTTGCATTCACTGCCTTCTCCTCCTCGCCACGGCTTCACCTGACCGCCAGGTTCTGTCCCTCCATGGAAACTGCATCCTTTTTTTTTTTTTTTTGAGACAGAGTCTCACTCTGTTGCCCAGGCTAGAGTGAGTGCCGTGGCATCAGCCTAGCTCACAGCAACCTCAAACTCCTGGGCTCAAGCGATCCTCCTGCCTCAGCCTCCCAAGTGGCTGGGACTACAGGCATGTGCCACCATGCCCGGCTATTTTTTTCCTATATATGTTTTTAGTTGTCCATATAATTTCTTTCTATTTTTAGTAGAGACAGGGTCTCGCTCTTGCTCAGGCTGGTCTCGAACTCCTGAGCTCAAAGGATCCACCTGCCTCGGCCTCCCAGAGTGCTAGGATTATAGGCGTGAGCCACCGCGCACAGCCGAAACTCCATCCTTGAGCGCCACTTGAGCCTCTTACAAGGCTAACAACCTCCTCTCATTCCTCTCTGATGTGATCCCTCTCCTGCATTAGACCCGATTAACCATTCATTTCACCAAGCTGCGTCTCCACGGCTTTGGATTCTCCTGGTTCTCCACCCTTAGCGTGCTGTTACGTCGCAATCACATGGACTAGGTCCTCTATTTCCGCCCGCCCCTTAAATGTAGCATTACCCAAAGTGAAGGCTTCTGCTCTCTTCTCCCATGTGACCCTCTCCCCTTTCTGTGCTGACTGAAAGCCATCAAAGTGACACCCCCAGCCTGGCCCCTCCTGGGCTCCAGACTTGCTACTTCCCACTTAAGAGGGTCAACACTGAATTCTTTCTTTGAACCTCCTCCCCACCCTCAGAGCTGCTCTTTCTTTTAAGACTTAAATCTCAGTAAATTAGCAATAGCAACCTCCCAGATACCTGAGCTGGAAAACTCTAGTCACACTGAGCAGCCCTCACCCCTCACTTCAGCGCCAGTGGACACTAATGTACCTACGAGTTTTTTAAGGATCTGCAAAAAAATGCTTTAAGACTTGAAAAAAATTAGCTATCTTCAAAGTACAAACTTAAGACTATAAAATCAAAATTAAGTATAATTCCAAAATCCTTCCAAATATTTCTGACAGCAAAGACATAATACTTAACATGGGACACTGATGAATTTTACTGCCTTTGATTCTCTCTGTAGTGGGGTCCACAAAGATTGACAATGATTCCTACCTCACACAGAAAGTCCAGATACTTTGACTTCTCTGAGGCTCTTGAATTTACCGCCTCCCTTCATTCCCACTGCCCTGGCTTAGACCTTCTTGAGCCCTTCCTTATATTCCTGGAGGGTGTCTTACAACACAGCTGATAGCACACCACTCCCTTGTTCAAAAGTTTTGATGGTCCCCAAGACCTGGGTCCCTGCTCTAAACCAATCTGGCTTCCCATAGACTCTGGAGCATTCTGCAGCCCCACGATGGCATTTGCCTGGCTCCACTTTGCATCACACTCAGTCTCACGTGTGTCTGTCCCCATGGCCAAACCACAGCCTCTCAAAAGAGAGAACTGTGCCTTAATCAATCACCTCTGTGTTATCCATGCAGCCTAACATATGTCAGACAGTCACATATCCTAAAGAGCAGCCGCTTCTTGCTCCACCTCCCTGTCTCACGTGTCCACTGCTACATGGTCCTCCTTGTCATAGCTGTGTGCGTACTGGATCCTTAGCTAGGTGTAAACCAACCAAACTTGAGAGCTTGAAAAACACTTTGCTTCAAACCCACCATAACTATCCTTCCTAGTGTCCTAGATTTCAGACAGTGAGAAAGAGCACAGGCTTTGGGGTCAAGCAGATTTGGGTTCCAATCTAAAGCTGGGCACTTAATTGACCACGTGAACTCAGGCAAACTTGGCTTGATTAGCCTCAGCCTCCTCATCAGTAAAATGGTAATTATAATATCTTACTGGAAGGATTGTTGGGGGAATTAAATGACTGAAGGCCTTTAAAGCCCCTGTCATGGCACCTGGCATATGACAGGGGCCCATAAGTAAATAGCAGCAGCAAATAGCAGCAGAGGCTCAGATTTCCAAAACCATCTGGGCCATGTGACCTTGTCAGAAGTCATTCCCCTTCCTAGATGCTCATGTAAAATAGAAATTCTTACTTCAGTGTCATGAAATCAGGGCTCAAATTCCACGGTGCTTCTTATAACTCTGAAACTCATCAAGAAGAAACAAAAGGAGCATAAAATACTGTGCAGCTGTTAAGAATGGAAGAGGTCAGTCCCTGAGACAGAAAGATGTCCAGGGTGTTCCATCACTAAAGGCAAGTCACAGAGTAGTATGAAAAATAAACAACATATATATACCTATACAAACACTTAGATATCTCTATCTATGTGTATATGCCTATGTGTGCCTAGAAAATCTCTAGAGGGATATACAAAATATTGCTAATAGTTGTTACCTCCAGTAATGAGTCTAGGAGTGCCATTTATAATTTTCTGTACTGTTTGAATTATTTTTACCATGGGTAAAAATAACATGTTCATTTTGTAATTTCTAAAAACTGATTTTTAAAAAAGGTGTAGGAGACAGGGAAGGAAGAGGAGGGGGAGAGACAGGGAGGAAGGTCAGTCTAGGCCATGGAGCAGGAGACCTGGGTTCCACCCAAGAGTCCTGCAACTAACTTTGTAACCTCAGGCAAATCACCCCCCTCTGCGGATCTCCCTTATTGGTAAAATAAGGGAGCTGAAACAGATGCTCTTCTGGGACTATTTCTAGGTTATTAGATGATGCCTGCAAGATGCTTGGAGTAGATTTTATCCATGGAACATCTCTATTTGAGGAGTTTTGATGCTTTAAGCATCAGGTTTTAGAAAAAGGAAAATGCATATACAATTTCATTTTGACCCCCTTCACATTCCAACAAGAAAGCATTCCCACCCTTTTACAGAGAGAGAAACCAAGTATACACTGTAATGATCACTTGCCAACCAAATACACTGCTCGCTAGACTCTGCTGTTTGCAAAGAATTATGACTGCCAGGAGTTTTATAGCTCCCAATTCATTCTGTGCCCCTTCTGCAGAGGAGGCACAGGCTCATGCAAAACAAGCAGGAGGCACTCTTTGCTGGTAGAAACAGAGTGAGATGTAAAAGTGACTTCCTCCGGGTCAGAGCATAAACAAAGCTCACTCCCAGCATATTTAGAAGTATTGAACCCTCGGGATCAACTCTGCATCCCTCCCCCACCTGGACTGAAAGCTTCACCTTGAAGATGCTTTTCACTGCAGTCATTTTCTGAGTGTTTTCTGGGTCAGATGCAGTGAGAGCAGCTACACCGAGGCTACCAACAGAGTTGCTACACCGAGGGCACGGTACTGAGTTACCAGCACTACTACATACCCACTGAGCTCACCGCGACCACAGTGAGAAGAGCCTGGCTAGACTGGACCAGAGGAGTATTTTTCCAGTCTCCTGGGCAAAGTGACTTCACACAGCTTTGAAATGCAAACAGCCTGGTCTGTCCTCACAGGGATAGGTCTCTGCCTCACAGTGGGTACTGACTTCCTCTCCCGGAGCAGTTGGCTTTGATTCTACCATGCTACCTCAACTCCTTACACCGGCAAACACCTCAGTCTTCTCATAACTCTGCCCAGTGAGGGACCCTCCTCCCACAACTTTAAACTGAACGTCTGGGCATCAAGATTTCCTGACAGTTCCAGAAAACACATACAGAATTCACACACCCACCTTGCAGAGAAGGCAGAGCCTGATCTATGGGCCCTCCAAGCAGTAGCCTAGATTTTAAATGAGGAAAAATAGAGACCAGAGCATGGCTGAAACACTACAAAGTAAACCGTCTCTGAAAATGAAAAGGACGGTTCACTCAGAAAGCACGCAGCCCGGCCACTAACTAGTAGTCAGCCTAGTGGTGACCTTTGCTATGGCTCCCAGTAATCCTTGAGATGAGATGATGATCACTGGCATTCATGGCTTCCAGGGCTTCTAGAACCTGCTACTAGTTTATCTCCCACTGTCACCTCAGGATCAAGTTTGCTGACTGCTGTCTGCTTACCACTCCGGGGCCTTCCTTAGTCTGACAACCCACAGCCCACTCACAAGGCCTAACTCTGCCCTCTGCCATTCTTTATCCTGGGCGCCTCTCACTGTCCACTTATCAGTTCATCTCAGACCCCGCCACGCATTTATAAAGGCCTAATAGCTCCACTCACCACCCTGGGAGTTAAATACCAGCTCCTGCCAATCACTGGGCACAGAACGAGGCAAGAGAAGACAGCGGCCGGACTGTGGTGGGAGTGTGTCCATGACAGAGAGTTTTGTTGAAAGAAACAAAACACACTCAGAGGCCTGAGCAAGCAGAATTCTGGTGAGTCCAGCCATTGGTGACACTGACTTTCTGTCCGGGTAAAGCAGAAACGAGCGCAGAACCAACCAACCAACCAATAAGTACTGTCATATTTTACCTGGTGGTTTCTATTTCGACATGCCTTAAGGACAAACAAATAAACGAACAAACAGGTTAAATGTACCCAGAAAAACAAAAGCCCTAGACAGGAATTTTTAGACTTTTCTTCTGAAACGTTTTTCTTAACTTTTTACTGTTATAAGACAAGTCTTGTACATGCGGGTGTGAAATGCCCACTCAAAGAGCCTTTCATAGCTGCATTCTGAGGGTCAGCCTCAAACATTCCCTGAAAAATGAGGTGGGAGTGACTGTTTTCTGGATGAATAGCTAAATTTTTCTAGCAACAGACACATCTGATGATGCAAGTTAAAATCAGCTGTTACTTTTCCCTCCAATAAATGGGAAGCAGCTGGAGAATACAGAAGTGGGAAGACGGCCTCCACGCAGGCCGACAGCACCCCTCGTCACTCCTTACCTCCACCCCATCAACGGTGTCTTCCCTTAACCCCTCTTCATAATCACCTGTAGGTCTGTAATTTCTGGGTTATGTTCAGTGCAGAATATTCTTGAAACCTCCCTCCATCACCCAACTCAACCAGTGTTCCCTGAGTACCACACGTGAGCCAGGGCCTGGGTTGGGCACCAGACGCTGTCTCTTCTTCAAGGAACTCGTAAACCGGAGGACAGTCAGACTGTGCATGACCAAGTGTGAAAAGTAACAAGGGAAGAAGGAAAGGTTTCAGGAAAGCTTCGAAGAGCGGTTATGTCTGAGTGGGGCCTTAAGGCATACACGTGTACGAGGTCAAGGCTGAGGAAAGAGAGAAAGATTCCAGGCATGGGCAAAATAGCAGCATAGTCGTGGAGGCATGAAAATGTGCCTGAAGCTTAGCAAGTCACAAGCATCCAACGCAGGGTAAATGGAGAGGGGACAAAGCTGGCAAGGGAGGGGAGACAGACTGCCACAGTCCCTGCCTGCCCATTACACTTTCTGTGGGGACAGTAGGGAACTGCTGAGGGTTTTAAAGCAGTGAAATGACTCAGAGAGACACATGTTTTGGAAATGAAGTCAGAGGTCAGGGTGTGGGATGGGTTAGAAAGGTAGAGACTGAAAGCTTGAAGGCCAATCATCCAGACAGAAGATAAGAATAGTGAGAGTGGAAATCAAAAGAAAGGAACTGATTTGAAAATTTCAGAGGAAAAACGAACAGGAGTTGGCAGCCAAGAGGATGTGGAAGTGTGAAAAGAAAAAAAGACCAAAACTGTTGCTGAGGCTCTTACTTTGGAGGATGGTGACAACACAAACGTAGCTACGAAAAAAAGGCAGAAGAGCGGGTTTGGGGGAAGCAGGAAGCTGAGAGGTCCCGCTGTGACATGGTGAGTCTGAGACATCTTGATACTACTAAATGAAGATGGCCAGCGGACTGCCGGGATTCATCCGGACGTCAGGCTAGAGATAAGGACTCCGAAGCATTGGCAGTCCCAACAACTAAAAACTGGTAGAGGGGAAGGAACAAAAAGAGAAAAAAATAAAGAAATAGAGGGAAACAAGCTAGGAGGAGAAAAGGAGAGCCTCGGTCACAGAAACGAAGAGAGGGCACAGTTTCAAAGGAGAATGGTCAAATGTTGCTGGGAAATCAGGAAACCTCAGGTCTGGACGAAGGCTGTCGCAGTTGACAATAATTCAGACTTTTCCTGAAGCAGTTCTGGTACGGGTGCCTTAGTACAGAAGGTATATTGCACGGTACTAGTTAGCATCTTCATCCTCAGATGCCAGAGAACTATGTCAGAAGTAGGAGTCAGAACATTAATTATTTATTAAAAGCTAATAAGGAAATTCAAGCCTATTAGGTTAAATCATTGCAAATATAAAGCAACATATAAAGGTGTATAGCGAATTACCTCTCTAATTTCAGACCATTAAAGACACAGGATAAAAAGCAAAAGAAACTCTGAGAATTAAGAGTCATATAATGTTGACCTCCACCCAACCGGGTGGGCACAGTCGTTCCAATAACTGCTCTAGAATAAACACACGTGGGTTCAAGTCCAGCTTTAACTGTACTCAGTGGGTAACCTTGGGTAAGTGAATTTCTCCAAGCCTGTTTACAAATAACAAATGCACATGAAAGCCCTTAGCATAGTGCTTAGTGTATATTATTTTCTTAATAAATGTTGACTTATTGTTATAATAAACTCATTAGTATTATACAATACTTCACATCCTACTTAATGTATATGAACTCTGTTACATGTAAAGTCAAACATTTATTTTTTAATTGTTTAATCAATAAATATTGTTGAGCCACTCCCCTGTGTATACCAAGAATGGCTCTAGAAGCCGAGAATATTTTTTTTAAAAAAGAGCAGGACCCAGTTCCCCATTGCAAGAAGCTTGGACAAAGAGTGTGCAAGGCAGGTTGACAATTACGAAACAAGATGATCCATCTTGTAACAAAGGAATGAGAAAGATGTTGTGAAATGGAAGCACTCAGTGCTACCCCAGACCTGGTAAAGCAGAGGGGCTGTCAGACAAAGCCACAAAGACGAGGCAACACATAAGCTTTACAGGAGAATCTGCAAGGAAATTTTTAAGGATAACAATAAATGTTAAGGCACCATCACACATACAAAAAGCCCTTTGGAAAAAAAAAAAATGTCAGAGAAAGAGGAAGTTCTTTGCCCAAGGGCAAACAGCAAGAGAAAAGGAGCTGGAAGCAACCCAGACTCTTGTCATGCAGCTCAAGGAGATTTTTTGGCTGAAATAAAACATCACCTAATGCTTATACCCTTCCCCATCTGAGTTTGGGCTACATGCTCTACAAAGCAAATTAAACATCTCCTGCCTGTCCTCTAAAAGTGTACAGTCTAAAAATAGGCAAACTAATATATGAACAAATTCAAGAACTCTGATGACAAACTATCCCCAAAGTCAATGTTTTCAAACTCTTCTCAATTTCATTTTGGCCCCAAAGGAGAGGATGTTAATAAATTTTTGCCTTTCCCTTTGGGGATGTTAAACACCAGACAGAAATATTAAAATTGCATGGACAGGTTCCTCAAAAAATTAAAAATAGCATTACCACACGATCCAGTACAATTTCACATCTAGGTATATATCCAAAAGAAGAGAAAGCAAGGTCTCAAAGAGATACTTGCACACCCATGTTCAGAGCGGCACTATCCACAGTAGGCAAGGGGCGGAGGCAACCCCAGGGTCCGGCAGCAGACGGGAGGAGAGGGAATGGGGAGTTAGCGTATAATGGACACAAGTCTTGAGTTTTAGAAGATGAAAAAAGTTCTGGAGAAGGATGATGGTGATGGCTGCACAGCAATGTGAATGTACTTGTGCCACTAACTGTACACTTAAAAATGGTTAAAAGGGTAAATTTTGTGTTCTGCATATGTATCAAAATGTTTTAAAAATATATTTTAAAAAACTGCAGTGATTGCTATGCCAATTAAATAACTATTCTTCATCATTTAGGGGCAAATTAAAACATTTTGTTTCTGACAGCTAAATGCAATGCCATCCTAATGTATGTGAACTCAGTTACATGTAAAGTCAAACCTTCTGTAATTTTTTAATCACTAAATATTTTTGAGCCACTCCCTTGTATATACCAAGAATGGCTCTAGAAGCTGAGAAAAAAAAAAAAAAAAAAAAAAAAAGACGGGAGAGCATGAGATCAGGCATATCAGAAAGTTCTTTATCCAAAGGAGCAGTGTCCTGTTACCAATCCCTGGGAATGGACACCTTTGTAACCCACTAAGAAGGTGGCCTTGTTGGCAGCCATCATTTGACAATTTTTAATTAATATAATCCCTAGGCACCAGGACCACTCCATTAGGGGATGATTGTGAATGTGCACGTTTTGAAAATTACTAACTGAACTTCTGTACATGTAAAAGCATTAGTTGGGGTGTTATGTAAGACTTGTGACTGTAATTTATAAATTAGTTCTTGCCCTTAAGAGTTTACTGTCTAGCTGAGCAACTAATACATGGATATAAGAAAAGTTAAATAATAATAAAAGAAGCCTGTGATAAATAAATGGTACATGTGACCAGCCCTTTAACAAATCTGGAGAAGGGAGAGATTACAAAAGGCTGGAGTATTCCAGGAAGACTGCATAGCTTTGAACCCAGGTCCTGATGGAAACCACTCCAAATCTGGGAGGAATGTTCAAGATCAGCAAACAGAAGCAGGCAAACCTAGTTCAGGTAGAGGGCTTGTGATGGGACATGGTAAGAGATAAGACTAGAAAAAGAGATCGCAGCCAGATTATAATGGCTCTTAAAAGCCAACTTTATGAGTTTGGATTTCTACCTCTACCTGGAGGAGAACCACTGGAGGCTTTTGAACAAGGGTGTTACACGAAGAACAGGGTGTTTCAGTGTGGGATGGCTTGGAGAGGAAGACCCTTAATTGACAGAAGCTAGACTCCAAGACACTTAAGTAAATGCCTGAGGGTTACTAAGTCGCAAAGCCTACTACTAAGTCCAAAACCAAACAGGTGCTGTTGCTAGGTTAAAGCTATGACTTTAAAATATGTCAGGCCAAATGTTGATACATGCATGGAATTTACCTTAAAGGATACACAGGGAAGTATTGAGAGTGGTAACTTTTTAGAATAGGACAGGAGGTAAGGGAAGACTTTTACTTTTCATTGCATACCCTTGTATAATGTAGATATACATTTTAACCATGTACATGAATTTATTGTATAATTTTAAAAGTTTTTTTTCCAAAAATGACAGGCAGTAAGCATCAAAAAATATTTGGGCTTTAACCAGCAAATTCAAAACATTTCTAACTAAAAGTGAAATATATATCTCACTCTTGTTTCTACCATATCTTAATCTCCATCACATAGTGGAGATGTGAGAATGATCCAAAAGTAATAGTATAAAGTACACAGCATATCTAACGTTTCACTTCAAAACAAATAGATGTCATGAATCACCCACACCAAAACATCTCCTTTTTGGTATATTTAAATGAAAAGTCTGCCTGAGACTATTCCAAACCAACTCCTCAATGAAAACAGAAATAATAGTCCACAGTACATTTGATAAAATATATCACCATCTCAGTAAATGGCCTTTTTATTCTTCCAGTTGTTCAGGCCCAAAACAATTGAGTCATCTTGACTCATTTTCGCTCATCCTCTGTATCCAAATTCCATCAACTCTACCTTCACAATACATTCGTCTCACCACCACCATCACCCTGATCCATTCTCTCCCCCCTGGACCAGTGCCGTAGCTTTCACTGGACTCCCTGCTCCCCCCTTGCTCCCCACAGTCGATCCTCCTCAGGGCAGCCAGAAAGACCCTCTTAAAACACGAATCTGAATAAATCACTCCTCTGCGCACAACTTCCAGTGGCTTCCTATCACGCTTGGACCAAAACCCAAAGTCCTTGAATGGCCACAAAGCCTGCACAATCCAGATCCAGTTTCCTTTCCGCCACTGTGGCCTGCTGTCACCACCACTGGCTCCCTGCACTCCTTGCCATTCCTTAGACACAGCAGCCACCAGTCCTCAGGGCCTTTGCACTCAATCTGAATCTCTTCTCCCAAACATCCCGTCTCAGCTCAAACGAAACCTCATCAGAGAGTCCTTTCCTGACCACCCTACCTCAAATAGAACCACCCTTCTTTCCCGTCATGCTGCTTTAGTTTTTCTTTATAGCACCCGAAATTATGATACACATTCATCTGTTGTTTATGGCTGTCCTTTTGTGCCTGTCTCCCCCCAACTACAATGTGTGCTCCGTGACATCAGACTTTTTTTGCCATGTTCATTTTTGTATCCCTGGAGGCCTAGAACATGTCCAGCAAATAAATGAGTTCAATAAATACCTGTTGAAGATTGAAGTTGTTGAAGTCCAAAATGAGGCATAAGCATGATAATGCCCAGTAAAATTAGGGTAAGGGAACAAAAAAGCCAAAACACAATTGACAGGTATAAAAACCCTTCACTTATCTACGGCAACCTGCCAAGAACCCATTAATTCATGCTTTTGGGACATCATCTGTGTATGCTCTGGAGGGCCATTCTTGAGGTTTTGTGGCTATGCTAAAGAATAAATACTATAACAAGTTTCCCCCTCCCTTTCTCCAGAACCAATGAACTCAGACGGAATGTTCTGCGGAAGAAAGAAAGCAATCACTGTCTCAACCAGAAGGCCCAGAATATTCAGTTACTCCACTGAGGAGATCTGGAAAAAGCCCCAGCCTCGGAACTAGGAAACTGGGTCAAAGTCAGGTTTTGGAATAAACTACTAGAGGGACCTTGGGTAAATAAATGTCCATTTCAAATCCTGTCTCCTCGATTGTAAAGCAAGAATAACGAGCTCTTCGCTTCACATGGTCATTATAAGATAAAATGAGATGATGCATCAACAAAGACATCCTGAAAACTGACTGGACTGTACGCCGTCTGTGTGGCCACCATCTTGTCCTGGCTGGTCTTGAGTTCACATTCGTCACTGCCACTAGTGAGCTTTGTCTAAACAGGGATCTGATCAGGTCCCTTCCCAGCTTAAAAACTTCCAATGGCTCAAACTTCTCCACAAACTGAACCCAAACCACCTCTCCGGTCACATTCCCACCACATGGGACTACTCCTTATTGCCCAATCTAATCATGCTCTATACACGTCTGTTGCAACTGCACGCCTAGACCCCACGCTCCACTCATACTGCCTTATTCCATTAGGGAAATCCTAGGCACTTTTGAAGGCCTTGTGGGATTCTCCAACCTAAATTACATGCTTCCTCCTGTGGTCTTTCTCTCAGGCATCTGTTGAATCGTTGCTTGTTTGTAAGCCCATTTCCCCACCAGATCAGTGGTTCTCCACCTGACCTCCTTTTGTGTCCTCAGCACATAACAGTGTAAGGCACGTGGTAGATGCCCAGCGGTTGCTCTTTTTTAATACATCTCAATTGTTTTCTCAGGCTTCTCCAGCTCTAGCTCTCTGTGACTTATGGCTTGGAGTCAGTATTATGAAAGGCCATTCTTGTTTTTCTTATTTTTCCACCCCTGAGGAATGAGGAACTATGCTGGAAGGTAAAACTGATTGACCACTCCTAAGGGTCTTCTAGAAACAGGCAGAAACTGAGCAGAGGGACAGAATGAGGTTATAGGCCTCTTTCTAGACCTCATAAGTTATGTCTTTAAAGTATGCTTTGTCATATTTGAATTGCTATAAATTCTCAAATGAGACACACCCATATTTAAGTCTGGTACAAATGGAAATGATTTTCAACATATTTTCACGATATCCAAGTTTCTGCTCCTTTTCACCATGGTGGAAACTCCTAAATTGAGTATAATTCAAAGCAATTATGGTTCTTTAGCTGTCAAGGTGCCCTGTTATTCTTTTCATAAAAATCTTGGATGATCTGAGCCCAGTTCAATGCAAAGTCTATTTTTTTCTAACCTTGTGCCTTTTCGCTTGCTAAATTTATAACATTCAAATGAAAGAAAGAAAGGAAGCCTGCTTTTGCCCCTACTGCTAACATGATATATGTCTGAGTTTTAATTGCCCTTGTAATTATACCCTTAGCCAGGTCTACACAGGTACAGTGTGGAGATAAAACATTACGGCAAAGCCTGCAGAAGCCTTGATGAGGTAGGAAGAAGATGGCTTTGTAACATTTCCTGCAACAAGAAGGAGGAAAGAGAAAAATGAAAGGTGGTCTGTGAATGTCCTAAGCTAGCCAGACAATTCATTAAGGAAGCATTTTCTGTCTACGGCCGCCTCCAAGACTGTGTGAGCTGTAGAGGCTAGGGATCCCTAGTGGTTTGATATTCAGCCGAGGCTGGCTGAAAATGGAAGAACTTGGATCGCTTGGCTGTGAATTAAGAAATAAGCACAGCAAGAAAGGGAAACACGGTATGACATTTTCTAAATATTTACCAAAGGGAGTTGACAACCTGTGAGTAGAGCCAGATCTGACAGTGAATTCTCCTGACTGCCTTCTACATTATTCCTCAATCACCATCTTCATCTCCAAAACCAGGTGACCTTCACCTCTTGGGGTTGTCAGAGGAAAGAAGCATCTCTGTAATAAACCCAGGAAATACTACATGATGGCTCAGCACACAGACCACTGCATTTATGCTTCCTCCAGACATTTCTCATCTAAAATAAAGGAGTAATCAAAGATATGTCTGTAAAAACCAATTGAGTCAATACAAACTACTTTTAAGATAAAATACTTCTCTTCACAGTCATTTTCAGCTTGTAACAACCATATGGTTTCAGAACCTAGTATCCATGAACTTCCCTTCCAGTCCTCATTATAAAATCAAATTTCTCATCAGCCCACACAGCATAGTTATTTTCACTCCTGATCCTCCTAAGTCCATTAAGAAATGTTAATTTGCAGGTCTGAGGTTATAAAAAAATTACAGATAATGAAGAAGTATATTTTACATCACTTTAAACCTCCCACTGGTCATGTTTCCTATCTTTTCAGGTCTTGGGCAGAGAGTAAAATTTTATGTTTCATTTTGAAATTTAAAGTGATGCTCTTCAGGAGCAATTTGGTGATTTTGTTTAGGTAAAAACAGGTATCTGACAGTCCCTATAAAGTCCTTCCTTATCCCCTCCCCCCCAAATGTACATAATTATTTGTCTTAAGATTTGTATTCTCTCTAGGCTGTAATGTCTATAACTAGTGTGTAAAAATGTATACATCTGTACACCTAACAAGCAGTGAGATTATAAAACAGTTTAGAGTTTAACACTAATGTCTTCTCTCCTGCCTATCCTCAATACCTTTCTTTCTTTTCAAGATTTCACTAAACTGAACATATTGGATATTAAAATGTGTCCTTTCATAATCTCCGAAAAGGAAAGACAACCTCAGTAGTTTTTGTTTTGTTTTGTTTCCAGAAACAAAGTCTTACTATGTCACCCTCAGCTAGAGTGCAGTGGCATCATCACAGCTCACTGCAACCTCAAACTCCTGGGATCAAGCAATCCTCCTACCTCAGCCTCCCAAGTAGCTGGGACTACAGGTGTGTGCCACCACACCCAGGTAATTTTTCTATATTTTGTAGAGACAAGATCTTGCTCTTGCTTAGGCTGGTCTCAAACTCCTGGCCTCAAATGATCCTCCCGCCTCAGCCTCCCAGAGTGCTAGGATTATAGGCATGACCCTCAGCACCCTGCCCTCAGTAGTTTTATGAGGCAGAACTTCAGGAAATAAACCACACTGGCCTTGAGAGTGAGACAGGAAAGAAATGAGCTTGAATGATAAGAAGTATGAAAGGCATGTGCCATAGCTGCACATAAATGACCAGGTAAATTCTGTTAGGTCGCCCCTTTAAGCAAGTAACTACACAAATGGAAGTCTGGACTCAGTGACCTCCAAGGTCCCTTGCCACTCCAATAGTGTTTGTCTCATGAATTTTTTATAGTCATCCTCTGTCCTATCACACTGTCTCTATGTAACATCAAGCCCTCCTGGCCACTTCCACGACTGAAAGGAAAATCTGTTTTTAAAAAAATCCATGCTTTGACTACTGCCAAAACTACAGCTCTGTCCTTGAAACAATGACCTGCAAATAATGGGCAAGGCTACAAACCTCTGAGCAAATGAACGCCCAATACTGTCTTCAGGCAGTATTTTTTAAGCTTCTCGAATATAAGCAGAATTACTACCTAAGGTCTTGAGAGTGAAGATTGTGAAGCTAAAAGACAATGCTACAACCAAATCTTGCCAATTTGTGCTTCTATATCCCCCACCAAATGTCTAACCTTAAAAAGATGGTGGGACCACACAGCTGAGTTTGAATCCTCGTCCCATCTCTCATTAGCTGTGTGATGTGAGGCAAGTTATTTAATCTCCCTAAACCTGCTTCCTCACTTGCAAAATGCTGATAATATGAGCTACCCTGCAGAGTTACTGTGACAATTAAATAGCATAATATAAAGAAGTCTCTGAGCATTCATTTATTCATTCCCTCATTCATTCGGCAAAGATTAACTGAGGGTCCACTACCAGCCAGGCACTGAGCTAAGCACTGGTACATAAAAGATAGAATAAATAAAAGCTATTATTATTTTTATTTACCAAAAACAGTCTGTTTCCAGTGTTGTGGCAGACCTGTCAGACTCTGACTTTCATTCAAAACTTTCATTCACACCTAGTTTGCCTAAAATACTCATTTTTATTTTGTGAAATATGATCCCGGGTGGGAGTCTGCCTCCTGCCACAACTTCACCCCCAAAGCTAATCATCTAGCAGGTGTTCTGCTATAGGACACCTTCAGAATACGTGGAGGAAGCAATGACCAGAGCAAAAGGTGGTATCCCAGCTCTCTTCTGGGCAAGCTACTCAAGAAAACTCGATATGCCTGTGCTGCAAGGCCCGTCCCGGATGCCTGGGAGTTCTCGGGTGCTTTCAATTCCATGAGTGGACTCTAAGTCTTCCCAGAACTCGAGATTAACAGGACTGGCTCATCCCCAATCATTGCCAATGGGGCACCAATAAAGTTAAAGAGCAATACCTAAGGGGTCTAAAGGCCACATTTTCATAAGAGGTTATGTCTTTTAATGGTGCTTTTCTCTAGAATTTGATAAAATTCTGTATAAATGACCCACCTCTAGAGTCGGTTGGTTTCAAGATTGGTGGGCTCTTCTTCAATGTAAGATTAATATTCCTTTTCCTAGCTAGCCTGCAAGCCTCTGCGCAAGCACAAAGAGCTGTGTTAGATGCTGGGCATTCAGGACACATTAACAAACATTTTGCACTTATAAAAACGCATTCCAATGGCATTTTGGAACCCATGGCTCTTAGCAAAAGAGTAAAAGGTGGATCCTGGAATAGGAATTGACCTGCCCTGGGCTATAGTGTGTGTGTGGGGGGGGAGGGGGGTGGTTAAAGAGGGAATTCTAGAATAAAATTCAGAACCATCTGAACCATCTTGTGAAGCTAAGGAATAGTTAGTGGACAGTTTACAGGTGCCTGAAATTTTTGATTTGCAGACTCCTCTCCTTTGGGAGCTACCTAAATCACTTTCCTTAGAAACTGAAATACAGATCGCATGGGTTTTGTATGACTGCCTCCTACCTGGAGGTGACAGCCAGTCTCTCCCCACAGAAGTTCTCAGTATGAAAGTGCTGTTACTATATTCCCCACTCCACCGCCCCCCCACATCTGCTGCATCTAAAATTTAAATTACAAAAAACAGTGGCTTCTTTTCATTTTCCTACAGCGAGTTAAGCGTGTTATTAACTCCTGGCGCCGCTAATTGCTCACTGAAAACAGTGGTTTGGATATTAATAGGCTATAAACCAGGGCCCTACCTGAGGCTCGTCGTCACGGAAACAGTACTTCCCCCCCCCAGCCCCGCAACTACTTCCCCACCCTTGGAACTATGTATGAGTTGGTGGGAGTTGGGGATTGTTTTAAAGCTTGTTATTTCTCCCACTTTCTGCTATTTCTCAGGACCAAGTTGTTGGAGGGGGAGGCACTGGCGAGGCAGGTGAGGGTACAGCGAACTGTAGGAGGTTAGAGGAGGAGAGGAACTCTTGCGGAGAGGAAACGGGGGGTCCTCAAAGTATGGCTTGGGACACTCGCATCTTTCCTCCCTCTGCCCACACCCGACCACTCTTCGCGTCGTTCCCAGAGCCCGGGGTCCCGGTCCCCTCCGCTGCCCTGACCTGTCCCTCCTGCCTGGGCGCTGGGCGGCCCGGGGAGCGAGCAGCCAAGTTGCCCAGACGAGGATACGAGAGACCCCAGGGCGGAGAAGCCGAGCAGAGAGAGCGGCGCGGAGGTCAGGCTGGAGGCAGAATCCCCTTAGCTCCCCGGCCAGGGTCCTGGGGGAAGCGGACAAGAACACGCATCCCCTTCACCTCGCTCCCAGCTCCCCTGGGCAGTTCTCCAGGATCCGGCTCTCCAAAGCTAGAGCCCAGCTCGCCAAGCGCCTCGGAAGCCGGCGCGCGTTCCCGCGTCCCGAGGTGATCATTGCCGCAGCTGCCAGGGCTCCCCGGGCCCCGCACCCCTCCCACCCCACGCCTGGCACCCGGGGCTGTGCCCTCACACGGTCCCCTGGGCCCCGAGCGTCACGCGTCTCCTGGGCCCAGCGGTCCCCTGCGCTCGCGGCGAGCGTCCCAGCCTTGCGCACCCGCACCCAGCTCTACCGGGCCGCGGGGCCCTCCAGGGACTCACCTGCGCCGAGGCTGAAGCGGCGGCCACCCGGAGCCCGCTGGCGGTGGCGGCGGCGGCGGCGCAGGGGGAGTGGGGCAGCGCGGGGCTCCTGGCACAGCGGCCGCCGGGCGCCTGGTGCTGCCGAGCCGCGGACCCGCCCAGAGATATAAATAACATTATCTGAGGAGGGACATTCCTGCCAGGGGACATCGCTGCTGCCGGGACCAGATAGTCCCGCGGCGGGGGCGGGGAGGCGGGGCCGTAGTCTCCCGCAGCTCCAGGCCCAGCCCCCGCCTTCCCCACCCACTCCCGCACCTGCCAATCAGCCTCCGAGCCAGGGACACCTGCCTGGCCTCCGCCCGGCTCCCGCAGCTGGCCTCTGCCTCCCCGCCGGCCGCCTGAACCCCGGGTGTCCTCATCGTCTCTCACCGCCCTTAACCGGGCGCTACCCCGATCCCCCTTGAGGCGGGAAGAAGGTTGGATTCTGCAGCTCGGGCCTAATTCGTGCGCCCTGAGCGGCGAGCCTGGCGGCGAAAATCAGCCCTCCAGCCTTTCCCGCCCTGCGTCCCGGTCGCATACAGTCCGATTTTTAAAATATATTAAAAGACACGCTTAGGCCGTAAGGTGGGAGCGACCGGCGCCAAGGCAGTGCGTCCCCCGCTGCGGCGGGTTTGGGAGGGACAGATTGTTCCCCGGGGCTAGTGCGTTAGAAAGCGCGCTCCTGGGCAGGCTTCTCCCGGCTGGCGATGAGAGCAGATGCTGGGAGGGCAGGAGGTGGGCACTGGGCCCGAGGCCCCCACCCCCAGCCTGGGCTCGGTGTCACTGTTTCTACCCGCAAAACCTGGTGTAGTCCAGAACCGGGAAATGCTGGCGGCACACAGCCTGCAGCCCCAGGACTCTCGCACATTGCAGCGACCGTAATCAACAGGCAAGCTGCCACACCTGCCCCCTAGCACCTCCCCGCAGGCCGGGGTCTCCTGGCCAGTGGGGGCTTCCTCACTACAAGACTGAGTGGAATGGGCTGCGGTAGGCCAGAGGAAACGCTAGAACCGGTCGTGCCAAAGGGCATCTCTGAGTCACCTCTGGAGTAAGACTCCCAGAAGAACATAAACAGCTTGCAAGGCAGTCCATTTTCTTGACTTTCTTACGAGACAAGGTCATTGTTCAATAAGATTCGCTGCACACCTTGCTGTAGCTTTCATCTCTCTTCTCCACCCGCAGTGCCTGGGATGATTCCTCACCAGCCATCAACCCAGGTAATCTCAGTTATTATGGAGATGGCAGTGGAAATGAAAAGTGCATAGATGCAGTAAGAAACTTTTAACTTTTACTGATGCTGCCTGGTATTCTTAAGAAGGGAACAGCCTTACTCCTGAGTTATTTGCTTGGGAGTATAATTATGCTGTTTTCCAGGATTCGCCAGGAAAAGGGTGTTTAATTGCCAGATGTTCAAGCTTAGTTTATATATTGAACGTATACAAAGATATTTCACTTCCTGCTGCAGTCTCACTTCTTGAGAGTGAGCATTTAGACACTGAGATGTGTTAAGTGGGGCAAACTCTCCAGGTATTATAAAGACACAACTCTCTAACCCACCCCCCTCTTGTCTGGGCCCTCATTACCGCTCAATTTTCCAAGACACACTAGTAATATAGGAAAGATGACACAAGAATATTCATGGTCATCCATCAGATTAGCAGTGATCTCCTCCTCTCCTTTGCTGATAACATTTAGGAACCCATTTGTTTATTACGGAGATAGAAACAGACAGGTCTTATGAAACAAAATTATTTAAAAATCAAATTCTGGCAAGGAAAGCTCAAGAAAAACAGGCCAACTTCAAAAAACTGAGACTGTTACATATCTCAAGTAGAAATCCTTGATCTATTTTTGATCGAAAAAATGGAGGAAAATTATGTATTTATGTTTTTTGAAAACCTTGTATGAATAAACTTATTAAATAAATTCATGATTCTCTAGAATTGCGGTTCTGCAGCTACATAATTATATACTCCATGATACAGATAATTTCTTAGCTGTAGGTTTGTGGCACTGAACTGAATAGTTGTACACATATTTTTCTTTGTAGCCTTAAAATTTATAATTTTCAACCACAAGAAAAAATTAATATGATAAAAGCTCCAAAGCAGCAGGCAGATTACCCCAAGATTTTACAAACCAGCTCAGCTGCTTTGGTTATCTCCACTTTAGCTGAAAGCTAAATAATTCAATACAACCTCATTTGCTACAGAGCCTGTTATCCTGACAGCATCCCCAAATGCTTCACAGCTAATACAGTTATAGTGAAATGATAAATCAGAACTGAGGGAGAAAGGAAGTTTAGAAGTACCCAGGCTTACATGAGGAAAAGGGGCAGATCCCAGGGCACAGGAATGAGAAATTGGGAAGGGTGAAAGAAGGAAGAAGGAAAAGCTTACTTAATGGTTTATTATCGAGGTCATTGTTGTGGGCAACAGAGATCAAATCTGCAGGGACCTCCTCAGAATAGTATAGAATGCTTCTCAGAATTGTCTGTGACAGGCAGGAGATTGGCCCTCATCCTGGTTGGTCAAGGGGCTGCCCCTGCCAGCCTCCCAACCATGTTGACATCCCACACCTCCAAGCTACCCAGCAAGCTCCCCCCAGGCAACCTGCAGCTTTGGAAGAGTTCTGGGGCCAGAAGAGATGTGCATTTGAGACTAGATGCTGTCAGCTAGGGGGTGAGGGGTAAGTCCTCCTAGAACTGTCTGCCCAGCTCTAGCTGCAATCAATAGGTGAGGCCAAGAGGATATAAGTCAGGACACTAGAGTCATCTAACATACGAGGGAGCTTTCAGTTTCTATAGTCTCTGAATTTTGCACAATGAGCTTGTATTATTGGATAGTAAGTAGAGACCAAACAGAAAATTATAAGTAAAGATTGGATGGAGATGGTGGATTAAACACATGCATTTAGCTTCTCTTATTCCAAATGTCATAAAAAGATATGTCTTAAAAAGAGAATAGGTATGTAAAAGCACAGGGAAATAAGAAAAAGATTAATGTTTGGAGAATGTTTGGGAAATCCTGAAATATAGAAAAGAGACAAGATCTGATTCACCGAGAAACAAAATCAGAGGAAACTAAACAGGTACAGGAAAAGGAAGAGTTTAGGGAAGTTCCAGCCAAGAGTCAAAGGATTCAAGAGGAGGGGTCCTGGGACAGAATAATTCATTGGGGAGCCTCCTTTTTCCTGCTTACCTTGAGTATCGGGGGTTTGCCTGTGGGATAAAGAAGTTAGTGGGATCCTGGGACCCAAGGGGCAGAGCCCAGGTATCTACTGACCCCTGGAAATGGCAGGGACGCTTCACTCTCTCGGGATAGCATGTCTCACCCTCCTTCACAGCCCCTGAAGACAGGCCGTGCTAAACAGGAAGGGCAGGCAAACCCATTTCCAGGTAAGAGATGATAAGACTGCAGCACAATTCACAATAGCATAGATGTAGAATCAACTCAAGTGCCCATTAGTTCATGAGTGGATTAATAAAACGTGGTATACGTACACCATGGAGTACTACTTAGCCATTAAAAAACTGAATTAATACCTTTTGCAACAATCTGGATGGATCTGGAGACCATCCTCCTAAGTGAAGTATCACAAGAATGGAAACACAAACACCACATGTACTCATTATTCAATTGGAACTAACCAAACAGCACTCATGTGCACAGATGGAAGTAAAACTCAACGGAAATCATGCAGGTGGGAAGGGGGAGGAAGGGATAAGGTGAAATCATACCTAACAGGTACAATGTACACTATCTGGGTGATGGGCACACTTATAACTTTGACTCAAGCAGTACAAAAGCAATTCATGTAATCCAAACATTTGTACCCCTGTAATATTCTGAAATTAAAAATAAAAACAAACCAGGATAATCAAGTCACCAAACACATTGTAGGGGCAGGGGAACCGATACCAGGAAAGAGAAGCACCAAACTCAACCAACAGAAAGAAGTAATATCAGAGGAAATTAAGTGAATAAAGGAAACAGAAAATTAATTTTAAATGAACTTAATTTTATTCAGCAATATTTGAAAGGATATTGCATCCATGACAAATAATCAGTGAGAAATCTTAGAAATTCAAAAAGTTATTTCTGATATTGAAAATTTATTAGCTGATAAGCAGAACAGACCAAGGTGAAGAGCAGGTTAGTGCAAGCAGAAGCCAACAAATTTTCCCCAAACACAGGGCAGAAGACAAATGAGATGGAAAGATGTGGACACGGTTGAAAGCCATGTAGGCAAGATCCCTAAGATGCAATATCTGCTTGAGAAAAGTTACAAAAGGGAAGAAAAGAGTGGAAGAAGGTATTAATAACAATGAGAAAGTAGAATAAAATTTCTCAGAGTTGAAGAAAAATACGAATTTTCAGATTATAAAATCCTACTGAGTTTAGAGCCAGTTGAAGATTTTTAAATATAGTTTACAGTTTATGATTTTATTTATAAAATTTAAGATCTTGAATAAATCATAAACCAAAAACTATAATAAACTAGACTAACTTGCTGTGCCTGGAATTAAATTGATCCTAAAAAATATTTTTAATCACGGAACCAAATTTATTTGTTTGAAATAAATAAACCACTTTGAATTGGAAATGCATATATATATATGAAAGCTACTGAAAAACATAAATACCAAACCAAACAAACCTGAACCTACCTGATGTTCCACTCAATTCAAATCCCTGCTAACGACAATGGAGGAATCAAGAATTCATGATAATGCACAGAAAATAGTGCCTAGAGCTCAATAAATATTACTTCTTCTCTTTCTTGCCAAGAGATGTATTTTGTGAAGCTAAGCTGAAATTTCCATTCCATTTCTGGAAACATCTAGGGGCATCACATCCTCCACACTTTCAAAGACAAAGAAACAGAAGGACCAATTCAAAAAGCCACCCTTTACTACATAGAGGAGCTAAGGACTAGAGACCAAACTTTCCCATCAGATGCTTCAAATAGAACATACAATGGAAGGAACCTGCAGCAAGTTTGCAAACATCAAACTGACCACCCTCTGAAAGAGCAGGTGACACAATTTCAAATTTCCCTCCACCTGTAATGGAAAAAAACAGAACAAGGCTTGCATCCCATCATCCACCCATCCATGGAAGCATTAAACAGGCTTCAGAAGAAATGAGCATCTTTTCTTATGTAGCTGTTCCTGAGCTTTTCCTCCTTTACAGGATTAGATTTTGTTACCTCGTGGAGCTTGTGCAGATGTAATGTCAGGCTTATATTGGGGAGTGTTGATGAGCTGGTGCCTGCAGGTGCTACTATCCTACTGCAGTTGCCTTGTTCAACAGGCTGTATTACTTTACTAGGGCTCCCATAACAAAGTGCCATATGCTAGGTGGCTCAAACACAGACATTTATTTTCTCACAGTTCTGGCAGCTAGAAGTCCAAGATCAAGGTGCTGGCAGGGTTGATTTCTTCCGCAGCATCTCTCCTTGGCTTATGGATAACAGTCTTCTCCCTCTGTCTTCCCATCATTTTCCCTTTGTGTGCACCTGTGTCCTAATCTCTTCTTTGTAAGGAGTTATATTGAAGTAGGGCCCAGCCATATGACCTCATTTTACTTTAATTACTTCTTTAAAGCCCTATCTCTACATACAGTCACTTTCTGAGGTACTGAGGGTTAGGACTTCGACATACGAATTTGTGGAGTGGGGATCCAGTTCAGCGCATAGCACAGGCCTCTCATCCATTCTTACGATGGATTGCTTCTGGAGCCTCCTCCCTGCTCACCCATTCTCCAGTTTCACTCTGCTTCAATTTTTCCACATAGTAGCCAAAGTGTACTTACAAAAAAGGAAATATGATCCTGTCACTCTTGCTCCTTTAAGTCATCCAGTGGCTCCCTATTGTTTTCAGGATATAGTTTTAAATTTCCCAGCACTTAGCATAGTACCTGACACAAAAGATGTACTCAGTAAAGGCCTGATGAGTGAATGAGTGAACAAATGAATGGATGAATGAATGAATGAACAAATCATGCAAATGAAAAGAGGTTGCAATCTTCGAGATTAACCAAAGAAGTAGGTTATTCGAAGTCATTTCTATTTGGCTTAAAGATGCATATTTGTGATTTTTTTTTTTTCAGGAGATTCTCTTTCCTAGTTATGTTTGAAAAGGTGATTTAAATGAATTAATGTTCTCTGAGACATGACTGGCAATATTTGTACCTGAATTTCACCAGCTTCTCAGCCACTTTGGCACATTCCGTACCTCACTCACTGTCTATGGGTGAGAAATGGGGTCACGGTTACCACCAAGTTCATCTGTGGGGGGCAGGGGTCTGCCATCTTCCATTGTCTTCATAATGAGGTAGAGCAAACACAATAGCGATGGTTCAGATGGCTTTTTGTCCCTGTTGGTTCCACCCTCTCAGTGCCTTTTTCAGACCTCATGCTTGGGCAGTGGCGCTACGCTAATCCCCATGCTCCAGTTTGCCAAAGCCTTGAACACACAGGATTAAGAACATAGGGAGGTGGATCAAAAAGCATTTTAAGAGGTGAGTTAATGTTGTTTTGATATTTACACTCTATCTTGAGTGCCCCACCGAATGGATAGTCAGTATGTGGATAATCAAGAGTACCTAACCTCCAAACCTTTGTTCTCTTCCTTTATTAATATTCTATCAAGCCAGAAACTCAAATCAAGGGGAGAAAAGATAATTTTAAAAAATCAAGTTTGTTAATATGAAATGACAGCTGGAGTTTAACAATTCAACCAATTAAACAATTTTGTGTTTATATGGTAATTATTGCCAGCATAAATGGTCTTGTTAATTGCTTTTATTTGTTAGTAAGCAGTTTCCAAATTCAGAAATATTTTTTTCACAATACTAACCAAGACCTTTGGGAAATTTTCCATAAAGTTTGGAAAGATAGTGCAATAAAAGACTATATTACCTCTGCAGATTCATCTCATTTTCTATTCTGTGGGATATTTCTACAGCTGCTCAACTTCTGTTCGAATATTTCTTTTTTGTTTGTTTTTATTTTTGTTTTTGTTTTGAGACAAGGTCTTACTCTATTGTACAGTGGCATCATCATAGCTCACTGCAACCTCAAACTCCTGGGCTCAAACTATATCCTTCTGCCTCAGCCTCCCAAGTAGCTGGGGACTACAAGCATGTACCAGCATGTCTGGCTAATTTTTATTTTATTTTTGTAGATACGGGGTCTCATTGTTACCCAGGCTGGTCTTGAACTCCTGGGCTCAAGTAATCCTCTTGCCTTGTCCTCCCAAAGTCCTAGGATTACAGCGTGAGCCACCACACCCAGCCTGAATATTTCTTCAATGCTTTAAAGTCTACAGGAAACTGATTCAACACAAACATGATATATTTTACAGAACACATATATAATATAACTTGTTCTTATTGAAAACATAATTTTCCTCATTTTGTGTATGTCAAATTCTATTTCTAGAAGATTATTTATCATTTTTTCTTTTCTAAATGCCTTATAGTAACTTATATTCAATTTCATGGAGTAGATTGCTATCATTATCCTTAGGATAATGATAGCAATCTACTCCATGAAATTTATTGCCAGTAAAAAAACCCAAGAAACTTGGTTTTTACAAAGATCATATAGAAAACTAAATCTCTTGCTTTTTAAAGAGTTGTTTATCCAAGAAGCAGTATCTAATGATCTTTAACAAGTTCCCATGATATTTAATGTAGATAATTCATATTATAATCTAATATTTTAAGTCAATAGTTAAGTCAAGAATTTAGCCCCAAATTATGCTAAGCATGTACAGAGTAACAATTGTGTGCTGCTTTTTGTAACCCATCATCATCTTAATCATCAAAATACACTTACTTAAGCACCCATCTATGGACCTTCTGTAGCAGAAACCAAACCAAGTGAAAACTCTAGGCCCTTCTTTTGGGAGGCGTTCCAAGTTGCACACGAGCATTGACAGTCCGTCCATGACCCCAACCACCACCTATACCTATTTCTCAACTCTCACCATTCACCTCCACCGAATACTGCCAGAAACAAACAAGTAGACACCTGCTCCATATGATTTTAAGTACTTGATACATCCCTCGCCTTCATTCCAAAGACTATGCAGGAAGCAGCTCACTTATTTCATAACTAAAAACAAATATTAAAATGCAATGACCCTGGGAGGAGACAGCTTTTAAGGTAGGATCTTTTAGTATTGGAGTAAGAAAAAAAGTGAGTGCCATTTAGTGGCATTTTAATAACCGAGTAATATTTTCATAGAATATTGCAGGGTAGACTGGAAAGATCAGTAGTTGTAAAGGCAAAAGACTTGGATCCTACTCCCCCTTAACCTCTCTGTGCAAGAAATTCTCGTCTGCAAAATGATGGCATTGAATTAAATAGTCTCCAAGGACTCTTTTATCTCTAGCTTTCTATATTTTATGCTTAGTACTAGATGTTCATTATAACAATGAAAAATTGGAAATCACATCAATGTTCATAAAAATGAAATTGGTTAAACCAGTTATGGTATATAGGCACACACATACACATATAAATTCTATGTAGCCATTTAACTGATAATGTGGTTTTATACTTATTGATTGGGAAAGATGTCATGACATACTGTTGAACTTTTTAAAAAAGTAGGCTCCAAATACTTTCCATTTTACTAACAAATAAAATATTTTATATCAGGAAGGATATTTCTAAATATCTAAATGATTTCTAAATGGTAGGACTTAGAGTAATTCTTCCTTCTGTATTTTTCTATGTTTGGTGTTTTATAAGCATAAAATATTTTCATAATAAATAACAAAGTTATTTGCCTGTAATTCCAGCACTCAGGGAGGCCAAGGCAGGAGGATCACTTAAGTTCAGACCAGCCTCAGCAGGAGCGAGACCCCATTTTTACTAAAAGCAGAAAGAAATTAGCCAGGCAACTAAAATAGAAAAAAATCAGCCGGGCATGGTGGTGCATGCCTGTAGTCTCAGCTACGCGGGAGGCTGAGGCAGGAAGATTGCTTAAGCCCAGGAGTTTGAGGTTGCTGTGAGCTAGGCTGATGCCATGGCACTCTAGCCTGGGCAACAGAGCGAGACTCTGTCTCAAAAAAAAAAAAAAGTTATTTTCAATTTGGGGAAAAGTATAGTTAACTGTAAATAGCAAATATTAGACCTTTTTCTGCAAACAAGCTTTGATAGAAAGCAGAGCAAGGACAAGAATAAAACAGCAGTGAACTAAAGAAAAACAATGTCTAAATTTTTCATCAATAACTCAGATAATGAAGTAAATTTGCCATGAAGGCAAAAAAACAAAACAAAACAAAACAAAAAACTATTCTTATAATACAAACCCGGCATGGCTGAGCTGCTTTTCTGTCTGGGAGACCCTCGCCAGTGTGGGAGATGGATTTGCCTGGCCCATGTGCGCTCCCTCACCAGTCCATCCCAGGCACATGGGAAGGTCTGTCAAGCCATCAGACCGGCCACTGGATGCAATCTGAGGCTGTGGAAAGGAATAAGCCTGTCTCAGGTCATTCTGTGTTGCCATAACAGAATACCACAGACTCGGTAATGTATAATTAACAGAAATTTAATTGGAAAGTCCAAGATCATGGCGCTGGCATCTGGCAAAGCCCTTCATGCTAAGTCATCCCATGACTGAAGGCAGAATGGCAAGAGAGTGCCAAACTCACTTTTATAACAAACTCACTCTTGTGATGATGAACACACTCCTGAGATAATGACATTAATCCAATTATGAGGGCAGAGCCCTCATGACCTAATCACTTCCTCAAGATCCCACCTCTCAACACTATTACCATGGGGATTAAGTTTCCAACACATGAACTTTGGGGGACACATTCAAACTACAGCAGATCCTAACCATTTTATGACAGGATTGATCTTATAACTTTGTCTTCTTTACTACCATTCTTTAATTGTTTGTTTCCTAAGGTTGCCTAATCAATCTTGATAATTACACTTATCAAATAAACAAGAAAAAATGCAGAACTAATTATTAGAAGATAGATTAAATCAAGTAGGAATTCATAAGTCAGCAAAGGGGAGGAATAAGCTTTGTGTGTGTTTTTTAAGAGATAGGGTCTTGCTATGTTGCCCAGGCTGGTCCCAAACTTCTGCACTCAAGTAATCATCCCACCTCAGCCTTCCGAGTAGCTGGGACTATAGGCTCATGCCATTCCTTCTGGATAAGAATAAACTTTTAAAATACAACATGGTGAATAATAGTTTTAATCCAAGTTGGAAATCGGTAGGAAAAAAATTCTTGTGGGAGATCATAAATTAAATACAGATCAGTGCTGTGGTTGTTGTCATTCAAAAAGTGTGAGATATGGTTGCAACACCCAACAGGAGGATCTCAATGTGGGATGAGAGATCTGTAAGTCTGACAGTTTAAGCTTCTGATGCACTCTACTTGAGGGATCCTTCCGTTGCTCACTTAAATTACTACTTCCATAGTATTTGCTTTTCACCAATTGTATCATGGCTTTCATACTAAATTCCTTGATTCAATTTGGGAGTCAATGGCCAAATAGGTTAACTATTTAAGAACAGAGAGGGCAGAGGGAGCTACATTCTAAGGTTCTAACAGAATTTCTAAGGTTCGGATCCAGAGCACCTCAGGACGTCCACTGGTCTTTGTCTTCTGGAAGTGCTGGAGGTCTGCAAAGACCGCAGTTGGAAACTAGAAGTGGAGTCACTACAAGTCAAGGACAGCCTATGTATGATTTAGGGTAGTATCTTTTACAAATGTATTTATTTTATTTGTCATATTTTGCTTGCTGAAAGGATTTTTGAGGAGGTACTTGCATTTTATTTACCAGAGCAATGTCTTATGTCAGTCTTCTCGTCACAACTAGATTTTATAATGCTTGATACTTAAAAATATGTCATAAGTTTCTCTTCTATCGCCCAGGGTGCCTGGTATGATGTTGAATAATGACAGATGGGCAAAAATAATGCCGAACATTTCAATAGTTAGCATAACTACATAGTTACTACTGGTTGCTTTAATGAGTAAAGCCATGTTGCAGATTCTAGCTCGTCTCCTGTAGCCCACAGAAGACATGGTGAACATAGAGTGACCATATGTCCCACTTTGCCCAAGACAATCCTGGTTTGCACCCATTGTCCTGATATAATCATTAATGATGTTCCCTTGCACTCTCAGAAGTGTGCCGGTTTGGATAATACATTATATAATGACTTTATTGATCAGCCACATCCAAGGAGCTTCCCAGTAAACTCCAATATACAAAAAATAATTTGGCTTTAACAGTAAATGAAAGCTTTGTGGCAAAAGACGACCACAAAGTACAAAGTTAAAATTATATTATTAACTACTTGCTATTTCCTATGTAAGATGGTCTGTCTCTATATAAATTTAAGTCAATTCTGCCCTCTACTGTCTTATGACAGTATTATGACACCATGAAGACAGAACTGTTTCGGCTTCATTGATGGAAGCTGATTGTGTTAGTACTGTTGATTAGAGTGCAAGTCCTCAACCTTGCCTACTGCTATATTAGCTTTAAAAAATCCCCACTGCCTATGCTGCATCCCAAACCAGTTAAATCAGAATCTCTGGGGATGAGACCCAAGCATCAATTTTTCTAAAGCACCCTAGTTGGTTCCAATATGTAGTCAAGGTTGAGAATCATTGCTTAGAATGTCAGATTGAATAGTCTATTACGGTTCACTTAGCTTTTTGATTCCATAATCCAGATTAGACTATACTTCTAATCATGTCTGGGGAAATCTTGGGGATTGGAAGAAAAGATGCTTATATTAGGACAAATCTAAATCACTACTGGAAAAAAAAAAAGGCATTTAAAAAAGCCATTCTAGGCTGGGCGCGGTGGCTCCTGCCTGTAACGCTAACACTTTGGGAAGCTGAGGCAGGATGATCCTTTGAGGCCAGGAATTCAAGACCAGCCAGAACAAGAGCGAGACCTCATCTCTACAAAAAATACAAAAATTAGCCAGGTGTGGTGGCATGCACCTGTAGTACCAACTACTCAAGAGGCTGAGGCAGGAGGATCACTTGAGCCCAGGAGTTTGAGGTTGCAGTGAGCTGCAATGATGCCACTGCACTCTAGCTGGGGTGACAGATCAAGACTCTGTCTCAAAAAAAATAAAAGCCGGCCGGGCGCGGTGGCTCACGCCTGTAATCCTAGCACTCTGGGAGGCCGAGGCGGGTGGATTGCTCAAGGTCAGGAGTTCGAGACCAGCCTGAGCGAGACCCCGTCTCTACTAAAAATAGAAAGACATTATATGGACACCTAAAAATCTATACAGAAAAAATTAGCCGGGCATAGTGGCGCATGCCTGTAGTCCCAGCTACTCGGGAGGCTGAGGCAGTAGGATCGCTTGAGCCCAGGAGTTTGAGGTTGCTGTGAGCTAAGCTGACGCCACGGCACTCACTCTAGCCTGGGCAACAAAGTGAGACTCTGTCTCAACAAAAAAAATAAATAAATAAATAAAAAATAAAAGCCATTCTAGGTTGGACACAGTGGCTCATGCCGTACGTAATCCCAGCACTTTGGAGGACCAGGGGTTCAAGACCAGCCTGGGCAACATAGCTAGACTCCATCTCTACAAAATACTAAAAATATTAGCCAGGTGTAGTAGCACGAACCTATGGTCCTAGCTATTCAGGAGGCTGAGCCAGGAGGATCGCTGAAGCCCAGGAGTTTGAGGCTGCAGTGAGCTATGATCCTGCCACTGCACTCCAGTCTGGGAAACAGAGTGAGACCCTGTCTCAAAAATAAATAAATAAAAATTAAAAAGCCATTCTATGGGATAGTGTTTTCCTTGGGTATAAAAATACTTTTTTACTTACAGTGATGATATGGACAGTACCTACTGGAAAATGAGTCCATTCAGCCATCAGCCTTGACGCCACAGCTCAGCCCTAATTCTCTGTTGATGGAATTATCTGCTGAAGAAACTCTAGGATGGCCAAGAAGTTCAGACTAGGAGACGGGGGCAAATGAGGTAGAGCCCATTACATTAAACAACTGCTTCCTTTTTCTTGAATGTTCAGAGACTTGTTAATGAAGTTTATCATATGGAAAAGCATTGATGTGAATGCCCAGGAAATCTACTGGAGTGGAAGTTGCACTAATTAGAACATTAACTAAATTAAGTCACTGGGGAGAAGTGAATCCCAAAGGGAATAAGAGAGGAAGGAGAAAGATACAGAAAAATCATTAATCATCAGCAAGAGAGAGACAGCTTTTGCAGAAAACTAACCAAGAAGCAGGTTTTAAATAATAACCTAAAAGTTTACTTTCCACTCTTTTTTTCTAAAGTTCCCTAGGAAAAGATAATGAATCTAACATCTGAAATTCGCCCTGTTAGAAGAGATTTTTATTCCTCTTAAACTCTTAACTAGAACTGTGGGATCAGCTGTAAGTGTTGGCATGAGAAAGAAGGGATCGCTAAGGAATTTTGATAGTGAGCATCTGGATAAAAATCTCCTGTGAAACCAGCAGAGGCCTCCTAATACCTAAAGGAGTAGGGAAGAAGAAGATGTATGTGGCAGATGGTGAGGGCTTTATACACCATGTCTGTGATTGCATTACTCTGTTCTTCAATCCAGCCGAAGGCAAGACTCTTAGCGTAAGTGGGGACAGCATAGAAGTTTGGAAGCAGCATCAGGAATTATCCTGAATGATTCTATCTGTGACTGGTTCTGTTTGTGAGATACACACTGATACTGGAAAAAAAATTCCTTTGCAAGTAATGAATAGGGACAAAGCAAAAAATGTTTCTGTAGATGTACGGATTCGTAAGAATAGTTCTTACTCTTTTCTGGGTAACAGGCCCCTATGAGTATCTGATGAAAGCTATGTACCCTCTCCCCAGAGAAAAATGGGCATTTATACATAAAGTTTAAGAATGCTTGATTTATCAAATAATCTGCAAATGGATTTATCATTAAAATTATTGCCATAAAACATTTATTAAGAGTTTATGTTTACAAATCTTTGAATTGAGTATTTCATAAAATAGGTTAAACAGTGAAAAGTGCCTGTCTTCTAGCTACTTATAATCCAACATGTAATGTTCTTATAGCCATATAAAGGACATACAGATGCTACAATGAAAAAAAAGAATTTTCATATTGATAGGAATGAGTAAGAACATTTTGAGAGACGATAAGCAAAGACAGAGTTATTTGAGGGCAACCCATAACCTCTTTTCAATATAATCAGGGAATCTGAAACATGTATTGGATGCCCCTGTGCGCAAGGCACAGTAGTAGACCCTGAAGGGGATCAGAGATGAAGGCCGTATGGTCTTCGTTCTCAGTCTGCATTCACTCTAGTGGGGTGGAAATAAGAGAAGCACACAAATGACTCTAAGGCAGAATTTAATAAATGCCATATAAAAATAACAAACAAAATATTTGGGGGAAGGGTGCAGACAGTTAGATCACATTTAGCAGGAAGTGAAAAATGACCCTCACACCTTCTTCTACCCTCTTTCATGTGTGAATTACCTGTTGTCTTTGTGGGGAAATTTTTTATGGCCACTCCAAATAGAAAGACCTCTTTTTTTCATGCCTGTAGATCAGTTTGAATATGAAGAAATTATGGAAATTAAGACAGAAAAGGTAAAGTAAAGCCATACTGTGGCTGGCTTTAACCACCAGGGTAAGGAGCCGGTACCTAATTCAGTTGACAATGGTAATTCATTGGAGCCTTTTAAGCAAGGCACAGATAGGATCAGAACCTCAGAACTGTGCTTTAGGAAAATTAATCTAGCAGCAGTGTGTAGGCTGGCTGAAGTGAAGAGAGACAGGGGACAGGCTATTACAGTAGTCAAGGTGAGAAGTAATTAGGGCCTGAACTAGGATGGTGGCTGAGAAAGTAGAAAGCAGGATGGATGTCAGGCTGGGGAATCTGAAGGTTTTTTAACAGGGGAATTAATTGGGGGATTTGGAAATCTCTTGGAAAGACAGGCAAACAAAAAAACTCTTCCGTATTTTAGAAATACCCTCTTCTATCCTAAATTTCTACCTGAACAGAAAGGGGCCTGAGCGACATGAAAGAGATTAGGTCCATCTAATGGCAGATGTGCCACCAAAGTGTATTTCCTACCCGCTTTGTCCTGTCTTTCTGCTTCCTTTTCACTTTATTTCTTGTTTCCTTCTTTCTGCTTGTGATTTTATTTTATCCTTCCCCTCTACCCCCAATCTTTCCTCAGATGTAGTTAGGGCCCTTTGTAGCAGGCAGGGCTAAACATTATTGATGTAAGCATTGATCTTGGGTGCAGAGGAGTAAATTAGATAACTTCTCAAGAGTTCTTCTAGCTCTGGGATTCTCTGAGGTTGCAGTTAATTACCACTTCTTGATTATCACACATTTATTATTTTATCTTTATTAGGTTCTCTGGAATAATCATCATCATGGCTAACATTGATGGAATACTTCATACATATATCAGACCCTATGTTATGTGGATTATCTCCTTTGATTCTCACAGCAACTCTGCAAGGAAGGTGTATTCCCATTTTGCAAATGAGGAAGAAGGCACAGATAAGTACCTTGTCCAATGTTTCACAGCTAATAAGTGACAGCTAGGATGTGAATCCACATATGTAGGTCTCCACACGACCACTTTGATGGAAAATGTGATCCTGATATATAGCAGGAAGAGGCCTGAGTAATTTTAAAATTCATTACATGATAATTTCCACAAGGCTTGGCATAATTATGAAGTCAGCCTTCACTGACATGTGAAAAGTACAGAAGCCTGGAAAAACAAGTTTAGAAGAGGTGATCCATAGGGTAGGTAGCATAGATCTTAGTAATGTCAAATTCTTTCACAGTAAGGATAAAGTTTTGCACATGTTCCTTCTGTTAGGGGAACACCTGGCCCAACATCCCATAATATCTACCCAGTATTTTTTTTTTTTTTTAAACTTGTTCTGTTGCCCAGCCTGGAGTACAGAGGCATCATCATAGCTCACTAAAACCACCAACCCCCTCTACCCAATTTTTTTTTTTTCCCTGAGACAGAGTCTCATTCTGTTGCCCAGGATAGAGTGCCATGGCATCAGCCTAGCTCACAGCAACCTCAAACTCCTGAGCTCGAGCAATCCTCCTGCCTCAGCCTCCCGAGTAGCTGGGACTACAGGTGTGCACTAGCATGCCCTGCTACTTTTTTCTATTTTTAGTAGAGATGGGGGTCTCGCTCTTGCTCAGGCTGGTCTTGATCTCCTGACCTCAAGCTATCCTCCCACCTTGGCCTCTGGAGTGCTAGGATAGCAGGCGTGAGCCACTGTGCCCCACCAGCCCTCTACCCAGTCTTAAAGAGTCTTCTGACTCTTCAACTCTCCTGGAAAATCTTTTTTGAGAATATGTCCCTTCCTCTCTCCAACCTCTCCTACGCTAGGATTCCTGCCCTTTCTCTGGGCCCCAGTAGCATTCCAAAGATCAGTTATTACATTACATTGTGATCACTGGTTTTCCTTTCCCCCTGGATTGGTGAGCTACTTGAAGGCAGGTATGAAGCAGATACTCCAAACATTATATGAATTGAATTGCTTTGAATTCCTGAGCTTTAATGTTATCATATTACTTTATTAATGAACTTAGAAGGGGGGAGTGTTCATTGTTGTTTGCTGTATAGAAAGTCAATTGTTGAGACAAGGAGGATTGTCAAGGAAGAAAGGATTTACTATAGTGGATATGTCAACTGAGAGGAGGGAGGTATGAACTGTCTCAAATCCACCTCCCCAATTAACAGGGTCAGGGGTTTTTTGGGAGGTGAAATGAATAATGTATGAGGGGAGTGAGCATCATTATGTGTTTGGGGTGGAGTGTAGGGCACGTAAGTGTAGTGAGAAATTATGTTAGTATATATCTTATCATCAAAAAATGGCAGGTAAGTCTCTCCCAGGGCGGGGATTTTAGTATTATAATGAATTAAGGGTTAATATTGGTCATTTTTTTAAATCTTGTGTGTAGACTCAGTGAGGCCTTGGGCACAATATGGGGTGGAGTATCACTTATCTTGTCTTTTTTGGACAAACAGGTGGTATAAGACTTTGTAGTTATCTTGTGGCTGTAAGGAGGTTCTGTCATTTCTGGGAGAGAAACTTAAAGGAATGTAGGAGTATAACAAAGGTATAAAGTTTTGGTCATTAAATTTTGTTGAGAGTTTTTTGTTTATTTTTTGTCTATTTTGAAACTGTAGTTGTTAAGTTACCAGTGTTGAGATAAAATTTACTGTCAAGGCCACTTAGAGTAGCCAGTCCTAACCTCAATGTGAACAATGAAACATCATTTAAAATATGAGGGAACTAAAAACACTATTTACTTTTTTTTTTTTTTTTGAGACAGAGTCTCATTCTGTTGCCTGGGCTAGAGTGCCATGGTGTTAGCCTAGCTCACAGCAACCTCAAACTCCTGGGCTCAAGCGATCCTCTCTTGCCTCAGCCTCTTGAGTAGCTGGGACTACAGGTGTGTCCCAGCTAATTTTTCTATATAATATTTTTAGCTGTCCATATAATTTCTTTCTGTTTTTAGTAGAGACGGGGTCTCGCTCTTGCTCAGGCTGGTCTCGAACTCCTGAGCTCAAACAATCCGTCCGCCTTGGCCTCCCAGAGTGCTAGGATTACAGGCGTGAGCCACTGCTCCCTGCCGAAAAACACTATTTAAAAAAAAAACTTTTTACAACTTCTTCCAGCTATATTTACATTTTGAGCACAATGTTAAATTTTGAAACAAAAGGCTCTCTGACGCAGACATCTCAAGTACTAACTGAACTGATAAGGGAGGACTAAGAAACCATGCTGGTAAAAGAGTCACCACCCTTTTTAAGCCCAAGTCAACAAACCATTATGGATCCAATGATCCATTATATAATAGAGAAACACAAAGGTAGTGCATAGAACCAACTGAAGTCAGGAAAGCGTTACTAAATTTCCAGGAATGAGGTGGCAAACTGAACTCTGAGTTTTCAGATCACTTCCTGGAGAGCAATGAGGTGTTAAATCGAATGATTTTAGGGCATGTTGTTCCCCTTATTGAGTCATCCATGCTGTAGGCAGAATCTTCCTTCTGGTGGGCACAGCATGAAGGTATGACTTAGCATTGAATTCTTGGTGATTTATTGAAGAAGATATTAAACTTAAAAACAAGTTTAACCAAAACTCTTTCTCCTAAAAAAAAAAAGTTTTCCTTCTGAAATTTTAAAACCTTTGAAAGTGAGGACCTGTAATGAACAGGGTGAAATCTAAACAAGACAGGTGGACTAGTGGCTGCTGTTGGCCATGGAATTTGGGGTAAGGTGGTGGGATGGGTGAAATTGTGTGCTCAGCTTTTGTAATTAATCAAAAAATACTTATTGTGTACCCACTATGTATCAGGCATAAAGGCTGGATGCCGGGAAACAAGCATCATTCTCAAGGAGTTCACAGTCAAGCACTGACTATGCATCTATAACAGGAGAGTGAATAAAGTGCTATTACAGGTACTTAAAATGAGATACTCATAGCCAGTCTTCATGTAAGAGGTGATGTTGAAGCCATGTCTGAGAGACTGAATATGAGTTCAAGGGCTATTGTGGGCAGAGAGAGCAGCACGCAAAAAGCTAGAGAGAAGACTTGTAAGAATTTGATGTGGTTAGGGCCATGAGAAATTTGGTGAGACTAGAAATAGAAAATGTGGGATGACAAGGAAAGGACAGCAGGAGGGGAGGTGGGGAGCAGTAAGGACATGGGGCTAGAGGAGTAGACTGGGCCAAATTTTAAAAGGGTTTGAGTGCTGCAGGAAGGAATTCCTTTATCCTGAGGGCTATAGGGAATCACGGAGCTTTCAAAGCATTGACATAATGAGATTTATTATAACCATTTCTTTCTTGGCACTGTCTACTACAGTTGCTTAATAATATGCCTCGGTTCTCTCAAACTTTGCTATGTACTTTCTTATTAGTTCTCAAAGAAGATCTTGTAAAGAGCAAGAAGTACAAGGAACCAGAAGAAGCATTTGGAATCTGTTATTAGGTGTGAGCCCAGCATAGCATCTACAAAGAAGACTAACCTGTCCCTTTGTGCCTTTAGGTAACTTTCCACTTCTGTTTCCTGGAGGAGCCGGGCCATTCGCTCCCTCTCCAGCTCCTGTGGTTTCCCTCCCCACCACAGCCCTCCTATCACAGCGTCACCTCCAACACAACATGCTCACTCGGTTTTTTCAACTGCACGTAAACCACCTTGTACAAACGCGTTAAAGTACACGGTCTCGTATTACCCAATTCAGCCAGACACAAACTCCTACAGTTGAGTCATTACCAGTCCCTTTTCCTACTTTATTAGCCTCCCTTCTACCACCTCAGCCTTCAGGCCAGAATTATTTCCTTAAAACCCTTGAGTCATGTGTAGAAACTTGTATTTCTAAAACATTTGCATATCATTTTATAAAGCAACCCTGTGAAGTAGGTGTATTTATTATTGCCATTATTTTACAGATGAAAACATTGAACCTCAGCCAATAAGCAACTTGTTTATTGTCCTTTTGTTATTATGATACAATTAGGACTGGAATCTAATATTTTAACTTTAAATCACCATATTATTTCCCAAATATTCCTTGCAGCTTCTGTATACCCATTCTCTATTCCAAGTCAAAACTACTCTTTTCAAGACTATGAAAGTTTCTTGATTTCTGTGGATTTTGTGCCTGTGTTACCTTGAAGTAAAAAACAAAGACCTCTTGACTTTCCTTTTCTCATTCCCCCAGTTTCTCTAAAAATTCCAAACTCCTTCACCTGTCAGAGTCAACACAGGTGGTGGAGAACAAAACTCTGCTCTAAATCTTACTATATCCTTGGGGCACACATTAGGGGGAAAAAAACCACAATAAAATATATCTAAAAGGCCGGGCGCGGTGGCTCACGCCTGTAATCCTAGCACTCTGGGAGGCCGAGGCGGGTGGATCGCTCGAGGTCAGGAGTTCAAGACCAGCCTGAGCAAGAGTGAGACCCCCGTCTCTACTAAAAATAGAAAGAAATTATATGGACAACTAAAATATATATATACAAAAAATTAGCCGGGCATGGTGGCGCATGCCTGTAGTCCCAGCTACTCGGGAGGCTGAGGCAGTAGGATCGCTTAAGCCCAGGAGTCTGAGGTTGCTGTGAGCTAGACTGACGCCACAGCACTCACTCTAGCCCGGGCAACAGAGTGAGACTCTGTCTCAAAAAAAAAAAAAAAATATATATATATATATATATATCTAAAAGATACCTGATTGGTCTCCTGGCTAGCTCAGTCGGTAGAGCATAAGACTCTTGAAACATATCTGAAAACCAGTTACATTGTGATTGTTAAATCCATCCCAATCCATGAAAGATTTGAGAGATAATATTTTTCCAAAGGCTACTACTTAACAGATTTTGACGTATATTAAGAAAATTTTTTGTGGAAATGTTCATCTATATTTGAAAAAAAAAGTGAGGCGAGCTTAAGAAATAGAACCAAAGGAAAATGGTGGCTATTCCTTTGCTTTTAAGTGCCGTTGTGTTTGAAAGGCTGGAACTTATAACCTGAATGGGGGAAGTAGCCCAAAGAGGGCGATAAGAACCCTAAAGGGACGAAGGTCCAATTCTACTGCTGAGCTAAGAAAGAAAACTGTTGACTCTGAACTTTTAGGAGCCCTGTTATACCTGTCTTCAGTCAGGCTCACTTGTATTCACTCTGTTAACCCAGAATTGCTGCTAATTCATTCATCCCAGGCAGGTGATACTAGGTAAAGACAGCTACAGATTCTTATTTCACACTTTACTTGAGACAGTGGAAAGAATGACATATACCTTCACCAAGCAGATGAGCTTCCACTTGGAGATAAGCTTCCTTTCCACCATCTGTGGAATTGGTCTAACAATGTTACCACAAAGGCTCAGGGCACTTCCTTACACTTTTCTAAAAAAGGATGAAGAGGATACAATGATCAGCATTGCATCTTTCCAGCCTCTTGGCTTTGAGCATCAAAAAAGACAAACAACAAAAGGTAATAAAAACTGTTAAAAGGAAATTCAAAGTGCACTCTTTAGGGAAAACTTTAATGTTGCCCCAGGCATGTAGTTTAGCACATGTAATTGAGCCAGCAATGAGAGCCATTTTAACATTTAGATTTTCCTAAATCGATTCCTTTTACCAAGAGATAATCTCATGCATATACCGCAAGGCATGGGTATATTTGATCTACATCACTGACATCACATGTGTATTAAAGACTCATGGGGTGAGGGTATTGTCCCAGAGAAAATTCTATTAGAAGATAATATTAAATACTAAAATGTTTCTTATAAACTATTTTTTGTATAATTAAATAAAAGAGAAAATAGATTATTTTTTACTGTTTTGCTTATTTTACACTACTGTTTGTTCATTCCTTTCAGGTGCTAACCTCCTGCTCTGTAACTTCTATTTTCCTTTTTCCATCTGTCAACCTCAGGAACGTTTATATTCCTATTACCGCAATCACAATTTAATTTCTGGTCCTGTCCAATTTCTCCCCCCAGTTTCATTTGCTGCCTCTCATCCCTGAACGTGGCTAGATTTAAATGGAAGACTTCACTGGATGGATGGCACTTAGCTCTTGAACTTCTGTGCCTATGAAGAAAATGACCTTTTTTTTCACTTGCTCATTTTCATAACAAAATATGATATCACTCCGGGAAATAAAAAGACACTCATAAATATGTAGATTGTCTTTCATGCCTCAGTACATGAAATCAGTTTGTGCCAAAGGACATGCTCTTTGAGATTTTCGACTGCAGTGTAATTTTTAATTTATTTGATTTTATTTTTGTCAAGTATGGTCTATCAGTGATGAAGCAGAAAGCTATACATCTCCCCCTTGTGGTTCCTGTTAGTGTCTGCCTTTCCCATTTCCAATTTCTTCCAGTTCCAGTAAGCCGCAATAAAATGCTGCTAAAATAATCTTCTTAAACCATAACTCTGGCATCACTCTGTTCAAATCTTCAATGGCCCTCTATCACCTATAGAATAAAATCCAAACTCCTTGGCATGGTCCACCTGAAATTTCTAGACTAAAAATCTCTGCTTTTATTTTTTGGTAATTTATTATTTGTTTAGGGATAGGGTCTTGCTCTGTTGCCTGAGCTAGAGTGCAGTGGTGTCATCATAGCTCACTGCAGTCTCCAACTCCTGGGCTCCCACCTTAACATCCCCAGTAGCTGGGACTACAGGCACACGCCAGCATGCTGGGCTAATTTTTTGTTTTCTTTCTGCTTTTTGAAATCCTGTACATTCTTCAAGGCCCAAATTCCTTTTCCCCAACCTTCCACCTGGGAGTAGTCTTTTCATTTTGTGCTATACTGCAGTCTGCCAGTAATTATGGGTATCAATGCTGACTTTATTTCTCAGACTAAATTGTGAGTAGGAAAGGACAATTACTTTTCATCTTCCTGTTGTCCACACAGTTCCTTGCACATTGAAGGCACTCAACAAATATCTACAGAATGGAGTAAAATAAATACAAAGGTTAGTTAAATTAAAAGTCAGCATTAGACTTTAAAAACAGAGAAAGCATTTAAAAATGGATCAAGTATAAGATCAGCCCTGTCCAATAGAAATGAGAACTACATGTGTAATTTTACATTTTCTAGTAGCCGCACTAAAAAAGAAACAGGTGAAATTAATTTTAATAAATACCTTTTTATTTAATCCAATACATCAAAAGGTTACTTCAACATGCAATCATATAAAATTATTAATGAGATATTTTATGTTCTTTTTCTAAGTCTTCCAACTCTACAGTGCAAGATGTACTTACAAGCACATCTCAGTTCAAATTTGCCACATTTAAAGTGCTTTATAGCCACATGTGGCTAGTGGCTATTGTATTAGAAAGAAGTTGATCATAAGATAGGAACAGAATCCTAGTCCTGGCTGACTACTGAGTAGGTTTGTTACCATAGACAAGACCTTTAACCCATTATTTCTTAGGTTTCCTCAGCTGAAAAGGGGAGACGTACTTTTCTTGCCAATCTTATGGGGTTGTAAAAGCATAACATTAGAAACTGAAATGAGGACACTTTTGAAAGGTTGAAAATTTCATAAAATGGGAGGCTTTATAATTATTCTAAGAACAAAGTAAACTGTGATGGCTCTAGTTCTTGCAGTGTTTCTTAGCACACCTGTGATTTTTAGTAACCATTGCAGATACTTACCAGAGGTTGAAATATTAAAGGTTACAATTTCAGTGCTTTAGTAGAGATATAATTCCCATATTAGCAAACCAAATTAAACTGGCTTGCTTTGAAATGGTTATTAATCCCTTTTTTTAAAGAATCTGGATCCTAGAGGCTCCTATGCTCCGCAATGTCCACTGTTCTGACGGCAGTAAAGCAAGGCTGAGGGACGGTGCTGATGTGAGATGGAGACACGTTATTCAGAAGCACAGAAACAGACTTTGGAGATTCATATTCAGGTTAATTATAGCATTGCGAATAGTAAGATACTTTCCATACATAGAGAAAGGAAGAGGCGGGGCGCCAATCACAAACATTTCGAGATTGGGATTGGGAAATGATGCAGGGCTAATTGACCCGGCCATTTTCTATTTACAGTGTTTGCCCGCCACTGAAGTACTTCTGTGACACGTAGAGAGACACGTTTCCCATGGCTATGTCCTCCAGAGGACTCTGGGATGGTCACTTATTATTAACATTCTACGTGTTCTGTTTAGGAGATTCTCTTCAGAGCACGAAGTGCCTCTGCCCAAACACTTCAGTTATTGTTTATTCACCTGCCGTGATCTGATCTCTCATGACTCTCATTGCCCTAAGAATTGGTATAGAACGGTATTTAAAGCATGAACTTTTTGGTTTTCTGTATGGAGTAAGCCTTTCTGTCAGCCTGAGCGCAGGAAGGCGCCTGTGAGAACTTTGCTCAGTCCGAGATCCACTTCCCCTTCCCGCCACATCTGCCAGTCCACCGTTCCTTCCTCTTTCTCGGAAGGTTTCTCTCCCCTTTGCCTACCGATGTCGCGGGAAAGACTATGCCATGTCCTAGCAACAGTTGCTAAGGGGAGGAGACTTAGACTCCGTTCCGAAGACCAAATAACCCAGCGTGGAGTACTTGGGGCGCATGCGGCTACTTTCTCTTAGCTCTCGCGAGATTCCGTCTTCCCGGAAGCGGTGAAGGACGTTCCGTGTAAACAGCGTCGCGATGTGTGGGGACTGTGTGGAGAAGGAATATCCCAACCGGGTGAGCGAGTGGGCGCCGAGAACCTCCCGCTCCCTTGGCCCCTGGCCAGCCCTTGAGATTTGTCATAACCCCGGCCGGGCTTCCCGGAGCGCCCGTGCGCGGGGCGGCCTCGGCCGCACTGCCCTTTCTAGTGACCCGGTATCTGTATTAGGCACTTGTCACCAGGGATGGCCTGTGGCCGTCCGTGCCCACTCGTCCCCGCGGCTGACATCAGCCATCATGCTCATTCTCTTGGGCTCCAGGGGAGAACAGAGGAAACCCCACCACCACTACCCACCCCGGTCGACACCCGAGGAACTCACCCACCCATACTCCCGGTCTCATCCTCAAGCTCGATTTGAAGTTGAATTTTCTTACCGAATTCTATCGCTGGAAGGGACCTCTGAAGTCGTCTGTTCTAACCCATTTTTGCAGATGAAGAAACAGATGTCTAGAGAGGGGAAATCAGTTGCTCAAGTTAACATTCTAGTTAGTGTGAATGAGAACCAGGACTAGAATTCAAGTTTCCTGGCTGTGACTTTCAAATCTCTATTCCGCTCAGACTCAGGAGATTGTGAAGCTTGTCTGTTCTCATTCATTCAAAGTGTACTTGTTGAATATTTATATGTGTATAGCTAATTATTTTGCTAGGCCAGAAAGGGATTCTTTAGTTCAAAGAAGAAATAAAAGACAGCTTTTGTGCTGCCTAAGAGTTTACGGTTTGGGGGCTTATGTGAGTAACAAAAAATGAGTAGCACAGTCCATGATGCAATAGGGGACAATTTTGTTCTCCCCACAAAAGGTGGATGTTAGTTGGGGCTTGAAGAATAGTTGTGATTAGGGTAGAAAAGAAGGAAAGGAGGAGCTGGAGGCTGAGGGAAAATAACAAGAATAGAATTCGTGCAGTGATTGGGAGGTAGAAAATCTCTATAATTGATTATGTCTCAATATTTTATGAGTAATACTGAAGTCTTTTGAGAAGGATATATAATAGTATGAATTCTCATATGGTACAACCACTTTGGGAAAAAAAAAATAGCATTATCGAGTTAAAGATATGCACACTGAAATGACCCAGCAATTCCCATTCTAGAAAAATGCATGTGTATATGCTCCTGTAGACTTGTGTAAGAATGTTCTAACAGCATTATTTTTGTAGTAGTAGACTGGAAAAGTGACTGATACAGAGTGGAACACCATAAATGGATGAGTAATGGAAGTGAATGAAGTAGAGCAGTGTTCTCAACCAGGACTGATTTTGCCTCCCAGGGGACATTTGGCAATGTCTGGAGACATTTTTGGTTGTCACTACTGACATCTAATGGGTGGAGCCAGGGATGCTGCTGAACATCCTACAACACACAGGACAGCCACCACAACAAAGTACCATTCGTCCCAATGTCAGTAGCGCCAAGGTTGAGAAATCCTGAACTTGAGTGATGAAAATAAACCAGAATTACATGCAGCAACCTGAATAAGTCTTAGAAATACATTGTTGATGAACAAACACATAAAGTATAATTCAAAAATGGGCAAACTAAGTTATATTATTTAAGGGTGTACTTGGTGGGAAAACTATAAAGCAAAGCATGCAATTACCATAAAGTGGGGATAATGATCACTGCTAGGGGATTAAGTTATGATCCAGAAGGGTCATATGAGGACAAGTCTTCTTGGGTGGAAGCAGTGTTTTATTTCTTGATTTGGATGTTCACTTAATTATTCATTATGCTGTACATTTATGTTCATGTAGTTTATTGTGTTCTCTTTCACACATTTTTAAAGTTTAAAAATATTTTAAACCAATAACATTGCACATTACAGGGACCATGAGGGAGAAGTTTGCAGTAGAGAATATTGCAAAGATTAGGTTGGATTCTTAAGAGTAGAGCTAACTGAAAGACTTAAAAGTCATATTGAGAAGTTTAGATTTTACATTTTAGGCACTGGGCAACCATCAAAATAATTTTTAATAGGGAAATGTTTCTGAAATCTGTTATTTAGGAAAATGAATCTTAATGGCTGTATGTTGGAATGATGAGGTGGGAGGAGTGTAAAAGGATAATCCCACAGCATTTGGCGGAGCCATGGCAACAGTATTGTAGGCAAAAGATAATGAAGATCTTGTTTCAAAGAAAGAATTAACAGGACTCAATCAATTTAATGTAGGAGGGAAAAAGGGATGAGCTGTACATGATCTCAAGGTTTTCAATCCAGGCAACTGGAAAATTGAAACTATCATTACAGAAATTGGAGGCATATGGGAGAAAAATCAAAAAGGGAGGAGAATGATCAAATTGTTTTTATCATGCTTCATTTGAGGTTGAGAGTGTATTATCTGAGGAATCAAGTGAAGATACAGGATTGCAGTTTGGTGCACCTGCATAGATAGATGAGTCAACCAAATAAAGGTGTCAAAATAGGATTTGTTCTCTGAGGAAAAGAATGTAGAGAATTAAAGACTGAGCTTCAAAGACTAAAGTAACTTAGGAAATAAATAACAGTATAAGGAAGAAGAGTAAAGGATTGAGATGATTGAAAAACCAGAAAAGTGTCTTTCAGAGATACTTTTCTGTGATTTTATTCTGTTCTAAAATGAGTAAAGGACTGTCATGAGGAAGAATTAAACTTTTCTTTGGAATTTTCAGAAGGCAGATTTAAAAATAATTAGTGGGTGGATGTTACGGGGTTGTAGTCTTTGAATCAAAATAAAGAACTTTCTAACAGATGTTCAAAAATGGAATGAGTAACTCTTAGAGGAATTGACTTCTCTTCCTGTTGTTCAATAGAGACTAACTGACCATTTGGAGTCTCAAGGAGCCTTCCAATTCTGGGGTTCTTTGAAGTCATGACATATTTTTAAGTGCAGTAAGAACAGAAGCCGCTTTGCTCAAGTTTAGCAAAGGAAAGGGTAATAAGAAGATGGTAGCAGCAAGTATAGTCTACTCATTCAAAACTTTGGCAGAGAAAAATGGATTAGCTTATTGGGCAGCTCTGAGTGCAGAATGAATAAGTAATATTTAATTATTTATCTTTGGTTACATAAAATTATTTAGAGTTTTGTGGTAGATGTTTTTCACAGACTAGAAATATACAGTACTGAATTCCCAACAGGGCTCTGGCTTACTTTCTTGTAACGTTATACTGAGAACTTGAACTCAAGCATGAGTCAAGCTAGAAATGAAACATACTAATTTTCTAAACCCAAATGTTCTCTTACTCAACTGTATGAACCAATCTTTTTTCTTTCAGAAAAGCATTTAGCAAGCGAGTTGGAAAAAGAACTCTATTGCATTTTCTAAAATTATTGAACAGGCACAAAATTATAACAACATACTTTTCAAATCAGATTGGAAATGAAATCTATATTTCATATATTTCAAATTTCAGCTTTAAATTTGTTAGTAATGTAACAGCAATAGTCATTAATTTAGATTAATCAGAGGGAAAAGATCAGATCTTAGTTTTAAATGAGGTATACGAAACATACAATTTTAAACATATCATGTTTAAAATTTTAAACAATGTTTAAAATTGTATGTTTCGTATACCTCATTTAAAACTAAGATATCAAAGTTTTGCAAAAGAAAATAAATGGATAGGCACCTTGAGAAGATGTTCAATGTCATTAGTCATTAGGAAAACAAAAAATTAAAACTGCAATGAGATACCACTTACTACAATGAGATAAAACATCACTATAGTGGCTAAAATAAAAAAGGCAATACCTAATATCAGTGAGGATGTGGAACAACTGGATTTCACATATTGCTGGCAAGAATGTAAAATGGAACGCTTTGGAAAACCATTTGGCAGTTTCTTGTAAAGTTAATTATACCATATTTTTACCTTATTACTCAGCAATTGTACTTCTGTTTACCCAAGATAAAGGAAGAGATATGCCCACACAAGACTTGTACATGAATCTTCATTGCTTCATTATTCGTAATAGCCCCAAACTGGATCAAACCAAATGTCCATCAACAGATGAATCCTATGGGGGACACTACTTGGCAATAAAAAGCAGTGAACTACCAGTACATAGAAAAACCTAGGTGATTAACATAGACATTATGTTGAGCAAAAGAAGCTGGATGCAAAAGACTATACTGATTCTGTTTATATAAAATTCTAGACCATGTATAGAGATGGACTAATGTATAGAGATGGAAATCGGATCAGTGGGTGTCTGGGATGGGATGGAGATTGGCGATGGACTACAAAGCATGAAAGAACTTCCTAGGGAGATAGAATTGTTGCGTACCTTGATTGGCGTAGTGGTTTCATGGCTATATACCTTGGTTAAGTCATTCTCTTGTACCCTTACAATGTGTGAATTTTATTGTATGTAAATTACACTTCAGTAAATTTTATTTTATTTTTAAATCAAAGCAAAGCATTTGTTCTTAATAGCTGGAAATGTATACTTTAATTCCAAGGCTTTTTTCCCCTTTTGTAGCTAAATCAATGTGCCCCTGATTTAATTTTAAATAACTCTAAACTATATAGTAAAATCTTGATTTCCCCCATCAGAATTACTCTCTGTAATACGTAGAACTAAGAAGCCACTCAGAAGGGAGAGATTAATTGTGGTGCTGGGAATCCGGAAAGACTTCATTGTGGTATCATTTAAAGTGGTTCTTATTTTCCTGATACTTCTTAAACTCCCTGAAGGTAGAAACATATTTGGCTGATCCTTGAATCATCCACTACTGTGCTTTGCATAGTATCAGACACATAGATTTTGGAGAAATGTTGATTTGAATGATTTTTAGTCACATTAACTATTTTTAAATACTCTTTAAGTTTGTCGCTAAGAAATGGGATTGGACTACATTATTTGTAAAGTGACTTTTAATTCTTAGCAATCATTAGAAGCCTTTAGAAAAGACTTCCCTTAATGCAGGAACATAAGTTATTTACAGTTTCTTAGTGATGTGGAAACCCTTTCTTTCTCGAATACCATTGTATCAGTCCGATGTGCTGAAGAAGTTAACCTTCTCTACCGGAATCACACATATCCTTAAGGGCTGACATCTGTAGAGCTGAATTTATTTTTTTTGTTTATTTTGTGGTATGATCAAGGCTTGACCGAAAGCTGTTTCAACAGTCAGCTGAACATCACAGTGTATGAGATCATCTTTATCATTGCCTCAATGTTTCCATTTTGATTGAATTTTAATTCTAGTTTTGATATACCTCATTTAATATTGTTGGCTACTAAATTTTTCATTTTCATATTTTATATTATTAAGGTTTCCTTATTTCTAAATATGTTTTTGCATTTAGTCCTCCTTGTTAGACATAGTTGCAGTCCTCAGAGACTTAAGGATCTAATACTGTGCTTTAGTTTTATTTAACATGAATAACACTTCTTTAGGAAAGCTAGTAATTTCAAAAATTATTTGGTACAATCTTCTATTATAGCAAGTACCTTCTGGCCTTTTTTTTTTTTTTTTTTTTTTTACCGTTAGAGTCTATGAATCATTTTTACTATAGACTTTGAAATGTAAGGAAATTAAATTCCTAATTCTAATATTTTAGGGCAACACCTGCCTAGAGAATGGATCTTTCTTGCTGAACTTTACAGGCTGTGCAGTGTGCAGTAAGCGGGATTTTATGCTGATCACAAACAAATCCTCGAAAGAAGAAGATGGAGAAGAAATAGTAACCTATGATCGTAAGTAGACTTTTATTTATTTATTTATTTTTGTAAGCAGGAGTCTGTTAGCAGGTATCAGCTTTTGGAAGTTGATATGTTGTGCAAAATATTCTGAGGTCTATTTTAATGTTGTATTGCAACAAATAGTTACCAGTTAGGTTTTAAAGAGGAAGATATAATTAATACTTCATTTGTCTAGCATCATCAGATATCCTACATAAATGTCTTTTGCAGATAACTAAAGTTTGTGTGCTTCAGGCACTGATTTTTTTTTTTATTAAATTGTTTTGCAGGGACATATTTTTAAAGCCTTTATGCTGCTTTGAACAAGATATAGAGACTTTTATTTTTTATTGTTATTACCTTAGGGTCATCCATGTGAGTTTTCACTTTCTACTATATTTTAATACAGTGATGTCTTCCAACAGCTATTAATGTGTTTAGGGCTGTTCTCCCCTATACTAAATGACCCTGGGATGTTATGGGGTTTTTTCAGTTTTGTTTCTATTTTTATAGCTTTTTTTGGTCTGTCAGTCTGTTGTTTCTTAGTTTTGCTGCTATAACCTACCTTCATATGGTGCTCCTTGTCCTCAAAACTGGAATGCCAAATAAATAGACTATGTATAATAAAAATAAATCAATTCTGAAGTTGGCACTAAGAATTTCTATGAGTAAATTAAGTATATGTACTCTTTAGTGTCCACATATTGTGACAAGTATTCACATCCCCTTTTTCTTATCTCCTGGTTCTTGGGTATGTTCTGAATAAATGAGAGATAAATGTGCAGATAATGATATTTTGAAAGATGGATATGAAAGACACAAAGCCTTTAGAATAGAGTCAGACAATTGAAAATGTTTTAAATTAGAAGAATCTTTTGCTGCTTTTTAGCATATACTCCCTTTAAACTGTATTTTGTTCCAGGCAATGGGGCACAGTGGTTAAGAGCAAGTGACTAGAGCCAGACTGCTTGGGTTTGAATTTGGGTTCCAACACCTCCTAGCTTGAGTCTTCCTGGTTACTTAGCCACAGTGTACCTCTGTTTCCTTATCCCTAAAAAGGTGGTAATGATAGTATCTGCCTCATTGTTTTTGAGACAGTGGTTGTTTATAGTAGTACAGTTTCTATCATTCCTGAGGATAAAACCTTTTACATAGTTAAATAGGTCCAGCTAGTTTAAGAAACACACTTAAATATCTGTTAATTGATTACCTTAGAAAACTTTCAGTGGGAATTAATATATGCACATTCAATCTCAGAGTTTAGACCCTTAATTATTTCGTATTGCTATATAATAGCAGTCCCCAACCTTTTTGGCAGCAGGGACCGTTTTCATGAAAGACAATTTTTCCACGGACAGCTGGGAGGGAGGATGGTTTCAGGATAATTCATGCACATTACATTTATTGTGCACTTTATTATTATTACATTGTAATATATAATGAAATAATCATACACACCTCTCTGCTAATGATAATCTGTATTTGCAGCCGCTCCCCAGCGCTAGCATCACCACCTCAGTTCCACCTCAGATCAGCAGGCATTAGATTCTCATAAGGAGTGCTTAACCTAGATCCTTGCATATGCAGTTTCCAGTAGGGTTCACGCTCCCATGAGAATCTCATGCCGCCGCTGATCTGACAGGAGGCAGAGCTCAGGCGGTGATGGAAGCGATGGGGAGCAGCTGTAAATACAGATGAAGCTTTGCTTGCTCATGCCTGCTGCTCACCTCCTGCTGTGTGGCCGGGTTCCTAACAGACCACAGACAGGTCCCCAGCTGGGGGATTGGGGACTGCAGCTGTGTAACAGATACTGGATTTTTTTTTTTTTTTTAATCAAGGTAGATATTATAATGGGTTTCCTGCTGTGTTAAATATGACAAAGCTAAGATTCTTTTTAGGTAATATCATACTGAAAATAGAAATTTTACTGTTTGAAGAAACTTTCTAAGACTTAATTACGGAAGTCTCACTTTGTTTCAGCAGATCTGTGTAAGAACTGTCATCACGTAATAGCCAGGCATGAGTATACCTTCAGTATCATGGATGAATTTCAGGTAAATGTATAAATATGGGTATGTTATAGGGGGCGGGGGGATAAGAAAAGTACCCTTGAAAATCTAGGTATAGTTTTCATAAATGAAGTACTAGCATATATGGAAGGAGACCATCCCGCTCTTCTACCTGTACAAGCTGAAAGACAGACTTCAGATGTGGGTGGATCCATGTAAACCTGTCTTCACAAGAGTCACAATGTGTGTGCTTTACAAATGACATCTCAGTCCTGTCTTTTTTGTTTATAAAATATAGGACATTATGGCTTCTTGTGAAATTACTATTGTGCTGCTTTTTTCACTGCCCACTTACATGATTGCTCAATTGTCTTTAAGTGATTACCTGTCCACTGCCAATTTCCTGGGTACGGAAATTGTGTAAGGAAAGTATATTTGTTTACCCTAGTTAGCATGTAGAGTTAAACAACTTTGTAGTCTTAATTGCAGTAAGACATTTCAATATTATTTGTTAAGCAAAATTACTACATGGGTGTATCAAGGTTGGAGGCGAAAAGCTGAACCACTATGAGGCTAGAGATTAAGGGATTTATTATAAGAATTAGTCCTTCAGCAATTTTGAGAACATGTGGAGAATTCTATGGGAGGTTGGTATAGGCCCCAAGTTGCTGAAGACTCATAAGTGTGATGGTCAGGAAGAGAAGCTGTACAGTAGGGGAGAGCCAAGCACAAACTGGAACCCGCGTCTGCCCCTCACTGCCTGTGTTTTCAGGCCTTCAAACTGTGTTACTTGTTTTGTGTGAACTGTGTGTTCATCCATAGGATATAAATATCAGAGTAGAACTTTTAACAGGGAAGGGAATTTTTTTAAGTCCTTCAAATTTAGAAAGTACTTTAATTAGAGAAAATCTTTCATAACAGAATCATAAAATAGTATAACCCCTCTCATTCATTCTTATTTTAGTGTGGAAGAAAGTGCTTAGTCACCAGTCAGAATCTGGTCTGATATGTTGTGGTTAATCTAAACAATGTCTTCATTGTATCTCCTCAGCATCCAAAAATTATGCCTCAGAAAATATTTATATGATATGTGTAACTTAGGACAAAATTGAGATTTTGGTGAATGAATAGTGTCCAAATAGGGGAATTAATGGGCTTAAAGAAACAGCTCTATTTTTTTCTGGGAGGAAAAGAGTGCTTATAACTATTTTCAAGACCTTCCTGAAGCTCATCTGAGCTTTTCAGAGCCCATAAATGGGTATTATAATGGTTGTTTATGTCCTAACCAAGCCCCTGTAAATCACTGCCATGAGACTGAAGTCTAATTGATTTTTCCTTTGTGATCAAATGTAGCCATTTTCAAAGCTGCGTCAGAAATTACTCTGGGGTGGGAAGAAGAAGGTAAAGAAAGATGGCTTGTAGTCATAATGCCTAGAGACTGTGAAATTCTCTTGAAAAAACTCTTAAACTGGACTCTACCTCGTCTTGTCTACTCCAGCATCTACTGCCCCCACCAACACATTTTCTGTACTTTGCCATCAGATTATTTTTCTTAAAATGATGCTTGCCAGCCATTTCATTGGCCCTTTCATAGCACACCTTTAGCTACAGTACACTATCCAAGCTCCTCAATCCAGGGTTCTCGCTGGAGTGGCCCAGCTTCCCTTTCTCTTATTTCCCATTACTCTTCCCTACATACAGCACACGTAGCGTTGTCCCAACTCTAGGCTCTCTCTCTTCCCTTTTATCATAGGGGAACATTTTTATTTATTCCTCTCCAGTGCTACCCCTACTGCATTTCCTTTGGAATCTCCTGTTACCTTCTCTTTCTAGTGTCATCTTTTAAAAAAAAAAATCCATGGGGTTAAAAAAATTTTTTTTACATTAAACATACTTAGCTCTTCTTTATTTGTTAAAAATAAATTAAAATCCTTTGATTCATCCTATAATCATCGCTTTCTTTCCTTTTGCTTCTTTACTTGAATTGTTCTGAACCTATTTCCCTTATTTCCATATGCTCCTCTTCAATATCTACAAACTGGTTTTCATTTTCACTGTACTAAAACTGTTCTCCCGTAGGTTTCCTATAATCTAACCAAATCCTGTGACTTTGCCTCAGTTCTCCTTTCTTAAAGTCTCTTCTGGGTCTGCTTTTGTTAACTGTTATTGTCTTTTTGAAGCATTTCTGCCCTTGTCCATAGTGCTTGACTTTTTTCCTTTCTTTTTAAATCATTTCAACTGCTCCTTTTTTTTTTTTTTTTTAAATCTCACTTCCTTTCCTGTTTTCCCTGACACCCCTGAGCTTTGGTCTGTGGTCTGAAACCTATTCTATGCTCTCTCATATAGTGAATACACATGCACTCAGGTTGAGACCTGTTAGACACCTTCCATGGTTCCTTCTCTGGCCCTAACCTCCCACCTGCCCTCCTTTTTTCCTTTGTTTCTCTTGCCTTTTTCCAGCTGTTCTACCACACCGCATGTCATGGACCACACCCACTCAAGCCAAAATTACTGCAGGATCCCCCGAACTGTAGTTCTGTATTACGTGTTCATCTTCCTTGAACACATCATCCCGCACGCCCTTGCTAACCAACCTCCAGTGCAACTTCATTTCCCTTTTACTCCATATGCAATATGCTGCTCTTTTCCATATTGCCGTCCTTATTCATGCCTTTCACTTGATTTGAATTGTCCTTTTCTCCACCTTAAAGCCAAGTAAATCTTACCTCTTTCTAGCAAAATTCAAATTCTGTCTCCTTCTTGCTCTTCATAGTCCAGCCCCTACTGTTTCTCCCTTTTCTGAACTTTAATTGTACCTCTGTCAGGCCCTGACTCGAGTGAATAGCCACTTGGGAACTTCCTCCTCAGCCTGATGACCCCATAAGAACTCTTCATTCTCAGCTGCCATTACTTACTGGGAGCCTATCCCAGCCCCCACTCCAATCTGGCAGTAGTTCAAGTTCAAGGTGGGGTTTCCCACCACCATTTTCATTTTATTTTAAATGTCTCATGGGAAACTTAGACATAACCAGAAGTAGGCAGAATAGTGTATTAACCTCCACTCCCCAGCTTCAAGTTGCTTTATTTATACTTCACTGTTTCACATCTCCCGACAGGATTGTTTTGAAGCAAATTCCAAACATATCACTACCTCTGTAAATATTTCATTATGCATCTCTAAAAGATAAGGATTCTGCTTTTAATGCAATCACAATGTCATTATTGAACAAAGTAGGATTTTCTGATGGCAAGACTAGGTGGGAATGTGGAGACAGTGGTACAGAGTTTAAGTGGAAAATACATTATAAATGATTATAGGTATTCTTTATTTTTTTAAATCCTCCTAGCAGAAGCCCTCAAATGGACCATGTGTTTACCTTGGGAAGCACGAGGGGAATTTTGAGACCACTTTCTATTCCTCCGTGGGCCAGGGATGGAGAGGACTTGGAGTCAGAATGAATAGGGAGGAAAAGGGCTAGGAGACCCTCACAATGAAACAAAGGATCTGGTCTTACCCAAAGGTGATTCCACCCACTCCACCCTTCCTTACAAATCTCTTCCCCCAGGCCCCATCCAGATGGAGTCTTTGAGGGTCCCCATGAATGACTGGGGGGAATTATTCTCCCTACTTGGATGGTTTTGATAAAAGGTGTCCTAATCCTACCATATTCCTGGCAGCACGAGAAGATATGTTCGTGGCATCCCAAGTTAGAATTCTAGACATATTTTCCCACAGAAGCACTGCTATATATGGTTAGATTCCATAGTACTTGTATAATATAAATTTAAAAGACTTGTGGAGTTTCCTGAGAACCTAAGTGCCATGTATAACATTACTTTTGTGGGAAACTACTTTTAAATGCCAAATAATTGACTTGTAATGAAATTTGGATTCCAGGCCACCTATAAACTAAAGATTACAGATATATTGAGTCTCTCTGATTTAATAATCTTTCCAGATTATATTATGTGTTATTTTTATTTTTTATTCCAAGTTAGATTGTAAGTTTTGTAAGGTCAGACTTTATCCTTGCCTTCTTTCATATCTGGCAGTGCGCCCAGCACATTGCAGAGCATGTAGGCACACTCAGTGTAAACTTGTCAGTGGATAGATTGGTTTGAAAACTCAGATATTTGTCTGGCTTCAAACCTTTTCTCTTTTTTACTCTGTTATTTTTTTCTTCTTCATTTACAGTGAGAGGTTGCCATCCCACTAGTACTGTCTGGTGGGTTAAAGCAGTAGAAGTATTTGAGAGCAGTAAAAGACCCTGAAGAGAGTGGATTTTTATTTTTAATTTTAATTCATGAAACTTGTATTTGTTCTCTGAGCTCTACCCTCCATGTATTTCTACTGTTTGTGTAGAGTAGACTTTGAAATTAAGTGTGGTCTTTAAGAAACAATCTTTACACTGCCACAACTAAACTGCTGCGGAACTCACCAATAGGCAATGGAAAGGCAGCTGCCTGCTTCTGATTCTTTGTACTAGTCATTGTTTACCTCTGCTGCCCTCTGTAGTGACCATCTACACCTGAGAAACACAAACTGCCTTGACTGATCAATTTCCAGACAGTTGGCAAACTCAACATCAGGCGTGGAAGTACTAGTAGATTTAACATAAATGCTTGTTTTCCTAAAGAAGATAAAAGGTTTTTAAACAAAAAGTTTAAAAGAGGCCAGGCACAGTGGCTCACACCTGTAATCCTAGCACTTTGTGGGGGGGCAAGGCAGGGGGATCCCTTAAGGCCAGGAGTTTGAGACCAGCCTGGCAATAGTGAGACCCCATCTCTACAAAAAATTTAAAAATTAGCCAGGTGTGGTGGCATGCTTTTGTAGTCCCAGCCACTCAGGAGGCTGAGGCTGGAGGATCTCATGAGCCCAGGAGTTTGAGGTTGCAGTAAGCTATGATGATGCCACTGTACTCTAGCCTGGGCAACAGAGTGAGACTCTGTCTCAAAAAAAAAAAAAAAAGAAAAGGAAAAAAGAAAGAAATATGTCTCTATAGTTTATGACTATATTAAATATTGTAGAAAGGGACAGCTATAAGAACAGGACTTAAAAAAAATTTTTTTTAAATAAAAAAGAACAGGACTTTGCCCTAAGGATTTTTGCCCAAAATAAAATCCGTTCTGTCACCAGTCTGGGCATTTGTTAATGTCTAGCCTAAGAAACATAAAACTTCTTAAATAGGTCAAATTCCAGACAACTAGCTTTCTAAATATGAGGCATGACATATTAGTGAACTTAACATAATTGTTTATTTTCCTAGAGTAGATAAAAATAGCTTTTATGGTTTATGGTTTGGGAATTTTCTCCTTTTTAAAAAAAATCATTTCTGTTGCATATTAGTGTTAAATATCCTAGAAAGGAGCAGCTCTAAGAACAGGAATTTGTACTCAGGGACCCACACTCAAATTGCTTCATTACTTTAAGTAGCAGCACTCAGCTAAATATGTGTGCTAAGTCCAAAAAATAGCCGTCTAGGCCGGGCATGGTGGCTCACGCCTGTAATCCTAGCACTCTGGGAGGCCGAGGTGGGCGGATCGTTTGAGCTCAGGAGTTCGAGACCAGCCTGAGCAAGAGCGAGACCCCATCTCTACTAAAAATAGAAAGAAATTATATGGACAGCTAAAAATATATATAGAAAAAATTAGCCGGGCATGGTGGCTCATGCCTGTAGTCCCAGCTACTCGGGAGGCTGAGACAGGAGGATCGCTTGAGCTCAGGAGTTTGAGGTTGCTGTGAGCTAGGCTGACGCCACGGCACTCACTCTAGCCTGGGCAACAGAGTGAGACTCTGTCTCAAAAAAAAAAAAAAAATAGCCGTCTATTTCCAAGATAACATTCGTATAAATAGAGCATCAGCATGTATTCAATTTGTATAAATAAAAGGCTCTGGAATACACAGAAAAACCATAAGACATTGCTGATAAGTGTTGAAGAAATTGATCTAATGTACAGAAAGAGTATCCATGACAATTTGTAGAGAACAGCTTTACTAAACATAGTAAGTTATGAAGCATCTTTCTCCCTGTTCCTTGAGGTAATTGTGCACTTTGTCTTGTTCCAGGAGTATACCATGCTGTGTCTGCTATGTGGCAAAGCCGAAGATACCATCAGTATTCTCCCTGATGACCCCCGACAAATGACTCTGTTATTCTAAGGACCCTTCTGCAGTTATCTGGTAATTATGGTGTGTTAGTTTACAATATAGCAAGCCCGATGGTTTGTCTTACTTAGTTTATAATGAAAATTCTTTGCATATTTTTTTCTGCTTAGACTTAACCTATCCTTTGAAAGAAAAAGTAATTTAGGAGATCATTATTCTCTAGAACTGAGCTTTTCTGCTCAAGTTTGAAGCAGAACCCTCAATGTAGCCAAAGTGAAGCATCTGTGTTAGCAGTTATGTGGCCAGAAAATAAATAGAAGAGGAGCACACCTAGTCCCCGATCTTGGTTTCCAGCAAAAGGAACCAGAACTCCTTGGAAATAGGACTGCTTCTAGCACTGGGGCAGGAAACATACGAGATGAGCCTAGAGCATCTTGTGCTAGAGAAAGATGAATGCTAAACTTAAAAAAAGGAGTGATTGGGAGTATGTCACACAGACAGTGGAGCCAAGTGAAGGAGCTCCCAGTGACCAAAGCTGTAACAATTTCAACAACAAAATAAAGTAGTATTGGATTATAATCCAAACTATATGATACATATCAGTGAGTCCATACTTATATAAATAAATGATTAAATAAATAAATGGAAGAGGATAGACAAATCTCTCGTGCAGAAGAATTCCAAATAACTTTTGTAGATCCTTAAGTGTGGGTTCTGCGTAGTGACTTCCTTGCAAAGAGTATAATATGGAAAAGGGGAAAAAGGGTAACTTTACAGTGGAGAAACCTGACAAGCACTAGCTCAGCCATGGATCAGGGTTAACATCATCAATGGTAAGCCCTGCTGATGGCATGCACCCTTGATATGATGTGATGAGAATGGTACTTTACCTCTGTGGTCTTCCTGCTCAAATCCTACAGCCTCAGTCTAGTCATGAGAAAAACAACAGACAAATTCCAATTGAGGGACATCCTACAAAATACCTGAAATATCTGACCAGGACTCCTCAAAACTGTCAGGGTCATCAAAAAACAAGGAAAGTCTGAAAAACTATCACAGCCAAGAAGAGCCTAAGGAAACATGATAACTAAATGTAATGTAGTATCCTAAATGGATCTTGTACTGGGAAAAGGACGTTTGGCAGAAACTAAGGGAATCTGAATAAAGTGTGGACTTTAGTTAATATAAATGAATATAATGATTTCAGTTTCTCCAAAGGGATCTTAGAATATCTTACTTTGCATAGATGAGTGAGCACTGGCTTGGGAGTTGTAAACTCTGACATCTAGGCCTCTCTGCCATTTTATAACAGTATAACCATTAAGCAAAGCATCACTCTGGACTTCACTGTCCTGTTTTTGTAAAATTGGCATAATAAAAATTGCTATTATACTTCCTTCACAGTATTGGTAGGAAATTTCCAAATGCATTAATATTAATATAAAATACTTTGGAAAACATATAAAATACTAGATACATTGAGGTAGCTTCCTTTAATTCTTATCATTCTGAGACCAAAATTTAAAGGGTCAGGCATTAGAAGCAGAATTGTTTCCTCTTCATAGCTAAGAGATTTGGAAATTCTGAACTAAGGTTTTGCTTATAAGAAAAAAAAGTGAGTAAAATTTTGTAGATACCAAGAAAAAGCTTTGTCGTATAACAACAATAATAAAAAGCTGAGGTTTATTGAGTGCTTAGTATGTACCAAGGCCCTTTTAAGCACTTACTTAATCCTCATTAACAACTCCATGAGGTAGAAGTTGTTATTCCAGTTTTAGAGCCCAAAAAACTAAGGCACAAAGAAGTTAAATAGCTTGCTCGATGTCACACATTGAGCTAGTATAGTGACTCCCTCTCAATAGTAGTGTTCCGTTGTAAACATGACGTGTAAGGGTCTGGCAAGGTTAGGAAGAGGTTGAGAGTATCAGTGACAGCCCTCTGAGGCATCTAGGGATGTCAGATCAAGATTTATTATTCAGAGAAGTTAAGTCAGCTGCTCCGTAGGGATCAGTTGTTTTTATTCCTGGAAAATGTTTTCCATTTTGCAGCAAATCTATATCTGACCTGCTGAGGAAATCGTTTGGTGAAATGAATCCAGAAAGCAGAGAAAATGCTTCATTACCTTAAATAGCAGCACTAAGCCCATTATAGCCTCTGAATTGTCCCTTCTTGGAGTTTGCTAATGCTTCCAACTTAGTCATTTGAAGCTCAAGAGTATGATTTTATATGCCCCTGCCAATGTCCTCATCTATTGCAAAATGGATAATTATCTATTTGTTTTGGACTATATATTACAAAATCTAAAACATAAGATCCTATCCATATATTTCATTATTATTAAACCAATATTGTGCTGTTTTGTGATACTTTCTTTTTCCTTTTTCGTTTTCTAGAATTCTTCTGTGGATCTAATAGAATAAAGACCTCTTGAACCCAGTTCCACTGAATTCTTATTTTTCTGTTCAAATAGAGGGGAATCAGTCAAAAGCATTGGTCTTCTTCACTTCCCTTCCTGAGATAGAAGAAATCTCCTGTGTGTATAAATGGAAACGTGGGCTTGTCCTGGCACCTCATTTTTTTTTCTACTCGTTCCATGATGTACAGGTCTGACTAGTTAGGCTCTTGAAGTTAAAAGCTCAGCCTATATTTGCTGTTATATTGTTTTAGCTAGCTCTTTCTCAGATGGTCTTGGGCTTTCCCATACTAATTAATATGAGAGCTTGGGCACTACCAGATATGGCTTGTTACTTGTAAGTTATCACTAAGAGGTATATGTTCACTGTTCTTTTTTTCAGTGTATCAAAAATCCTTTCAGTTCCATTCTTTCATTTTGTGAGCAGGGCTAGTTACTTGACTGAATTTGGGGCTCTCAATTTTAAAATGTATGTTTTTTGACTGTAGTACAAGTCTCTGTTGTGAGATACAGTATGATTGGGTAGAAAGGAAATTAAGAGAGCTGGTGATTTTTTGGGTTTTTTTGTTCTTTTGGGGGGTTTGGTTTAGGTTTTGTTTTTTTTTTTTATTTTGAGACAGTCTCTCTGGGCTCTGTCATCTGGGCTAGAGTGCAGTGGCGTCATCAGCTCACTGCAACCTCAAACTCCTGGGCTCAAGGGATCCTCCTACCTCAGCCTCCCAGAGTGCTAGCCCAGCACGCCCTGGCCCCCCAAGCTGTATTTTTTGTAAGAGCCCTCAGATTTGTGATTCTCTCTGTCCTTCCTCTAAATTGAATAGCATTATCTCAGCACTTCTGGGAGAGCTTTTTAATGAGCCTTCTCCCTACTTCAGGGTCCCTTAGGGAAATTTGATTAGAAGATTTTGTTTATCTAGGAAAGTGGCTGATTATATTAAAGCTTTGCCTTGTCTGTTTATGACCATAAACTAATACTTCTGAGAATGAAAAGGGGGATAAAAAGAGATGAGGAGGAGAGGAAAGGAAACACTTTCTCATTTCTCTTCATTTTAACAATAGCACAACTAAAGATCTTCTCGGATAATGCAAGTGTGGTTACGGGAAGCAGACTGATTAGAGGAAAAACATTTTCCCCTCAGCATTGGAATTCTCAAAGCTAAAAGATCCTTTTAACAAGTTCCTGCAGTCCTACCCTCCCTGTTCCCTGCTGAGCCAAATTGGTCAGATCCTGTCTGAAGGAAAACAGCATTTCCCGCCCAAGTGAAGCCCTCATTCCAGCATTATGGCCCTTTCTGACTGCAAAATCACTTGCACTGTAATTCCCATTCCTTTGGGAATCTCTAAATGATTCTTTCAACTTGACCCAGGGCCTTGACTGGTATCTCAGACCCTAAATTGCCTGTGGCATGATGCCAACATCCTGGATCACTGGCTCTGTTATTGGACGAAACAACAGGCTATGGCATTAAGGTGAAGAACACATCATGCTGGCATCCAACTTGAATTCTGTTTCATTTCATCAGGAAAGCCATTTGTCTGCAGTTACTGCTCTAAAATCAGTGCCTAGTCCTGCCCCAAAAGAATTCATGCACCAGTTGTTGGCTTGAAGAACAGGAAATCTGAAAGGCTTGAGGTTTCCAAAGAGACAAGTTAAGGGTGGCCTTAATTTAGCAGAAGGCCCTGCAGAAGGATGCCAGGGGATTCCCACTGTAACACTCAGGTTACTCTTTGGAAATGAAGCTCCATCGATGACAGCTTTAGTTGAAGGTCAGGTAGTGGAGATGCTTAACCTCCTCCACATTTACTTCTCAGATGATGCAAGTGTTTAGAAAATGGTTATGGGAAGCAGAGTGATTAAGGGGAAAACATTTTCCCTTCGGTGTTGGAATTCTTAAGCAGTATGCCCAGTTTGGAAAACTGTCCCTTCAGGGTTTCAGTGAAGAGAAGTAAAATATTCCATCTAGTGGTCAAAGAGGGAACAGTAAAAGAGAAGCTTCTAGGATAAGGTTTGTGGGTCAGAGTAACAGGACAGTGGCCTCTCAGCAAATGTCTTCTCCAGAATGTGATAGGACCTGGCCTTGGCGGTGTTGGTACTCTTTAAATATCCCTGCACTGGATGAGGAAGCTAGGACACCATTCTTACCAAGCCACTCAGCGAAACTGTCCTCCACAGGGAACGGCGATCATGTTGGCAGGTTATAAACAGTCTGATTCTCTGAAGGGAGGCCCTCTCCCATCTCCACCCTCATGAAGAAGAGATTAACCCAGTCACTCATGCCTCTAAGTTTTTGTCCTGTGCCCAAATTGGTGAATATGTGAGTTTGAGAGGAACAAGAGTGCAACATCAGCTTTAAAAAGGAGGGAAAGTCAGTCTACCAAAGGATCAAACACAAATGTTACTCAGCAAGGTGATCAGGAAAAGGATAAGGTGCTCTTTGTGTTCCCAGTAACTGCACCCTCCATACCCTTGCTATCAGTAGAAGTTGACTAAAGTGCCTTTCTGGGAATTTCCCAAGGTACAGGTCATATTTAATACCTAGTTGGCCGAGTACCCACAGTGCTAGTGCTTCCTGACTGTAATCCTACAACAGCCTCCCAGTACCCTGAACCAAAGGGCCCACTGTCTGTTCTTCCTGTACCTCCCATTATTAATTCCTCCTTTCCCCCAGTTTTGGGGAAGAGCTATAAAGCAATAATACAATTCACATTTCCTGCAACTCCAATTGCCACTGCAGATCTTAACCAGAGCCTGCTTTCCAGACAGTAAATAGGGTGTCCCTTTAGTCAGAGCCTCCCTCCACCAAAGCTGCGCATGCTGCCAGCTCCTCTGTCCCACCTGCAGTTTGTACCATCCCTCTGTCCTCTGTCAAGGAAGAAGACACAGAGAGCCTGGCCGTTTCCACACCTGCCCTTTATTGGACTCATCTAGCAGGGTGGCTCCAGGCCCTTCACTCTTCTCAGACACCACCCACAAGGGTTTAGGAAGGTGCCATCATTCTGTGAAGGCCCAGAGCCCACCCAAGTCTTGGAGCCCCGGGTTGAATCACCAGCAGGAGGGTTAGGAGAGAAAAAGGAAACAGGCGGACGGGAAAGGCAAGGCTCTTCGATGAAGGAGGCCGATGTCAAGGGAACACTTAGGTCCAGCAATGTCTCCTGAGGGCACACCGAGTCCTAAGGAAGGTGCTGGATGGATAGGAGATGTGTGTGCTGAGCGGCCCATGCCTATATGGCCACTTTGAGGAGGCGCCTGATGTCAGGCTCAATGTTGATGGTGGGGAAGGTGCGGCTGTAGCGTCGGAAGGGCTCCCCCTCCGGCCCTATGAGGAACTTCTCGAAGTTCCAGGCCACATCTGAGCGGCGCACCGGGCTCCAAATGATGAACTTGGGATCAGTCATGAGGGAAAACGGGTCATCGTAAGGGTAGGGGAGCTTGTCCTTCAGGTAGGCGAAGACAGGATGCTCGTTCTGCCCATTCACCTCACACTTTTGGACAAGGGTAAAGGTGGGCTGGTATCCACCCCCAGGGCGGACATACTTGAGACTGTTCAGGATCTCCTCATTTTGACAGTTCTCCTGGGGGAGGAAAAAGACAAAGGCATGGAAAAGGGAGGGGGAAATGAAGGATCGACAACATGCATATCATTCACCCTCCTACACTCCCTTCCTAGGATCATTCTCTTCTTTCTTTGTGTGTGTGTGTGTGTGTGCACGCGCGCTCCTTTTTCCATGTGCTTTGCTCTACTCTTGACTTGGAATTTTCCGTTTTAAAGTTATTGTGTGATGGTTTACTAGGCCATTTCTGAACATTCTTGGAATTCCTAGCTTAGCTGTTCTTATACTTAAAGATTTAGCACTTTGGAGCTGTTGCTTCTGTCTCCAATCTACCCTGAGCAGTTACTAAGGTGTTTGAAGTTTGGAGGAACCTTGAGTTCGGGGCAGAAGAAAGAAAAGAAAAGGAGGCAGGTCACACTGCCTGGAACCTCTGCTTGGACTCACCTACCTGCCTACCCAGATACACAGACACACACACAGACACACACCCCTTCCCTTTCCCTGTGCCTTGGTTTGGCCTCTCATGCTTCCAATTAACATATGCATCAGTATAACCTTTGCCTGTGCCCTACTCAGCTCCTGAAACCAAGGGTGAAATTGAGGCCCTGAGGAATGTGATGTACAGCTTCTTGCTTTCATCTTGCCTTGTCCTAGAACTGAAGTGCAAATGGGAGGAAGCTGTGATGAAGGAAGACCACACCCAAGGAAGTCTAGTTTCCAGGTGCCATAAAGGCAAAGCAAGTTAGACACAACAATGAATGTACTCTAAATGGAACTACTCAGTGGCCAACAAGAGTGAATTAAATAGGATAGAGGGTTTTGGGTTCTGGAATAGGCCAGGGAGAGGGGAGTGGAGGAAATAAGTGCTTAATGGCTAAAGGTTGTGAATATGTAATATTCCTTTCACTTCTAGGCTGCTATCCAAAGACTCCTATACCACATAGCCATTTACTGTATTCAGCTATGAATGCTTTAGCTTAGAACCTCTTCCCTGGATTTCCTTGCCCAGTGCCATCCCTGTCCTGTCCCCGCCTCAGCTTTCCCCACCCCTGACAACCCCAAAGGCCTGTGGGAACCCTTATTTTCCACCCCCTCCTCTCCAGTTTGAGTCAGATATCTCCCTCTGGGAGAAAGTTCCTGCCTCTAACCAGTAGAAACAATTAGTACAGTCATTTCCAGGCCATGATGACATGAGCCCAGAGCTGATCTTTATTAGACTTCCTATCCCTTAATGCAGATGGCTGGCTGGCTCCTGGTAGGCTATAAACTCCCTCTAGCAACGAGGTGGCCTGAAGTGATGGTGTAAGGCTGGCAGCACTTCTAGGGTGGCAGAGAGACCTCTCAAGAGGTTCTGCCCTTTCTGTCTCTCCTGCCCTAGCAAAGGCTAGAAAGAGACAGGGGAAAATAAGAGTGAGAGCAGTTAATAGTTCAGGCTCAGGTTTGTCACAGCCAATGATACGTCAGCCTTCCTGCTTACATCTCTTTCTTGCCTTCATACCACTGTGAATTGAACTAAGGGGATTATTATTAGAGAGTTCACTTGGGGACATTCTGCCTGCTTACACAATTAAAATCATAAGAGGAAATAGAAGAATCCCTACAAGATAACCTGAGGTGTGTGGGCTGAAGATCTATAGCAACTTGACTCATGTATCAGAGATAGAGAGGTACATGTGATGCCCAGAGGAGACATGCCCATTGAAAACCTTTCCCTTTCCCCCATGTGCACTTTCTACTTGGCTAATTTAAACAAACAAAAAATCTTCAATCTAAATAATGAAGTTGCTTATATTGGCACAGTACTTTATATTTTTCAAGTTACTTTTGTATATCCTATCCCTGAACCTCATAATATTCCTATGAGCTAAGTGATATTATCCCCAATTTACAGATGAGAAAACTAAACCAGAGAAATCAGGTGCCTCTTCCAAGGGCACAGAGCCATTAAACAGCAAAACCAAGTCTAGCTAGAACCAAGGCCTCCTGAGTCTGTCCAATCCTAGTTTGATTCTTGATCTTCTATTTCCTCCACTCATTCGTTCAACAAACATTTAATGAGTGCCTTCTGTACCCCAGGCACTGAGGACACAAAAGGAGAGAAAAACAGACCTGGTACCAGCCCTCTTGGAGTACAGAGGGAAGACAATGAACAATAAAACCGCACACCCTCAGTGTTCAATCTTAAAACGTATGTACTTCCCCTTGGTATTTCACACACACCTAAAGACCTAGATTAACAAAACATACCCCACAATTCCAGACACTCCAACACACAGTCATTCAGCCTCCCCTCTTATCCTACTCGAGCTATACCAACCCAAATCCTTGGGTACAATACAAGGGACCCCTCACCTGATGTCCAAATTGGTTGCAAGGGAAGCCAAGAACCACCAGGCGCCTGGGAAAGCGGCATTGCAGCTCGTTGAGCTGGGTGAAGTCCCGGGTGGTGGTGCCTCAGAGGGAAGCCACGTTCTCAATCAATACTGCCCTGCCTCGGAACGTATTGAAATCTACCTTCTCGCCATCCAGGCTGATGGCACTGAGGTCGTAGAAAGACTTGGCGATATGAGCCATGGCAAAGCGCAGAGTGAGCCCTGCAGAGCTGGTCAGCCCACTTAGGAGTCTGTCAAAGGGGTGGGGAGGAAGGAGGAGCCAGGAAGGAGGACAGAAAGGATCTAACAATGGGGCTTTGGTTATCCCCAGGATGACTTAGCAAAAACTGACACTCACCTGTAAGTGCAGTTGGAACAAGGTTTATAGACACTGAACAAAACCACCTCCCCGCCCCACCCTGCTGGCCACCTGGGAAGGGCCAATTTGGTATTTATGAACAGATGTGAATAATTCACTACTTGCAGGAAACCAGAGCCCTAAAGGTCGAATGGGGAGGAAAAAAGGGAGGGAGGGATGCAGGATTGACTCCTACTTGCCCCAGCAAGTCGTTCCCACTTGGCACAGACATTTATTGAATACCCCTGAGTGCCAGTCTCTGAATCGCACAGTGAGAGGTCAGGGGCTGCCGAGATCCGAAAGATGAGGAGACTTGGGGCTGGTGTCCGCCTGACTCAGACTCCAACCGAAATGTACATATTATGTTCACATTGTTCTCTGTGGCTGTTACTTTCCACAAGCACAAAATCAAAGGGACCCTTAGGAAGACAGTGTGTCATTTTCTAGAAAAAAGTGGGTTCCAGTGCCTCAGCTTGCACCAGACTAGGGGATGAAGGTGTGTTTGTCTTGAAATCTTTCACTGAGTGGTGTTACTTGCCCTGGAGAACACATCTGCCCTGGCCCCTGCACTGTACGTCTCCTACATCGTACCCCCACCTCTGCCTCACCCCTCCAAAGTCATGAGGATGCAGTCCTTGCACACAGAACGCGCAGCCACAGCGCCACAGTGGGTGAACCGCACCTCCCTCCCTCTCAGACTAAGGGCCAGTCCCCAAGACTTCACAGAGGGGGCTTGTGCAGGTCATCTCCCCGCAGGAGGGAGTCAGAGCTGCTGTGGTTCTAGGCCAGGTAGGCGGCCACTCTTGATGTTTTCAACACCGACCGTGCAACGTATTGCAGGACACCTGCTGAGAGCTAGTGTGGCTGCCCACCCCTAGAAGCCCACAGAAACTATTAATAAAACAACCCTAATGCCACTTCATTCCTCCGAGCACCCACCAACTCAACGTGGCACTGTTTTTTTAAGGCCTTGATTTCTCCATCAGTAAAACTAGCAGTTAGGCTTTATCTGGCTTTGGGATTTGAGGGTGAAATCTCAGTAACAAAGCAAATGTTTACTAGAGAGTGTTTTCACAGGTGCACACCCATAGGGAACTGTCGCCTTGAACAAAGAATAAGCAAGTCTGGGGAGCAGCTGGCCCTGTGAATCTGATTTGTTGAGGAAATGGAGGAGCTGCTCACCAGGGAGTGCCCAGCTTTTCTGCCTTGTAGCTTGCTCTCCGCTGGCTGCTCCCTAAAAACAAGTTTCCATTACCTAAGTGGGTAGAAGGGGTGACAGGAAGTGTGAAGTGAAGCGTGTCCCCTCCTGAGGCTGAGTGGAGTTTCTAGAAGCAGCCAATAAGCATCCCTAGCAAGCCACTGAGTCACCAGGACTTGGCACTGACAGGGGGCCAAACTCTACTTGCCAGGTCTATCTGCATGCCTCGACCTTCCCCCAGGACTCTCTGGGCTGCCAGAGACACCTTACTCGATTCTCTTTTGCAAGCCCTCTTCAGGAAGGCCATAGAGGTTCCTGTACCAAGGGGAGGGGGGGCGGTTTCCTCCTTAGGTACCTGCCATCCCCTTTCTGCAAGTGCAACTTTGGACCCTCCCTAGTCTCCCAGGGTTCTCAGTTCTCACAGTTGAATACAATTGATTAGGCTCTCCCAAAATACCTTTATCTCCAACATTATCTCCAACTGGCCCCATTTTCCAGCTTATAACTTTAGATACGCACCAACAGGCATGTGATTCTCACGGTTTTCTGCAGGGCGGTGCTTGTTAAGGACACAGCACCAGCTTAGTAGGCAGAAAGCCTCTGCCAGTGGTTCTCTGTTCTAACTGCAAATGAGAATTGCTTATAGCCATTTTTCTTTCTTTTTTTTTTTTTTTTTAAACAGAGTCTCACTCTGTTGCCCGGGCTAGAGTGAGTGCCGTGGCTTCAGCCTAGCTCACAGCAACCTCAAACTCCTGGGCTCAAGCGATCCTCCTGCCTCAGCCTCCCGAGTAGCTGGGACTACAGGCATGCGCCACCATGCCCGGCTAATTTTTTGTATATATATTTTAGCTGTCCATATAATTTCTTTCTATTTTTAGTAGAGACGGGGTCTCACTCTTGCTCAGGCTGGTCTCGAACTCCTGACCTCAAGTGAACCACCCGCCTCGGCCTCCCAGAGTGCTAGGATTACAGACGTGAGCCACCGCGCCCAGCCCATTTTTCTAAATAGAGATAGATGCCAAAGCTTTACCCTCCAGAGATTCCAATTCCGTGGTTTCTAGCCACTATTACCTGGGTCTGTTAGGCAAATCTTTAAGCTCTCTGAGCACCTGTTTCCTCATCTGTTGAACATGGACAAAGATAACCACGCTTTCTATCTCACAGTGATCCTTAGGATCAAAGGAGATAAAGTATCACAAGTGCTTTGTAAACTGTAAAGTGCTAAGATCTTAAGACTACCATTGCCCTACCTTTACTCCTTTCTTCATTCTATCCTTACCCCAAAACATTCTCTGCCTGCTTCATCAACTCCACAGCCAAAAGTATACTATTAAACACTTGCGCAGCCCTGAGATTCCAGTCTGCCTCTGCTGCCCTGAGGTATTTAATCACACATCTGAAAGATTATTCAATCCCTCTTCATGTCTTCAGGAAGACCCGTTCCGTCCCAAACAGATGAGAACATCTTGGCTTTAAAGACTCCCTCAAGCGGTGACTCACACCTGTAATCCTAGCACTTTGGGAGGTTGAGGCTGAAGGATCCCTTGAGGCCAGGAGTTCAAGACCAGCCTGGCCAACCTAGTGAGACAAACCCTGCCCCTCCCCACCTCTACAACTACAACAACAAAATTAGCCCAAGCATGCTGGTGCACACCTGTAGCCCTACCTGCTAGGGAGGCTGAGGTGGGAAAACTGCTTGAGCCCAGGAGTTTGAGGCAGCATTGAGCTATGATTGTACCACTGCACTCCAGCCTGGGCAACAGAGCAAGACTGTCTCTTTAAGGGGGGGCGGGGAAAGACTCCCTCCAACACAGATGTTTAGCATCCGCCCAATAACTGTGCTTAATTTTATTTCTGCAGCACAAGCCCACTGCAGGACAGTGGGGACTTTGCTTTGGGCTTCCCTGCAGGTGGCATGAGGGAAGGTGCAAAGGCAGACAGTGTTTGCTATTCCCATTGTCATTTTCTAGCTGCTGCTTTCAGGTTCTGGAGCTTTTAATACCAACACTGCCTCTCCCTCTCCCCACACCACGCCCAGGCACTCACACAGGCAGCCACCCCTGTGATTTCAAATAGTCTTTATTTTGTAAACATCTGTTTAAAATAGATGAACCCTGCTCACAATTCATATAATGGACCCGAGACACAGTACATGAAATTCACCCGTCACAGGGAGATGGAGAGGGCTTGGGCGCAGGTGGCGGGCGGGCCTGGGCTGAGTCTCAAGACAACAGGTGCCCAGTAAACAGGCAGGGGAGCCTGCTCAATGGCACGGGCCTCAAGCCACAGCCCAGACCACCCCGGACTGCAGAAGTTTAGGGGTGAGAGGCCGACTCTGGTACCTGGTGAGCGTGGCTACACCTCAGCCTACAGTCCCAAGTCTCCGGCTCCCATTCCTTTTCCCTGCTGCAGACGCGGCTCAGCAGTCCACAGAATCGGATTCCATGTTGTCCCTTCCAGAACCCCCAGGGTACAGTATAAATATAGTCCCTCTTTCCCGAGGGGGCTAGGAGAGAAAGACAACGAGGCTCTGCCTGGTCCTCTGCGAAGCTGCGATACTGAACGGCAGACTGGAGCCAGTGCCTCATCCATCTCCTCTCTCAGGCCCCTGGCAGAGGGCTGGCCTTCCCAATCCCTGGCGAGTCAGTCCTCAAGGAAGCAGCCCAGCGGTGGTCATGGCTCCATCCTAGAGTCAGCTCTCTCAGTTTCTCAATAGGCAACGATTTTTAACTATTCCTGCCCTTTTCCTTCCTCCATCTAACCTAACCCACTCCTAAATCCTGAGCCACCCTCTCCTGCTGGCTTGTGTCCTGGTTTGATAAGAGCCAGGAGGAAAGGTTTGGTGGTTTTATCCCCAGCCCCTTTTGGAGGAGTAAGGAAGTGGGGTTCTTATCCCTCACGTGTGCGCCCTGGATTTGGGTCCTTGGTTGGTGAATGCTCAATGCGCGGTTGTTTTGGCTCCAGCCCCAGCCTCGCACACGGCTAATATATGAACGACCCTCTGACCCAGGCCTCTACCACCTTGGGAAGGTGGGGAGGAACCCTAGCAGGACTGGTAAAAGCCTCGTTCCTTTTTGAAGGGCCTCCTTCAAGCTACTCTTGGGCCAGATGGGGTTAAAGAAACTTCCAAAACACAGAGCTCTGGAGGAGGGAGTCCTCCTCCCTCCACCTGCAGCCACAGTGCAGTTGGCAAACCCTCAAGCCTTCTCAGGAGCTAGAGGGCAGGAGCAGCACTTGTCTCAAAGGCTGAGAACAGCACCAAGCACTTCCGCCTGGGGCCTGCCTTCTCTCTTCCCGTGAAGACTCTGCCCTTCGCCCACAAACTGTAGATCCCAGGAGAATCTTGAGAGCTGAAGGCTGGGCTCAGTGCTCTGCCAGGATGTCTGGGGAGACGCTCTTCTTACCCCACAAATGGAAGATGGGGCCCAGGAGGTCCTGCTGCTATTTTCCCCTCTGCTTTGCAAAATGCTATCCCTGGCCAGCTCTCCCTGCTCTTAACCTGACATGTAGGAGCTAGTCCTTCATTCCCAAATGCTCCTTCCCTCAAGTGCACGGTAGGCTTCACAGTACCACTGGCCCCAGGGCTCTCCTTGCCCCTGGAGTACCCTCAGGCCTTGGTCCACCTCTTTAAATTCAGGAGCCCAGACAGAGAGAAATTGTGTACACGCTGCATGGGAGGTAGACAATGGAGGTGAATTTTTATCCCTGCCACCCCTCATCACTTATTTTCCATCTCCGAAGCACCTGCCTCTGAGCTCAGTTCCCCAGTGAGGCAGGCGGAGAGCCAAGCAAGGCCAGAGCTCAGGCAGGGGGAGCAAGTAGAGGTAGGACAGCCCCAGGCTGGAGGACCACCAGGCCGGTGTTTCCTTCCTACCTTGATGTTCCGCTTTCCCAGGTCACTGGGGAGGCTGGCCCATGGCGGGAGAGGGACGGTGGGGAGGGGAGGAGGAAGCAGCACCCTGTAGCCTTTGGCCCACCCACAGAACAGGGTGGGGGCTCTCCCTGGAGCAGTAGATGGCGTGTCCCCACGAGCCTGGGTCCATTCCCTTGGACAGGGTCGGGAGGAAAGGAAAGCACTGCACCTGCAGCCACACGGCAGGACGTACAGGGAAAGGGGTCTGAGGGGCTTTGATGCGAAACACACTGGAGGGGAAGGGGCCAGAGAAAGACCAGTGGGGAGAAGGGAGAAAAAGCAGAGGAGACAAAATGCACCGAGAAAGAAGGAGCCTTCCAGGGGCCTTGACTCCAGCCTCGGCCATTGTCTGGGGAGCTCGGGGCGGTGAGACGGTGCTCGCAGCACGTTCTGGGGTCACAGCAGGCCTGTGGCTGGGGGAACAGGCTGAAGGATACCACTCCAGGGTGGAGGGGCTGGGGCAGAGGCTGCTCGGGGATGACAGCAGAGCTGCTCTCAGGGACAGGCAGGGGGAGTGGCAGCTACTGGCATTCCACAGGGTCATCAAATGAGAGGGCAGCAGCAGGGCAAAGCCAGGCTCCCCCGTCTGCCCACAGGCCTCCTGAGGGAAGAGGGCGCCGTGTGGGGTGCCCCACGCAGGACTTCAGCACCAGCAGGTTTTGGAAGAGTTCGCTGGACCCTCAGGTTTGCCCTCCTCTTCCTCCAGCTCTGCCAACGCCAACTCGTTGCTGGCACGTGTCCGGAGACCCTCCAGCTCCTTCCTGTGGGCCTGCAGCACCAGCTCCGTCAGCCGTGTGAACGACTGGAAACCAAGGGCACAGGTTAGTCCAGTGTCCTCTCTTCGGCCCCCGGGCAGCCCTGCAGCCGGGTGGGGTGGGGCCCGTCTTACCCTGGGGCTCCACCTCTCACCTCCCCACCTTGCTGGCCAGCAGGAGCAGACAGCTGGTCGCCAGGGTGCTCACCTCTTTAATGTTGAGGTTGGTGCAGGCACTTGTTTCATAAAAGTCCATGCCATACTCCTTAGCCAGCTGCAAGAGAAGGACATTTCTGAAAGAGAGTCGGAAAGGGAAGGGAGGTGCCAGCACTCCAGGCACATCCTTCTGTCATTGCGCCCATAGACCGTGCTACGCTGTGACAATCTCTCAGAGCAGGTAACTTCTCAGACCACACTGGGGGCTCCAAGACGTAGGCTGGCAGAGATGGGGGCAGAGGCTCTACAAACACACCTCCCCGACCCGCCCACCCCCCAACACACACACGTCGTGTATCAGGCGACAAAGCCACCAAGCTGTTGTGGCAGCACAGCACATTTGTGAAACGCAGGGGCTCGGAGTCCAGCAGCCCCAGACGGGAATGCCAGGGCTGCCACTTCGCAGCTGCACAGCCCGGGGCAAGTTACTTGTTCTCCCTAAGCCCCGGCTTCATCTTCCGTCAGAGGGCCTGACAGTGTCTGTCATCCGAGGCTGTGGAATGATTAAATGGGGTCATACACCTAAAAGCACTTGCTTAGCACAACGCCACACGTTCGGTGCTTGATAAATACCATTATTCAAGTAGGCTTGGCCTCTACTTTCAAATTTGTCAATGACCATGTATTATTTTTCATATCAAAAAATCAATTTTATTTTAAGTGCTAATGGAAAGCTATTGACTGAAGAGGCAGAGAAAAACTCTTGAGGCCCATGGAGTAGGTGGATGACTTGTCTGAGAAATATCCCTCTTCCTTTCTGTGCTCCGGGAAGATGGCTCCCTGCAGCCTGGCCACTGCCCCAGCCCCATCCTCCTACCCTCTCTGCCCCTGGTGCTTCTCCAACAGCGGCCTTCCTCCCCTCGTTTTCCTTCCTGCCTCTTTCCAGGCATAAGGAGGGATGAGGTGGGATGGGAGATCTGCTTCCTGACTGGAAAATGGCGGCTGTGCCAGGATGCTGTTAGAGACGTCAGCAACTTGAAGTTCTTCCTCGTTGCTAACCCAGGGATGGATGATCTTTTAAGCAGAGGGCAGTCCTGCTTTTGGGAACTCAGACGTGGGAGAGTTGTTGCCCAAGAGGTCTTTGTTTGTGGATGGACCCCAAATCACTGTCCTGAAGGACAGAGAGGACACCCGCTGAGCGTAGCCACTCCCCTAGTCCTCAGGGTGCAGGAACATGTGGGAGGACCCGCTGGTGGCAAACGCATTCACACTCTTGGGTCCCCACGCTCAGGACTGGCCCTGGACGTGCGGCAGAGCAGGTGGGGTGGACTTACCTGCTGCCCTTGCTCTCTCCCCACCTGCCGTTTCTGCTCCTCATCAGCCTTGTTCCCTATAAGGATCTTCTGGACGCCTTCTGGTGCATACTGGGGACAAAGGATGGGCAGAACTGTCAGTGAGTGGCACCCTTCCTGCCCATCCCCCACACCGGCTGCACTGGCCTCCAAACCACCACCATGTTTAAGAGCCTCAGGACAGGGTGGGCTGACTGGATGCAGGTGTCAGGCTCCCCCAGGTGCCATGACTGATGTCCGGGGGTCCCAGGGACAGCTTAGGGCAAGAGATGCTCTGGCTAACATTGGCACTTCCTTGAGCTGGACGATTGGTATCTGAGCTGGAAAGGACATTGGACTTGAGTCCAACCCTCATTCTAAAGATGAGTAACTGGGGACCCAGAGCATCCAAATGTTTAGCTCAAGGCTGTACAGCTATTGTGCAGAGCCAGGACTAGAACTGCAACTGTGCAGCTCCACCTGCACTGAGATTTCAGGAGGAAGCTGCTCACAGGGCAGACTAGGAACTAACTCGTTTCCAGGGAGGACACAGCCATGGAGGCCTGGCGGGGTGTGGAGTGTGAGGGCGTGCCAGCTTCGGCCTCTTCCCCAAGTCTTACTCCCCCGGAGATCTTCACCCAGGGCTGTGGGAGGCAAGGGTTCCTAGAGGCCCTGGCCTCGCCTTCCCTCTGAGGCACCCTCTCCCCCCCGGTGGTGAGGCGGCATCTCCTACCTCATCCACATCACTGACCCACTTCATGATGTGCTGGTAAGAGCGCTCGCTGCTAATGTCGTAGACTAAAAATATTCCCTGAGAGAGAGAGAGAGAGAAGAAAAGAAAGATGGGGAGGTGGATGCACAGAGAGAGAGTGCACAGTCACGGGGCCAGCAAGGGCTGCGGCACCTTAAAGGTTGGGTCCCACTCTCCCTTCTCAGCATCCAGAAACGTCTCCTTCTCTCTCAGGCCCCGCTCCCCCTACTGCCACTTCCTGGGCCCATCACAGAACTCTCTGGGGTAGGGAGGCACCACATGCTCTGACCTGGATCTCTGGCCCAGGAGGGAGGCGGAAGTTGGGGCCTGTCTACAGTAAGCGCTCTGTGAATAACTGATGAATGAATGGACGGTCAATGAACAACTGAGGATGGGCCTGAGCTCTCCCTCCAGCAGGCAATCTGAGGGCCCTGTTTTGGGGGTCAGTAGCACAGAAATCTCAAACACCCAGAGCTAGGAATGTGGGTGGCAGCTTCCCACCTACAAATCCCAAAAAGGGTGCCTCACCTGGGCCCGTCGATAGTACTGCTTTGTGATGGTCTGATATCTCTCCTGCCCCGCCGTGTCCCTGCAGTACAAAGCCAGTCCATCAGAGGAGCGGGGACCACGAAAGCAGGTGGGGAGGGGAGGAACAGAGCTGGGAGACCCTTTGCCCTTGCAGGAAAAACTGGGAGGTGCAAGGTAAAAAATCAGGGGTGTTTATATCCCCAAAGGGAGGAAAACACCCCTGACTCTGCAGCCAGAGGCCTGGCCATCTGTACCGGTGCTGAGGAGGTCTGCAGGGCCCCAGCCCCTCCTGACAAATGCCCCCCTGGCAGATATCAGGAGCCACAACCATAACTGGGCCTCGGACAGCTCTCTCTAGAACTGGACCGTTGTGGTCAGATTTGGTTGGGCAGAGGTGGGGGAGGGATGCTGCTATACCCCTAGTCCCTGTGTGACCTTTGAAGGCAATGCCCACACTATTCTGGAACCGGGAGGCAGCTCTAGCTGCTGGCAAAGCCAGTGCTTCCAAGGCCGTCAGGCCAAAGAGCCACAGTGGCCCCCTGTGGCTGCTTGTGGAAACTGCACTGTGCTGTACCGCGGGACTCTCGCCGGGTCCCCCCCTAAATGATGGGGTAGAGGCCGCCCTCTTCCAATCTTAACCACAGTGCAGCACAGCACAGCACAGCCCAAGGAAAAAGGGTAAAGCCTAATTCTAAGACAAACTCACAGTAGTTTGCCCATTCCTTCTAGTTCCTGCCTTTGGGTGACTTGTGGTCAATCCCATAAAGTTTTTTAAGGAAGAGATTGGCCATTAAGGCTCACAGGAGTGGAGATAGGCTTCTGAGACTTCGCGTCTCTCCATCATACAGGCGGCCAGTTATCCCGGATGACGCCTGGGGATCGTACACATGACAGTGGCAGCCAAGGAGCAGCCCAGGGTCGTCTTCTTCTCCTCCTCTCCCTCCCCCTCCCCAACTCACCAAATCTGTATCCGCACTTTGATGCCATCTACCTCTATGGTCTTCATCTTAAAGTCAACACCTGGAGAAAGGAAGAAGCACGAAAGTGAAGAGTGGAAAGGCTCTGTGCACTCACATTTGAAGGGATTTCATTTTGGTTTAATTTGGCAAAGAGAGGAGATGAGGCAAGGGCATTCTTTAACCAAATATTGATTCTAAGGACATGGCTGGAGCTTTGAACGGGGCTTTCCTTTCTCCCTGAGCTGAAAGTTGCTGACAGTAAAGGGCTTGGGGGACACACGGGGGCAGGGCAAGGCTGGGGTCTTCCTACTCATAGTTCCGGAGAGAACCACTTGTATTTATCGTTCCTGAAATTCTGATCCCTGGGAATTGCAGCCCACCTCATTTGCCTGTTCTCTCTCTCCGCCTTGCCAATTTCCAGGAGGGCTTGCAGCTGTTGGGAGCGTGGGGAAGGCATGCGGACCGAGGCAAGGGGAGGACTGTTTCAACTATGGCTGTGCACGATGCCTTGGCACCCAGCAAAAGCCCACCAAGGCCTCCGTGGATCTATTGTTGCTAGGTCCTGTTCACTGTTGCTGTTTGCCAGAAGGAGCATGGGCTCTGAAGTCCTAACTCTGGCCACTTAACTCACCACAGCTATGACTTTAGGCACCTTGCTTCATTGAGCCTCTATCTCCTGGTCAGTAAAGTCTTCACTGGGGACATTACCAATCATCTCAGAGGGTTGCTGAGAAGACCGAATGAGATACAGTGCCTGGCCCAACCAATCGCAGCCCTCATAACCTAGTACAGTGCCTGGTACATAGTGGGTACTCACGAGTGACTATCATATGCCCAGATGAAGAGGCCGTGGCATGACGTGTCACTGGGTAAGGGACAGGAAGTGAAGAGTTCTCAGGCCCCTCTGCCCACGGGCTGGAGGAGCTAAGCTGCCACAAGACACAGGAACACAAGGGATTTGGCAAACGAGCCCAGGGCAGAGACATATTTGGGGAAATCTGCAGCAGAAGTCAGCACCAGCAGCTGCAGCAGGCCTGGTTCTGAGGGACAACATAGTGAAGAGGGGAGATGTTTCAATCTCCCTAACCCTAACTGTACCCAAGCACCGTGCCCAGTGATTCAAGAGCTGTGTCTAAGGGGTTAATTAAGCTCCCTGGAGCCAGGTCAGGAGTGGACATCTTTAGCCACCACTAAAGGCAGAGTTCTGAAGAGCTTGTCCCCAGGGTGCACTGCCCAGCCCAGAAGGCCCTCAAGATGCCAGGATCCCCAACATCTCTGCCATGCCACCTCTGCATTGGTTATTTGCCAAATAGGAAAACATCTCCACTCATCCATCCTGTCCCCAGCTTTCTGCAAATACAAACAGACTAAATTCTGTCTCTTCCTTCCCACCACTGAGACCAATCATCATTTAATTACAAGGGAGAAAAAGATTCAGAACAGGCGACCTGAACTAAATCAAGTTGGTCAGACATGAATCATTTTTCGCCTGCCCAAGCTGATTCATATCTACTGAGTTGTACTTTTCCAAATGGGCAATGTCTGGCTGCCATTCTTCCATGAGTGCAGAGAAAGAGCGAGGACGGGGAGGAGGGAAGGAGAGAGGCACCTGGCCCTGGTGGGAGGCAGGCGCCCTTATCCCTGCCTGGATAAACGGTTATCGGGAATTTGCTTCTCCCTAATACCTGGCATGGAAGGGAATCAAAAAATTCTTGCTGTATCGTGGTATATAGGGCATTCTTCCAAGCAGAACCAGAAATTTTGTTCATTTTATAATAAACCTAGCTTGTCCTCATACCAGCCTAGCAAGCCTGGTTAAGGACAGTGCCTTGCGCAAAGTGGTCACAAGGGGAGAAGGGAAAGAGAAGGTTTTATGTCTTCCATGAACATTTATGGGAACTACGTGCCCTGCACGGTGCTCAGCGCAACAGAGCTGTGAAAAGACATGGTTCCCGCCCTTACAGAGCTCAGTGGAAAGGAAGCAAAGGCCCCGAGACGTAAATAACTAGCCAAGGTCAGCACAGCACGTGCAGAGATTGAAACACAGATCTGTTCATGCCAGAGCCCACGCACTAACCCTTGCACTGTTTCCTGGGGGATTGAGAAGAAGTGTTCACTGTGCAGACTTAACCTGCTTAAATTCCTGTCTCCCTGCATGGCCTTAAGAAAGGTTTTGCTAGAAGAGGAGCTTCCAATATTAAGGGGGATGGAGGGAGAGAGGAAAGCAGGCGACTATTACCAGAGGCAGGACTGACAAGGAGACAGGGATGGACATTGGAAGTGAGGCTGGGCTGTGATTCCGTCTCACCTCCTCCTTTACTTCTTAGCTGTGTGGCCAGGGACCAAAGCTGCGGAATTCTGGGGCTCACAGCACCCACCCCGCTACACACACACCTACCATCTTGCAACCTAGGCCCTACTGGCCACCCAGTAAAATTTGTCTTAACATCTCTGAGAAGTAAACTGCTTCCATTTTGGCTATTTATATGTACTAACATTTGATGGAAGAAAGACTAAGTCTGTGTCTTTGGGAAGATTTTCCTCCCTCCCTGCCCACCCACCCTTTTTTAAATTTAAAAAAGGTTAACAGCCCCAGGAACTTCAAGTGGCATCTGTTCCTTCTGCTCTCCATTCCCACACACCCTGGGCCCCCCACTGTGTCACCTACCACTCACGCCCTGGCCCTTTCCCTCTCCCTGGGTGGCTGCTGGTTTTTTCCACTGCTCAGCACTGCAGGACAAAGTCAACCACTGGCCTTATTTTGTCCCCTACAGACTCTTGCTCTCTGACCTTGGCTGGCCTCACAGCTGCTCAGCAAATGCTTTATTCACATGTGTGTCCTTCCCCACTGAAGGCATCAGCCCCAGGGTGGCCCCTCCCCAGCCCCATGCTCTCCACAGGGTACCTTCTCCACTGTTCCATGGCCCAGAGAAAGGCACCTGCTGAAGCCTCTCCTCTGAGGCCACTTCCCTTCTGCAGTTTCCTGTTCTCTCTGCCTTCCCTGGGAACGGTCCTCTGTTCTTCCCAAGTCTCACCTCTCCTCTGTCCTTGTCACCCCATCTAGGGCACACCTCTCAGTGCCCCTCTTTGCTGCATCTTCCGTATCCATGGGAGGATAAGATGTTCTTCATCTACCTCTACCCACCCCCCCGCCGGTGCTTTCACATTCTGGCTCCTCCAAGGCAGCCAAACTTTCAGGTGCACACGAATCACCTGGGGACAGTGTTTAAATGCAGATTATGATTTAGTAGGTGTGGGGTGAGGCCTGAGGTCTGCACGAAGCTTTGGTGGAGCCGGTGGATCACACTCCTGAGTAGCAAGCTTCTAGGACAGTGCTTCTCAAAGTGCGTCCCTAGAGCTGCAGCAACAGCAGCAGCAGCAGCACTGGGACTTCTTAGAAATGCAGATTCCTGGGCCCTCCCTCAGCCCTGCAGCTCAGGCCTCTGTTCCACAGGATCTCCAGGTGGTTCTCACACGTGCCTAGGCTGCAGAAGTACTTGTGGACAAAAGCTCTGCACCTGCAGTGTCTGGAGTGGCAACACGGGGCCTTGTTTCTCCAGGTGCGCTTTGCAGATCCTCAGCTTTAGAATCACCTGGAGTGAGTTTTTTTAAAAAACACAGCTACCTTGACTTGCCTAGAGCTACTGAATCATATTTTGAGGGTGAGGCCCAGAAACCTGTATTTTTGACAGCACTGTGGGTGACTTTTAGGTGGAGGAAAGTTTGGGAGCTCTAATGTAGTAGAGGAGACATCCATTGGCGTTGAATCCTGGGTTTGGCACTTGCCGTGTGACTTTGGGCAAGTCTTAACTTCTCCTGGCTTTATCTTTCCTATCTGTAGAACGAGACACTCCCTCGTAAGGGTTGCCGTGGGGTATAAATTAAACGATGTATGTAAAGCACCTAACACACCGCAGTTCTCTCCTTCCTACCTTCCCTCTGCTGAACAAAGTCTTCCCGGGAGCAGCCGGGAAAACCGGCCCAAAGAACCTCTGAAGTGGAAGGAATTACAGACTCGTCTGTTGCTATCCACATACCCTTGCGTCTAGGGACCTGCAGCACCAACATCATCAAGGAGCTTGTCAGAAATGCAGATTCTCAGGGCTCACCCAGCCCTACTGAAGCTTATGCACATTGAAGTCTGAGAACCACTGTCTAGGAAGGGCACAGTGGCTCGTGCCTGTAACCCTAGCACTCTGGGAGGCCTAGGAAGGAAGATTGCTTGAGCTCAAGCATTCGAGACCAGCCTAAGCAAGAGTGAGACCCATCTCTACTAAAAATAGAAACCAAAAAAATTAGCTGGGCGTGGTGGCGCATGCCCGTAGTCCCAGTACTTGGGAGGCTGAGGCAGGAGGATCGCTCGAGCCCAGGAGTTTGAGGTTGCTGTGAGCTAGGCTGATGCCACGGCGCTCTAGCCTGGGCAACAGAGTGAGACTCTGTCTCCAAAAAAAGAAAAAAAAAGAGAACCACTGTCTAGCACAGCTCCAGGCAGAACCACACCCAAAGCCCATGCCGTTAACACTGCTTGTCTTTATAGCACACCTCTTGCCTGTGGAACCCCAAGCCCTGTGAAGGAGGCAGGAGTGGGTACTGCCACAGGGAGGCCCAGACAGGCCAGGAAACGTATGCCTGCTCCCACATCCCACAGCTGAGCCAGACTGGAAAACTGGTCTCTGAAAACCTACCCAGGCTGCTCTTCCCTCGACCGGTGGCTTCCAACCCTTTGAGGCTGATGAATCTACTGCTTGTTCACTCATGCCCGGCATACCTGTTCTGGTACTATGAGGCATCTCATCTGGAAGTGAGGCAGTGGGTGCGCACGGGGCGAGCCTGCTGCTGTGGTCTGAATGTCTGTGGCCCTCCAAAATTCATACGTTGAAACTTAATCCCCAGTGCAGTGATGCCGGGAGGGGATTTGGTCACGAGGGTGGAGCCCTCATGCGTGGGATCAGTGCCCCTGCAGATGAGGCCCCAGGGAGCTTGTTTGCTCCCTTTTACCTTCTGCTCCGTGAGGACGCAGCTAGAAGGTACCACCTTTGTAGCAGAGAGCAGTCTTCATCAGACACCAAATCTGCTGGCCTTGATCTTGGACTTTTCAGCCTCCCAGACTGTGAGCAGTAAATTTCTGTTGTTTATCAATTACCCAGTCTAAGTCTTTTGTTATAGCAGCCCTAACTAAGACACCCACCATAGCCTATTTTCAGGGACACCCTTGCTCCTTGAGATAGTTCATGACTGCAGTAAGCCCAGATTCATCACCCTGACAGTGTCCCTACAAGAGTGTCTACTTCCTTTCCTGGGTACAAAAGGAACAGGGTTCATAGAGTTAAGAAATAAGCAAGCCACCTCTCCTTAGCTCCAGCAGAGGTTCGTGGAGACCCTGGGGGCCCCAAAAGGAGAAGGTCAGAAACAGGGCCCTCTCCTGACCAAGTACCCAAAGCACAGTGAGCAGCTCGTTGTTTTTCCCAGCACAACGTGTGTCCAGCATGGTGCCTGCCACACCCAGTGTCCCTCTCTGGCTAGAACTTCTCAGCCCCAAACGCCTGCTCAGGGAAGCAGGGCTGGGTGCAGCATGTTCTTTGTGCAGAAGCAGCTTCTGACAGGACCATCCATGGGTTTGCAGGTGACCCACAAGGTGACCTGGCCAACAGGGACAAGGGAGTTAGCTAAGCTGATCCAACCAGCTCCCTCCAGACAGGGCGAGGGGACCAGCCAGTTGGTAGTGAGAGGAGCAGGAGGCAGACAGACACTCAGAGAGAAGCGGGACGGCCTGACGATGACGGGCATGCTGGCTGGAGTTGGGGCTGGGTGCGCTGGGTCCGGGCATAGCTGCCAGTCCAGACACCAGGTTCAGCCCCTGGGTGTCCACATGGCACATGCTCCTTTTCTTGGTGACACCTGGGAGTGCCTCAGGTTGTTCACTGCTGCCTAGTGCCTCCCCCAAGCTGGGGGCGAGACGTTTCGGCTGCAGGGCTGGGAGGAAGACGTCTAAAATAACGCTCCCCGCTCCTTACTGCCCTGTTTTTTGTCTTCTAGCCCCAACAAGACATAAAGAACTAAGAGGCAGAGAATATATTTTGTGCCTTATAAAGTTTTGTTTTGTTTGCTTGTTTGTTTTTTTTTTTTTTAAATCTCAGCCCCTGTGCCAGCACAGTGCCAGGCACAAAGAAGCAATTCCATGAAAGGAACCCCCGCCCCAGAGAGCATATGGAGGGCTGGGTGCCCCTGGCTTAAGAGCAGGGACAGGTTTCTTGCCATGTGACCACCTCACAGACACTGGCAAGAAACGCTCCTCAGTTAAGTGACTCTGCCAGGTCCTGATATGCCCATGGACGGTGCTGCTCTCAACACGTCACTGTGGCTTGAGGCAGCCCCAGGCCTTCACTCTTCCTGCTGTGTTCCTGGCTATGTGGCCTCTGCCCCTCCAGCAGCAGCCCCCTGTGACTGCCAGGCCACAACTGGAGCCTGGAGTGCAGGGATGGCGCTGCCGTGGGAGAAATGGGGATAGGCGAGGCCCTCCTCTGGGCACGGGGGCGGGGGCAGGACAGGGGAGATGCCTGGCACTCACTTGGCCCTAAGACAGCTCACCTTGGGCAGGCAAACAGGGAAGAGCTGACCGCATCTCCAGTCTCGCAGAGGAGGTGCTGTGAAGACTGTGGCAAGGAGACAGGGCACATCCAGACGAAAGAACACTCCTTGCCATCACTGTCTGCCTCCAAAGAAAGCCCTGGAGCATGGAGGAAGCGCGGCTCAAGAAACAGCAGCGTGGCCATTGAGAACGCGATCAGGAGGTCAGACTTGGTTGCAATCCTGCCTTTTACCACTAATTACCTGCATGGTCTTAGGAAAGCCAGTTAGCCTCTCTTTGCCTGTTTCCTCACCTGGCAATGGGGGTGACAATCTCTGATGTCACAAAAGGTTACCAAATCCATAACACAGGGTCTGGCACACAGAGCTTTATGAAGAGTGGCAGAAGCAGCTATCGCTCTCCCTCAGGGAAGGATGAGATTAGGAGCCCAGAGACCCAGCATGGGGAGTGGCCAAGAGCTCTGGGAAGTGGGGCAGGGGGAGGTTCCTGTTGGGGAGAGGGTGGAGGGTGCGGCAATGAGCTAGCATTAAGCTGGAGTGTTTCAACTAGAAGAGAAAACGCCACTCCTGGTAGAGCCCAGGTGGCTCCCAGAGTCTGGCCATAACCTAAATGCTGGCACAGGTGGGGTGTGCCTGTTGGTGGGCCAGCACCTCATGGGTTAATGTCAAGTGCCAGCGTGCCTGCCCGCCAAGTGCCACATGCTTCAGTGGAAACAGGACTGCTTCTGGGTGCCAAATGTTATCACCATGATCAACCACAGCCAAAGGCCCAGCAGCGTGACCTGAGCCTTTTCATTAGCAATGAGACTCCACAACAAGAAACAACTCAATACACCTGAAACCCAAGGCAGACACCCAATCTGCGGCCGCACTGGCTCCACTTACCAAGCACCAGTCCCAGGAATGCCCCGTCCCCTCCCCCTGCAGGAAGTCAGCATGTGCTGAACACGTGGAGCTCCTGCAGGTTGTGGCAGGAGGTCACCTCCAAAGAGGCCACCCCTGAGCAACCCTAAAACAAACTTTAGGAAAAGGCAGACCCCAGGGGAGGTGGTTGCCTGACTTTGTCACCCAAACAAGGCATCACAGTAATCCCCATTTCAAACCTCTCTTCTCTCAGCAGAGAATGTATCAGGAGACCAATAATGCCATCTCCCCCAGCTAAGGACAGGTGAGGGGGACAGGGAGGAGAACGACAGAGAGGGAGAGCTGGGAGATGAAGTGAGACAAGGGGTCCCAGATCACAGTGTCCCTCACAGCATGGGAGACACCTGTGCCCAGACCTGCCCCTTGCTCGTCCCGTCCTTCCGTCTGCAGACTCCCAGCTTGCCACTGGCCTGCATGCCACCCGACTTTCACCTCTGCAGAGCCGCACACTGTCCCTCACGCTGCCTTCAGTCTGGGGAAAGGTAGACTCGGGCTCTCTGAACAAATGCATTAGCACTCGCACCGCCTTGCTCTGGGAGTGGAGGGAAGCAGAAATAAAACAAGGGGCCTGGGTCTTGGCAGACAGAATCCAGATCTTCTAACTCGCTCGAAGGCTGTGTTTTAACATCTAGAGCTCTGGGGTCAAGGGTTCTGATTCAGATGCCCTCTCTCTCTCTCTCTCCATAGGACAGTAGTCAAGAAAAGGGGACCAGGACAACTCTGGGGGCCACCACCTTCACGTATAAAAAATCTTGAAGGGTCAGTCTCTGGAAACCCTGGACCTCAGACGCCAGGGGCTGTTATCACATAGAAGGGTTTCCCAGTCAAACATGCACTCTCAGAGGCTGGAAGGAATGGATGGCCCCAGGGCTCCAGCCCTAGAAGCTCCTAACTCAGAGCCCCAGGGCTGCAGACGGGGTCCTGGAAGGTGGAGCTGATGGGCATCCTCTGACACTAGCAGTGACCCTGAACAACAGGTAACCCTGACCCTAGTCTAAGACACTGACCCCTCACCTCTGCATACACTGAGGAAGACCTCACACACACAGGGATCCCGGGAGGCCCTTTCTCACTTCTTGCTATGTCTGAGCTTCTCCTATGACAGGTCTCTGAGCAGAAGAGTGAAAAGCTACTGGAAACAGTTCACCCTTGCAGAAGACCCCTCTCTTCTCACACTCCCAAACCCGTGCCTAGCATGGTGAGCTTCTCACTGTCTTATGAGTCCCAAGAAAACGATACTACCTGCAACTTCCCTCAGGGGAGAGCAAGAGTCCTCTACGGAAATGCATGCATGCGTTCATTTGTTCCCTCATTCATTCAAACTGGTATTGAAGGCTTACCATGTGCCAGGAACTAAGCTAGGTACCAGGAGACAAGCAGTGAACAACACAGAAAGGTCTTTGTTGTCAGGGAGGTTCCACTTTAGTGGGGAAGACAGATAAGTAACTACTGCCTAACTTCAGAGAGCAGTGGGTGTTACCAAGCAAAAGCAGGAGCAACAGTAGCAACCCGTGCGCAAGCTACTTTAGACTGGCTGGTCAGAGAAGGCCTTTTAAAGGAAGTAACATTTGAGGTGAGACCTGAATGACAAGAAGGTACCAGCAGGGAGGAGATCTGAAGGATCCCAAGAGCCTCTGTGACGTGTGTAGTGTGCTCCAGCCACCCCTCCTCTCTCCCCTTTGGCAGACCTTGCACCTGGGCCTCCCCTCCCCGAGCCTGCTGCTGGGTGGCAGGGGCACCACGGAGGCAGCCAAGACCTGCCAGGCCACCGACCCCTCATTCCTGCAGCTGCCTCCTCCTGAACCAGCATTGCAGGCAGGGCTGTGCTGACCGGCAGCAAAGGTTCAGGGAACAAGAGGGCCTCCAGGTGCCTCTGCCCTCACCCAGAGTCTCAAAGCAAGCTCCTGGCAAGGATCTGGAACTGAAGCTGGTATGACCATTGGCATGGCTGCTCCCAGCTGGCCCCAGCCAGGCTGAAGGGCAGCAGCCCCATTCTCGAGGCTCTTCCCCACCCCCTGGTTCCCTGGGGAATCCTACTTAGCCTTCAAAACCTCACTTAAATGTCACTTCCTCTTTGAAGCCTTCACCAACCTCCCCAGGAGGGATTTCTCACTACTCTGTGATTGCAAAGCATCCTGACATTTCTTCTGCATAATATTCTGGTTGTTTGGATGCCTGACTCCCCAGCTACACGGTGAGCTCCCAGAGGGCAAAGCAGCGTCTTATTCATTTCATATTCTCAATGCGTGGTGGGAGAGAGATCACTAAATATCACTCAATGGAGTTGAAAAAAATGAGTGAATGAATGAATGAAGTCAGTACATACCTGGAGAAAAGATCAGTAGGGAGAAAAGTTAGGGACAGTGACCAGAGGATATACCCACATTTCAAAGTCACATGCTGGCCCTGTCTTTAGAGCATAGTGTCATAGTCACAGAGTTCTCAGTAAACCTATAATCAAAATGGTGACAGGGACAACATCCTCAGAGGTCCTCCCCTGACTCCTGTCACAGGCCTGACTCTCCCTCGGGGGTTGTGCAAGTGGAGCAGAACCTGCCAGCAGTGGGAGCACAGCCACCCCTCAGTCCTCGAGCCCTCCTGTGGGAAGGGGCACTCACCCTCTCCCCCTCGCCTCACGGGAGAGAGGTTCCATGTGGCAACCTGCAGAAGGGACTTCTGGGACGAAGGACATGCCCAAAGCCAGTCTGGAGAAAGTAGAGGACAAATTGGATCACCTCCATGCAAGATGGGAGTCATAACTTCTCTTGGGCCTCACTTTTCCCAGTTATAAAATGGGGTTGATGATTAGCCCTTTCCTCCTCAGTGGGAGGAATCAAATGTCCAGGAAGCCCTGTGCCTCCTTGACAAAGCTCACTGGCCTGGCAGAAAAGCCAAGGAGAGGTCAGAGTCCTGTACAGAAAATTGGCAGTTTTACAGGGAAACCGGTGCAAATATTGGGTTACAGAAGGCGGCACTCTGAGAAGAGCTAGTGATCAGGGTAGAAGGGTAATGGCCAAATATCAACTTTCATGTTCTAAAGCTCATCACCAACCTGTCTGGGAAGGCGGGAGGAGGCGGGGAGGAGGCGGAAGGAATAGAAACCAGGGAGTGCAGAGAAGCAGGAGGGAACCCCGTGCTCCAAGTCGTGGGTGAATCTGCAGATCTGTGCATGTCGCATAGATCGGCTGAAACCCTCTGCGGGTTTCAAGATATGTTCCCCAGGGATCATGTCCTTGGGGAAGGTGAGGACAGCTGGGTCTTAGCCTATGTCAGAAGCAGGAACAGAGGCCTGAGCCTTGAGGCAGAGCCACCCTTGTCCCCTTGAGTCACCTGATGGCCCTTCACCTCCTCACCACCTCACACCTCCTTCTCAGATGCCGGCACTGCCAGGGCAATGGGGGTATTGGGGCAGAAACTGAAATGAAACACAGAGCCTACTCTTGCTCCCCTGCACCAGAATCCGGCCCCCTGGTTGGTTTTGTTCACCCCGGTATCCACAGCACCCAGCACATGGTGGTGTTCGGTAGATAGTGTCCGAATGACTGAATGCACAAGTGATGGAGAGTGTGACCACTCAGCACACTGTTGGCAGTTTATTAATCTCTACAACATTCTTATAAGTCAGGAATAATAATAATAATACGATGATGATGATGATGGCAGCTACCATTTTACTGAGGGCTCTGCAGAGTGCTTTTTATCCATTAACCTCTGTAATCTTCACAACCTTTACGCAGAAACTAAGCACAAAGATGTCACCTAAGTGTCTGCATGTCACAGAGGCAGTAAGGCCACAGCCTGGGCTCTTCCCATTCTACTCACCACTTCTCACCTTCCCTTCCTTCCTACAGGGCCTGGGGACAGGGTGGGAAGAGACTGGTCTCAGGCTGCTGAGGGCTGGAGGGGAGCTAAGACCTGCCAATGCAGGGCAGCGCCAGACCCAGCCCTGACCTCCTGACCCTCCACAACTGTCACACTGCACCTGTACCCAGCTCCTCAATCTGGAAACCCGCAGCCCCCAGGGCCCTAGCACCCAAGCATTTGCCCCAGTGACTGTTGGGTCATTCAATTCCAGGCTCAGACTTATTCCTCCTCTCTTCCTCCCCCCTCAGTCACCACAAGCCCTTGCCCCAGGCAGCCAGAGCCAGTTCCAACAGAACTTCCCGAGAAAGGTGTGTGACTGGGCAGCAGCAAAGCCAGCCCACAAGGCAACCCTGAAGCCACAGGAGTCCAACCAGTCCAACCAGAAACTCCACAGGCCACAGCTTCCTCCTCACCCAGAAGGCATGTAGCCCCAGGGTGGCCTTTAAAACAAAAGGTCCAGGGACAGGGACGGGTGGCAGGTCTATTCAGGGAAGACCAAGGATGGGAAGGAGAAAACCAACTTCTGGGTAGTCCCTTTAGTTTGCATTTTACGTTTCACAAAGCAGAAAGGTCCTCAAAGGTCCTTTGAACATAGATGTCCATGTGGGACATCTCCCTGCCTGGGCAGACAGCACAGGTCGCATGAGATCCTTTCAGAAGTTGCCAGTTTGACCAGTTTGAACCACTCTCCAATTCTGGAGGGAAACCACAACAGGCCACTGTGTAGAGGTGGGTGTTGGTGCAGCAGGGGGTTGGGCGGTCCATATGCCCAGACACTACCACAGCCCTCCGCTGGTGTCCCTGCTTCCAGCCAACGTCGTCAGGACCCTCCTCAAAGCCCTTTTCTACCATCACCAAGGCTCATGTTCCATCTCCTTAGCCAGGCCCTCGATGCCCTCTGCCAACAGGTCCCTACACTTGCTCCTTAATTTAACAACATGGATGGGGATCTGCCTGGCCCCGCACTGCAAACTATGCAAACAAAGAGGAATAAGATTTGGCCTCACCCTCAAGGCACTTATAGTTTGGGAGACAGAGAGATAAACAGAGGAACGTTCTCACTCTTCTAAAAAATAAAAACTCCATTCTGCTGCAGCCAGACTGCCCAGAGTCCCAGGGACACCCGCGCAGTTCCCACCTCTGTTATCTCTGCCATTTACCCCATCTGCTGCGTGAGCAGCCCACACACGGAGGCCTAGCTGCATCCTTCCCTGCCGGTTCTAGGCCACAGGGCCTCTCTCCTTCTCCAACCCCCGGCAGCACTCAGTCTAGCAACAGCACTCGTGGTCCCACCACCGTTCGCTGGCTGCCTCGTGGCACGTCTCACGTCATACTTTAGCTTCTGATACCCACTGTGAGACCTTCGTTAAGAGTAACCGTAGTCATCATAATCGATCCCTTACATTTGAAGTGTGCTTCCCCAAATGCTTTTAGATATATTATCTCATCTTGGCAATAGCTCTTTTTCGCCTATGTTTTACCTCCCGAACGAGATGATAGGCTTCTGTGGGCAGAAAAAAGTAGGCAGCTATATGTCTCTAAAATGTCTGGCACGGCACTTTGTGGTGAATGCTCGATTAATTTGTTTAACAGGTAAGAAAGGGGATGACCGCCCCCCTCTGCCCCAGCCCCATCTGGGCCAGCACAGCCGCCCGGCAAAAGAATGCCCGTAGCAGAGCTCCAGCTGCAGGGCCACCCCCCACCTGCTGGCCAGAAAGAAGAGATGGATGGGGAGAGGGATGTTCAGTGCCTCAGTCTAGGAAGGTCTCCTCCCTGCTCCCTGGCAGGCTCATCTCTGGAATATCACAGGCTTGTGGAGTACACAGTAACTCACGGAAGTGCCAGCCTAGGTGATATCAACATGAGGTGAGCCAAGAATCTGGCTTATCTTGGCACTAACTGGTGAATTGTCTTGTTTTCCCCATTCATTAAAAAAAAAAAAAAAAAGACCCTGGGGGAGGGGGAAAGGGGCCTAGGTCAATGCCCAGCCTGGTCAAAGAGTGTGTTTTGGACATGGCACAGCTTGAGAGTGGTGATTGTGAGTGTTGTTCATCTTGGTCTCAGCGCACAGCCTAGCACACAGGACACGCACTTTTTAATAAGTTAATGCACAGGACTTGGTAGCACCCATTTCCTTGGCTCCTCGATTTGTCTCCTGGCTGCCGCTTCCATCTCCTTGGGAAACTTCCTGTATCACTTAAGGAAAAAGCTTTTCTTGACCATCCAACTCCTTCCCTTAGGTTTTAATTAATGCTGAAAAACAGACCCAAGACAAGGTAGAATCACAAGCCCCTTAGTAAGCTTTAAATAAGAAAGCATTTAAGAAATGCAGTGGGGCAAGTTACAAAAGGCTGGTGTGAGGAAAGACGGATTTCTTTCTATTCCACAGAACCCAAACTCCTAACGAGTCCTGAGTGTCCTGTGGAAAGGGGGACCAGGCCATGAGCAGCAGAGGAAGGACTCTGGGGACCATCTTCAGGTTTTAGACCAATATCCCAAGGGCCTTGAGGGGTGAGGGTGCTGCAGAGACACCCCACCAAGTTCACTGATTTACCACTGCCCCAAAGTGGTCTGCCCCAGGGGGTTTCCAGGAAGTCCCTGTGACCTATCTACTATCCACCTATTAGCAGGCAGAAGCTGGAACAAGGGAGATGACAAGGTGAAGAGATAAGGAGAAGGGCCGGTGATTAGAGGTGTGGGGCAAGGGACTCTCTTTAGTGAAAGCACCAGCCTCAGAGGGACATCCTGGTAATTTAGAAACAGGGGTTCCCTCATTTTCCTGCTGAAAAGGAGGACATGGACACGTGTCTCCTAGGGGAAGCTAACTCCCACGACACTAAGCAGGAGTCCCAGAAGCTTCTGAAATGAGGTGGCTGAATGAAGCCCTCAGGGGGAAAAGCCCAGGTCACTCCTAGGACTTGGAATGTGGCCAAGATACCAAAGTGCAACTACTGCTCTTCGGGCAAAAGCCAGGGGTCCCAGGCAGCCCCCAGCTCTCTGCAGATAGCTCAGCTGCTCCTGGCACAAGGCCCATCCCCAAAATAGCCACCGCAAGTTTCCTTAAATGATAACCTGCTGCCCTTTGTCCCAGAGCCTGCAACCTGTCCCCATACCCCAGCTGGTTCCTCTGCCACTCCCTCGCTCACTCCCATGCCTGTCTCCAGCACCTGCCTCTCCCCTGAGCCCGCCCCAGCATGCAGCCTTCCCTTGGCCAAGGCTCCCTATCCGTACCTTCTCTCTGAAATGTCTCTCATCCAAACTGTGGCCTAGCCCAAGCTCCTGGGTCTCCTAGGGGCTTGCCTTATAGCTCCTTTGAGAAAGATGGATGCGTTCCCTGACCCTAAGGTCTTTGAAGATAGCAAAACAAAGAGAGAAAGAGACCAATGACTTCAAAGATAATGACAACAGTAAAAAACAATCAGCATTTGCCCAGCTTCACAGTGTGTCTTTGTGCTAAGTGCTTTACACATTATCTCATTTAATCATTACAACACTTTGAGAGATAGGTACCAGTATTATACCCATTCTACAGATGAGAAACTAAAGCTCAGAGGCTTAAGTGATATTCAAGGTCACTCTGCCCCAAAGTGAGGTCTCCAGGTCTGTGGGACAACAAAGCTTGCCTCTTAACTCGGAAGGCTCTGTTCCTCCTGGCTCTATCTGCTCCCTCTTCTCTCTTGGCAAGGAGTGTGTTTTGAGGGAGGGGGAGGGGTGGGGTGGAGATGAACCCTCAAGAGGAAGCTGAGAGCTGGGTCCTCCCAGATGGCAGCAAGGACTTCTAGGAAGCATTCCAATCGGATGGCTGGCCAGCCAGCAGGTGTTTCCAGGGGCCTGGGCAGTGCAGAAGCTACTCCAGGACTGAGCAAGCATGGAATCTGGGAGATGGGGGTGGAATTCCCTCAGCTCAGACTTCCCAGAAGACGGGGCCTTTCAGAGGGGAGGGCGCAGACCCACTCCTAGAAGACAGTGCTGTCTAGGATGCCAGCAGGCCTGTCCCTTTAACCAGAGGCTTCAGCACTGCCAGACCAGCGACATATTCTAAGGCAGGTACTGCCTGCCTTCTAACCCCCCTGGTCTGGACAAGGATTCCTGCCACTCCTCCAGCCTCTTCAGCCTTCCTCAAAACAAATGCTTCAGTCAATTGGCTCATCCCTTTCTCCTGCACTGTGGCTTCTCCTCTCATCTCTGCCTCCTCCAGGTGTCCCACCTTGCGCTTACCTTCACAGCTGTACCCTGGAAACCAATCCCTTTGACCCTCCCTTCCTCTCTTCCTCCTCCTGGCTCCACATTGGGTCGCCCTGAAGTGAGGGTACCTCAGTGACTCTGCTCCCTGAGCACAAGCTTTACTTCCCCTCCCCCTCTCCAACTGGGGGTGTGGGGGTTTTATTTCAGCCCCAGCTCAGGGTACCAGGCCTATACCCGCTCCCCATTTTCTCCTTCGATAGGAGGGATGGAAGTCTCCCCAGCGAGGGGGCGCAGATGCTGCTCTAGTCCCGGACGGCAGGCAGCAGGGACCCCCTCGCCTGCAGGGGCCGATGTTCAGGTCCCCAGCCGGTGGCCCGCTCACCCCGAGATTTATTCCTCGCCCTGGCCTCCAGCGCCACCGCCTCTTGCCCAAGGGGCGGACAATTCCCCCCTGGCCGGGGATGAGGGCAGCAGGGGAACCCGCCCGGCGGGGAGGGTGGGGCGCCCTCGGGCCACCGCCCCTTACCGATGGTGGAGATGTGCGAGGAGTGGAACTCGTTGTCGGTGAAGCGGCACAACAGGCAGGTCTTGCCCACCCCGGAGTCCCCGATCAGCAGCAGCCGGAACAGCACATCGTACTGCTTCGCCATGGCTGGGGCAGGAAGGGGCTGGAAGGGGCCGGGGGCTGCGGGCGGGCGACGGGCTCAGCCCCGCTCGGCCGCTGCCATCGCGGCCCGCGCCCGCCCGGGGACGCTGCGGGCGGCCAGAAGGAAGCCGAGCCCGGCCTCGCCCGCTCGCTGGGCGCCGGGGAGCGCGGCTGCGGCGGGAGCAGCGCCCGCTCTGAGCGGCTGGGCTCGCGCGCGGCGGTGGGAGGAGAGAGCGGCGGCGGCGGCCCCTGCCCGCCCCTTCCCCTGCGCCGCCGCGAGAGGGGGCGGGGAGCGCGCCGGAGAGCGGGGCCCGGCGGCGGGGGCGAGGCCGGGCGGGGCCCCCGCTCCCCGCCCAGCGCTTTTGTGCGGGGACCTGGGAGGGGTGGGGGAACATTTTCGTTTTTCCGCGGACCTTCTGGATGGGGTCGTTGGGGTGAGCTCCCACCCAGCCCACCTCTACCGTGCTCGCTTTCCGGTCTCATCACTTCCCGGCAAATCCCACCCAAGTCTGGCCCCGGTAACTCCGCCCCACCGAGGCACCTCGCCCCTGCAGGAGCCTGGCCGGCCCCCCAGCGGTGGTCCTCACCTGGGCTCACCCCAGGTCGGAAGGCCTTGAGCAGGGTCTGGATTCGAAGACTCATCTAAGTCACCGTGAGCACTCGAGAGCCTCTGCCACCTGGCTTCCCCCTGCACTGTATGACTCTGACGTGGCCCTCCCCCACCCCCGGTTTTTCTTTAACTAGGGAAAATGCCGACTGACTTCCTTCACCAGGGCGAAGAGATAGGTGATCATAAAAACATCTCTAAATGCAAAATCCTTTGGAGGTGTTGTGCAGGCATAAGTCTCTCTTTTCCCTCTCAGCTGTTTAGGATAGACGTTAAGGTTGCCAGTACATCGTTTCAGATCACTAAATATCTCTGCTGTGGTGTACACCGGTGGCACCAAAGAATGAATGGGCCTCTCTTGAGACCCAATTTACTACTACTGAATGTGCTAGCACCAGAGAGAGGCAAATAAATGCTCTCCTGAGTTGAGAAAATTGCCTATTCCTAAGAATGAGTATTAGGGGAAAGCAAGTCTAGTCTATTGGATCTTTAAAAAGCAATGAAAAAGGGTATGTTTTCAGCCAGAATATTGGATGGAGAATGTATTTTTCAGTAGTAGGTCAAGGAAAGTGGTAAGTCCATTTACTTCATTTGAAGAGTTATATTTCAGGCAAAGTGTCTATAATTAAGAAGAAAAAATCCTGAACCTAATAGCTACTTAAATTACACTAAAAGCTAAAGAAACGGTTCTTGTGGATTCCATTATTTCCAGGTGCGTTTCTCTACATTGGGTTTACGTTGGGTCTCAGGTGAGTGCTGAGGGCTCTAGAGTTAGGCACGCTTGGTTTCCAGGCCCAGCGCCACTGCTCACCAGCTGTGCACCCTTGAGCACATTACTGAACCCCTCTGTGCCTCAGTTTCCTCATCTCAAAATAAGGATAGTTAGAGTAACTACCTTACAGGATTGTTGGAAAGATGAAATAAGCTAATGTGTGCAAAGGACTTGCACAGCACTCGACACAGTACTGAGTAAATGCAAAGGTACGGAAAACACACTGTAATGTTTTCCTTATGCGTTCCTGGGTGGTGAGAATACCCACAGGTGAATATGGCCCGGGATGTTTTTGCTCAACTTAGGCCCAACCTGCTGTGATTTTCCTCCCACCACCACCAAAGAGAGTACAGAGCCCAGGTTCAACTCAGCCTCTTTGGGCACACGGCTATCTTCCCACTGATCTGCGCTGTAACCGTAAGTAACCCAGCCTCCTGACAGGGACCTTTAGTGGCTCTTTTCTGGCTTCTATTGGAGGAAACAGGAAAGAAGATGCAAGCTGAAGTGGATTCCTCACTCCACTTTGAAAGAAATGGCTTTTCCTAGGCAAGAGAGGAAAGGGAATGAGGTTTCCTGAATAAATCCACATCATACTTGGCTGACCTGAAATTCAGTAGCTTAGATTGCTTTAAAAAACGGTGAGGAAGAATAGTCTAGAAGTCCAAGCTTCAGTTATCCATTCTCATCCATCTCAAATTAACCACTTTCAGAGCCACCATGTAGAGATCTGTGTGTGTGTGTGTGTGTGTGTGTGTGTTGTGAGACGGAGGAGCTAAGATCTGGGGACAATGTTAACTAAAGAACCAGATAGACTAGTGGAGACAACAAAGTTCATTTTAACCAGGATCTTCATAAATGAAATACCTAATTCCATCCCCTTCAGTCACTCAGTGGGATATTTTGGCATCCTCCCCCATTGTGGTCGCCTTGGACTGGGGCAAATTTCAGTAGAGCTGGGAGACATCCGAGGAATGGTTGCTGAACATCTCTCCCACAAGAAGCCTCCCAGAATCAGTCTCTCAATACTGGTATAGTGATTCTTTTACCAGGGAGACAAGTGGCTACCCCTGCTCACCCCACCCCCACCTCAGACACACTGAGCATGCTCTCAAGGGCACCACTGTGGGACATGCCATCGCAGCAGCATAACTGGAGAGATGCACCCATAGGCAGCCCATCACCAAGACTCAGCACAGCTGGACCATGGGGCTCCTCAGTAGCCAAACCCTACGCCTCTTTTAGACCCACACCGTGTTTCCAACCCTGGGTGACAGGCAGTGCACGCACATCACCATGTGCTCACTGTGCAGAAGGGTTTCCGCCTTATCTCTGGCTTAGAAGAAACAGGACAGACACCCCACCCCATGGTCTCGGTACTGTCCTCCATTCATATCCTTTTTCTTTTCTGTGATAGAGATGGAGGAAAGAGTCTCTGAAATGACAAGGAAAGAGAGGAGAGGGCAGATTGAGCATATTGGGGCTGGAAACAATTCTGATGGTAATTTGTGCTGACACAGCATGACCCACAGTACCGTTTCAGGTTGTCTGGGAGTCTTGGCCAAGACCTTCAGGACTGCATTGATTTGCTAGGGCTGACATACCAAAGTACCATAGACTGGGTGGCTTAAACCACAGAAATTTATTTTCTCACAATTCTGGAGAAGTCCAAGATCGAGGTGTTAACAGTGTTGGCTTCTTCTGAGGTCTCTCTCCTTGGCTATAGATGGCTGTCTTCACGTGCACCTGGTCTCCCCTATGCCTGTCAGTGTCCTCATCTCTTCTTAGGAGGACACCAGTCAAACTGGATTAGGGCCCACCCATATGACCTGAATTACCCCTTTAAAGGTCTCATCTCCAAAAATACAGCCACACTTTGAGGTACGGGAGTTAGGACTTTAATATGAATTTGGGGGCAATGGGGACACAGTTTGGCCCATAACAAGGACCAAACCAGGAGCCTCATCAGGTAAGATTTCCAGTTCAGAAGTAGTTTTAGGAATTATTTCATTCTTTTAGAGTGGGGATGAAAGTTGTGGTGTCTTTCTCGTGGCTTCCTGATAGGTGGTCTAGACTGTCAGTGTGGAGGGTTTTGTGATGGGACAGCCTCAGAAGAGAGATCCTTCCCTTTATGAAACTAGAATTGAGAGACATGATTAGCAACCATGAGCCATGCAATATATGTCATAGTCAACTTTTATTGTCAAAGTTACAGTTTTGGAAGACAAGATATAGTCTGCAGTTAGGAATACATGCAGGAATGAGTCATTGCATGTATTAGTTACGGTAATGCTAATTGCTGTAAAGTCTAATGGGCAGCAAGGAGAGGGAAGCGAGGGTGGTTCTGTTCCACAAAGTCAAGTAGGCACCCAGGGTGGCAGAAGCTCTGCTATCTTCAACAAGAGGCTCCCATTGCAGGACTCCTTTTCAAAGCAAGATCTACCTTGCAGGAAGGATGGGGAGAGTGCCTGCTGACCAAGGATGCAAGATTACTGACTTTCCTTTTTTACCTAAGACCCCCTCTGAGATTGCCCTGTAGACAGCAGGGGAGGAAGGGCTCTGTCAACAGGAGAGGGGGTTCTTGACCCTGTAGCTCTAAACTAGCAGACTTCACAAAGGCTGTTTGAAAGGAGTAGTAATAATATACATTTGAAAGAGGTTACAATATTTGTCCAGAAAGTCATTTTGAATCTACAAGGAGATACCATTTGTCCAGTGGAGTGCAACACTGAATGACCTCTTTGTTAATTGAGATTTTTAATGTTTAGAACATGTGGCATGACGTTCTTTTAAATACGGAGGGCTGCCCTAGGCATTGACATTCTGCTGGCAGAGAGAGGAAGAGAGGAAATAGAGGAAGTAGAAGGTTTTTAAGGGCCAGGCCAGACGCGATGGATATCACTTCTCTCACATTTCATTGGCCAGAACCCAGTCACAAGGCCCTGCCTAAATGCAGGGGGCACTGCTGGGCAGTCAGTGCCCAGCTGCAGCTGTCCTGTGTGGAAGGGGAAGAGCACTGGGTGGGCAGCCAGCATTTCTGGCTCATATAAAGAAGGTTCACAGTGGCTCCCAACCCTAGCTGTGTGTAGCATGACTTGTGGAGCTTTAACAAAATGCATGTGCCTGGGCCCAGCCCTAGAGATTCTGATTCAGTAGGTTGGGCTGGTGCCTGGGAGAATCTGGATTTTTAAAGTCTTCACCAGTGATACCAATGCACAGCCAGGCCTGAGAGTCACTAGTATGCCCTGCAGTGTAGACTTCTGGCATTGTCTCTCAACAGTTTTAAAAATCATTTCTCAGAATTTTCAATATGAACAACGTTTAGTTGGCTTCAACCCAAAACAGGACTGAGAGTCAATACTTTTGCATAGGTTTCCAGTAATAGAGTAAATGTAGTGATTAATAATATATAGTGTGATTTCTTTTATATCAATATATGACACAATAAAATAATGCAGGCCAGCCTGAGTAACATAACGAGACTCTATCTCAACAAATTTTTTTTTTTTTTTAAATTAGCTTAATGTGGTAGTTCATACCTGTAGTCCCAGCTCCTTGGGAGGCTGAGGCAGGAGGATCACCTGAGCTCAGGAGTTTGAGGCTGCAGTGAGCTATGATCACACCACAGCACTGTAGCCCAGGCCACAGAGTAACATTCTGTCTCAAAAAACAAATAAGAATATAATAATGCAGGTATGTAGAATGGATGATTTATTGATTTCTGAGAAGCTCACAGTTGTTCTCTGTGCCATAAAATCATTGCACTATATTTAGAAAGCTATTCTGTTTTTTGGTGATTGGAAACATTTTATATTTCCTTTTGTGTACTACAGGATATAAAAATAAAAATTGCATTCTACAGCTTCTAAATTCTAATGTAATTGTTTAAAAGTTATTACTGGAGAATATTTATTGAAATATTACCAAACACAAATATTATATATTAAAAGGTCATCTTCATTGAACAGAATAGATTCTACTTAATAAAGATAAATAGAATGAGTTACTCCTTCACCTATTCTACCACCATGAGACAATACATTTTTGAGGAACATATTCTGTGTAAGTATTAGGTCTTATTTTATATTTTTATTTATTTATTTCATGTTTGCATTTAAAATTTTATATGCTTAATGCATTTGTTTGCATTTATACATTTATATTATTTATATTTATATAGTTTATTTATTAGATAGTAAGCTTAGGAAAGGTAAGGCTAACATTATTATTTTCATTTTCATTATCTTTTATAGTATGTTACACGAACAAGCACTCAAATGTGTATCACGATGACTGGAAATCATTCAAATCATTTAACTTATTCAATGCTGATTATGTGTCAGGGAAGTACAGCAATGGACAAAACATACAAAAATCCCTGCCCTGTAGAGCTTACATTCTAGTGAGGGAAGACAGACAGTAAACATAACAAATATATACAATATAAAGCCCACAATCTGGTGATGAGTGTAATGGAGAAAAATAGTGTATAATGGAGTGTAATAGAGCAGGAGAGTGGGATAAGGTATTACTGGAGGGGGAGGGCACTTCAATTTTATATGGAGAGGTCAGGAGAGACCTTAAGGAAAAGGATTTTGGCCAGGTGTAGTGGCTCAGGACTGTAATCCCAGCACTTGGGAGGCTGAGGCAGGAGGATAGCTTGAGGCCAGGAGTTTGAGCCCAGCTTGGGCAACACAGGGAGACCCATCTCTACAAAAAATAAAATGGTGGTGCGCACCTGTAGTCCCAGCTACTCAGGGGGCTGAGGCAGGAGGATCACTTGAGCCTAGGAGTTTGAGGCTGCAGTGAGCTACGATCACACCATTGTACTCCAGCCTGGGTGACAGAGCAAAGCCTTATCTCTAAAAATATAAAAAATAAAATTTTAAAAAGGAAGGAGATTTTGAGTTAGAGTAAAGAATTTGAGTAAAGACTACAGAAGTGAGGGGCAAGCCATGCATCTCTCTGGGGAGAGCATCGCAGGGAGAGGGAATGGCAAGCATAAATGCTCTGAGGCTGGAGCAGGCTGCGTGCACATGGAACAGTGAGGAGGCCAGTGTCAGGAGAGAGTGAGCAGCAGGAGAGCACAAAGAGAAGAGGCCAGAGAGGAGGTCGGGGCCTTCTAGGGACCTTGACCTAGAGTGAAATGAGAAGAAGGCTTGGAGTGAAGGGGTGACTTTGCTTACGTTTAAAAAGGCTCAGTCTGACTTCTATGTTTTGTCTTAGACCTTTCAGGCAACTGTAGCAGAATACCATAAACTGAGTGGTTTATAAACAACAGAAAATGGCCGGGCGCGGTGGCTCACGCCTGTAATCCTAGCACTCTGGGAGGCCGAGGCGGGCGGATCGCTCAAGGTCAGGAGTTCGAGACCAGCCTGAGCAAGAGTGAGACCCCCATCTCTACTAAAAATAGAAAGAAATTATATGGACAACTAAAAATATATATATAGAAAAATTAGCCGGGCATAGTGGCGCATGCCTGTAGTCCCAGCTACTCGGGAGGCTGAGGCAGGAGGATCGCTTGAGCCCAGGAGTTTGAGGTTGCTGTGAGCTAGGCTGACGCCACGGCACTCACTCTAGCCTGGGCAACAAAGTGAGACTCTGTCTCAAAAAAAAAAAAAAAAAAAACAACAGAAATTTGTTTCTCACAGTTTTGGAGACAGGGAAGTCCAAGGCACCCACAGATTTGGTGTCTTCTTTCTGCATCTCACAGAAGGGGTGAGAGAGCTCTCTGGGGTCTCTGTTTTAAGGGCACCAATCCCATTCATGAGAGCTCTGCCCTTATGACCTAAACACCGACCAAAGGTCCCACCTTCAAATACCATCACATCGGGGATCAGGTTTTAACCTATGAATTTTGGGGGGACACAAACATTCAATTTATAGCAAGTTCATATCAGGGTATAGGGGGACAAGAGTGGGAACAGGGAGAACAGTTAACAGATTAGTGTAAGAAGCCAAGTAACGGATGATGGTGGCTTGGACCCTGGCAGTGGAATGGGTAAGCAGTGATCAGGTGCTGGATGTATTTTGGACAGAACTTAAGGGGAATGAGAGTAAGAGAGGCATCAAGAATGGCTCCAAGGTATTTGGGGCAACTGGAAGAATGGAGTTACCATCACCAAGATCGGGAGGACCGAGTACACAGGTTTGGAAGAGGTTTTATGACTGAATCCTGGGCACTCCCAAACTAAGATATCAAGAGATATGAAGAAATGGCAAAGGCCAGCAAAGCAGAAGGAAAACCAGTGCTAGACACTACAAGAAGAAAGTGTTTCAAGGAGGGATTGATTAACTGTGCAAATGTTGCTGGGAAATCAAGTAGGAAGACTTGAAATGAGGACTGAGAACCGGCTCTTGGATTTAGCAATATGGAGTTAGACAGAGATGTGACAAGAACTGATTGGGAAGCCACATTAGAATGGGTGAGGGAGAGAGAGAGAGAAAGACAGAGAGATGGAGGAGAGGAATTGGAGACATTGGGAGGGGCAACTCTTTCAGGGGCCTTGCCATTGAGTAGTGGGGAGGTAGGTAGAGCAGTGTCAACTGTGATAAAAACATTTTCCCCCCCAAGAATGAAGGAATAGCATGTTTGAGGGTGACCAGCATGATCAAGGGGAAGGGAAACTTGATGTTTTGGGAGAGGCAAGGGAGAATTGCTGTAGTGACATCTTCGGGTGGCATGAGAGGGGAGGGAGAGGGGCTGGCCCTAGGTAGGAGCTGGGGCATTCTGTCCAGGGGAGTAGGAGGCACAGGACCTCAGAGCAGAAGGGCACAGATGATGTAGAGGCGTAAATGTGGGGGAGGAAATTAATTACCTAGCGGGATAATAGAGGAGTTCTTTCCATTTTCCAAATGTTCCCATATGCAGTATTACATAGTTTCCCAAGATATTAAAAGAAACAATTCATTCCGACACAGGGCTTGCGTGAGTAATGCAATGAGCAGTTTTAAAGCTTATTCTCTAAACCTGCTCTAGGGGCAGAAGCGACCTCTAGTGGTTCTTTTAGATGATTACTAGTTTCCTTTTCTTGCTCTTGAAAGTACAAGATAGCACTGTCCACATTTAATATTATTTTTAAAGAAACATGACTCACAGTTTAATTTAGAAAAGATTATCAGGCATTTGAGTAAAATAAATCCAAACCATCTGCAGTCCAAGCTGTAGTTGCTATTAATTATCATTACTAAGACTTTCCTCTCTAAATACATCATTCTCTGTGGTACCACCTGTATTTGTGTTCATTCTGCTTCTTGAATGAGTGGTTTTATTAAACCCGGAGGAGGGAAACCTGATGGGCCATTGCTGATCCAAGGCTGAACAGTCTTCTCGATGCACCCCTAGAGTACAAACTTTTCATAGTTTTTACTACTGGTTTCACTTGATTTTTGATTGTCACTGGGTTTCCTCTGCCTGGAATGCTCCCTCACCTTGGGTTAGCTAACTCATTTCTTCATGGAAGTCTTTCCAGACCTTCCAGACTACCCTTAGGTCTCCCCTGTTATGCAATCTCCCAACACCCTGTGCTTTCTCACTCATGCCATTTCCCCCAACTGTAATGCAATTCTGTAATTATTGTTTAATGTTTGTTTCTTCTGGTAAATCATGAAATCATCAGGGCAGAGACTGTGTCTGGCTTCTTCATGGCTGTCTCCGCAGCACTTAGCGGAGTGCCCAGCACGTACCCTGGGCTCAATAACCATTTATTGACTAAGCAGACACCATCCTGCAGGAGACTCTTGCGGAGCTCCTATTATCTTTTGGGTCCGACACAGAGGAGACTGAATTTCAGTAATGGATTTCTATTTCTAGAATACAATTTGCAGTTGCTTAAGGTGCACCTGTGAGAGATGCAACACTTGGTTACAAAACTGTTTCAGCTATTCTTTCAATAGCACAATCTTTAGAATTGAAACGTTATGTTTCTTAAGCAAAGAAACTCTCTACCAGGAAGGCTGAATCCTTAGTTATGACCCTGACTTCATCAGATTTTTTTCCCTTGGAAACAGAATTAAGGGAAAGATGTATAAGGAGACCATTTCACATTGTGCAGCCATATCCATGATCCTCAGCCACTGCCTATAGGTCTTAACTCAGCAACAGTGGCACTAAGATGGGCATGCTGACAGTGTTCACCCACTTGAGGCCTTTATGCCATCCCAGCCTTACCTTTGGAATCTTTCTGAGTGCTTCTAATTACCACCAGAGACTGAGAACAGGAGAATGGCTGGTTGTGAATTATCACACTGGCCTACATTTCCTGGATCCTAAAAGTGTGATGTGGAATTGAGTGGGAACAGAGTGAAATGCTCTGAGCAGGAAGTACAGCTTGTCTCCCACTGTATCTGGAATGCCTGTTATTACTGTATCTTCTCCCCCCAACTTCCAAATAGTTTAACCTTTTATAATTTTGGTATAGTACTTTCCATGCATGTCCTGAAAGAAATTCTCTTCTATTGCTTGTCCAAAGGCTGCAAGATTTTCCTAAAATCAGAACTCTAACATTGTTTTTATGGGGGTGTATGTGATGATTCAGTCCACTCAGTAAGAATGTCTTTTACTTCTGGCTGGGTGTGGTGGCGCATGCCTGTAGTCCCAGCTACTCAGGAGGCTGAGGTGGGAGGATCACTTGAGCCCAGTGATCAACTTCATCTCTAAAAAAAAGAAAGGAAGAAAGAAACAAAGAATTTCTTTTACTCTGAACACTTTCAGATCAAATAACAGAATTAATACATGCATAAATATGTATATTTGTGGCATATCCTCTCAAGGTTGCTGTTTCTTCTTCGTGTTTTGTTTGTTTGTTTGTTTGTTTTTGAGACAGAGTCTAACTCTGTTGCCCTGAGTAGAGTGCTGTGGCATCAGCCTAGCTCACAGCAACCTCAAACTCCTGGGCTCAAGCGATCCTACTGCCTCAGCCTCCCGAGTAGCTGGGATTACAGGTGTGGGCCATGATGCCCAGCTAATTTTTCTATTTTTAGTAGAGACGGGGGTCTCACTCTTGCTCAGGCTGGTCTTGAACTCCTGAGCTCAAGCGATCCTTCTACCTCAGCCTCCCAGAGTGCTAGGATTACAGGTGTGACCCACCGCACGCCACCGTGTTTCTTCCTCTTGAAGAGCTCTTTCCCACATTGTTCATCTGGATGGCTCCTTGTCATCCTTCAGGTCTTAGCTTAAACATCACTCAGAGAGGGTTGGCCTGACCACCCAATCCAATTAGTCTCCTACTCCTTTGGTCTCTCTCACAGACTCTCTTATTTTCCTTCATACCATTTATCACAAGTCTTCATATATTTATTGTGTTTATATATTCAATTTCCTTAGTATGTAAGGTTCCCATGGGCAGGGACCTTGTTTGTTTTGTTCACTTTTGTATTCCTAGGGCCTGGCCCTAGCACGATGCCTGACATGTCGATGTTCCATAACATCTGTTATGGAACATAACAGCAAGATGTTCCATACTTGCTGGCTAACTGACTGAATATTTCTTTGTTTCACTTACACTTATTCTTTCTACTGCATTTTAGTTCTTGCTACTGCACTGCAACCTCCAAGAAGTAGGAGAAATTTACAGTGCCCTTTCCCTCCATCACGGAATTACTGAGCCAGCAATTCTGCACGTGTGTTGAGAAGCTCCTAGCTTCTCTTGGGAAGCCGTCAAGTACTCAAAGGTGCACAAAAATTCTATTAATACTAGCGTCGCTGAAGCAATACGAAGAGCTGTCAGAAGCGCTTTCAAAGTTATACTCATCAGGTTCTTGGGCACCTGAAACTGCAAACTACTGCATTACAATTAAATGAGAATTAGCAGAATGTTAAAGTTTTTTTTTTTTTAATTGCATAACAAACCGAGGCATCCTACGCCATCTCTCTGAAATGAAATTCAGATGTACACATCTTTGCGCTCCAGGAAGCTGAGCTCTTGCAGCAGCACCTCTTCCCAATAGGGGGTGGCAGCATCTCAGTAACTCACTCCCCGAGACGTGTACGTGGGAGGAGAGATTCGCGTTCAAAATCTTTTTGACTCTATCCGCTCCCCGTAGCGCCTTAGCCCGCTCGAGTTTCAATGCGCGTAGTTGCTTAACGAAGCTGAGTCCTACACTCCGCCCGCTGCTCTCCCGGTCATGGCTTCTCCGAGTTCCTTCACCTACTATTGCCCTCCATCTTCCTCCCCTGTCTGGTCAGAGCCGCTGTACAGTCTGAGGCCGGAGCACGCGCGGGAGCGGTTGCAGGACGACTCGGTGGAAACAGTCACGTCCATAGAACAGGTGAGGTGTGGCAGGACTGGGCGAGGCGCCCGCGCGGGGGCTTCTGGGAGCGGGAGTCCCGTCCGTAGGACCGCGCGGGCTCGGAACTCACCGGGGAACTACAACTCCCACAGTGCACCGCAGCGCCCCCGCTGGGAAGCCCTGAGCGCTCAGGCTGGGGCTTCGGAGTGGAGCGTTGGTAGGGCCAGGTCGGGGAGGGGTCGTTTCAAGGTTGGGCTTGGAGGAGAGGACAGCACCCGGGTCCCCTCTGCCTTAGAGAGCGGGAAGGATCGTGTTCTGTGCCTAGAGGACAGAGGATCTGGGCGCATCAGACACCCCTCTCCATTCAGCCGGGAGGTTCTGGGACCGAGAGTGCTCTTCCCCAACCTGCTCTCAGTTCCGGGACAGATGGGGATAGAGGGGCCAGACTGCAGTCATGCCATTTCACAGTCTGTTTGTTTCTGACCTGCAGTGCTAGGTTTGGGGCCTGCCTCGTGGGTGAGCATTTTGGTAGTCATTTGAACACTAGCTATATGTTGGACACAGTATTTCACGCTGGAAACACAAGGAAGTAAAACAGCCCCTGACTGGGGAGCCTGGTTGGAGAAAACAGGCAGGAAAACAATACAGTTTGGAAAGTGCTCTAATAAAAAGATGAATTTTGGAATACTTATCATTTACTAAGGCCTAGAAATAGGATTGAACCTATCATTTTGAAAAGTGTATGGGGAGTGAGTAGTGAACTATAGTTTTGTTTTTCTTCTCATTCCCCAGTTGGAATTGTTCCCAAGGCAGTTATTGCAGAATTGTTTACCCATCTGTCACAAGAAGTGGTTAAGATGATTCTTTTTAGCACTAACAAGTAAGCATCCGGCTACTTAGTAAATTAAGATCTCTTAATAAGTGAGATCAGTCTCCAGGCTTAACCTTGGAGGGACCTGCTTTGTTTTTCATACCTGAAGTTGGAAGCCTCTCTTTAAGCAAAATTAATGGCAATAATTTTTGTATTGTACAGTTATGATTAAATATAAATTTATAACAAAAATAAGGGCTCTAATACCTGGTTATTCATGACGTAGCAGAGAGACTATTTTAACTGGACATTTATACTCCATGGATTTTAAGGTGGCAAAAGAAATCTTTACCTTATGAATCTAGCTCCCCAGGTCGATTAGTCCACCATCATGTCCTACAGAAGTCTGATTGTAGGAGATTGCAAAGAAATCTCGCATCAGTGAAAAACCTACAGAATCTTTGCAGTATTCCTTAGTGATGGATTGTTCAGTTTATTCAGGTCAAGTCTTTTTATCTGATCTTAGACTGTGGGATCACCTTTTATGTAGTTAATTGAATTGACCCAGCAGATAAGGGATGGATAGGATTCTCATGGAGAAAAGGGAATCACAGGTTGGACTGTAATTTAGACACTAAAACACAAACTTCCACAGTTAGAGAAGCAAGTTAAAAACAGGAACATTATCAGGAGCTTATATGATATGTGTGCTCTCTCTCACTCTCTCTCTTTTTTTCCTCAGTAGAGTACTGAAGTTTCTACATACTTAGTTCCTACCAGGAAAACACCAGCATTTATGTTCTAAGTTTCTACCCATAATGAGTGACGCAAAAGTGGATACAACAAGGTTCTCATTTGGGCAAGGCCAGGGCCAGGAGTGGGTGTTAGGTTCTGATGTGAAATGTTGGTATATAGAGTAATTTTCAAATCTAGGCCCAGTGGTATGGTAAACAGTAGAGCATCTTATGTTAATATTTGTTTTCCATGTCGTTATTCCAGCTCACATTTTAAGAGTCCAGCATGAACAGGAAGATAATGTGGTCTCTCATTCTCATGGCTGCCTCGCTATTTTAATTATCATCTTAGTTAGTGGTCCCCAACCTTTGTGGCTCCAGGGACTGGTTTCACAGAAGACACTTTTTCCATGGAACAGGGAGTGGGACTGGGGGAGGTGGAGCTCTGTGGCCCAGTTCCTAACAGGGCCCGGACTGGTACCAGTCCACTGCCCGGAGGTCGGGGATGCAGATCTTAGTGGCTGTTTATTGAGTCCCAGCACAGTGCTAAATGCTCTCCATACTTTTTTTTTTTTTTGAGACAGAGTCTTGCTCTGTTGTCCGGGCTAGAGTGCTGTGGCGTCAGCCTAGCTCACAGCAACCTCAAACTCCTGGGCTCAAGCGATCCTACTGCCTCAGCCTCCCGAGTAGCTGGGACTACGGGCGTGCGCCACCATGCCTGGCTGATTTTTTCTATATATAGATATATATTTTAGCTGTCCAAATCATTTCTTTCTATTTTTAGTAGAGACGGGGGTCTCGCTGTTGCTCAGGCTGGTCTCAAACTCCTGACCTCAAGCGATCCTCCCGCCTTAGCCTACCAGAGTGCTAGGATTACAGGCATGAGCCACCGTGCCCGGCCTAAATGCTCTCCATACATTGTATCATGCAATTCTTATACATTTTATGGAGGAGAAGACTGAGGCTTAGAGATATATCAGGTTGGGAGGTTAATGATGGTACCTTCATCAGAAATAACAACCTTTCTAGGAGGAGTTGTTTACAGAGGATGCTATTCTTATTCTTTTGGTTTTGATTGAAGCTTCCATTTACTGACAACTCAATTTTGTGCCATTGCCAATAAAAACAAATACTTGTCACCTGCTTCCTGATTATCAGGAGGCTTTATTTGTTAAACGATAATTTGGTAACAGGAATTAAACCCGTAAACAGTGGAAAAAACCCTTAGCTATGGATCCTTCTGCCATTCGTTGATTTTCATTCATTCAACAAATACTCGAGTGCCTTCTACGTGTCAGGCACTGTTGTAGATGCTCAGCGTAAGTCAGTGAACAAAAGAGGCCAAGTCAATGCCTTTATGAAACTTTTGTTCTAGGCCAGGGGGGCATTCAATTAAAAAAATATCTATATGTATGTAAAAATGCTAATTAGAAGTGCTCTGGAGAAAGATAAAGCAGAAGAAAGGGGATGGGGGTGCCAGGAATGGGTAGGGTGGGAGCAGGGAAGGTTTTCACATAGGTGGTGAGGGAAAACCTCTGATGATACCACATTTGATCTGAGACCTGAAGGTGAGGAGCAAGGCATGCGTGGACCTGGCAGAAGAGTATTTTGGGCAGAGAAAGCAGCAAGCCCTGAGGCAGGGGTATGCCTGGTGAGCAGAGGGGTTAGCAAACAGGAGAATAGGAGATGGGCTCAGATCATGTAGGGCCATGGAAGTGGAACTAAGTATGTAGAAACCACTTGGAAGTGCTTTGAAATACCCTGATTGAGATGGGGAGCCATTGGCTGGATACCTTCCATCTACTGCCCCTGATTCATTTGACCTTTTTCCACCCTGCCCTGTAGATGTGTCCCAGGGGGCGGCCCTGCACTGACAGGCTCCCCTGCCTTATGGCTGCTGGTTGTATTTGGCCTTGGGAAGTATTGCTAGGGGGTGAGAGAGAGGGAGAAGAATGCTATTGGTGTACTTCTTCCCTCCCGCTGGAGTTTCCTATCAGGTGCCGTCTCTGTGGAGCCCTTTGTCTCTCTCTCCACTCTTCTTCACACCTTTAGATCTAGGAAGGGTCAGATACCCCTGAGTTACCAGCTCCAGATACTGCACTGTACCTTGTGGGTTCTCTGTACCTGCTCTCACCTTTGTAAATAGTTACTTTATAAAAAACTCCCCTCTTTGTGCCATGTGTTTCCTGCCAGACTCGGACTGATGCATGATCATAGGGTTTTCAGCAGGGAGTGACATAATCTGACTAGCATTTTAACAGGCTCATTTAGGTCACTGTCAAGAGTAGACTGTGGAGAGTTGAGGATGGATGCAGGGAAGCCAGTTAGGAGGCTATTCCAGTATCCTACGTGAGAGATGAGGGTGGCTTAACTGAGAGTGACAGTAGTGGAGGAATGGTCAGTTTCTGGATATTTTTTGAAGGTCTCTACCTTGATAAGCTGTTTTGCTGATGGATTTGATGCAGGAAGGGTCTTTTATGACACTAGAAAGCGAGATGTGGTTGCATTGTTAGTGCCTGTCCTTCCTTACTGTGCCATCTGGATCCCCCTGTTGCAAACACTGTAATTCAGGCCAGTAGGTTAATACTGATAGTCTCAGAGGTAGCAGCCTTGCCCAAAACAGTTGTATACAAAAGATGCTGCTCTTGCTTTTCTTTTCTTTTCATTTCTTTTGAGACAGAGTCTTGCTCTGTTGTTCTGGGTAGAGTGCTGTGGTGTCATCGTAGCTCACTGCAACCTCAAACTCCTGGGCTCAAGCGATCCTCTTGCCTCAGCCTCCTGAGTAGCTGGGACTACAGGTGCGTGCCATAATGCTGGCTAGTTTTTCTATTTTTAGTAGAGACAGGGTCTCACTCTTGCTCAGGCTCATCTTGAACTCCTGAGCTCAAGCAATCCTCTGGCCTTGGCCTCCCAGAGTGCTAGGATTATAGGTGTGAGCCACCACACTCAGCCCTGCTTTTCTTTTAGTTTACTCTTCAACAGGGGCAGAAGCATCCTCCACTTGAAATGGCATGATGTCTTTAGACAGCATTCAGTCAAATGGCAGTGAACTCTAGGGGAAATATAAAAGAATCATTAGTCTTGGTCCCTGCCCTCAAAATTCTTTTCTCTTAGAAAAAGAAAAAGAATATAGCTTGAAGCATTCAAGGTGCTAAATTATGACAGCATTGCATGAGGATTTCAGGAAGTGGAAGAGCCATCTGTGTGGCCAAGGTATCAGGGTGACTTCATGGAGAACGTGGAACCGGGGTGGGGCTGTAAAGAGTAGAGTTGGAAGCAGCCGTTCCAGGAGGAGGAGCTTTGTGAGGGAGGATGCAGGCTTACGTGGGGACAGTGAGGAAGACGGCTTACCAGGAATAGAGGGAGCGGGTTGGGTGTGAGCTGGGTGGGAGACCCCATCAGGTCGGTGAGATGCAGGCTGGCTGCTGGCTTCTGTGTGGGCAGTGGGCCACCACAGATCCTGAGGAGGGCCTGGCAGGGTTCCTGGAAGGAATCCTGGCCTCCTGTTGACTTGCTTCAACAGTTACAGGCTCTGAAAGATCAGTAAATGGAGGTAGAACAAATCACTAAATATGATCAAACTTCCCAGTTTCTTATGCCTCTGGTAGAAGGAATTAGAGCTCCCCTTGGTTAAGTGGTCAGTAGGCTAGCTTTGTGAACCAATTTTACTTTATTAAAATTTAGCATATACTATTGCCCAACTCTAAGGTAATCCGAAATATCAAAATTTCCCCATTAAAAAGTTCAGAAAAAAAGTTTTTCAGTCAAGTTGAAAATACATTTACTTTTAAGTATGTAGGTGAACAAATCAAATGCCTATTTAGAAAATTTGTGTTTAGATTTAGGCACATATACCTATTTAAAATCACATACTTTATAAAAATAACACTAATTTAGAAATATTCGTTTTCTTCCTTCTCTTATTCGTAAAATGTTTTATTCAAACTCTTTACATGCATCTTTGATTTTAGTATTTTTAGCATCACTGGAACTGCTTTTTGAGTCAGCCAGTGTTTTTCTAGACCACATGTTCAGTTCTTTGAGATACATTCTTTTTGTATATAAGATGTTATCATTGAACATTTTTTCCCAAGTTACAAGTATCCCTTGCATAACATTAGAATTTTTTTTTACAATGTGTCCAGTTGGTGTATAGTTTTGATCACTACAACTTAACCACTTTATTACTTTTTAAAAGGATCTCTAAAAGGCTGGCTTATAATGTCAATTTACACATGGAAGTGTGGGTTCAAATCTTCAGGAATAATGACTAAATTGTGTTTATCTTCTTTTTTGCTGATACCATTAGCCAAAGTGGCCAAAATTAGACCTTGACTGTGGTTGTTTTAGGCTATTGTGTCAACCCCAAGTGGTACTTTGTATTCAAAATAAAGAAACTGAAAGATCTTCCCACAGAAAGAGGTACTTTGTAAGTATTTGAGTATGATGTATGGTATTTTTTTTTTTTTTTGAAGAATCTTGCCTTATGTTAATATTTAACATATTAATGATTTTTTTACTTCCATTTCTGCAAAGGCATGAATCTTAGGCAGCAAATCTACTTTCTGGAACAGTTCTCCTCTGGGAGAGAAGGGAGATGTAGGAAGAAGGGAAGTGATAGTCAGTGACATGAAAGTTGGTGCGTCATGAGATTGGCTTTAGATAGAAACTGAGAGAAAGTACCAGATGCACTAGTTGGTTTTTAACCACTCATTGGTGAATGGAAATTATTCTGTGCTTCTGTTGATTGGATTTCTAGAAAAACTCCATGAGCTGTCTTTTAAACAGAGCTGTCGGGAATGCAGGCAGATGGTTAGTTCTTTATTTATGGCCATGGCACCTAAGTCTTGGAGACTTTGGCACAGTCACTTCATCGCTGCCCCCTAGAGTCTAACACAATCTCTCTATCATTGAAAAACACAAACTAACACACACATATAGTCATGTGTCACTTTATGATGGGGATATGTTCTGATAAATGCGATTTTGTTTTTTTATGAAAATCATAGAGTGCACTTACATAAGCCTAGACGGTATAGCCATCTGCACAAACCTAGATGGTATAGTCTACTATACATCTATGTATGGTATAGCCTATTGCTCCTAGGCTACAAGCCCGCACTGAATACTGTAGGCAATTGTTCCACAATGGTAAGTATTTGTGTATCTAAACATGTCTAAATATGGAAAAGGTACAGTAAAAATACAGTATAAAAGATTAAAATGGTACATCTGTATAGGGCTCTAACATGAATGGAGCTTGCAGGGCTGGAAGTTGCTCTGTGAGTCAGTGAGTGGTGAGTGAATGTGCAGGCCTAGCACACTGCTGTATACTACACACTACTGTAGACTATACACACTGCACACTCAGGCTATACCAAAGTTATTAAAATTTTTTTTTCTTTCTTCAATAATAAATTAACCTTAGCTTACTGTAACTTTTCTACTTTATAAACTTTTTATTTTTAAAAACTTTTTGATTCTTGTAGTAACACTTAGCTTAAAACATAAGCACATTGTACAGCTGTATAAAAATATTTTCTTATATCCTTATTCTGTAAGCTATTTTCTCTTTTTAAATTTTTAAATTTTCTTTTTACTTTTTAAATTTTTTTGTTAAAAACTAAGACACAAACACACACAGTAGCCTAGGCCTACACAGGGTCAGGATCATCAGTATCACCGCCTTTCGCCCCCACATCTTGTCCCACTGGAAGGTCTTCATGGCCAATAACACACATGGAGCTGTCATCTTGTGTGATAAAAATGGCTTCTCCTGAAGGACCTGCCTGAGGCTGATGTACAGTTAACTGCTTTTTGTAAGTAGAAGTACATTCTAAAATAACAATAAAAAGTGTAGTATAGTAAATACATAAACCAGCAATGTGGCTGATTATTATCGTTATCAAGTACCATGTACTGTGCATAACTGTATGTACTTTGCTTGGTATGACTGGCAGCACAGGTTTCTTTACACCAGCATCACCACAAGCATGTGAGTCAGGCAACGCCTTATGCTAAGAAGTTACAACAGTGACGTCACTGGGTGATAGGAACTTTTCAACTCCATTATAATCTTATGGGACACCTGTATATATGTGGATATGGTCCATCACCAACTGAAACATCATTGTGTGGCACATGACTGTATTAGTTTGTATTATATATATGTACAGTATATATAAATAAATATTTGTATGTTTTAAAGATATATGTGTGTATATTATATATATAGAGAGAGAGAGTAGGTGTGAGCATATACATATATATATAAAATCTGACCAGCAAACTTGAACACATTCAGTACATACAAACACCTAGCCAGCGCCCTGTCAGAAGCAGAGGTATACTTCTGACAAACTAGAAGACCTTAACTCGGAACTCATGTTCCCTTTTTGCCATATCCTAAGTGGTCAGCTGCCTCATGACTAGAGAAGGTGAGAGATGTATTGTTAGGAATAACATTTGTCATGTTATAGAGGGCTGGCCTGGGAACCTAAGAGTTAGGTATAATATTGTTTTGATGGCAGAATGAATAAGGTGTAAGCAATTGACTTACCGATGAACTTCGGAACACAGCTTCTTTGTATATTGTGGCCTGCCTGTCTACGTAGGTGTAGGGGATGAGGTGTCACAAAAGGAAGCACTTTGGAATCACTTTTTTTCCCTAAGAAATTCACAGTTAATAAAAAGTGTAAATAATGTAATTAACAGCCATTTTCCTGTAACCCAGAATTAAAAGTTAATATTTTATTATTATTTTTTGCTTCTGGTTATTTGCAAAATTTTTTCTATACTCCGATATATGATATATAATAGTATACCATTATATATAGTAGAGGGGACAACCTACAAGTACAGTACAGTATTGAATTGTAGTATAGTATAGTATATTTTATCCATTCTTTCCCTGTTGATGGACATTTGAGTGGTATCTGTGTTTCTACTGTTATTTACAAAACTGTGTAGGGGAGGAAAAATATCTTTTCTTTCCACCTTCTGAGTTCTTGCATGGGCCCTTGTAACAAAAGACAGATTAACAAGAGAAAAACATATAGTTTTATTTAATATAAATTTTATGTGACATGGGAGCCTTTGTAAGGAAGCAAAGACCTGAAGAAGTGAGTATTTTTATGCTAGGTTTGATGAAGAGTGGAAAGTCATGGAAAAATGTATTGGGACAGAGAGGGTATGAGCTAAGTAGAAACTAGAGGAAATTTAGCAAGGCCTAGTCATTGATTCTTCCCCGTGTGCCTTCATCTTTGGAGGTAAGGATGCTCCTTCCTTCCATATGTAGGGAGGGCACCTCACACTGGAGAGTTTTATGACCTGTTTCAGGAGAAGGTCAGAAAATCCTTCCTGCATCTGCCACTTCTGAAATTCCTTCAGGTTAAAATAGTCTGCCAAAGTGCCTGTTTTGGGGTAATGTGTCCTGACCCCTATCAATGTAGTGAGCACCTTTGTACACACCTTGTACACATGTGCAAGAGTTTCTCTAGGTATAAGAAGTAGAATTGCTAGGTTGTAGGGTCTCTGTTCTTTCAGTTTTAGTACCTGCTCCCATATTGCCCTCCAAAGTGGCTGTAGTGATTTAAACCCTAACTAGCGGGACAGTAGAGTTCTGTTTTCACCACACTCTCTTTGTGACTTGATAGTGTCAGAAGTCTTTTTTTTTTTTTTTTTAATAGGGACAGGATCTTGCTATGTTGCCCAGGCTGCCCTCAAACTTCTGGCTATAAAAAGTGTTAATTTGTGCAAAATAGCATCTTTTAAATATGTTCCAGATATCTTTCCTCTAAGCTCTTCTTTACCCTTAACCTTGCTTATGCTTATATTCTTATCTTTTTCCTTATATTAATAATAGTTTGGACTTTTTGAAGCTATCCTTTTATATCCCAAGGATACAAAGATACTCTGTATGCTTTTTTTTAATGATTTGAGTTATGTTTTTCAAGTTTAATCAACCTGAATTTTTGGGGAGGAGGACATAAAGTGGGAAGCTGATTTTTCTCCCAGCAACGTTTACTTAATAGTCCATGTTTTTTCCCTTGACAGAGGGTTTTACCATCTCCACATATACCAAGTTTTCATATATGCACAGGCTATAGGAATTTTTTAATGAAAAATCTGTTGGAGGAAGATTCCTGAATCTTATAATAACGACAAGCACCTGTCCTTTGAGTGAGGTGGGATTATTGCTGATAAGATAAATTTTTGATCTGTAGGCCACTGGGAATCTCTCTAGTGTTCATTTTAGTTTATGATATAAACATAGTTTTCCTTCATTACTTCTAGAAGCACCTGATGTTAAAACAAGTTTTAAGAAAAAAGGAATTGACAGTAGTGAGAGTACTGGTTCTCAGCGTTGGCTGTACATTAGAATCACCTGGGGAGCTCTTGGATTTCTCCCCTCCAGCCCCGCCCGCCAACACACCTCACACCAATTAAAGCAGAACCTCTGGGGGTGGGACCCAGGCATCCGTACTTATTTAAAGCTCCCCTGGTGGTTCTAATATGCAGCCAAGACTGGGAACTCCTGGTACTGTTCGTGGAAGACTTCAGCCGTGCTGGACAGGAACACAAGCTGGGTGAGGAGACTCAGTCAGCCTCCTGTTGAATTGTGGAACTGTAGGGGAGGAAAAAACTTTCTCTCTACCTTTTCTGAGGTCTTAGCAGGGACCCCCTATAAAAAAAAAAAGACAGATTAATGAGAGAAACAAGCTTGTTAACCCATATAAGTCATGTGTACATGGCAGATACCCAGAGAAATGAGTAAATCTCAAAGAGGTGGCTTAGAATTCAGGCTTAAATACCATCTTCAGTTGAAACAAAGAAAGAAGGATGTTGGGAGGCTGGTAATGGGAAGGTGACCAGAAGAGCACAGTAAACAAGGGTAAGGTTTGGCGTGCAGATGTAAGCTGGTGCCTTCTGCATTGGAAGAGTCCCTAGTGGTTTAGGGTCATCCTTCTCTTCCTGGTACAGAGAGACAGATGGATGTTTCCTTTATAGATGTACATTTCCTTTACAAAATGGTAACTTTTACTCTGTTTTCAGAGCTTCTCCTGTGTCTGCTGTTTCTCAGAATAATCAGCTCAAAATAATCCTTTTGCCAAAGAGGCTTATTCTGGGGTGGCATATTCTGGTCTCTTGTGTACCCAAAATATTAGGTTATTTATTCAGAGAAATGTCTTGTTTGTTAAACATTTAAAAAATGTTTGTCATCTTTGTTTATCCTTTATTAGTTCAGAAGAACAGTATGGTGAGCAGTTTAAAAAACAGTAACAAGTAATTATGAATGAAGAAAGTACTATTTGAAGTAAGACTTTATGCATCAACCCCTGAATTGAAATTTAGTGACTGTTACCACTACTAGAAACCTTCTTTGATCAATCAAACTTCCAACCTAAATTGACAAGCAGAGAGAGGGTCTCTAAAAGAAAATATTTGGTATAGAGTATTGCAGTGGGAATATACATGCCATAGTAAACTATATGCATATTCAGGGAGATAAAGGAAGGCAAAGGTTTTTAAAGGAAAAATAAGGATTATGTAATTGTTTTAAGATAATTATTCTTGGCTACAAGGACTAATAACAAGGGTGATGCCAGTCCAAAGGTGGGCAGGCAATTGCTGGACAATATGTCCTTGCAGAAATATCTTTTGTGATGGCGTTTGTGCAAGGTTGTGGTTTTTGCAGAGTCTTTTGTGATAGTTTTTGGTTATCAGGCATTTATGCATGAGAGTCCGTCTTCACAACCTCCCTGGCTCTATTTGTCAGGAATTTTTTTTAAACACAAGTGACTCCATTTGGATTCTAACAACTTTCATAAATGTTAGCATGCATCAGAATCCCGTGGAAGGCTTGTTAAAAACAGTTGAGTGGATCCCTCCCCCAACTGAGTCTATAGGTTGGTGAGAATATCTGACAATTTACATTTCTAACAAGCTTAGCTTGATTCCTAGTGAACCTGTCTCTTGGGGAAGAGAAATTCTGGTTTTTATGACTCATAGAAGCATTTTTCATAATAGCCAAAAAAATAGAAACAGCCCAAATATCCATCAACTGATAAATTGGTAAACAAAATGTGATCTATGTATACAATGGAATGATATTTGACAAAAAAAAAAAATAACAAATAGAGTACTGGTGCATGCTACAACATAGACGAGCCTTGAAAACATGCTGTCACAAAGGACCGCATATTGTATGACTCCATTTATGTGAAATTTGAGAATAGGCAAATTAATGGAGACAGAAATTAGCTTAGTGGTTAGCAGGAGCTACAGAGGATAAGAGATTGGGTGTGCTGGGTAAGAGGCAATCCCACTACTGGGTATCTACCCAGCGGAAAAGGAGTCATTTTATCAGAAACACCTGCACTCGAATATTTATTGCAGCATGATTCACAATCACAAAGATGTGGAAACAACCTAAGTGCCCATCACTTCATGAGTGGATAAAGAAAATGTGGTATATGTACACCATGGAGTACTACTCAGCCATAAAAGGAATGAAATAATGTCTTTTGCAGCAACTTGGATGAAACTGGAGACCATTCTAAGTGAAGTATCTCAGAAATGGAAAACCAAATACCACATGTTCTCACTTATAAGTGGGAGCTAAATGATGGATATACATGGGCACAAAGAGATGTAAAGAAGGGGGGAGGGTGGGAAGGGGGTGAGGGATAAAAACTTACCTATGGGGTACAATGAACACTGTTCTGGTGACGGCACACTAAAAGCCCTGACTTCAGCACTATACAGTGTATCCGTGTAAGAGAAACATTTGTATCCCCTTAATATTTTGAAATAAAACACCAGTTCCTAAGAGAAAATATTCATTATTATGAACAGCTGGCGTGTAATACTCAGGTATTTATCAAGATTCATAACTTGAATTTTCAGATATGAATCAGTTACTGACTGCATTGGAATATCACTTGTTCATTCTGAAGAAATGATTAGGAAATCCAAAGAGAAATGACACTATGTTGGGAATATTTTAAGCATTTTCCACTTGCATTATGACATAGTTTAAGCATTTTCCACTTGCATTATGACATAGTTTAAGCATTTTCCACTTGCGGTATGACATATTTCCATGTTTTGTCAGGTATCTTAGAAATAAACCTCATTTTCCTTGTCTGCTTATGCTGCCCGAGTGGGAGCTGAAGATGGGACTTGTTGTGAAGGAGTTGTGGACTGGAAGCCTTTCTCCCTAGGTGTCCTGTTGTCAGGACGCTGAGGAGAAGGTGGCTCATCCACTAGCTTTGGAATGTCATTGAGTCATATGGACTTGAATAGGCCTGTACTGTGATGAAGGAAGTGAGATTTCCTCCCATCTGATTTTTTTTTTTGAGTTTTCAATCACCTTTATTGAGATATAATTTACATACAATAAAATCTACCTTTTTTAAGTGGACAGTTCAGTAAGTTTTGAAATATATGCAAGCATATAACAGCCACCACAATCAAAATATAAAATAACATCATTCAAAAAAGTCCCCATGTCTCCACCAATACTCTACCATTTGGCTTATGGTAATGACCAATCAGGTTTCTACTACTATAATTTTGCCTGTTCTAGAATTTCATATAAATGAAATCTTTTATGTCTGGCTTCTTTCACTTAGCTTAATGCTTTTTCAATTCATTGCCTATATCAGTAATTTGTTCCTTTTCATTGTGGGTATTATTCTATGAGCATACCACAATTTGTTTATGCATTCACCAGTTGATTTTTGTTTCATTCAGAATTCATCAACTCAGTTAGAAATAACAGTACTGTCTGCACTCCCTATCAGTGGGGTCCACATTTGTGAATTCAACCAACCATGGATTGAAAACATTTGAAAGCCAGTGGCTCGTGCCGTAATCCCAGCTACTCAGGAGGCTGAAGTGGGAGGATTGCTTGAGGCCAGGAGTTCAAGACTAGCCTGAGCAACATAATGAGACCCTATCTTTAAAAAAAAAAAAAAAAAAAAAAATTGCATCTGTACAGAGCATGTACAGACTTTTCCCCTATCATTATTCCCTAAACAATATAGCATAACAACTATGTACATTAGCATTTACATTGCATTAGGTATTATAAGTAATCTAGAGATGATTTAAAGTACAGGCATGTGCCATATAACAATGTTTCAGTTGACAGAACACATATACAACAGTGGTCCCAAGAGATTATAACTCCTCATTTTTTACTGGATCTTTTCTATGTTTAGATACACAAATACTTGCCATATGTTACAAGTGCTGTTACAGTAATCTGCTGTACGGGTTTGTAGTGTCAGAGCAACAGACTATACTATGTAGCCTAGGAGCATACTAGGCTATACCATCTAAATTCGTGTTACACTCTGTGATGTTCACACAATGATGAAACCACCTAATGACGAGTTTCTCAGAATATATCGTTGGTCATTAAGTGATGCATGACTGTATACAGGAGGATGTATTATATATAGGCTATATGCAAATACACCACCATTTTATATCAGGGACTTGAGCATCTGTGGATTTTAGTATACTTGGGAGGTCCTGGAACCAATCCCCCATGGGACAACTGTATATCATAGGATGATCTTTATTTAATGATCTGGTGTGTTTCTTGTGTATTTTTCTATCCCATTCAGCTTATAGCTAAGGAAGGCATGGCTGAGAAATGCAGTCTGTGTTTCATTTAGGCTGATGCTTTATTTTAGTTGTGTGTGAGTGTCTGGAATGGAAAAAGGATAATGAGGATTCTGGGACAACTTATTCCTCCTGAATCGGATTCTCAGGGTGACTTCAGTCTGTTTTTTTTTTTTTTTTTTAATATTGTAACGTCTTAGCCAGATCATCCCTCAAATTCATGTTCAAAGGCAAATATCAAAGCATATCCTACAACCAAATATAAATGAAATTTAGATTGGCTGCCATTTTAGATGATTCATGTCACTGCTCTCCTTGTCATCACAGATAATTCTTGCATACTTGTCAAAGGGACTAGGAGGTCTAACTCCTAACTCCAGAAATAAAGGACACATTTTTGAAATTTCCCAGGGAGGAGATCATGTATCTGGAAATCTCTACAAGAATATGCTTCACTACAAAGATCAGGGATGTGGAGAAAGGTGGAACCCTGCGTGTCCTGTTAACCAGCCTCACCCGCCGCTCCCCATTACCACACCCTGTCTTTACCGGAGCTCTCCTGTGGGACCACATCATAGTGTGGCCTTCAGAGGACGCAGGTGGTCCAATTTCTTTTGTGACCTGACTTTCTGAGATCCTTCGTTTTATGGGACCGTGGAGTCCTCTGTGTGATATAGGACCAGATTTGGTGTTTCAGCAATTGAAGTTCTTATAAATCGCTTGGACACCTTTAATATTTTTATTAAACTGTTCAATCTGGCAATGAGAAGTATGAGCCTTGGCAGGCACTAGTTGTGTATTTGAGGGTGGCCAGTTAATGAACACCCAAACAACTTCATAGAGCAGCCAAGAATAAATCTTTCAAGTATAGGAGAGGAAAAAAAATCATTTTCCCTCTACCCTTCTAAGTACTAGGCTGGGACCCCTATAACAAAAGACAGATTAACAAAAGAAAAACAACTTTAATATGTATATCTCATATATACATGGTAGATACCTAGGGAGAAATAAGTAACAGGGAAAGAGGTGGTCTAGAACTCCAGCTGATATAGCATCTTCAATTAAAAACAAAGAATAGTGTGGGGGAGGCCAGATATTATTGCCACGCAGCCATGTTCATATGCCTGCTGCCCAAGAAGCCAATATACAGAGTCAGCAGGTTTTATGGCAGAGAAAGAGTCTTTATTCTGCATAGTGCTAAGGGGGAACAGGAGAAATTTCTTAGATCCGCCTCTCCAAGTATTTGGGAGACAAGGTTTTTAAGGGTAGTTTGGCAAGCAAGGGATTAGGCAATTGGGTTTGTTAACTGGGGCAAAATTATAGGAGTATATAAATCATCTTCTTGTGGTATTTCAGTCCCTGGGGTCACAATTCTAGTTGAGTCACTTTCTTGGTATGGGCCGCTGGTCTGGGTGGACCAACCAATCCACTGGAATGCAGGGCCTGGAAGATATCTTAAAAGCTCCCTTTAGGTTTCAAAAAGGTGATGTTATCTACGGAGAAAGTTAAGAATCTTCATGGACACCAGCTGTGGGGAGGAGTTAAGAATCTTTATGACCACCAGCTGCGTGGCTCCGGAGTGGCAATTATAGAGAAGCAAACAGGGAGATGGTGACTCAGTAGTATCATTTTTAGCTAGGCCTTCACCATAGTTCTAACTTGTACCCCATTATTGAAGGGTGGTTTCAATATGGGGAGATGACCAGGAAAAGTTTGGTAAACAAGAATGAGGTTTGTTACTGAGACTTAAGTAGGCGCCTCCTCCATTGATTAGAGTTTCTCGTGATTTAGTTTTTCCTCTCTTCTGGTACAGGGAGAGAGACACACTTGCAAATGGAGATTTCCTTTGTAAATATAAATTTCCCTTACAAAAGGGTAACTTCTCTGTTTTCAGAGCTTCTCCTGTATCTGTAGTTTCTCAAAAAAATCAGCTCAAAATAATTCTTATGTCATTAAGGCATATTTTGGGGTGGCATATTCTGGTCTCCTACACAAGCAAAAGTTATCTATCTTCATCTGCTCCCTGAGCAATTAATTGGTGCCAGGGAGCCAAACACCAAAACTGCCATTAGTTTGGATGTTATGGATGAGGTTCCTGGAGTCGCCTGTGATGCCAACATGGTACTGGGGATTGTCTCTCTCTCCCTCCTCCCCCCCCTTGTCCTAAGCCTGTCATCCAGAAGAACCCCTGAATCTAGTCTTACAATACTGTGAGGTACCAAACCACACCAAGCAATTCTAGCCAATCAGCATTTGTGGCGATAGGAAGAAAAAGTTGATAGAGGTCTTATGTGTATTTGTTTTCTCTCTCCTATCTCCTGCATCCTTACTAGGCAAAAGTAGAAGAAAAGATCCAAGAGGTCTTCAGTTCTTACAAGTTCAACCACCTTGTACCAAGGTAAGCTGTGGTTAGGAATTTGAATTTGAGGGGATCTGGGAGAGCACCACCTCCCGTGGGATACTTTCTTCCTTTTGCCTTGCGTGTATCTAACTACTGGGGGTTGGTGGGGGGCCGGGGCAGTCTGCTGCGAGACTGGTGTTTCTTGACCTTGTGGCTACCTGGGTGTGCTTATGACTCGACTCCTCCCTCCAGTAGAACGCTGCTTAGAAGAGATGCTCCACTCTAACTGAGCCCCCAGGCGTTACTTGGGGATGCCCCTCAAGGCCTAAACTCTGAGGTCTGAAGATGGAGAGAGCAATTCCAGGTTTTGTGTAGTTGTGGCCTGCCGCTCTGGTGTTCAGATGAGACGTCTCAAGTTTTTCATATTGCATTTTGAACAGACATCGAGTCCAGAGGGATGGCAAAGGATGGATTCCTTTAATGTAAATTATTATTTGACAGGAAAAACATGAGAAGTTTGAGCTTCTCCTAGTTACCAGTTGTTAATAATTGTGCAGCAGATCCCAAGAATGAAATCTCAAATGAGAAACATAATGCCTTTTGTTTTCCTTGGAGCTTAGGAAGTTGAAGTCTTCTAAGCCCTGTGAGGTGAGGTCAGAAATTCCAAAAATGGAATTATAAGAAGAAGTGTGATCATTTGAGCCTTTTTCTTTTTTTCCAGTATTTTATAATGCATCACACTAGAATTTTATAGGATTATTTCATTCCTTTATTAGTATTTCTCTTCCAGGCACAATCTGTTTCTCTGAAGCCATCCTGTGTTATATTTCCAGCCATCAGAATTGATCAATCAGTAGTCCAGAACTGCATGTGGTCACCATTTTACCTTAATGATAGAAGGCTTTTCTTTGACAACCTCTGAACAAAGTGCGGTTAGGCCACTGGCTGATTCACTCTGATTGGGAAGCTGCAGGGTCTACAGACCAGCCTCATGTCTCCTGACTGCTGAGACCTTCTGACACACCAGATCCTGGCAAGCCACGCTCTGGGTACTTCTGCTTACTGGAACATTACAAATGCTTCCAGCCTTGTTACCTTTGTGTCTTTTTTGCCACCATTTCTTTTAAAAAAAAAAAAAAAAATTCTGATTAGCTAAGACAGAAAACAGCTGGAAAAGGCAAGTGCTTACAGGGAAAGATGGTTGGGAGGGTTAACTTCATCTTCCTTCCCTGGGGAAGGAAAGGAGGAGGATATTAGCTAGAGGAGTCTTCCCCCAAATCTCTGCATTCACCCAAAGCTCAGACCTCAATAAAATGAACTATTCCTCTCGTCATGAGCCACAGCTGGAGATTAGCAAATGATGCCATTTATTGAAACAGCTTAGGAGAGTGAGCTCTCTTACATATAACAGCATCCATGGCAATTCCACTGCCCCTACGCACAAGCAGGTGCCGGCAGAGCTTCGCCAGAGGTAGGGGACTTGGTGAGGGGCGTGATTGCTCTAGGAGGGGCTTTGTGGTGAACAGTTGAACCCCCACATGACTCACCTGATTGGTCTCTGAGTCACCGTCTACTGCCTGGGCTCTGTGGACACACATCTGTGTTCTCCACGCAAGCGAGGAACCTTTGATTATTTGACATCCCTTTTTCACCTACCATCAAGATAGGGCCCTGGAACTCTTTTATTCTTACTGTGATAAGGGGGAGAATGGGAGGTTATAGTTTGGGAGGAAGAAGTTTTTGGGGGAGTGGTATTGGAGACCACAGAGGAGTGAAATCCCCTGATTCAGAGATCTTAGTTCAGGTATGGGTGGAAAACAAAAACGTTCCTCTTGGCCTTGATCCTTGTGGAATTAGAATGTATCAGGGCTCTCTGTTATTTCAGGAATCTGACAATTTCCTACTTTATCATTGTTGCCTATGAACATGAGTGTTTTAAAGAATGTTAATTAATATTAGAGATATCATACATTTTGGCTGAATGACTAAGTATGTAAATCAACATACCAATATAAGGCTGAAGCCAAACATCAAAGAATGAACTTTTAGGATATGAGAATAAATCTGAAAACTTATCAGAATTTTAAATTATTATCACAATTTCAATATTTAACACTTTAGTAGTCAAAATTTAAAAATCTGACAGTATAATGCAGGAATAAACCTTTAGTGTTAGCCAAAGTCCATATTCGGATCTCAGTAGTCAATCTAGATGGCATGTGTCTCTGAGGTTATGGTGCTGATCGACGAGACAGAATTGCACACACTCCCAGGACCACTGACCACACACAGCCCGGGGATGCCTGCGGTGATGCTGAAGTGGGCATTTGCCTAGTCAGCCTTCCAGAGGCAAAGCTGAATAGCAGATTTGGCTGAAATTCAAGGCTGGAGCTGAATGTGAGTACATTCTGCAACTAATCCCCTTCCCAGGAATGATTTTCCTCTCCCTAAGGCTGTGACTCTACTTAGAAATGGGGTCATCAGTCCCAAGGAGCTTTTTTCCATGCTTTTAACAGTTTTGTTTATGAATGTCCTGCTTTCCCATGAAAATTAGTTTTTCCTTTCCTATGGGTAGTTATGTTCACTGTTCCACACCCTTATGGATTTACCCTTTTCTATGGCTTTAAAAAGATTCCTGCAATGCATAGACTACACACACACTACTCTCACATATAATTTTAAAATTGTTTTCTCTTGGGCAAAAAGGGCCTGGTGCTCCTCAGAAGTGAGAAATGTTAATAATGTCCCTGTGCTAACAGAGCCCTGGAGGTTAAGTGTTGACAGTGGCTTGGAACCTGAATACTCTGAGTTAAAGCTCTCAAAGCAGGTCTCACACAGGTGCCTGCTTAGCCTCCATGCTTCCTGCCATTCCTATGTGTGATGCTATTTTAGAATTTCCCAAATCCAGAGTAGTTAGAAGATATAGTCCTTCTTATGTTCTTTTCAAGGTCTTACAAATAAGTTGACCTTTCCTCAAGTGGCTTATTACTTATGTGCCAGATGCTCACTGTTTGGCTAGAGAGGCCCTTGGCTTTAGTGGGTTTAGAAAGTTCCGGGGAGCCAACAAGGGACTGAATCCCCTGTCCTTGCATCTGTCACAGCAAAGGTGTGATTCTCAGTGATGGTCCAGGTTTGGGGGGAGAAAGGGTGTTTGCTGTCATTCCACTCTGCTGTATTCATGTGAAGTCATTCACTTTCTCACTCATTCAGCAGCAGTATCTGGAGGGTCTCCAAGGGACCGGGGACTCTGCTGGACTCTGGGAAACAGGAGCGAGCAAAGCTGGCCCCTGTCATGCCCCAGCTGGGCTCCCAGTCTCATGGGAGAGGTGGACAGTAAACAAATGAACACAGATACACAGGTATCAATGGGATGGTCTGAGAGAATCACAGGGAGGGTCTAATTTTGATGGGAAGTCGGGGAAGGCTTCTCAGAGAAAGTGACATTTAAGCTGAGACCTGTAGGATGAGTAGGGTGGGCTGATTTAGGGGATCTGGGAGGGTTCCAGGCAAAGGGAACAGCATGTGCTGAAGTCCTAAGACTGAAAAGAGCAGAGCTCAAAGAAGGCATTGTAGCTGGAAATCAGTGAGGGTGCGGATGAGGCTGGAGAGAAGTGGGTGGAGGCACTCCGTGAAGGGCCTTCAAACCCAGTGGGCTCATGCTCGAGGAATACAATTTGCATGGCCACCCAGTGCACGCATGTTTGCAAGTTCTTTCTCAGACAGTGGAAAAAGGGTCTTGCTCTGTCATCCAGGCTGGAGTACAGTGCTGTGATTGTAGCTCATTGCAGCCTTGAACTCCTGGGCCCAAGCGATCCTCCTGCCTCAGCCTCCAGAGTAGCTGGGACTACAGGTGCACACCACTATACCCAGCTAATTTTTAAAAAGTTATTTTTGGTAGAGATAGGAGTCTTGCTATGTTGCCCAGGCTGGTCTTGAACTCTTAGGCTCAAGCGATTCTCCTGTTGTGGTCTCCCAGAGTGCTGGGATTATGGGCATGAACCACCATGCCAGGCCTAGCTTTTCTTTTTTAACTTCCTACACAAAAAGTTTCAGATAGAAGTGAATTGAGAGTCAAGGACCGGTAAGGGTAAGTCAGCTTGGGCTGCCATAACAAAGAACCACGGACGGGGTGGCTTCAACAGCAGAAGTTTATTTTCTCACAGTTCTGGAGGCTGGAAATCTAAGGTCAGGGTGTCCCCAGGTTTGGTTTCTCCTGAGGCTGCTAACTGGCTTCCCCCAAAATTTAATTGCCCCTGGGCTTCACTAACTGCTTTATAATCCTTGTATTCATGTCATGTGGATTCCCTAACACATTCAGCACTGTGGCCAATCCGCAACTCTCCCATGATCTTTTTTTTTTTTTTTTTTTTTTTTTTGAGACACAGTCTCACTCTGTTGCCCAGGCTAGAGTGAGTGCCGTGGCGTCAGCCTAGCTCACAGCAACCTCAAACTCCTGAGCTCAAGCGATCCTCCTGTCTCAGCCTCCCGAGTAGCTGGGACTATAGGCATGCGCCACCATGCCCGGCTAATTTTTTCTATATATATTTTTTAGCTGTCCATATAATTTCTTTCTATTTTTTAGTAGAGATGGGGTCTCGCTCTTGCTCAGGCTGGTCTCGAACTCCTGAGCTCAAACGATCCGCCCACCTCGGCCTCCCAGAGTGCTTCTCCCATGATCTTAACTCCTAGTTCCTGAGAAGATTGAGGCCGACCCATCTGAGTTTCCTGTTTCCTCTTCCCACTTCGAAGTCCTACATTTGCCCAGCTTCATACTTGCGCCCATCATTTCTGGCTCCAAGAGTGGAGAATCCTTCCTTATTGCAGGCTCACCCCTCCTGCTGTACCCTCATCCTGACCCCCTCCCCCTTCTCTGGGGACCTTCCCTGATGGGTTTATCTGGGCTCTTGCATTTTCAGCATCTGATTTCTCTCTGTTTACTCCCTTACACACTTGCTGCAACTGAATGAACTAAACTAACTCGGACGTGCCATGGTGTTGTCTTCATTTTGCCTGGCTAACTCGTGTCCTTCTGGCCTTAGCCTCAGTGCTGTTCCCCTTGGGGAGAGTTTTCTGACCCTGCGTGCCTTCCTGGGGCTGCCAGGGCCCACCACACCTCCCTGGGAACAGTGTTTATTACACAGGGCTCCACTTGCCATTTGTGGGCCTGGTCCCCCTCTGGACCGTCGCTGTGGGGAGCAGAGCAGCATCTATCCCAGCACCAGACACTCCGCCCACACCGAGTAGGGGCTCCCTGAGTCCTGACTGGGCTGGACCTTCCTGAAAGGGAAACTGAGTCTGGCTTCCTTCTCTTTATGGTTTGCCCTCACCACTGCCCTGAACGCTCTTGGTGGTCACCAGCCACTCTGCGGTTTTGTTGTCTTTTTCCTCAGTCTTGCTGCAGCATCTGCCACTGTTAAATGCCTTCCTGAAATTCCCTCCTCCCTTACTGCCCGTGACAGGACCCTACCTCTGGCCTTCCCGTGTGTGTGTAAACTCTTATTTCTCTCCTTCACTGGCTCCTCGTCTTCCTCCAAGCCCTTAAAGATGGGTCTTCTCTCAGTTCTGTACTCAGACTTTCTCTCTGCTCTCTTACCTTCTCTCATAGCTTCAGCGGTCCTGCAGGCAGGTAAATAATGATTCCCTGTCTGTACGCGTAACCTGGCTTCCTCTCCTGAGCCCCATGTGTTTCCAGCAGCCCAGTTGACACCCCCACCTGAATACACTTCCAGTGCTCTAAAGTCCGCGTGACCAGAAGTCAGCTGATCGTGGGGCCTCACACTAGCTCGGGCCCTAAGCACCTGCCACCCGGCCAGCTCCTCCCGGCTTCGTACCCGGCCTCTCCTCCCCATCTCTGCCCACTGCGGTGCTTTCCTCAGTTCACTGTGTAAACACGTATCGAGTACCGCTGCTGTCAGCTGCTTTTTCTACAGCATAGTTCTGGTCATTTTTTCTCTCGGCTCACAAAGCTTGAGGGCTTCCCTTTCCCCACTAAGTTGAGTAGAAATTCCTCAGCTAACATCCCAGACTCCTGTGAAAAGGGTCTCAGCTGCTTTTTCTACCATTCTTTCATTCCTAAATTTAGGCCAAGTTACCCGACCTGTGTCTCCTCTTGCACACTTTGTACCTACGACATAAGGCAGTAGCTATTAGCTACCTGCAGCTGTGTAAAATTGAGTTTAAAACTTCGCTGTCTACCAGGGTCCTTCATCTCAGATTCTACCTCTTCCACATGAACTTTCCTATCTATTTCTTTCTTCATGAGATGCTTCCCTCCCTTTTGAGCCTCCTTAATATTTTATTTATTTAATTTTTTAGAGACAGGGTCTCACTGTGTTGCTCAGGCTGGTCTCAAACTCCTGGGCTCGAGTGATCCTCCTGCCTCAGCCTCCCAAGTAGCTGGAACTACAGGTGTGAACCACTGCACCCAGCTAAAGTATTTTATCTTTCCTTTACAGAACCTACTGATTTTTTGCTTGTATTGTAACCATTTATGTATTTACCTCACTTTTGAACTGGAAGATTTTTTGAGGTAAAGACTACATTAGGATCTTATTCTGAGCATAGTTCAGTGGGAGTTTGATAAACAATTGTTGAATTGACTACCTAGAAAAGGGAATGGTTCTCTTGTTTCTGTAATCAGCAAGCACAGTGAATGTCTTGACTTTCTGTTCTTTTTTCCTTCTGTCCATAGTCACACAGGCCCCTTCTGCGAGCCCAGGCAAGAAGTGCAGCCTCTGTCCTTTGCCCTGCCTGTGCAGGTGGCCAGGGGCGGCACATTCCATCTTAAAGCCAGTATTGTTGACACCGGTGCCAAGGACGGCGACCGGCCAGGGCTCTGTGGGTCACACGTGGGACGTGGAATTTCAGGGAGGGAGTAACAGATGGATAACCAGGGGCAGGCAGGGTACAAACCGCAGAACTTGGAGACGTGACCCCAGAAGGAACGACTTGAACAACAGCAACTAACCGAGTCGGGGAAGTGGCGAGGCTTAGGTTTAACAGGATGGGGAGCTACAGGACATCTGTTCGTAGATCCTGGAGGAGCTTTCTGGGTGGGCTGTCACTGCCTGGCTGTGTGTGCTCATTGCAGCTTTTCGGTTAGCCCAGAGCCACCTCCTTTAGGAGACTCGCCCAAAATGTCTGCTGGCGTGATCTCCAGACACTTAGAGACATTCAGACGCAGGCCTCTTCTCTCTGGTGCGGTTGCCCTTGGAGCCGAGGAAGTTGCTTGTTATCCATTCAGTGACTGGAGGGACGTCCTGAAACTGAGTGTGCGTGTGTGTGCACGTGTGCGTGTGCACGTGTGCGTGTGCATTTGCGGGGTGGCAGCACAGGCTATCAGAATGGGCTCACAAGCTGTTTGTCTTTCCAGGCTTGTTTTACAGAGGGAGAAGCACTTCCATTATCTGAAAAGGGGCCTTCGACAACTGACAGACGCCTATGAGGTAAAGATGTCGCCCGGGAACTCTTTCTGTCAAGTTATCAGCCACGGGTTCCTCCTTTTTTTCTATTTGAAAGTAAAAGGCTGTGGGGCCTGACCTGGTGCCAATTCATGCTACGTCCCATGTGGCTCAGGCTCTGTCACAGAGCTGGGACTCACACTTCTGAAAGGGGCAGAACCAGGTCTCTTTCGGAGCTAGTGGGACACCCTAGCTGGGGTGGGGCTTTCTTCTACCATTAGGGCACAGCTGAGGGGTTCAATGCTTTCTACGAGAGCCCTGGACAGCTAGCTAAAAGTCAGTTGCCTACTCAGCCCTAACCCCTTGCCCTATAAACGGATCTAGCTCCTGTACTAGCCAGAGGACCAATATGTGGATCCCAGAGAGTACTACTTGCAGTTTAACACTGTAGGCCCAGACTCAGAGTGGATCTTAAGTCGTGTTCCCAGCGCCCGAGGGCTCACAGAGGAGCCACAGGGCCGGGGGAGGTGGATGTATGTCGGGGTGGGTTGAGCGGCAGCAAACAGGGAACGTGCACCAGGGTCCTCCAGTCTTCTGCCCCGCTTTACACCGAGCAGCTCGACTTTTAATCTGCTCTTTATTTAGACTTCTGCATTTGATGATTTGCGGCAGAGACCTGCCAACTCAAATGCCTGTGGGGCCCGAGCTGGCAGCACCAATAAGTGAAGTGGGCTGGGTGGAGACGGAGGCGATCGGGAAGCCCCACGCCTTTACCCTGTTCCCGCCCGTCGCTGCCACGCGGAGTGCAGGCCCAGGGTTGCCAGATCTTCTTTTTTTCCCAAATGAAGCTGGAAATCCATATTTTTATGTGACTCTACTAGCAGTTAAACATCGCAACCAATTGCAATTAAACAAAAACATCCACAGGCTAGATATTGCCTGGGAGCCATTGGGGTTGTCAGTGCTTGCCTCCAGTCCCCAATGGTTAGGGTCCAGTCAGCCCCGACACAGTTAATTCCATAACGGCTAACAGCTTACTGTGCAGTGCACTAAAGCTTACCATGCATTCTCTCATTTCATCCTCATAACTACCCCATGAGGTAGGTCAGTCTTTATTTTTTACAGATAACCAAACAGGCGTTGTAAGATTAAGTAATTTGCTTAAAGGCACATAGCTAGTAAGAGAAAGAGTAGGTATTAAACTGGGGCCACAGTAGTGTCTTCAGTTGCCCACCTGTCTGCCCCTGCGGGCAGTGGGTTAGCTGCAGCTGGGGACTTCACATTTTTGAAGAGGGCATCTCAGCTGATGGCAAGAGCACTAGAGTGAGAGTCTAAAAACCTAGACTTTTTGTCTCAGTTCTGATATTTACTATTTTTTGTAATCTGGAAAAGGTTAATCTCTCTAGACCCATGTATATACTTTTAGTCTATAAACTGGGGCAGTACTACTCCCTGCCCTGCCTAGTCTTGAATGCACAATAACCACTTACGGCTTGAATTAGGATCGAGATCTGTTCACATGTCAACTTTGGAAGCCTCTCCTCCCCAGCTCCCCCAGGCAGAATTAGCCAATCTCTTCCATGTGCTCCCTCAAGACTCTGTTTCTGCCCGTTATAGCATTGTCCAGGTATGTGTACTCGTGTCATGTTCTGCCTTGTGCCAGAAAGACATGAGCTAACTTGTACTTATGTGTCTGTCTGGTGCCCTTGTCCTCTACCGATGACCATACGCATTCTATAGCCGGGCATCTCAAGAATAGGAACCACAGTTTATTCATTATTTTGCCCCCAGTGTCTAATACAGTGGTTGGCACAAGTAGATACTTACCAAATATTTGTTGAATCAATGAATGAATTAATCCAGGGAATCCCTTTATTAGATTATATATCTCCCTGGGTCTCGAGGAGCCCTTAACTTCCTGGCACGTAAGAAGTCCTCTGTTCAGCCTTCATTAGATGCCTGCCAGGGAATTACCCATTGGGTTCAAGGTCAACCTTTTAAATCCCATTGTGTTTTCCCACAGATGGTCATTTTAGCTATTAGCTGGGGCCACAAAGCAAAGCATCCTTGTTCCAGCAAGGGAGCCCTCCTCCCCCTTGCCAGGCTGCCGGGAGTAAGACAGCTGTGGCCTTGTCAGCGGTGTCTTGCAATGGCTCTGAGTAAGGGGTGTGTTTTCTCCCCGTCCCTCTCGCAGTGTCTGGACGCCAGCCGCCCCTGGCTCTGCTACTGGATCCTGCACAGCTTGGAGCTGCTGGATGAGCCCATCCCCCAGATAGTGGCCACAGAGTGAGTCTGGCTTCGGGAATCCGGGTGTTCTCTGAAATTGTATTTTGAGTTTTGGGTTCTTTCTGTTTTAATTGTTTGGAATGGAAAAAACCAGAGTGCTACAAAGAAACCCTTGCCTTTCTCATGACCTCCGGCAGCTTCCTGAAACTCCTCCACTTTCAAAACCTAATGTAAGCTGGTGGGTAGAACAAGACTTTGAACTCCCAAGAGAAGGATTCTTGGTTTCTTCTGTGGCCTTTTCTTTTGGCTCTTGGCTCTGGTCTTTGAGAAAATTCTTCATCAACTCTGAGGGACGTGATTTCACCAGAAAGTACAGTATGCATTTGAATAGTTTCTGTGGGGAAGCTTGTGCCCACCCAGTGAACAAAAATGCCTTTGCCCTCCTCGAACACCTCCATAGAAGCACCTCCTCCCCGGTACCTGGAGGAACAGTACAGCTCTTGATGGGACTGGTGTGCTACTGTCTCGGTGCACAAATGCCATGACTCACAGTTTTCTTAAACCTCTGATTTAGGATTAGAGATCTGAGCAACTGAGATTCTTCCCAAGCTGCTTGTGCAGATGGCATTCTCAGAAGCTCATCACACTTTATGTCTTAAAGAAGAAAAAACTGATGATTACTCCAGTCTTAGGGATAGCTGGGTTAGGAAAGAGCAGCCAGGAATTGGATCCAAGAGATCCTCCAGGAGTGAATGTGTCCTCTGGTGGCATCTTGAGTTCATCAGCCTCCCCTGCTGCTCCTGAGGGCGAGGGTCTGGGACAGGGTCTCCGGAGCCAGCTTCGTTTTTCTGCAGCACAAGGAGGCAGCTGTGCCAGGACGCACAGAGGCTAGCCCGTGCCCCTCTCTGGTCATAGTGCCCCTGCCTCGGTCACATTGTCAGGTCAGGAGAACAGAACTGCACATTGTCTCATTCATTCTGTCTTAACAATAACCCCTCATTCTTGCCTTCCTGGGCAGGGTGTCTTGTGATGAATGCGGATGGGGAAGATAAGAAAGAATTAGGCCATTAACCCTTGTGATCCGTAGGATGCTCTCTGATGCGGCTGCAGGCCTGCCTGCTTCCAGCACTGGAAGTAGAGTTGGACAGAGTTTCTGCAGTAACAGGAATTTCATTGTTAAAATAAAGGCCCATGTGTTTTTGAAATACCAGTCGGGGGTTGGGGGAGGTTTGGGAAGTTCCCCCCACACCTACACAGCCAGGATGTGTGCTAGAAGAAGGGGAAAGTCGAAGAAATGGGAGGTGTCTGTGAGCGTGAGTACAGATGCCCCACGGAGGGGGACACACCCCTGGGAAGCAGGGAGGGAGAGTGACAAGGGGGCTCCTGAGGTGAAAGAACTCGGGTCAGAATCGACTCTGAGTTTTTTCTCGCTTGTATAATTGGCGTTTTATAGTGAAGGCTTTTCTGAGGAAATAAGCGTCAGAGCTGCTTTTATGGCAAAATCACACAGGAAGAGAGGAGCCCTTTAAGGGATGTTCACAGTGAACAGTTGGAAACAACCTAAATACCAACAGTAGAGGCTGCTTTAAAATTTATTTCAAGTTTAAGTAAATTATGGTGCAATACATACAATGAAATACTGTGTAACCATTCAAAAATTTATATATATAAATAAGTGTGTATAACTGTATATATTTATATAGATATGAAATGAAAACAAATAGTTAAAAAGATTCAGCTTTTACAGAATAAAAAGATAGATGATTGTATGCATAGGAAAAAACAGAAGAAATGCACATTTGGTAGTTATTTTTGGATGGTGAGATTAAAGATGGATTTTCTTTTCTGAGCTTATTTGTATTTTCCAATATTTTTACAATGAACCTTTATTGTTTTGTAACTAAAAGAATGTTTTAAATATAAAGAGTTGATTTGTCCTCATTTCAAAAACCACTTGATAGTTAATGACTGTTTCTGCTTCACAGCTGCCTTAAAAGCTTTCTCTGTGGTTCTTACCATAAATTTAATGAACTTTCAAAGAATTACATAGTTGAAATACTGTTACTCCAATAATACTATTTTGTGCCTAGCAGGCAGTTAATTCTAGGTGCAGGTGATATTTGTTATGAACAGCACCTAACAGCTCTGACCTATAAGGCAGTAAATTATCTTTAGTAAGATGCAGAGCAATCTTAATGACTTTTATAAAAAATGGATTTTTTTTTTAGTCTACCTGAAATAGGATAATACCTTTTTATTTATTTTGCACAAGGAAAAGAAATGCTTTGAAATGTGCTCAGTTTTTTTCCTTCATACAAATACTCAGGTGACCTAGAGGCAGAGAGTTTAGTTCAGGAGTCTTATTATTTTCCTGCCCGCTTCTTTCCCTGCATGCAACATAAACACCCTACACGTACACGGAGGTTTCTCACCCTTTCTCACCCTTCCCTGTTCTGTTCACTATTGTGCTTCTATTTGTTTAGGGAACAATGATGAGCTAGGTTCCCTCTAGTGGACGAAATCACTTTTGTCAGCTGCTGTTACTGCTAACCAGCAGGAGCAGGCTTTTGCTGTTGGTATCAGAGGTTTCCAGAATAATATATTCATAGGTAGGAATTTAGCTTGCCTCTCTTAAGAGGTTATATATGCAAATTTATTCGTGTTTACATAAAGTAAATTAATATTTTGGAACCAGACTAAGTACATTTCCCTTGCTTAACTATTTTAGCACTGGCGGAAGCGTCCTTTAATGAGAATGCCATGCCTTGTTATTGAGAGCTACGTCAGCGAAACACACGGAGCAAAATGAGAATCGCAGGCAGGCATTGCTGTTAAAGTTCAGTTCTTAGCTTCTGTAAGATCTAAAAAATTGCCTTTCACGTAAAAACTGTTTTAGGGTGTTTCAGTTGATAAGGTTTTTCCAAAGATAAATTCAAATTGACATTTCAGTGTTTTATTATTTCCTTTACAAAAGGTTATTAGTAGCATGTCCCCTGAAGAGCCCCTTAAATATTTCTTTTGATTTTTAAATTTAAATGCAATTTGTTTCCTTACCTTTCAGTGAGGACACCATATCTAGGCATTTGGCTTCTGGGCAGTTTTTTGGGCCAGGTGCTGCTGGCATCTAGTGGGTGCAGGTCAGGGATGCTGCTAAATGTCCTCTGCAGGACGTTCCCTTCAATAAAGAATTACCAGGCCCCAAATGTCAATAGTGCTATAAATTGAGAAACTCTAAGATAACCGACTTTAGACTTGACCATATTTCCAAAACAGCCACTGCCCAGAGGATTGTCAGCGCTTGATGAAGTCAGATGGCCCGTCCTACCCTGTGAGCAGCACTGGCCTGGGGTCACAGAGCTCTGCTGCCTGTCACTCACCTGTTCATTGTTGTAGTCTACGTGAGAAAGGCGTGTTCCTCTCCACTGTAACAGGCTGAAGCTGTTTTACAGTGTGAACTTTGGAAGAATTAGTACTAGAAGAACCCGGATGTCATCTCATTCATCTTGCCTTTGCATCTACCCCTAAGCCATTCTGCTTAAGGATGACTGTTTTCATTTCCAAAGCTATACTCTTTATAACTTATTCTAGGCCTTACATGTCCCTGGTAACCTATTCTGGTGCAGAAGTTTTTTCTTTAACCTAAATTTTTGCTACTACAGATTAGCCTCAATTTTTTTTTTTTTTTTTTTTTTTTTGAGACAGAGTCTCACTTTGTTGCCCAGGCTAGAGTGAGTGCCGTGGCGTCAGCCTAGCTCACAGCAACCTCAAACTCCTGGGCTCAAGCGATCCTCCTGCCTCAGCCTCCCGAGTAGCTGGGACTACAGGCATGCGCCACTATGCCCGGCTAATTTTTCTATATATATATTTTTAGTTGTCCATATAATTTCTTTCTATTTTTAGTAGAGACGGGGTCTCGCTCTTGCTCAGGCTGGTCTCGAACTCCTGACCTTGAGCGATCCACCCGCCTCGGCCTCCCAGAGTGCTAGGATTACAGGCGTGAGCCACCGCGCCCGGCCTAGCCTCAATTTTTGTTATTTACTAGAAAGTTAGTGTAATTACCCTTTGTGTATTTGGGTATTTTGCTGGGTAGCTTCTTCATTGTAGTTGTCTGTAATATTAAGCTTTTTAATATTATTTTTACAATTTAGCCATTTTTACTACTCTAGTGCAAACTCCTTTGAGTTGGAAGAGGAAGGCTCAAGCCAGATACAGTTCTGACCAATAGTGTGTTTGTGATTTTTTTTTTTCCCTTTTCCTTATTTATTTATTTATTTTTTTTTTTTGAGATGGGGTCTTGCTATGTTGTCCAGAGTGTCAAGAGGTCTTCCCGCTGGGAACTCCAGGGCTCAAGAGATCCTCCTACTGAGACTACAGGCACATACCACTGCACCCAGCTTATGATGCTTTTAACAAGTGTTTTTTTGTTGAAAACTCATGGACTCTAACCTCTGGTTCCTTTTCTCCTATGTTCCTAGTCATTTTCCATCTTGTATGTAGATGCTTTACCCATCCCCCACCTCTGCCATCCCTAAGCATAGTTCTTGCTATTTGTACCTATTTCATTTGTTTTGTTTGTGTTGGCTTCTGATTTGTTTCCCTCATTTTGTATTATTTGCTTATTTACTTTACATGCTTTAGAGTCCTTCATTCATGTTGGTGACAGTGATGTTTAGAGTCAAACACTTTAGATCAGTCCTCAACTATCACCTAAAAGTCCCAGTAAACTCTTTAGAAGGCTGAGTCAGTCGATGATACTCTTGCTTTGCACTTGATCCTCTTGTAAGATTTACATACTCTTTAATGATTGAATGATAGAGTGGTGGTATCCAATAGAACTTTCCTTGATAATGCAAATGTTCTATATTTGTGCTTTCCAATATGTAGCCACTAGCCACATGTGACTGTTGAGAACTTAAAATGTGGCTTGTATGATTGAGGAGCTGAATTTTCAATTTTAATTAATTTAGATGAAAGTTTAAATAGTCTCATATGGTTAGTGGTTACCTGTCGGACAGTGCAGATCTGTCTCATCGCTACATAAAATGTCCCCAGACCAGGAGTATTGCCATCACCTGCTCTCTTGCTTTGGGGCCCACATTTTGGGTAGCAATGAGATAGATCTCATTGTTAGCTTGTTAGAAGAGCAGAATCTCAGGGCCATCTAATTCTGCTGAATTAGAGTTGCATTTAACAAGATCCATAGGTGATTTCTATGCACACTCAAGTTTAAGAAGCACTGCTACTTGGCTCAACATTGGTGTCACATGGGGAGTTTTAAAAATACTGCCACCTGGGTCCTACCCTCAGTGATTCTGATTTAATTGGTCCTAGGTGTGGCCTGGGCATTGGGTTTTTTAAACATCCCCCAAGTGATTGTAATTGTGCAGCGAAGTGTAGTGGTGCTCAAGCTTTGTGTGTATCTGAATCATTTGGGAATGTGGTAAAAATGCAGAGGCCCAGGCTCTTTCTGCTTCTGCAAGCCTGGGTGTCTGGATTCTTTAACAGCTTCCAGTGATTCTGATACACACATGTTGGGTTTGAAAATCCCTGATCCAGAGGATAGTTTCCCACTTTGTTGGTGGTGGTTGTGTAAGCTAGAATGGTATGCTTAGCTGACATTAAAGAAAATTGATTAGTTACAGCTTTTAGTCATATTCTAGATGAGTACTTTTGTGAATACTTTTCACAAAGCATGCCACTCTAGGTGTTTGTACAGTGTTTCTTGTAATTTTTTATTAGTTGGTGCATTTCTGATCTCTGATAAGTTTTTCTCCCCATTTTTATAGATAGAACTATCACGAACATTTTGGTTTTCAGAATTGCGGAGAGGTCTGCTAATGACAGCTGGTAGCTGTAAGGTCAATTTGCCAGTTCCTTAAGGTTCAAGTTGGAAGGCCTCGGGATCAGAATGTCCTGTAATACGGAGGTGTCTGAGATTCGAGAGAAGCTCAACCTCCAGTTCTCTAGCACAGTCCCAAAGACAGATGCAGTGTGTCAGCTGAGGGAGGTTGGCATGGAAGGATGATATCTAGGTGTCTGGAACATTCAGATCCTAGCTCATTCCAGACTTTAGGCTACAGAGTCAGGAGTGCTGTGTTCGGCAGGATTCTATGTTAGGAGCTGGGGAAAGGAATGGACAACTAGGTGACTCTTTCTTCTTTTTTTAAATGTGCTGTTAAGTTTTATGTCAGCAAAACCTTTTGTTTTTGTAGTGCAGAAAGTTTTTGATATGCTAGTGCAGCCAACCTTTGTTAGGACATGAGTTTATTAGCTATTTGTTTCTGGGAAATGGCATAAGAATTGATGACAATTTGGAAAATATGTTAGGAACAAATTCAGTTTCTCTATGAAAATTAATTGCTATTAAAAATGTGCCACAGAATTGTCTTCCTTTTCTAATTATCAATTTCAGTTTCAGTCCTTGTGTTTCCTACAGTAAAATTTTAGGAGTAAATAGAAGTGAATGTGTATTGTTTTAACCTGTGAAGATTTTAGGACTCAAATAGAAAGTCAGCAACATTTTTCTTTTCTTTTTTAAATCTTTTTCAACTGTATTTGTGAAGATGAAGCCGCATTTTCTTTTCCTGTCCCTGCCCAGATAAAAGGTCTGAAATCAAAAGTAATTAAATGTGATGTGGGAAAGCAGTAATGAACTTGTTTCTTCATAGAAATTAACTAGGCTGTGTGGGTTCTCTGGCAGCAGTAGGTAAGAAACAATGAGGCGAAAGAGCCGGGGAAGAGAAGGCCCCCTGAGCACTAGAAGGACACAGTTGGCAGCCTGTTCTCTTAAATGGAGGCTTCTCCTGACAGGAAGGCAGGGACCCTGCTGAGTTGTGGGGAAACAACTTGATAACCAGGGCTTTCCTGGAGCACCTCTCTCTGGTGAACTTCAGAGGACCTTGGAGAAATAGGGGCTTTCTTGATTTGCAAGAATGTAACTTCTGGGCGACCTGATGCCGTGCTTGGAGGCAAACCCTTGATAAACAGTTTCCCTCAGTGGGAACTGGAGCCTCTTTGAATTAGTGGGAAAACTTCTCCCGAAGCCTGCGTACAGTGATGCAATCTCATCGTATGAGTCAGTGGTGCTTGTCTTGAGTGTGCTGTAGTTGATTGAGGTGAGCATAATGGAAGCTTGCCTCTCTTTCATTCTCCCAGCCCTGGAGGCGGGCTCCATGAAAAGCTGCTTTCTTACTGGTGGAAGGAAAAGAAATCAGTAGCCCACTGGGGCCCAGGAAGCAGTGGGAGTGAGAAGGCATCTCTTTAAGTCCTCATAGGAGGCCGCCCTAGGTAATGGATCTAGACTAGAGCGGTCAGTGTGGAAAGAAGCAGTTGAGCACCAAGTTCTAGGCAAGATTCAAAGCTGGGATGTCCCCAAAGGCGAGGAGGAGGAGGCTGGTACCACAGACCTAGGGAGGTGAATTGAGTGAAGTCTGCGAAAGGTTTGGTCAAGGAACATAGGCGACTCCCACCCCAACGTCAGCGAAAGGCTGCCTCTCCCAGCCTTGTGTTGCTTCACGACTGGGCACACGCTAAGTACCAGGCTCAGAGAGCAGGGCACACGAAGCTTGTGAGAGCTGCGGAGAGGGTTATATTCAACAGGTGGGAGGAGAGGGTTCCTCCCCCCCTTTTGAGGGAGGGTAGATCATTGGAAAGGCCTGGAATCCAGTAGGAATGGGGTGTTTTGAAATTAATGCTTTCTGACTTTGTTTTTCCCTTTGACCGTGTACCTAGTGTGTGTCAGTTCCTGGAGCTGTGTCAAAGCCCAGAAGGTGGCTTTGGAGGGGGCCCTGGTCAGTACCCACACCTGGCCCCCACGTACGCAGCAGTCAATGCGCTGTGCATCATTGGCACCGAGGAGGCCTACGACGTCATTAACAGGTACAGCGCCAGCCGCCAGCAGTGGCGGAACCCCGGAGGGCTCCCTGCGTGCCGACACTGCGCTGACCACTGCCTCTCCCGCCCCTGTCCCTTTTGTTTCCCAGAGAGAAGCTCCTTCGGTATTTGTACTCGCTGAAGCAACCCGATGGCTCTTTTCTCATGCATGTGGGAGGTGAGGTGGACGTGAGGTGAGTGGGGTTTTTCTCAGGCCGCCGCATCCGTTGGCTCTAGAGCGTGTCTGCCGTCAGAGACGCCAAGCCCAAGGAACAACACGGGGAAGCTGCCGCTTTGCCTCGTACAATGACACGTCAATGACACGGTGTCATACTCATTGCCGATGTGCTACACATGTCCTCAGGTCATTATCACTTGACTTCTTTTATGTAAATGTCAAAATACAAGTAAGACGGAAACAAAACATGCTTTTGTTGTAAAAATATGTTGGTTTGGTATAAAATGATATACCATAATGTGACTAACTGTGCAGTGTAATATGATCTTTCCTCTCCCTGGGGTGGGAAGGGAGAAGTCGGGACTCAGCAGGGACTCAGAAAATGCTTTCTGAAGGAATGTAATGGGATCGTGAGACGGTCCCAGGGCGCGTGAGTCGCTCTGGGAGGCGCAGCGATGCCTGGGGGCCAGTGGAGTGCAGTGCAACACAGTCACATTGCCGATGGTACCAGTCGGCTCAAAACCATTATTTTACTCAAGAAGTGTCTGATATGCCTAGCAAGTAGCTCCCTCACCTGGCAGGAGATTACCTATGAGGCATATAGCAAATTCACTGAATATTTCATTTCTCAAAGACAGTGGCTCATTGAGATTTTATTTTATTTTATTTATTTATTAAATATTTTTGTTGAGACAGAGTCTCACTTTGTTGCCCTGGCTAGAGTGAGTGCCGTGGCGTCAGCTTAGCTCACAGCAACCTCAGACTCCTCGGCTTAAGCGATCCTCCTGCCTCAGCCTCCCGAGTAGCTGGGACTACAGGCATGCGCCACTATGCCCGGCTAATTTTTTCTATATAGATTTTTAGTTGTATATAGATTTTTAGTTGTCCATATAATGTCTTTCTATTTTTAGTAGAGACAGGGTCTCGCTCTTGCTCAGGCTGGTCTCGAACTCCTGACCTCGAGCGATCCACCCGCCTCGGCCTCCCAGAGTGCTAGGATTACAGGCGTGAGCCACCGCGCCCGGCCGAGATTTTATACTGTTTTCTCATTTAGTCTGAGAAGTACATTGTGAGGTTTCTGTACCAAAGTCATTGCCTATGTGTAAATGGGTTTGTTCCTACACAAGTTGATTAATATTCTGGCTTAAGCGTGTGGCTTAACCATTGGTTTGAAAGTATAGGGGAAGAAAAACAGTTTGTGGAGCATAAAACACACTGCAGATAGAAGTAGGTAACAAAGCTGAAAAGGCCTTTAGTGAAACATTTTCTTCAATCTCTAATTCGTCTATTCAAACCAGAAAATTAGACTAGGTATCTCTATAAACCAATAGTTAACTATTGAAGTAAAGCAGTATTGTGTTGATTCTCAAGGAACAAGTTAAAAGATATTTTTCCCCTCATGGTCACTACATTTTTATATCTAGTCTGTAGATATCCTACCTAAATACAGTATTGAAACTTAGCTTTTTAAAACCTACTGAAATGATTTGGCAAAAGCAAACCATAGCAGATCCCTTTGGTATTTTATCACATACCTTCTTCAGATATGATTATTCTTTTATTCATTCCAGCACCAGTTTTTTCCGTGTTCTTATTCATATCTCCTAGACAAATGCTAGGAGACTTCTCCGATAAGATGGATTCGTTCCACTGCAGAGCCATGTTCCTCACCCACCCACGCTCTTCTGGTGGAGAGCCCGTGCTTTCTACTTACGTAATGGATTAAAGATGTGAATGATAGAGAAAAACCTAGTAGATTGCATCCAGTTTCCTTGCCCTGCCTGGTTCCATTGTTTTCCACTTGGTGTTTCTTTAATTGTCCTTTGCTTGGAAGCATCAGCCGCTACTCGGGAGTGCTTGTCAGGTGGATTCGACCTGGAGAGAAGCAGTAGTGACCGGGGACAGTTTGGCACCTGGAGGTCAGCTTGCTGCCCTTCTGCCTATATAATCTGGAGCATTCCATGGGGAGAGGGGGAGGCAGGGATCCAGCATTTGCACAAGTTTAGATGAGAGATCATGGGTGTGTTCAAGAAACTGCAAATTCAATGTTGAAGTGTAGGGGGCCTCGTGGGCAGGGGAGCAGTGGAGCTGGAGGGGCTGGCTGCAGACAGGCCGGGAGGCCCTCAGATCTCCTAATGGAGCCTGGGGTTTATTCTGATGGGTTTTAAGTAGGGAGTGATGTGATCTGATTTGTAATTTCTTAGAAGTTTTCCAGCTGCAGTGAATGGACTGTAGTGTTTTAGTAGAAGTCCTCCGGTTTCAGGGCTGGAGGGAGGGAGACAGGATGGGAGACTGATCCAGGTAGAAGATAATGGTGGTTTGGATTTGGGTGACAGCAGGGAGGATGGACGGTAGTGGACAAATTTGAGAGCTGTGATGACTGGATAGGAAGAAATACATGAAAAGGTTGTATTTCGTTCGCTCCCTGTGTCAGTGTGAGACCTGGGACTGGTGCCTTCAGGCATTGCTTCCCAGCTCTCCTATTTATGAGAGGCAAAACTGTATTATAGGCTGCCTCTCCCCCTCAGAGATCACACTAGGATTCAAGAGCAAATATTTTGGAGCCTCACTGAGGGCTCAAGATCCGAAGGAAGGTTAGATCAGACCTTCGAAGTTAGCTTATGGTAAATGATGACATTTGGCATTGGCAGGCAGGACTCTTGCATGCTCCTGATGCCTGCTGCTATACCTAAACTTCCGCTGTGCCTTTGGCCAGCCAGAGCAGGGCTGATAAAAATTGCTGGTAGGATAAAAATGCGTGCAGCTTCTGCAGAGATTTCTCTGGAATACCTCAGTAAGTTTGGCTTCATGGTATGTCTGTTCTGAATAAGATGGAAACTAGACCTTTCTTCTTCCTCGCTTTTATGTTCCTTAGGGAAAGGATTTGTGAGCAGAATTTGAACAAAGAGTTTTTGTCTTCCCCGTACTGGATATTTGAAAAGACCATAGAGGGGAAGGAAAGGCAGTCTGTGGTTTGTTCCATGACAGAGGGAGAAGCTGAAATAAAATGTGTCCCAGGAAGAATTGGGGCTGGAAGTTGGAAGGATAAGAATTAAATCAAGTGGGATCATGTTAAAAAATATATATACACGCTCCTTTCGTTTAAAAGTGTGTATCTGCATTTGTACTGCTGAGGTGCTTGAAATCAAAGCTCTTTCCTCCCTTTGGAGGTTCAAGGAATATATCTGAGTGGTCTCACCCTCCTATCCTTCTTGTTTGGTCTAAGCAGCTGTTAGGGTTTGGTGGCCTGCTTTGGAGTGTGTCTGTTGCATAAAAAAATACAGAGAACCTTCAATGTGTCCAGGCCGTAGACAAACGGAAATCCAGGGTCTGAAACAGTGCCGACATCTGAATGAATGAGCATGTTGGAAGTACCTGAATGACACCATGGAGTTGTGGGAACCATTGTAGGTCTTTGAAAGAAGAGCTAAATCCACTTTTGACATGAATTGATATGGCTGTTATTTCCTCTGATGTAGATTTGACCATGTGGAGGTAGGGAGAATAGAATGTCATGTTCTTTCACTGAAGCCATGCCGTGAGCAACTCTATCCAAATAGAATGTCACACCTCTCAGTTGGAGACCCAGGAGGACTGACCGTGTGCCAAGAGTGAGGACAGGAGGTGATTACAGCTTACTAGGCAAGGCGAGCTATCCACCCACGAAGTTCACCGAGCCTCGTTTAGCTCTTCCATAGAGTTTAATCCATTTCCCCCGTTTTTGTATTTCCAGAAGTGCATACTGTGCCACCTCGGTCGCCTCTCTGACCAACATCATCACTCCGGACCTCTTTGAGGGCACTGCAGAATGGATAGCAAGGTGAGAGAAGCCAGGATTTCTCCTGGCCTCTTATGGAGCAGGTGGTCAAGACTTTGAAAAAGGGCTGGAAGGGAATATAAAATTACAAGAGATGTATTAGGGTTATCTAATGACTGTGCATTTAAAAAATACTTAAAAGTTGTTTTTTCCAAACTTTCTTTAATGTTATAGTTTAAATTGGCAAAGATCAAAAACTCTGGTAAACAACATCAGTGGGAGTCTGGGTGCCCTAGATTGTGAGCCAGGAATTCCACTCCTGCAGAAACACACACATGCATGAAACTGACGAGCCTAGGACTATTTATAACAGCAGAAAGCTGGGAACAGGTTCAGTGTTCATAAAGAGGAGATGGTCACTTTGTAGTGTAGTCACATTGGAATATGATATAGCAGTCAAAATGAATGAACTATTGCTACATGTATCAATATGGAAAAATATCAATACTGAGTTTTAAAAAAATGTTAAAACACAAAAAAAACAACAAAAACCCCCATACAGATCAGCACATTTACTTAAAATTTGAAAACATGCAAGACGATTCTGTATTGTTTATAGGAAGAATCATGTGTAGTAATAATAGAAAAACATGCACAGGAAAGATAAACAGCAAATTCAGGATGGTGGTTACTTCTGGGGAGAGAGCAAAGGAAGCGAGATCAGGGAAGTCTACACGGGAGATTTGAACTGCAACAGTTCATTTCTTTAAAGAAAAAAAACAAAAAACCTAAAGTGTATATGGCTAAATCTAAGGTAGGTGTTAAATCCATGTATGTTCTATATATTATTTGCTGTACTTTCTTAGATGTCTCAAACATTTCGTAATTTACAACAAAAGGTATAGTAGAATACGTATGTACTATTATGGAATGATAGCTAAGTTGTTTTTTAAAATTTTGATTTTTATCAAAGTACTTATTACTATATAAATATAATTTACCGTGAAACCAGATGACCATATTTACTCTGAACATATTTACTCTTGTGTAGCTTTCATATTCCTGGAGTTAATATAAATGTCATGAATGTATATGTCATGAATTCATTCCCAAATTCTCTGCCAGAGCTATAAAAAAATTACTCTGAATGCAGTCAGACACTTCAGGTAATCTCTGTGTGTGTGTGTGTGTGTGTGTGTGTGTGTGTGTCTGTGTGTGCACGTTCTGGAGTCGCCCCTCCGAAAGCCCTCTGCCCTCCTGCTTCAGTCTGCACAGATTGCTGCACAGCAGGCATCCAGAAGCTTCCTTTTAGCATGAAATTCATGTCACTTCTCTCCTTTGTTGAAGCCTCAGGTCGTCTTTTTCTTGGTTTATTTACTCATTTTAATGAAACACATACTCCAATAGATCCCCAAAAAAGGTACACGGGAGATACCTTTTTAAGATTTTGCATCTTTATTTTAATCTCACACTTGATTGACAGTTTATTTGGTTAGAGATTTCTAAGTTGGAAATGGTATAAACTGTATTCTTTCTGAATTTTGTAAGCATTGCTTCATTATCTTCTAGCTCCCAGTATCATTGTTAATAAGGCTGATAATCATAAGAACCCGAGTTCATTGAGGACTGTGTAATGCTCAGTAGGAAGGTAGCTATAGTTTAGAGATTGAGAGTGGGCACTGCCTGGGTTTGGTTCTTTTTTATATTTTATGTTTCTCAGTTGAGATTGCCCATCTTTTGATTCTTCTATTTATTTTAAATATTTTATTTAAAACACATTATGAGTGTATTTTTCTTTATTGTGCTAAATAATGTAATTATAACATCTGCTTTCAAATCCTTGTCTGGTTATTTCCACATCTGGGTATCTTGGAATTGTCATGTCACATTTTTCTCTCTGTATGTTGAGTGATTTTTGGATTGTATACTGGACATTGGGATTCTATGTTGTAGGTGTAATACCACACAATGTCATGGATTCTGTTAGATTGCTCCAAAGGGTGTTGGTGTTTTTGTTTTAGCAGGCAATCGACTTGGTCAGACTCAAACCGCAAACTGCCACGCCTGGCCTGTGGGGAGCGGTGGCTCGGGTCTCAATACTTAGAAGCTGCTCTCCGATTGCCCAGGGCGGTTGTGATTTAGAGGTCAGGCAGAAACCTGAACTGAATTTAAAGGGAGAATTTGGGGCTTTCCTTCTTTGATCCTCTTCTTTCTGGATTCCTCCTCACTTCCTGGCCCAGGCCTCTTTCTCCTGCCAGAAAGGTGGCTGGCTTTCTATTAGACTCCTGGTCTGCTGTCGCCCCTGGGCTAGTGTAGCCATGCTCGGGGCAAACACAACAGGAAAAAAGTGGGGGAGGGGGAAAGGATGAACTCCTTGCTGTGGTCTGCTCCAAGTTTCAAACGCCACCAAAATCTGCTTCCCTCTTTTCAGTTACCAGGGCCCTCGGGAAGCTGTTTTTTGTATTTTGTTCGGAGTATATAGCTGTTACTTGCAGGAGGATTGGTTTGTTAGGCACTTGCTGGACATGGAACTCTGACAGCCTGGGTTTGAATCCCAGGTTTGCCATGTATTATTAGCTTTGTGCCTTGGACAAGTTATTTAACTTCTCTGTGTCCCATAGTTTCCTTATGTTGAATGATGGGATGTTGAATTTTTTATTAAGCTGAAATACAAAGAAATCAAGTGGATTCCACTGTGCTCTACTGTCTGGCAGGGCCATTGTGATTCTTGATCCTCTGTGTGTTTTGTTTTGCTTCTCTCTGTTTTCCTCATTCCCATCCCATCCCTCTCTAGGGGATTTTGGAATCTTTATTCTTGCTGTTTGGAAACTTCACGATGATGAACCTTAATGTGGATCATTTTTCATTCATCGTGCTGGGCGCTCAGCAGGCCTCTTCAGTTTGGACGTGCACGTACTCCAGTACCAAGGAACTTCACTGTAGTGTTTCTTCAATAATTTCTTCTCTTCCATTTTCTGTTTACTCTTTTTAAATAACATCCTATTAGTAGAATTGATCTTTTAATTTTTCAAAGTATTTTTTTGTTTGTTTGTTTCCCATCTTTTAATCCTTCTCCTTATACTTTCTGAGGGATTCCCTTATCATTTATCTTCTAATCCTTTGAGTTTTCTTTGTTGTTGTTGTCGTCATTGTTTTGTGGTTTTTTTTTTTTTTTTTGAGACAGGCTCTCACTCTGTTGCCAGGCTGGAGTGTAGTGGTGTCATCATAGGTCACTGCAGCCTCAATTCCTGGGCTCAGGTGACCCTCTTGCCTCAGCCTCCCAAGTAGCTAGGACTACAGGCACGTGCCACTGCACCTGGCTAATTTTTAAAATTTTTTTTTTGTAGTGATGGAGTCTTGCTATGTTGTTCAGGCTGGTCTCGAACTCCTGGCCTCCAGTGATCCTCCCACCTCAGTCTCTCAAACTGTTGAGTTTTTATTTCTGTAGTCCCATTTTTAATTTTCCAGAGCTCAGTTTTCTCCCCTGAGTGCTTATTTTTTTTATATTTTGTTGTTTTAGGGATATCTCACCTTTGCAGCATTCTTACTTCATATAATATTTTTTTCTAAAGATTTAACTTTTAAAATTTTTCTTCTGCTCCCTGCAATATTTCTTCCAATTTATTTTTGTTTGTTTGTGGTCTCTTTCTCTCTCATGTTAGAGACTTCGGTAAAATACCTGGTGCTCCACAGCTGTCTGTTTATATTTGAGTCCAGCACTAAAAAGCTGATGGAGAGCTACGTGCAAGGGTGGGCTACGACCCAGCTAGTCATTGGAGGGAATTCTCATCTATCAGTGTCTGTAGGGTTTTTTCCTTGGGCTTATCATTTTCCTTAGGGAGGAATCTTCTGGATTCCTGCTTGGAGTATGAGGCTGACAGTCAGCTTTGTGAGATGCTAGTAGGGTGTTTGTGTTCAGATCGTAGATTCTCACTTCACCCCCTTGTTTGGTGCAGTGCCTCCCTCCTGCTCTCAGCTTGGAATCCAGATCCTTTTGACTAAACCTCTGAAACCTCCCATCTTCTGCTGGGTGTGAGGAGGGGACCTGAAGAGTTGATTCTCATATAAGTTTGCAACCAATGAACGTGGTTCAAACTCATCTCACTTTTAGAGGTACCTTGTGTCTCTAATCTTTGAGCCTTTCATTGGAGCAAATCACCTTGCTTTTTGTTGCCTCTCCCCCACCCCCACCCTTTTGCTAGGGAGAGTTCCTCTCTTCTGCTAAGTCAGTTACTTATCTTCCTTCCTTTCTAGCTTTCAAAATTTGGTTATATTCTCTATGTTCATATCCTCTCTGTTCTCTTTACCTTGTGGGTTTATCCCTTTTTAAATCCTTTACTTTCATTTTACTGGGCTCTTATGTTATAGTTAACTAGAAGACACTCCCAAAGAATTTTACTAAATGAAAAAAGCAAGCCGGGCATGGTGGCGCATTCCTGCAGTCCCAGCTACTCGGGAGGCTGAGGCAGGAGGATCGCTTGAGCCCAGGAGTTTGAGGTTGCTGTGAGCTAGGCAGATGCCACGGCACTCTAGCCCGGGCAACAGAGTGAGACTCTATCTCAAAAAAAAAAAAAAAAAAAAACAAGAAAAGAAAAGAAAAAAGCAAGGTGCAGCATGTATCATACACTCCTATCTATGTAAAAACAAAGGGAAGGAAAGTAACATCGCGTGTGTGTGTGTGTGTGTGTGTGTGTCCTCGCGCATAGACAGAGACTGGGATGTAGAAACTGACGGTCACTGCTGGTGAGAGGGATGAGGAGGCTAGAGTGGGCAGGAAACCTTTTCATTATTTATTTTATGCTTTTAAAAGTTTGGACTTTTTAGTTGAAATGGTAATGCTCATTAAAAAAAAAAAAAAGGCTAAGGAAAAAATGTTAAGAGGTTCCTTGTGTATTTTTCATTCATCACACCTTTCAAGCTTGAGCTCTTCCTGTACTCCAAGTAGCTACATGCACTGAAGTGCACCGGAAACAAAACTTTGGGGCACGTGTTTGTGCGGTGGTGGAGGGTGAGGGGGACAGAGGATGCTCAAGCCTCCGTACAGTGAGTGGTAGCCAATCTGTGACACTGCAGTCTGCACTGCTGATCTCCCTGGGCCTGGATCCTCTCTGGAAAAGGCCTGTGAGTTCCCAAGATGCCAGGCCTCTAGGGAGAGGTGCCCAGAAGACATGAAGGTATTACTGCTAACTTTCTCTCCTACACGACATTCTGCTGGCTTTTGGATTAGGTGTCCATGACCTGTGCGCCTGTACTACGGCGGATTGTGAGGCAGATTCACCTCTAAGAAATGCAATTCAGCCGGGCGCGGTGGCTCACACCTATAATCCTAGCATTCTGGGAGGCCGAGGTGGGAGGATCGTTTGAGCTCAGGAGTTCCAGACCAGCCTGAGCAAGAGCAAGACTCCGTCTCTACTAAAAATAGAAAGAAATTAGCTGGACAACTAAAAATATATATAGAAAAAATTAGCCAGGCATGGTGGCACATGCCTGTAGTCCCAGCTACTCAGGAGGCTGAGGCAGGAGGATCACTTGAGCCCAGGAGTTTGAGGTTGAGGTTGCTGTGAGCTAGGCTTGATGCCATGGTACTCTAGCCCAGGCAACAGAGCGAGACTCTGTCTCCAAAACAAAAAAAAGAAATGCAACTCTATGCAAATAATTAGAGATAGTTGGAAGTAAAGTTCTAAATTGTTTAATGAAGATATACCTAAAAGAAAATTTCTTTATTTCACAGATGAAATATGTTTATTATAGACAAGCAAAAAAGAGGAAACCTAAATCACTTGTAATCCAAAAGATAACCACTCTTTTGGCATATAGCTTTCAGAATCCTAGAAATGAAATCATACAGTTCATTATCATTTGATAAACTTCTTTCATATATTCGGAATGTCTTTAAATATACTTCCCTAGCATCATTTGAAATGACTGTCTAGTATTCTGTTGCATAGATGTACCATAATTTACATAACCAGTCCTCTATTATTGAACTTCTGTTTTTAACATTTCACTGTTATAAATTGGAATACAGTAAACATTCTTACAGTCTGATCTTTGGACACATTCTTACTTATTTTGTAAGATTAATGCCTAGAAATGGCCCTATATTGCTGGGCTAAAGATTATGCATGTCTTTGTGATTAGAAAATACATTCTTAATACTTTAACCGCAAATAATAATAATAATAATGATGGATGATTTGAATATGTAAGAAATTATAATTTTTTAAAATAGTTTAATTTTGGCCAGGCGAGGTGGCTCATGCCTGTAATCCTAGCACTCTGGGAGGCCGAGGCGGGAGGATCGCTCGAGGTCAGGAGTTCGAGACCAGCCTGAGCAAGAGTGAGACCCCCGTCTCTACTAAAAATAGAAAGAAATGATCTGGACAGCTAAAAATACATATAGAAAAAAATTAGCCAGGCATGGTGGCACATGCCTGTAGTCCCAGCTACCTGGGAGGCTGAGGCAGAAGGATTGCTGAAGCCCAGGAGTTTGAGGTTGCTGTGAGCTGGGCTGACGCCACGGCACTCTAGCCCAGGCAACAGAGTTGAGACTCTGTCTCAAAAAAATAAATAAATAAATAAATAAATAAAATAGTTTCATTTTGAATAGTATAAAAGTTCATTATAGAAACTTTTTGAAAATAGAGAAAAACAAGAAGGAAAAATATTACCAATACACCTGCCCTCAAAGATCATCAGAATTAGCAATTAGTTTTCAATTTTATTTTAACCTGATGGTTATCATACCACATGTGATTTTCATAACTTTTTTTCAGAGTAATAATTTGAATTACTATGTTTCCTACATAAGTAGACTGTTTCTAAGCTTCTGGGTTTTATTTATTTATTCATTCCCTTATTTATTTATACAGAAAAGGCTTCTCCAAAAGTTAATTAGTTGGCCTGTCTGCACTCATAGTCGTGACGGCTTATGCCTTCATCTGAGCGAACTTTCTCTGCCACCTGGGAAGGTCCTGCCCTTGTGTGCATCCCCTCACCGACCGCTGTGCTTTTCTCTCTCTCTCCTTAGGTGTCAGAACTGGGAAGGTGGCATTGGCGGGGTGCCAGGGATGGAAGCGCACGGTGGCTACACTTTCTGCGGCCTCGCCGCGCTGGTAATCCTCAAGAAGGAACGTTCCTTGAACTTGAAGAGCTTGTTAGTAAGTATCTGTTGAGCTGTCTCCCTGTGAGGCCCCAGGTCACTGGTGGTGTGACTGTACTCAGATAGGCAGGCTTCTGGGAGGGTGTGGCTGTGGGAAGTGCTGACGGGGTTCTAGCCTTGAGCTCACAAACAAGTCCTGGGATGAAGCTTTCTTTAGATGTAGCCGTTGGAGCTCTTGGCACTGGAACAACTGCTGTCTGTCTCGGCTCCCTTCTCGCCTTCTGATCTTCCTTGGAACTTTCTACATAGTGTGTTAGGCCAATTCCAGATGTTCTGCAGACAACTGGTGTGAGCCGGAGTACCTTCCCCATGATTCAGTCTCTTAGAATTAGAGGTTATCCTGCATCTTAGAAAGAATCTCCTAAGAGGAAAAGTTACAAGGAGAGCTTTGAAACATTTTTAAGCCCAGCTTTTATTACCTGCTGTACTATATGAACATTTAGTACCAACATTTAAATGAGTTCTCCAAGCAGAGCTGGGTAATTGCATTGAGAAGGCAACCCAAGCATTTATGTCTGGACTCCAAGCTCCTGGCAATATTGAGAGTGAACTCAGAAAGCAGCCAGCTTCGGGGAGAAAGATCACAAACACACAACACACGCCCCACAGCTACCAAGGAGACCAAGGAGAAAGGTATTCCCTCGTGTGACATTTGGGGAATCTGCACCCCCAAGCATGACCTCAAAGCATATCAGCCGCAACTGACATGCAGCTCCTCTCCCTGAGTCCACACACTGTCATTGTGTGTCCTGTCGTGAGCTAGTTTCTGTCGTACCCTGTAGAGAACTCATAGGCAGAGTATTACCCTTAACTTTAGGAAGCCTCCCTGAGCCAACGCTTCTTAAAGCTTCGCGAAGTCTTGAAAGTTTGTGCCACAACAGCCAATTGTGTTCACTGGGCTTAGAATTTATCAGACATTTTAAAATCTGATCAACAAGGGATGAAACATAAAATTCCCATCTCCCATGCAGAAACAAGGAATATAATTAGTGAATGCCTAAGTTATAATGATAATATTCTAGATGTGAACACTGCCCCTGCTGTTTCCTAGACAGGGGATCTTGGGTAAATTGTCTAATCTGCTTTAGCTTGAGGTTGGTTGGTTGGTTTGTATATTTTTCCCTTCTGTAAGGTAGGGCTAACAATCCTATTCTTTGAAGGTTAAAGGAGGGAATGTATGTTAACAGCCTGGCACATAGTAGGTGCTTAATAAATGTTAGTGTCCCTCTTACCCAAACTACTCCATTCCCTCCATTTGCTTTGGGAGAACTAGGGACCCGTATCTGATGGATTTTATGAATTCATATAGCCAAGAGCAAACTCATGGGTTCAGGTACTTGAAAAAAATAAATTAGTCTGACCTAAAAACACTTAAGCTGTGGTAAGTAAAAAATGAAGAATGGACCCCCCCACTGTAGTTGCTGCTGCTTTTCTTGAGAAACACTTAGCCCACTTTCATTAAATGGCATCATCCCTAAAGCACTGGTTCATTTAAGAACAACTGAGGATATATTAGCACCTGAGTCTGCAGTGCAGGGTTTTATGTCTTTAAGAATTTGGGACTGTGACTCTCTGCGAGTGGGTGTTGCCTTGAACCAGGGATGCGATTTAAACTGTACAGCTGTGAAGGGAGAGCTGGACCCCTTGTCCATCGTGGGTCCCTAGTGGCTGTTTTCAGGAACTCAATCTAGTGAAGACTGGACGCAGGAGCAACATCCTGCCCGGTGCCCAGTCAGTCCAGTGAGGCCGCTCTGTGAGCCTGGGGCTGGTGGCTAGAGCCGCCTGGGAGGTCTGGGAGGGACACGGAAGTGCCCTTATCTGCTCGGCCAGTTGGTTCTGCTTCTTCTTAGAGGCCAAACCCATGACTATCTTGATCTTTGTCGTAGAGTGTGTTCAGAAAACTTGGAGATAAAAGAGGGATGGTGGTGTCATGTGTGACCACTGAGTGACATCAAGAGCTATTTTATAGCTTCAAAGTAAAAGATTTCCTTCTATCAGCCATAGACCTGGGAGAGTTGTCATTTGGTAATCAGGACAAATGGCTTCAGCTTCCAGTCATGCTAGCAACTTGCTAAGAGACTGTGGGTGAATTTCCCCAGGTGCCAAGTGAAAGGAACAGTTTGAGATCATCTGATGAGATAGAGCATTAAAGCTCCATTTATCTGCTTTAATAAACTTCCGTGCGCAAGGAATTGATGAGAAATGAGCCACCAGTGGTCTTGCCTTAAGTGTCCTATTTAAGCCATGTTTATTAAGAGACTTTGCAGGTCTCCTTACAAACCAGCTTGGCCTCTGTATCCTCTCAGCATCGGCACAGCTTTAGAACCCGGGAAAAGGTAGTTGTCTGCTAGGCACTGAGCAGAGATCAATGCTGGTTGCCCCAGAGGGTCAGCTTAAATGCTGCACCCTAGTCTGTGGCCGGGAGTGGGGAGCAAAGGGAAGAAAATCAAAGCACTGAAAGTTGAGTGCCAGGAAGCCAAGAGACAGGAGGCCCCTGGAGATCCTGTCTTGCTGGACTTTTGTGTCTCTTTTAGCCTCCAACTGCCTCTCCCATCTGTGTCTCCTTCTCAGCAATGGGTGACGAGCCGGCAGATGCGATTTGAAGGAGGATTTCAGGGCCGCTGCAACAAGCTGGTGGACGGCTGCTACTCCTTCTGGCAGGCGGGGCTCCTGCCCCTGCTCCACCGTGCACTGCACGCCCAAGGTGAGCGGGGAGCCGTGAGCTGGGCTGCGCGATTTCCCTCTGGTGTTGACCAGGTCCAGAAGCTACAGTGCTTTTTGAGAAAGGGTTGAAATGAGCTCTGTCTGTCCTGGATTGGGAGGGCCCAGTGTGGAACCTCCTGCCTTGGGCCATGCACATGCAGAATAAGGTTCGGTTCCAATGGTTTAGCTTTGTTCATTGCTGCTTTAAACTGGCCATGGCAAAGTGAGCTCCTTTTAAACTGCTAGGAGGAGGTGGAGATGCTGCTTCTGTGTTATCTGGAGGGAGCAGCCCACTCCTGTCCGGGGTGCTAGAGCGGCTAAAACCTCGGCTGGAGGTGAAGCCCCAGTTTCCAACAGAGAGCTGTGTATTGGTTGTGTCAGAGCCGAAAACCCATGCTGTGCACCTGGTCTCAACAGTGACAGAAAAAGCAGTTGCATAAAGGGGTAGAGAACAGAACCCATGGAGAAGGGACCCACATGTCTGGCTGGCTGCAGAGTTGTGTTACCATTAGAAATGTTTTATTTTAAATTCCTTGAACAAGCCTAAATGTGAGTTTGTTCCACCCGTACTGCTCGAATAGAGAAACCCATGGTGGTTTCTGTGGGGTCTCAATTGGGATGCAAAGCTGAAGGAGTTAGATAGCAAAAGCTCTGGGAATGTTTTCTCGCTGTCTCTCGAAACCTTAGACTGCCTGCTGACTCCTGAATCATCTTTCTCACTTACTTTACCTGAGAGCAGGCTGTCTCTGAGGAAACTGGTGGGACAGGAGCAGTCATGGTGCCCTGCTGGTGGCTGATGTTTTCCTGGAGTGAGATCCCTTGGCCCAGAGAGAAGCTGTTCTTTGGACTTTGTTGAGTAATCAGTTGCTCAAACGTAAAAGATGAGATTCTTCTGCCCTTCCCCACACTTTTTCTTCTTGTTGGTTCTTTCTGAGCCCCATTCTTCAGTTTCTTAATTTCCTTTGACTTGAGTTGTGGCCACTTTTGATACTGAATTAAAGTAAGCGGAGCCTCTGTCCTATCTTCCCAGCTGGAGGCCACCGGGCTTTAGGTCTCCGAGCATTGAGGCATGTAATTCCCAACTCTGTAGCCTGCAAATCTCTGACTACTGACAGGAAAGTCAGGAATTCCCTGAGAGCCCAGCGTTTCCAAAACAGAAATAAGTTGGGGTTTTGGTGATCTTTTTCGTTAGAACTGGTAAGGTCAAGCACCTGGTAAAACCGTCAGTCTCACCAGTCTATCCCTGGCAGGGATCAGGGGCAGTAGTTCTGCAATGCCAGGAACACCTAGAGCACTGGCTGCCGAAGTCGTCTTCCCGGGGGGCCGCTGGTTGGCATTTTGTTTATTGCAGCACAAGTTGTGGAGGACTTAGTCACATTCAAAGCGTTGCCTGTGAATCTTGGTTCTTCCAGCTTTTTTCATTGCCTGGGAGAAGGCCCGCGTTGGGCCTGAGGCTCACCTGCTTCTCAGACACAGTGAGTTTCTTGGACTTGGCACAGACAGGGGTCTGGGAAGAAGGGAGGTGCTGTGAGTAGTGGGCAAAATATGGACTTTGGGAGTCAGAGGAGATGCAGTGTAGAAAGATATTCGCAATATATTGTGATCATATCAAAGCAGTATGTGTGTAATCCCATTTTTTTAGTGAAGAATCGACTCCAAAAAAATCAATCGAAAGTATCTGGGATGTGAAATCGTAGGTGGTGGTTGTTTTCTTTCTTGTTTGTGTTTCCTCATTTTTCTACAGTTGATGTGTTTTTCTTGCATAAAGACAAACAAAAGGTATTTTACAACAGAAATTCTAAAAACAAGTAGCAAGGTGGGGAAAATATTTGTGACAAATGACGAAGAGGAATTAATTTGAAGAAAATCGTACAAATCAGTAAGAAATGGATGAGCAATCCAGCCAAAAAAACAGGCAAAGGATTTAAATAGACAGCTCCCCTCAAAATAACTGTTACTATTACTTTTTCTACTACAACCAAGACGACTGCTGGTAGCTGAGACTCTGTGCTGAGTATTTCACTTGTATTTTCTCACTTGATCCTCAGAACAACCTATGAAATAGGCCCCATCGTTGTCTCCATTTGACAGACAAGGAAACAAAGTACAGGGAGGCTGCGTGACTTGCTTTTTAATCCTGATTGGCACCCCCGGGGGTTAGTGGGCGGTTGTGTGACTCCAGCCTAGCTGGCGTCACAGCCCTGCCCTGCTTGTCACCACTACAGCTGGCCATGAATCCACCGAAAAGTTGTTCAGCTCACTTGTAGGTAAGGAAATGCAGATCACAACAGTGAAACTATTTTTATTATCAGGGATTAAAAAACTTGATACCCCTATATTGGGGAGAATGCGGGAAAACAGGCACTTTTGTACTGTTAGTACAAAAGTTAGAGGATGTGGATAGGTAAATCATTTTTTGGAGGGCAGTTTGGAGATACCTGTTTAAATTATAGGGGCACTTACTCTTTGAACCCAGCAAGTGCACTGTGAGGAATTTACCTGCAGAGATGTTAGCAAAGGATTTATATTGAAATGTGCTTTTATATCAAACAACCTAAATGCCAGTCAAAAGGTTAAGGGTCAGCCAGGAATGGTGGCTTATGCCTCTGTAATCCCAGCTACTGGGGAGGCTGAGGTGGGAGGATCACTTGAGCCTGGGATTTTGAGGCTGCAGTGAGCTATGATCAGCCACTGCTTTCTAGCCTGGGTGACAGAGTAAAAAGCAAAAAACGTTAAGGGTTAAATAAATTATGATGATCTCTCCAAACAATAGCTGCATACAATGGGCTGATGTGGAGAGGAAAACTCTCCAAGATCCAACGTGAAGTGTAGGAAGCTGGGCCTGGAGCAGTCCCTGTGCATACAGGCTGGGGTACGCACAGCTTTTCCTGGAAGCCTACACAAAACCCCTTTAACAGCGGGTATGTTTGGGTTTAGGAGGGTAGGAGACAGGGATGGAGACTGACTTTTTAAATTTTATATCCTTTTGTGTACTGTTTGGTAAACGAAGAAATACATTTTTCAAAGGCATCGAGCATATTGCTAACTAAAAAGGGGGAAAAAGCCTCAACATGGTGCAGGACATGAGTCTAGTTCATATCCTGACTCGGCGAGTGACTGTCAGTAGTTCCGTGCCAATGACTACCTTCCCCATGCAGAAGGCAGCATTCGAGTAGAAGAATGAGTTATTAATAGCTTAAAAATATGAAATGCTGACTAAATCAGTGAGTTGTTTTGTTTTTTGTGGAGCAGTAAGAAAGCAGCAGAACTGTGAGTTTCTCTCGGGCTTGATAGCTACTGGCTTCCTGTATGTTCTTCGGGGTAACCCCCTAGGTCTTTTCTTGCCCACCTGTGAAGTTGAGCTACAGATGGCTGCACCTGTCAGTTATGGTTTGGAAAGACTTTTGATTTCTTAGATAAAAGGAACCTTTGAAATGCAAAATGACATTAGAATGGGGATCTGTAATTTAAGGAAGAGATAAAGGATTTAAAAGGCTGACTCCAGTGCATGGTTATCACCCCGTAATCCTGTCTCCCTTCATCTTGCTGTGATTCTGTGTGCCGGTCTCCAAACGCAGGTTGTCTGCGAGCTCCTTATACAGTTTATGAACTTGGAGCTTTTGAACTTAATGTAGGAAGTAACTGAAAGCATCTGTAATCTTTTTAATAATAAACATAGCATTTTCTTTTCAGATTCCAATTTTAGCCATAGGTTATCATTTACCTTATAATAATAGTCTTTTATTTATTATAGGATATGAAATAAATGCATATTTTATACAGGTGTTTAATGCAGTTTCCTAAAGTTTAATAAATATGCTTTTTAAAATAACAGCTTTATTGAGTCTTAGCTGAAGCAGCTCAGCTAGGAGAGTGTTAGACTAGAGATATAATTCGTATACTGTACAATTTATTTAAAGTGTACAATTCATTGGTTTTTAGTGTATTCAGAGTTGTACAGCCATCACTCCAGTCAATTTTAGAACATTTTTATCATTTTATCCCCCTCCCAAAAAATCATATACTATTAAATATACTTTTTTAAAGAAGAAATCACAAAGGAAAAATCAACAGTATGATTACAGCATAAGTGTAAATTTTTTTTTTTTTTTTTTTTTTTTGAGACTGAGTCTCACTCTGTTGCCCAGGCTAGAGTGCCGTGGCGTCAGCCTAGCTCACAGCAACCTCAAACTCCTGGGCTCAAGTGATCCTCATGCGTCAGCCTCCCAGGTAGCTGGGACTACAGGCATGTGCCACCATGTCTGGCTAATTTTTTCTATTTTTAGTTGTTTGGCTAATTTCTTTCTATTTTTAGTAGAGACAGTGGTCTCGCTTTTGCTCAGGCTGGTCTCAAACTCCTGACCTCGAGCGATCCTCCTGCCTCGGCCTCCCAGAGTGCTAGGATTACAGGCGTGAGCCACCGTGCCCGGCCGTAAAATATATTTTTTTAATTAAAAAAAATTTTAAGTCCACATAGCCAAAACAGAAGAGCAAAAGGGGGAAAACAGGTACAGCATATGATACAAAAGGAAAATCTAATAAACTAGATTAATAAAATGGACTATCGGCTTTTAGAAGACAAAAGACCAATATACACCTTCAAAAGGAAATGTGACTAGTACACAAAAGTTATGGAAAAATTTTACCCTAATTAGGAATCAGAAGCATGCAAATCGAAAGCAATGAGCAGGCACTATTTCTTTTTACCATTTTAATTGCCGAGAACTTTTTTATAGTGACTTATGAGGAGGAAGGTACAGTAAAATTTTAAATTTTGCTGGCAGCCATATAAATTCTCAAAGCAGTTTATTAGTACCTATTAAAGACTTTAAAAGCATTTAACTGAATAATTCCACTGTGGTCAAATATCTGCAGAAAATAACCCTAAGCATAGAGAATATTCACAAAGGTGTTCAATGCAGCATTTCTTAGAATCGCAAGGAACTGCACGCAGCCTTGGAAGCAAGTGAAAGGTAGAGTGAAGTCCCATCATATAAGTTATGTATCTTATACAAAGTCAACCGTGCTCACAGGTAGGGAAAAAGGAAAGGAATTCAAATAGTGCAGGTGCTTCAGCCAGCATGAGGAGGAAGGGCAGGTGTGTTTCCCCTTGGGTCGGGATCAACTTCTTATGCTGCTTGAGGTGTGCCTGTCTTGTTGGGCTGGCGTGACTCGGCTGTTGAAGATGAGTGGCTTTTGCTCACAGCCTCCCCACGTCAGTCAGCCACTGTCCCTTATTGAAATATTCCACAATTAAATATTTTCCTTATATATTCTTTTTTAGGCTATATATACACACCATAAACTTCTATGAATCTTTACCATATAAGTTTATATACTCATATATTGCCATTTTGGGCTCAGTTCCTTTGATGATGCAGTTAGTTTATGCCTCCATGTAGTGAAATACTGTATGTCTAGTCAGAATGATGGTCATGAAGATTATGTAGCAGAATAGAAAAGTTTATGCCTATAGTGTTAAATGAAAAATGTAAGATATGAATTTATAACCAGAGAGAAAAATACATAGAAGCAAAGAGATTGCAAGAAAGAAAAATTAGCTTTCAATTGCCACTTACAGATTCTTTGGCATCTTTTATAGCCCAAATATCAAAGTATAAAAATTTTATTAAAGACTTTACATACATCCTATGTGTACTTAAAAAAAAAAAGAAAATCAATTTCCACACACCTGTTGGCACCTTGTCCCTCCTCCCTACTTGATAACCGTGAGGCCCACAGCATCTTTGACCGTGCTAACCCAACGTGAGCGTGAAGAAGCCCAGTCGCCTGTCAGTACCATAGTATGATTACCGGAATGGCCAGGTTTTGCTTGGGCTGTCATATGACGCAGGAGGGCGGTTACTAGTAATGCTTCTTAGGAAAATTTTTTGAGCCAAGAGAAAATTTGGAGAATTCCCTTTAGAGATAGATTAAATTCAGGCTTAGAAAAATGGGGGAAAGGGGCGCCTGGCTAGCTCAGATGATAGAGCATAAGAACCTTAATCTCAGGGTTGTGGGTCTGAGCCCCACACTGGGCACAGGTTTAGCAGGGCATGATGGCGTGTGCCTGTAGTCCCAGCTACTGGGAAGGCTGAGGCAGGAGGATTGCTTGAGTCCAGGAGTTTGAGGTTGCTGTGAGCTATGATGATGCCACTGCACTCTAGCCCAGGTGACAGAGTGGGACTCTGTCTCAAAAAAAAAAAAAAAAGTGGAAGAACAAACAGACTTTATTACCCCTGTTAAGAGTTCACTTAGCTAATGAGAGTCTGATGAACAAGTTTTGGAGGTGTGCTAGAGGAAATGTCTTTAAAAGCCTGGAGTAAAGAGTCATGGACCAAGTTGGGGGCAGTTACCGAGGTCCATTTGGAAAGCTGAGCTAAGCTGCTAGTTCACTGCCTGCCAGACACATGGTTTAGGATTGCCATCCAAGTTAAGGTGCACACTTCAAGAAAGTGAAAGTGCCACTTTGAACTGCTGCTCTTGGATGCACGTCAAGGTTCAGGAGAAGGGACATGTGGTGCATGGGACGCAGGTGAAGTAGCAAGTGGACCAAGAATGAGTGGAAAAGGAGGGGGAAACCTTCAGCGTTCCCACTGCATGATAAAGTACAAATGAGGCGCCAGTACTTGGCTGGACCCGCCAGGCCCTTCTGACCCTTTGCCCTTCAACAGGTGATCCTGCCCTGAGCATGAGCCACTGGATGTTTCACCAGCAGGCCCTGCAGGAGTACATCCTGATGTGCTGCCAGTGCCCTGCCGGGGGGCTTCTGGATAAACCCGGCAAGTAAGTGCTTTCTCTCCGGGGCGGGGGGGGGTGCAGGGGAGACAGGCGTGCACCTGAGGCCTGCTCAGAGCCTGACTTTTAACAGCCGAGGGGTCCCTTTCCGTCGGCTGCTTAGTGCCAGCGTTGCACGGAGAACAGCACCCCTTCGAGTGTCACTGATCTGGCACCTTGGCTGCCCATCTTGTCCCCCAGCTTCCACGTGCCAGCCCCCGCCTCGACCCCAGAGAGGTAAACAGATCGCTGGGTTGGTAGCTTTTCTCCCCAGACCCTTTTTTTAAGAAACCTGATTTAAATAGAATAGGATACTACATGTTAAAACCCCAAAGCATTGTAAACAGAGATTATAGTCCCAACAACTACTACAGAGTAGGTTAAATTACTGAACTCGAGTCTGGGATGCCGTAATAAAAGAAAAGGGGAAATAAGTCCTGTCCCCCGTGTCACTCACCCTTCATACCGACCCCAAACACACATTGTGCTGCTGTTGGCACAGGGGAAGGCCTGGCCCAGCAATTTTTCAGAAAGAATTTGGCTCATATCTAGATATTTTGATATTTTTCTAGAGAAATATATTAATTAAGCACTAGTACAGCCACTAGAGAGCCCCTGCCAGAAGACAGCTGGAGTGACCAACTGTAAAATTACTGTTCCCACTGGGCAGGGCTGGAGAATGGGGCTTTTAAACACACTGCTGGGACAAACCATGCTCCCTCCAGCTACATGGAGGACAAGGGGACTATGTGATTGCACCTCGGGCCTTGGAATTGGTGTGGCCGTGTTCAGGGACATGTGGGCCACAGAGGAGCACCTGCTCAGAGCTGCCCCACCCTTCCAGGTCACGCGACTTCTACCACACCTGCTACTGCCTGAGCGGTTTGTCCATAGCCCAGCACTTCGGGAGCGGAGCCATGCTGCACGACGTGGTCCTGGGGGTGCCTGAAAACGCTCTGGTAAGACGGGCAGGGGGCTTCACACCCCTTCTTCACAGGGTCCCCCGGGCCAGGCGGCTTCCCAAGTGAGCAGCCACTCAGATGCTGCAGAGCTGGCTCCGTGCATGTCCCGTGTGGACAGGCTGGGACGCTCAGGGTCCCCGCCCTCCTCGTGTTGTGCAGCCTGTTAGCGAGGATGTGACTGCGGAGGACATGCACCTCCGGGTCAGCCCAGGGTTCCAGTGGGCACTCTGACCTCTGGCAGAGTTGTCATGCCTTCATCCCGGAGTCAAGGACCTGGCCCACCACTTCCATTCATTCCCTCTCGAGGAGGCCACAGTTACTTGTCACTCCGAGGCCGTGAGTTCAGCAGGCCCGTGACGGCATCCGTGGCTGACTGTCTCTCGGAGGTCTCAGCTTACCTGCCCTCTCTTCAGAGAATGAGATCCCTGACGCTGTGCTGCCGCGCCTCGTTCATTCCCTCCATAGCGCTCATCACAATCGGCGACGCATCTGTTCCATGCGTGGTTGTCTGCTTCCCTCAGCATACGCCAGCCTGGTGAGGGCAGCGATGCTCACATGCAGCCAGTCCGCAAAGCCTGGCACAGGAGCCGCTCTGAGCCTAGACGTGCCCCAGCGGAGGCTGTCCACAGTGATCACATAGCAGGGCCTGTGCAGGCTGTCATGAGCGCGTGAGCGATGTTTTCTCATCTGTGTCATTTTAACTTTCCCCGTTTCTCTTGGGAAATATTTCAAACAGAAGAAACACGATGGCCAGTAGACAGATGGAAAGATACACAGCCTCATTCTTTTTTATTTATTTATTTTTTTGAGACAGAGTCTCGCTCTGTTGCCTGGGCTAGAGTGCCGTGGCGTCAGCCTAGCTCACAGCAACCTCAAACGATCCTTCTGCCTCAGCCTCCCTAGTAGCTGGGACTACAGGCATGCGCCACCACGCCTGGCTAATTTTTCGTATATATTTTAGTTGTTCGGCTAAATTCTTTCTATTTTTAGTAGAGACGGGGTCTCGCTCTTACTCAGGCTGGTCTCAAACTTCTGAGCTCAAAGGATCCACCTGCCTCGGGCTCTCAGAGTGCTGGGATTACAGGCGTGAGCCACCGCACCCGGCCAACAGCCTCATTCTTAATCAGAGAAAATCTGGCTGAGCGTGATGGCTCACTCCTGTAATCCTGGCACCCTGGGGGGCTGAGGTGGGAGGATCACTTGAGGTCAGGAGTTCAAGACCAGCCTAAGTAAGAGCAAGACCCCATCTCTATTAAAAATAGAAAAATTAGCCAGGCATGGTGGCGCATGCCTCTAGTCCCCCAGCTACTCAGGAGGCTGAGGCAGGAGGATCGCTTGAGCCCAGGAGTTGGAGGTTGCAGTGAGCTATGATAATGCCACTGTATTCTACCCAGGGCAATAGAGTGAGACTCTGTCTCAAAAAAAAAAAAAAAAGAAAGAAATCAGAGAAACAACTGTTAAATTTTTCTAAATCTTAACATTTCTCCCTGTTTGCCTCTTATGTACCCCAGGGGTAACCCTCTCCTAAATTTGACATGTATCATGCCTACAGATGTTTTTGTACTATAACTACACATATGTATCCATGAATAACTATGCAATTGTTTTGCATGTTTTCAATTTTTTTCCCCCTGATTAATGGGAGGGCTTCTATCATTTCACCACTAAGTGTGGTACTATAGGCTGGTGATAATTGCTTCCTATCAGGTTGATGTTCTCATGTCTCAAACCTAAAGCTGCTCTTGGGTTTCAGTGATATAGAATAATATAAAAATATAAATATGAGGCCGGGCGCGGTGGCTCATGCCTGTAATCCCAGCACTCTGGGAGGCTGAGGCGGGAGGATCGCTCCAGGTCAGGAGTTCAAGACCACCCTGAGCAAGAGCAAGACCCCGTCTCTACTGAAAAAATAGAAAGAAATTAGCTGGACAACTAAAAATATATAGAAAAAAGAATTAGCCGGGCATAGTGGCACATGCCTGTAGTCCCAGCTACTCGGGAGGCTGAGGCAGAAGGATTGCTTGAGCCCAGGAGTGTGAGGTTGCTGTGAGCTAGGCTGACACCACGGCACTCTAGCTGGGGCAACAGAGTGAGACTCTGTCTCAAAAAATACATATATATAAATATGACCTGACACCCTTATTGCATAAAGGACTGTGGTCCTTTTTCTTGATTATAAATGTAAACATGTGTTCAATGTTTTAATCAGAATATATAAAAATAGAAAATTAATAATCACATCACTTAATAGTTTGATATATGTCCAGTTTTTGCCTATTTATATCATGTCTATAACCATTTTTAAAAGTTTGAGATAGTGTTGTATACTGTTTTTCACAATGTTGGAAGCATTTGCCCATACCATTAAATATTTAAAAGCATGTTTTTAATGGCTGTATAGTATTCCACATCCCATGTACTATCTAAAATGTTTTTTTAGAAAATATCCTATTTTTGATCATTTAAGCCTTGGGTAATCTTTGTGTGTATCTCTGATGATTCCTTATATGAAATTCTTAGAAGTGCATTTCATGGGGCGAAGGATGTGCCTGTTCCCAAGGACACCAGGGTGACTAACCGGCATCTGTCCTTCTCTTCGCAGCAGCCCACTCACCCCGTGTACAACATTGGACCAGACAAAGTCATCCAGGCCACCACGTACTTTCTGCAGAAGCCAGTCCCAGGCTTCGAGGAGCATGAGGATGAGGCAGTAGCAGAGCCTGCAACGGACTAGAGGACGTGGGTCCCCCTGGCTCTGTGCTCACCCGTCTCCCCAGTCAGACAAGGTTTATACGTTTCGATACATTCTGTGTTACACAAGCCTTAGCCACTATGGAGCTGTGGTTCTCTTTGTTCTTTCTTGTACAACAAAACAAAACCAATGGCTCTAGGTTTGGAGAACACAGTGGTGTGGTTTTTAAAATTCTTTCCACCTGTCAAACCAAAAATCTATCAGCCCATGTGGCTGGGGAGCAGTGCATGCTGGGAGGAAGCAGCCCCTCCCTGCCAGCGTCCAGCCTGGACAGGCCGGTTGCGATGAATGGTGTCTGAGTATTACAGCACCCAGAGCTGCTGCTGTGACTCCCACTTGCATGCCACCATTAAATCGACAGACAGGGTCCCTCCCAGGGGTGGAAATAAGTCCATTCCATGCCAAGGGCGGCGGTGGGGGGGGGGGGGGTGGGGGGGTGGATTTGGGTCCCACCAAAATGAGTTCTCCGGAAAAGACCATGATGGGGCTGCACCAGGCGCTGCCTCTGCCTCTCACCTCCCCCCCTGGTCATCTGCAAGGGAAAGGAGCTGGAGGTGGGGAGAGAAAGGTCTTGAGTTGAGTTCTTCCCCCTCAACACAGGAGAACTACGTGTCCCTCCAAAGCCACACTTGGTGCACAGGCAAGGCTTGTTTCAGCCCAGGTGAGGCAACCAGACCCAGGAAGCCAATTATGAGTGCAAAACGAGCCTCTCGTCCAGCTCTGTGCCGGAGGAAGCAGCCTCCAGGGTCCCCCATCATGTACCGAGGAAAGCCCTGATGGCCTCAAGGCAGCGCCTGCAGCCCATGGCCATTCTGCGTGTTTCCATCTTTCTTCTGCCAGACTCCTAGCCCAGCCTCCTCCAAGACAGTGATGTCTTTTCTCACCCAGAGTATTAACACTACTAAGTCTTTCACCTTAATTTATGACTCAGGATTTATTCACGTCCTGCCCACTCTAGGCTCACAGAAATAAAATCAAGTGCTAGATTAGCTGGCTGCTGCCCAGACAGAGGCCTCAGCCGCTGGCGGTGGCAGTGGGGGGCGCCGCCCGGCATGCTGGGCCCTGGCAGTGCCTCTGCTGCCCCCCACGGAACCCTTTCTCGGTCACTGAGGGTGTCGAGTTGGGTCATCTGTCCACTGCTGTGATCACAGCAAGCCCCGTGTCACTGACCCGGTCATTATGTAAGTGGCTGTGGGCAGACAGGAGCTTAGAGATGCAGCATGAGGCTTTTTCTCAAAAAAACTGGCCCTTTGCTGCCTCTAATTCCCTATTGCTTTGGTGTGTTGGGCTACGTATTTACCTCCTCGAAATAATAAAGGAATAACATTTTCTATGATGTCTCTTGTGATCTGTACCAAGAAAATGCCTTCAGAATGCCCAACGTTGGGTGCTACTGAAGTTTGTTCATGGGGTGGCAAGTCCCCTCTGCGACATTCCAGGCCACGTGTGTCGGCGATTACAAAGAGGTATGACCCGAGTTGTGCCCTCACGCCGTGTCCTCCATTCAAAGCAGTGGGCCTGACCTAACAAGGAGTGGGGAGAGTTGTTCTCCAAGCTCCCTGGAGGAAATTCAGTGTGCTTTGTCCCGGCTCTCCACACTGCGTTTCGTGGGCTCTCCGTGTCTGTCTGTGACCTATGAGCAGCGGGGACTGTGCCCCCAATAGCATTCAGCGTGGGTGGGTGGATGTGCTGGCCGGAGGCAGGGGCTGTCACAGGGACTGACTGGAATCCTGTGGTCACTTGGCTTTCCCCCTCATCTGGTGAGAGGCCCTGTCCCAGGGGAGGCCAAGAAGGTAGGTGCATCATGGCTTAATACGCCTAGAGGGGAGAGAAGAGAGTGTCCTCAAAGGACACCCAAATCCACATCTGGGAATGTAATTCCTGCCTCCTGTGCTATATCCGGTCTACAAAGCAACGTACTGAAATGCATCCTTTCCCGCTCTCTAACAAAAGGCAAAGCCTCTCAATACCAGAAGTCTCAAGATACTGTGAGATTAAAGTAATAATTGGTGTGGTTAAGAGACAGGGACTGCCTTAGTCTGAACTGGCTTTATACCAAGGAGGAGAGATTGGAGCCGGACCCTTAAGGGGAGGTAAAGTTTGACTAGGCAGAGAAGAGTCGTGTTCGTGTACTGGTATTATCTCAGGGGCATTTACACTGATATCCATGAGACTTCCTTTTCTGGAGGGTTTCCTGACTTAAAACAGCCTTCAAGGTGGGTCCTGGCGATAAATTCTCAGATTTATTATGTGGATCCTTGAGCAGAAGACACTGACATAGCATTCCAGGTCACCCCAAATATTTTCCCTTATCAATAAATACAAAACCTCTGCAGGTCTCTGTATCTAGACAGGCCCCAAGTCTCCCCTTAGAGCCCACCTCAGACCCACCCTGAGTGCCGCATGAGTTGGGAAGCCTGCCGGACCCTGCTGGGGGCAGAGGAGCCTTGTGGAGCACAAACTCCCCTGAATAACAACACACATGGACAATATCCCTAGACTGCCCTCTCCTCGTGGTGCCATTGAGCATTCTTTCCTGGCCAGGATGCTTTCCAGGTAACATTAGTGTCAAATGACAAATGTACTCGGTCAGTGAAGCTTGGACCAAACATTATAGTCACCTGCATCCACTGCTCGGTGGCATTCATTGCCTCTAAGTAGGAAGGAGAGCATCATAGTATGATTTAAAACACTGTTGCAATGGACGGAAAACCTGACCCAAACTGGCTTAAAGCACAAAGGAAATGTGTTGACTCCGAAACGGAGTCCAGGAATTAGGTTGGCCATATGAGTGGCTTCAGAAGGTTTCTCACCCTCCGTCTCTCTACGTTACGTCCAACCTCACACTCTCTCCACATGGTTAAAATGGCAGCAGCAATATCTCCAGCCCCTACATCCTCTTGGGTTAAGTTCTGCAGACAAGAGCGCCTGGTACCACCCCAGCCTGCCTTCCCAACAAGTACCATTGCATTTCACTGGCTTTGATCAAACCAAGTGCTTGTCTGAGCAGCAGTCCAGTGGCCAGGAGACAGGGCACTGATGGTCACATGCTTCTCCCACACATGGGAAATGGGGCTTCATTGAAAGCACATGGTCCTAAGAATGGGAAGGAATGAAGTCCCAGATGCAAAGTAGGGTTGCCAAAGGGGGATGGGTGCTCGAGAGGCCACCGTGCTCTAGGACAGTGGATGATCACTGTCTAGACACCTGTGGGGGCACAGCTGGCGTCCACTCCCCTCCCACACTGTGGCAGCCCAAAGTTTGCCTGGGCTTGACCCCTCCCATTGCCAGGCCCAGGCCCTGATAGGACGAAGCCAGTCATTGTCATCTGCCTCTCTGTCTCAGTAGTTTGTCCAGGTTGGTAGTTACCGGGCCGAAAACATTCAGCTTGTCATAGCTTCCGCGACTGATTCAGAGCCCAGTGTGTGATCTAAGATAGTCCAAAGAGAGAGAAGTCCTGGACATTTGATGGTAGGGGAAATGCAGCTCTCTCCTATTAGGGAAGGTAGAATGTGTGGCCTGGGACTCCTGTGACCATTTGCCTACCTAGAAGGAAGCCGGCCTGAGAAACCAACACATGCACAGACCCACAAGAGACTGAGAAACACGGCCTGATCACACAGCTCCCGAGGCCCACGCTGCCTCTGATTTTCAGTTACATGAGCCAGTCTCAGTCAGATTCACTATCACTTGCAACTGAAAGCATCTTAATACAGTCACGGGTCGCTTAACAACAAGGGATACGTTCTGAGAAGAGTGAAGTGATTCTGTTGTACGAGCATCACAGCATGTATGTACGCAAGCCTAGATGGGACAGCCTACTGCACGCCTAGGCTATACGGTGTAGCCTGTCGCTCCTGGGCACAAACCTGTCCGGCACGTTACTGTACCGAACACACTGGGCAACTGGAACACAATGGTAAGTATTTGTGTATCTACACATAGCAAAGGCACAGTAAAAATATGGTGTTATAATCTCATGGAATCACCATGTACATGCAGCCCATCTTTGGCCGAAATGATATCACGTGGCACATGACTGTATATACTAAACTTTACCCCAGATGAGCCACAAGTCCTGTTGTTTAAAAAACACTGACCACCCTCGCCACATCCACCCAAACAATAACCCCTTAGAGTCCCTCCTGGTCTGCTGCCTCTCATCTGATCCCTGACTCAACCTCGTGGGTGAGGCAGGTGTAGGTATTAACTGCATTTTACAACTGGAGAAACAGGTCAGAGAGCTTAAGTGAATCATCCAAGTTTTCCTTGCTATCAAGTGGTGGAGTCTAAAGCTGAGCCCAGATGTGCTGCCTCCAAATCCCATGGTCTCTCCCACCCCAGGCCTCTGCAGGTGAAAGGGGTGGTCTCGGGAACCGGGCCAGTGGTTAACACCTTGGGTTTACCTCCAGGCTGGGTGACAGGCCCCGAATGCCAACCCCCATCTCTCACCAGCATGGGGATGGTGACAGCAAACAACAGGGGCAGGCCCCCCACCCTTCTAATGGTTCGCCCGCTGTCTGCCAAGTGCGTGCCACCCCAGTGCAGAGCGTGACGCCGCGTGACTCGCAATGAGGCGGGTGGTGAGTCAGTCTTCCCGGGAGCTGACCAGAGCCCTGACAGCAGCCAGCCTGCTCCAACCCAGCCCAGCCGGTCTAACCGGTTCCTGGACATCCTCCTTCACTTGCCCGCAATAGCCCCCCTGCCCCTGCGGGGCCTGCGCTCCTCCCTCCTGCTTCTCTGGCACCTCCAAGACCAAAAAACTAGGCAGGGCAGGACTGGGTGCTCCTCACCAGCTCAGCTTAATGGAAACTTGCCTTTACCCTCAGGCTCCCCCTCTCAAAGAAACACAGCTCTAACAAAATAAAAATAAATGCACTTTTTGAAATAAACTATTTTAGAATAGTTTGAGATTGACAGAAAAATTGCAAGGATAGTGCACAGAGTTCCCATATACCCATCAGCTTTCCCTGGGGTTAACATTTTACATCACTGGGGCGTTCGACTAACGAATGAGCTGACATTGATACGTTATTAACTAAAGTCCATACTTTATTTGAATCCCCTTAGTTTTTACCTAATGGTCTTTTTCTGGCCGAGGATCCCATCCAGGACATAGTACATTTAGTCATTATGTCTCCTTAGGTTCCTCTTGGCTGTGACAGTTTCTCAGACTTTCCTTGTTTGTGAAGACTTTGACAGTTTTGAAGAGTACTGGTCAGGTATTTTGAGAATGTCCTTCAGCTGGGATTTGTGTGATGTTTTCTCATGATGAGACTGGGGTTATGGGTTTTTCGAGGAAGAGCACAGAGGTAAAGTGCCATCTCATCACGTATCAAGGGTGCGTGCTGTCAACTTGATTTACATGTTTATGCTGGTGTTTGCCTTGGTGACCGAGCAGAGGCAATGTGTCGGGTTTCTTCATGAGGTTACTCTTTCCCCCTTTCCATGATGCGCCTTTAGAATTATGATATGATGTGTAGCCCACACTTAAGGAGCAGGGAGTTATGCTCCACATCCTTGAAGGCAGACTATCTACATAAATTATTTGGAATTCTACATGGGAGATTTGCTTACTCTCCATTTATTTATTCAGTCATTTCTATCAGTATGAATATTTATGCTCCAGGTTATATTCTAATAACTTTTTATTTTATTGCTCATATTGTTCCAGCTTTGGCTATTGCAAGCGTTTTCCCTGGCACCTGTGTCCCTTTGGTATGCCCCTCCTTTCTTACTCTCAGTAATAATGCATTTTCTTAAGCTTGGCTATTTTAATACTTTATTTTTTAAAATTTTAATTTTTTTAAATTTCAGAATATTACAGGGGTACAGATATTTGGTTACATAAATTGCTTTTGTACCATTTGAGTCAAAGTTATAAGTGCCCATCCCCCAGATAGTGTGCATTATACCTGGTAAATGTGAATCTACCCATCCCCTCTCCCACCTCCTACCTGCTGGATTTCCTATGAATGTTATTTCCGTATGTGCACATAAGTGTTGATAGGTTAGTTCCAATTTAATGGTGAGTACATGTGGTGCTTGTCTTCCCATTCTTGCAATACTTCACTTAGTAGAATGGTCTCCAGCTCCGTCTAAGATAACACAAGAAGTATCAGTTCACCATTTTTTTATGGCTGAGTAGTACTTCATGGTATACACAAACCACATTTTATTAATCCACTCATGTATTGAGGGGGCACTTGGGTTGTTTCTGTATCTCTGCAATTGTGAACTGTGCTGCTATAAACATTCAAGTGCAGGTGTCTTTTTTATAGAATGTCTTTTTTTCCTTTAGGTAAATACCCAGTAGTGGGATTGCTGCATCAAATGGTAGTTCTACTTTTAGTTCTTTTTGAGGTATCTCCATACGACTTTCCATAGAGGTTGTACTAGTTTGCAGTCCCACCAGCAGCGTATGAGTGCTCCGTCTCCACATCCACACCAGAATTTATTGTTTTGGGACTTTTTGATAAAAGCCATTCTCACTAGAGTTAAATGATATCTCATTGTGGTTTTGGTTTGCATTTCTCTGATGATTAGAGATATTGAGCATTTTTTCCATGTTTGTTGGCCATTAGTCTATCTTCTTTTGAAAAGTTTCTGTTCATGTCTTTTGACCACTTTTTAATGGGATTTTTTTCTTGCTGATTTGCTTGAGTTCTTTACAGATTCTAGTTATCAGCCCTTTATTGAATGTATAACATGCAAATATTTTCTCCCATTCTGTAGGTTGTCTCTTTGCTCTAATGATTGTTTCCTTGGCTATGCAGAAGCTTTTTAATTTGATCAGGTCCCATTTATTTATTTTTGTTGTTGCTGTGATTGCTTTTGGGTCTTCTCCATAAATTCTTTGCCTAGGCCAATGCATGTAAGAGTTTTTCCAACATTTGCTTCTAGAATTCTTATAGTTTCATGCCTTAGGTTTAAGTCTGTTATCCATTGTGAGTTGACTTTTGTGAATGATGAGAGGTGTGGATCCTCTTCAGTCTTCTACATACAGCTATCCAATTTTCCCAGCACCATTTAGAAAGCTCAGCGAGATACAAGAGAAAATAGAAACCCAACAGAAAGAAGCCAGAAAAAAATGCAGGAAATGAGTGAAAAATTCACAAGAAATTGAATTATTAAAAAAAAAATCAAACAGAACTTCTGGAAATGAAAAATTCATTCAAGGAAATATAAAACACAGTGAGAAGCCTTAAGAATAGATTAGACCAGAAAGATTCTCAGAGCTTGAAGATCACACCTTTGAATTAAACAAGTCAAAGAGATAGAGAAATAAGAGAACAAAGCCTACAAAGAAATACGTGATTACATAAAGAGGCCTAACATAAGAATCATAGGCATCCCTGAGGACAAAGAAGAAAATACACAAGAGTTGGAAAAGTTATTTGAGGGAATAATTGAGGAAAATTTCCCTGGCCTTGCTAGAAATCTAGATATCCAGGTATAAGAAGCTCAAAGGACTCCTGGGAGATTCGTCACAAAGAGGCAAACACCCTGACACAGTCATCAGACTGGCCAAAGAGGCACTCCTACAGGCCATAATGTGAAGGCACCAGATAACTTACAGAGGAAAACCCATCAGACTAACTGCAGACTTCTCAACTGAGACCTTCATAATGCATCTTAATCATCCCTTTCCTTTCAAGAAGTATTGCATGCTGATAATTGTTCACACCAGGTAATCGGCACATTTGGGTTCAGTATACTATTCTCTCAACTTTTGATGACATTACAGTCCATAATGAGTCCATAATGAGCATTGCACGTTAGTTACCTTGGGTGTGAGAGATTTTGTTACCTCCTGCTATACCTGTGACAGTCTGGGCTGATGGGACAAAGGAAGTGACAGGAGCCTAGGACTTTAGTTCCCAGACCAAGGTTCAATGTCACAGCTCTCTCAAGGGGGAAGGGCTGCAGGGGCAGGCGTGCTGACACCCGGGAACCCTGAGAGGGAGATGCAGTCAGTGATGATAGTACCAGAGGTCTATGCTGTGCTCCTCGCTAGGCTCCCTCTCTGGAGCAGTGGCTGCCATGTGCCTGGACACCGAGGGGCCTGTGAAGTGGCGGAACAGGAATGGTGCAGAGTGGGAGGCTCTGGCCCGCCTTCCCCTGCCTCTCTGGACCGCTGCATTGGGAACCTGAGGCTGGGCTCTCGTGGGGAGGATGAAAAGAGAGACCACCAAGAGCTTGAGGAGCGATGACCTGGCCCCTGCCCTTTGATCCTCCCACGGTGCTGACCCTCTCTCACCAAGGGGCCCGTCTCCTGAACTCCTCTAGCATTCAAAGCCCAGATGTGCACATTTGTGTCATGTGCACAAGTCTCATCTCTACCTACTCTAAGCTTTATAAACCGCCTACACCTCCCCAGTGGCTGGCAGAGTGCTGGGCTGAGACTACGTGCTGCTCAAACACCTGTGGGTTGAATGCATGCACAGGCAACCCCAGAGCAGACCTATCGAGGGCACAGAGATGAACATGCCCCACAGGGCTGGAGTCCATTGGCACGCACATATCTGCATTTGGTATTCATAGAGCAACCGCAACAGGCCAGGCACCGTGCTGGGGGTGCAGCAGCCAGTGTGTGCAGAGCAGTTGCTGATGTTGGGGGAGCTCCCAGTCAAAAATGGCTGCTTACCCCTGCTCTCTGCACAGAGGAGGGGCCTGCCCTCTTATTTCCTGCATGGGAAACATGGTCAAGTTGTTTCCCTCCTCCCCAAAGTCTGCCACTAGCCTTGCAGTAGGTATTCACTGTGGACGTGACATTCCTTCCTTCAGCTGGCTGGCCTTGCTGTGGCCTTTTGGCCCAAAGCCGTTGGCCACTGTCCTTTAGCCCCAGATCTGCCCTGCCACCCCTGAGCTGTTGATGTCACCAGGAGATAGGAAACAAACACCATGCATGCGAGCCACGGGCGGCCACACTGCCAGCTGCACACCCTGGGCTGGGGGTGTGAGTCTGGGGCTGTGGGTGGGTGGCTCCGTGAGCCCAGTTGGTTATTTCTTGAACCAGACTTTGTATGGCTCATTCCGCGCTCCTGGGTCACTGCAGGAGCTGGCATGGGAAGGCGCACCTCTCTGCCGGCCTGCAGGCTGTCAGGGTTGTTTTCCTTGGCGGGAGGTTTAATCCCTCACCACGTTCAGCACTGAAGTGGAAGGTTCTGGCACAGCTTTCTTAATATTGGATCCTTGATTCTTTTACTTCCCCCCTCTGGTCTTTAATTTATTATAAAAATTTAATAGCCGAGACCATGCTGGATAATTTTGCCCAGAGAAGGCCATGGGTATATGAGAGCCCCACCCTGCAATGGACATCAGAGGAAAACAATCCTAAACGGGGCCTGCTGGGGCAGCTGGCATTAGCACAGGGCGCAGGAGGGGACCTGCTCGGCTGGTTGTGAGTTGTCCAAGGCCACCTGCTCAGTGCTGTTCTAGACACGCCCATCTGCTGGGTGTGTGTGCCCGGGAGCCAGGGTGAGCTGAAGCACGTGGCCCCTGGGTCCGGTCAGCAGGCTTGTCTGTCCCCACTTCACCCCACCAGGCAGGCTCTGCTCAGGGGGCCCTGTGGGGGAAGGCTGAAAAACGATGGTTTGACCACTATCATAACCAGTCCCGGCAAGAAACACCGGGCAGGCACAAGAGGTGGTTGCAGTAGCTCTGTGCCTGGCACCATGCACTGCAGAAATACAAACTGAAACTGGAAGGAAGGACGGGGCAAAGTCACCAGGATGTTAATGGCTACGCGCCAGCCAGCTACAGTATATTTCCTTTCTCAAGTCCATTTTTTCCCAAAAGATAAAGAGATTTGATCTTAAGTTTGTTCAGAAAACAAGCACAGCTCATCTGTTACTGCCTTTTGGCATTCAACACACATTTACCTACTCTTTAAGGATTTTAACGCACTGAACCCTTACTACATCAGAGGTTACAGTTTACATTTCAATAAAACTCAGAAATGGCTGCACTGCCCAGGACCTGTGAAGGCAACCAGACCTAAGAATTGCTCACATTTTATGGAGTACTAAGTGCCAGACACAGTTCAAGGGCTTTTCACACTTATGCCTTTAAGCCTCAGACAATAACGTTTGGTGCTATTACTGTCCTCATGTTATGGCTCAGGAAGTCGGTGCAACGTCACCACAGAGGCAAGGGCTGCAGCTGGTGTGCAGAACCAGACAGGCGGGCTCTCCCACTCCAGCAGTGGCACTGAAGCTCCCTGGGCTCCCTCCCCACCCGATCCCAACAAAACACCAAGCAATGATCCCAATGAAACACCATCCCAATGAAACACCGAGCAACAACACTTACCAGCTGGGTGCAGATGGTTCGCCAGGAGGGCCTCCGAAACCCAAGCATGGCCAGGCAGGTGCAGTCGCTCCACTCCCACCTAGAGTTAAGGCTGGCTCAGCCAAACTGCTCAGGAATGGAGTATTTGGCCAATTTGATCTTCTACTTGAGGAATTAACTAGAAAATATTTTCATTTATCCCTTCCCAGGAAAAGTCTGAGGATATATTAATTAGCCCATGCCTTAGTATACCCCAGACACGGAAGGAAATTCTTTGACCATTCACCATCTAGCAGCATAGAGGTTGGCAAAACTCTTCTTGCCTACCTGGGTTTCCTCCTCAGGCTAGAGAAACGGTTTTGAACAAAGAAAGGCTCTAGTTTCACATTCCCAGAGGCTGTGGAGAATGGAGCCTGGTGCACAGGCCTGAGAGCGGGCCTTGCTCTGGCTGGATTCTAAGCCTGCCTGGGGACCAGGCGCCAGCCAGCGCATGGTATAGAAATGGGAGCTGCCCGTGATCGCATCACCCCTGCATGGCGTGGAACTAAGGGAGGTGGCAGGGGCAGCCCTTGGCTTTCTTCCTTCTCAAGTTTAAGAACATAGTTGCTCAGTCCACGCTGTAAGAGTGTTAGCGCCCCAGAAAAAGAGCAGGGAGACTCGTCAAGGCAGACCTAAGGCTTGGGCTAGTTAACAAACCTGCTTCCCCCAGTTTGCTCCAAGCGCAGCCTTAAAGGGCCCTGGCCACAGAGCCACTGTGCTAATTCAGCTCAGCTGTGCCTAATGTTCCCCAACAGCAAGCACCCTTTTGTTTGCTGGGTTATTTTACTTTTGGGAATCAAACCTGAGTGACACAAGGACCACCTGAGAGAGAGCTTGTTAAGCTGACTGTTGGGCCACAGCACGCTTTAGGTCAGAGGAGCTGGAGCCCAGGAATCCTTTTAACAAGCACCCCTGCCCACAACCCAAGGACCCCACTTTGAGTCACACCACTATGGAGACGTCTGAGCAATCCTGCCTGGGCCTCCAATAATGTCCAAAGCTCCATGTGGTGGAAGGGAAAGGGCAGAACCTCACTCAGGCTGACACCAGATATGGCTCCCGCACCCACAGGGACCTCTTCGGTCTTGAAGGGTCAGTCCAGTCCTGGGGTCACCTTGCTGGCTCTATCTAGTCACTGTGTCTGGTAAGAATAGGGCACATCTCTGAGGAGCGGGACGCATTTGTGAGACACCAAGAAATCAACTCTCACTCGCTCCAGGGAAGGTTTCTGGGAGCTGGATGTTTCTATCTGCAGAGTCAGCCCCGGTCACATGCTTTGTGTAGATAATGACAGTGGGCACTTCAGTGCTCACTTGGTGCTGAGGTCAAGCCATAATACATATCTCATTTAACCCTCCTGACCACCTCATGAGGCTAGTACTAGTATCATCCTCATTTTATAGATAAGGAGACCAAGGCTGGGAGAAATAACACAGCTACTGAGTGGCAGAGACAGGATTTTGAACCCAGGCAGTGTGACTTCAGAGGCCAAGCAGAAAACATACGTATTATTAGAAATAGAATTCTGCTCACTGCAGTCCTAGCTCAGGCTCTCTCTTCTATCATCAATCTTATTCTTTAAACCTGTCCCAGCTGATGACAGCTCTCTGAGCTTAGGTAAATTTTTTTTTTCTTTTTTAAATGAGACACAGTCTCACTCTGTCACCCAGGCTAGAGTGCAGTGGCAGGATCATAGCTCACTGTAGCCTCCAATTCCTGGGCTCAAGTGATCCTCCTGCCTCGACTTCCCAAAGTGAGCCACCACAACAGGTTGGTAATTCTTAAGTTGTAGGTGTTTTACAACGTGATTAGCATATCAAGAACTTTAAAAAAAAGGGACCATTTTAAATACCCTTGCAACTTGGGAAAACTGTAAAGGTAGGGAATTATCAGGTTCACCACTGCAAAAGAGAAAGCGGTGGCTTTAAAGGTCCCTCAGTGAAGCCACCTGCTGCAGCGACCAAGATGAACAGGTTATCTGGCTCTGCACAGGAGACTGTTCAGAGAGCAAGGTCAAAAACAAACCAGAGATTACATTGTAAGAGAGTACAATGGTCAGACTTTGGTGTCCTGTGGGGGATACTTACGCTCGTTTCCTAGACACACGCACCAGAAGGGACTTGGCTGTAACTTTGATTTGTCACCTTCAGCTGAGCAGCCTCCAGCCCAAGCTCTCATGCCTTTTTTTCCATCCAGGCAGCTGCTCCCAGTGGCTCCGCCCTTCCCTCACCATTTGCTAGTCTGCTCGGCCATCAGGTGGTTCGGATTTTCCCAGTGAACCAGCAGGCAATTGTGCCCCTGGTCTTCCAAATGGTTTACTGAAATCTAGAGAAGCCTAAACTCGACCCCTCAGTCAGCCAACATGCTGGAGCCAGGGACTCGCTCTCAGGGACACCGCCTATCCCCATGCTGGCTCAACTGCCCCGTCCTGTTTGCTCCCCACTGCTGAGTGCCCAGCCACACACGCCTTCCATCTCCGCATCGACACAGCTTCGCCTGCAGCTCAGCGCTAACGCCAATCCTGAGTAAACCAACCATATGGTGTACGAGTTTACACTTAAACCCAGATACACAGAGAGATATAGTTAAGGACAATGAATAAGAGGAGGAAAGCATGCTAACCTTGAGGGCTTATGCAATCACTTCCTATTCCCATCTTTTTCCTTATTCCAGTCTCTTTCCTCTGCCTTGAAAAGGAGTAGCTTTAACAATGGCATCTTGCTCTCCCAGCATCATTGTTGTCCTTAATGAAATCATGGCTTTGGGGGCTTGATCATGTTTCAGATTGCCTCTTGTATAAACACGACCCATCTGCCAACGCCCATAACCAAAAAGAGATACTATGGATTTGACATTCAATTGATAGGAGCCCCAGCACTCTCTACCATTCTAAAGATAGTGACAAATCAAAGAACTGATTTGACTTCACTTCCTCCCATGGTCTAGGAACAGTTGTATTTCCTGTCACCCAGACAGGAAAGCCAAAGCTAAGCTGTGTTCTGGCCATAATTCCTTTTCCTTCCAAGGTCAAACAAGTTCAGGCTGGTGTTGGGTCCAGCCTGAGTAGAGCCAACCTGATGCTGTTGTAGCCTTCTTGACTTCCAGCCCATGGCAGCTCTGCTGCCTCCTAACATGCTGGAACTTTCTAGAAACTGAAAGGTCCTAGACAACAGCCACCTCTCAACTGGGCATTCATTACCAGGAGAATCCAAACCACAGCTCTGGGTTATGAATTCTCCCAAGGGTATTTGTTTAGCAGGAACTGGATCTAGAAATGTTGCTGCAGAACACAGACAACAGCACCTGTTTGTCCACGCTCTCGGGCTGAGCTGAGCCCTCAGAACAAAGGGGAAACAGCCCTTGGTTCTGTAAGCCCAGATAAGCCACATCTGCTCCTCTCTCGGGCTTCCGCTTAGGCCCAGCAGCTTCCAGAGGGCTCTTCCCTGTGAGCCATCTTGGCCTTTGCAAGGGCAAGAAGACACCACCACCAAGAAGGATAAAATAAGTTTTTATTTATAGTCTTATAGTAAAGGGGGAAGCCTTAACTTGCAAGACAATTTTTCGGCAGTATGTACAACATACTTTTTATTTCCATGGAATGGAATCAAACACAGACTGAGACTACAGAGTATACACTAGAAATCAGCAAATGCCAGGAACGGAGTAGGAAAACGACAAAGAAATGAGGCCTAAACACACAAAACCCTTCACTGGGATCTGTTGACCACAGCCAGAACCAGGGCTGGATCACACCATGGAGACAGGTTCTGGGACAGCAGGAAAGGAAGTGGGGTGAGGGCAGGGAAGGGTCCGCACTGGCGTGCGGGTTTAGTACCAGGTAAATTGCTCTTGGTATTTACATACAAAATCAGTTGGCTCTATTTCTTAGAAATATACACGGAAAGAAAGGAAGATCTGATCATTACTTTATGAATCTGTCGCTTTGCAATATCGACGTCATCAGAAATAGGGACAATTCACTCAGATTCAAATTTCAGTAGCAGGAAATAAATATCAAAACATCATCACTGGCCCTCAATACAAAACCTCTACCCCACCCAATACTCCCTCCCTGTCCCACCCCCAAATAACCACTCCCTGGAGGCTGCCGCTTCACTGCTGCCGTCTCCCATACATACCCCTAGAGAGTCACGCGGCCCTCCGCAAGGCTGGCACCGCAGGCTTAAACAGCTGGCTGAGAGAAGCAGGAGTGAAACATGCCAAAGACTCTGCGCTGCAAATCTGTCCCCACTTTCCTTACATACCACAAACTTCTTTAAGGATCTGGTCTTTCAATAGGAGCGATAAATAGCTTTTTAGAAAAAGAAAAAAAAAAATCCTTAAAAGAGGAGGAGGGGTAATTCTGATTACTCCAATCCGGTTGTCTTCTCAAAGTAGAGCAGTTCACAGATTCACAAAGTCTATCAAACAGAGGTGAGGGTGGACCGGGAGGAGAGGCCTGGGCGGGGCAGGCGTCCTCCAGGCACGTGCCCGGCAAGGCTGGAGGAGCTGGTGGGGTGGGCAGGACACTATGTGCTCAGAGGTCCGGCCGGCCGTCTGTCCTCCACAGAAAAAGCTGCCAAGTTGGGGTGTTTTGGTTTAAAAATTCCTGGTGGGGACAGGGAATCCCTGAAGGGAATACATTAAAAAAAAAAAAAAAAAATAGTGGAAATGGGGAAGGAGAACAAGAGCTGTTGTCCAAGAGCTTCTACGTAAAAATAAAAATTAAAAAAAAAGGGAGAAAGAGAAAAATAAAGAGTCTCTTAAATGGTTCTGAGGGTTCTAACGATGAACTGAAAGGAGGATGAGACGATGGAGACAGTTTTTATTGCTGGCCTGCCCCGAGTAGCTTAGCTGGCCTCCATCCGGAGTTTCTTCCTGCTTTGGGGCTCTTCAGGCTCTGACTCCGAGCTGGAGTCCGAGCCCCCATCGAAGGCAGAGATGGTGCTGCCCTTGGCGTTGGTATAGAGGCTGTTGTCTGAGGAGGGGTAGTTGGTCTGCAGTTGGGCACTTGACCTCGCCTTCTCCAGTGCACGGACTAAAAGGCAACCAAGGGAGCGTGTTACCACCTTCTGGAGACTGGGTCCAGACTGAGACTCAGGGTCCAGCCTGTTCTTCCTAAAAGCTTGCTTGCTGGCCCCAAGGTGCAGGGTGGCTCAGAAGTAATTCCTTCTGGTGGCTGTTCCACCCACACACTTCACTTCCCTCCCTCCTCTCCCAGCTGGACCTGGGGACCCAGCAGACACGGCCAGTCACTCTGCAATCCCACCCAATGCTGAAGAGAAGGCTTGTGATGTCATCGTCCTGCCATGGAAGCCCAGTGTAGAGACCGGAGCACGTGCTCCCTGTGGGATGCAGCAGTGCAATGACAGAGGAGAAGCTGGCCCAACAACGTCAGGCTCCACAGGGTGTGAAGGCCACACGAAAGCAGGAAAGGATGACATAAGATGTATCAGCCAAAGGAAAGTTTTGGCTTAGCTCTCATTTGTACACGATCCCACTTGGAATGACAAGCTGGACACTTGGAAGCAAGTATACACACAAAATACCTGGGCCTTTTGACAGGTAGCCCCTACATGCAGGCTGCTTAGCCCGGTAACCAACCCGCTGATGCCACCCACTGCCCATCCCTTGGTTCAGCTCAGCTGGAGCCTGGAAAGTCAACCCATTTATTTTATTTTAGTTTATTTTATTTGAGGTTTTCTAACCCAGGTGGTTACTTGCATTTCCTTTTACTTGCATCTTCCATGAGGGAGGAAGAGAAGTGAATTCCCCAGGAACAAAGAACTTGATCAGCTCTCGCTTTCCCCTGTGGTTGTAGGAAAAGGTGGGTGTGAGCATTTGAGAACAGCATGGGCTTGGCCCATAGGCTGCCCTGATTGGACTACCATTGACAATGGGGAGGGCTCACTGTCCCTGAACACCTGGAGTCTCTGGTACTTACATAGCACATTCCACTCCAAGGACCTCAAAGCTCTTTCAGACACCTGATGCCAGGTGTGATCCCTACTGCAGGCAGAGTACCTGAGCCCCAAGAGGGGAGAGATCAGGTCAGAAAAGATTCAAGTCTCCAGATGTCTAACTCCCTAGCCTCCACTGGCTCTTCACTGTGGCTCTCAGGTCCTTCCTCAGGACGGCTCTAACACTTAAATACTCAGGTCCCAGGAAGCAGGGCCAAGGCTGCTTCTGAGCGCATGCTCCAAGACTGGCTCTGACTCTGCAGGCCCAGGTGCGAAAGCCCTGACCTGGCTGGAGCACAGCAGGGCTGACCGCCCCACAGGCTCAGGTGCTCACCTTGCTGCTCCAGAAGAGCATTCTGCCGCTTGAGGTCGTCAATATCTTGCTGGTGTGTGTGGTTTTTCCTTCGCATATATTGGATATACTCTGTGGCTTTGTCTAGGATTTGGGCCCGGGATGCCTGTTGCAATATGAGAAAAAGCACAGGGGACAAAATAAAGACCAAATCCAGGGAGTGAGGGAACCTTGCTTATCGGCATGGGTGGCTGGAAACAGGGGGGTGAAGTGGGAAGGCTGAAGAAATATAGAGTAACGGCTATTTAAGGCTTCTCTGTACTACACAAGACACCAAGTGCTTTACAGAGCTTACCTCACAAGCACGGTCTCAGAGGTGGCTCCACCAGGAACCCAAGGCTCAGAGAAGTGTACTGGTTTATTCAAAATCAGCAGCTAGATAGTAGCACAGCCTGGATTTAAACTCAGGTCCGTCTGACTCCTGAACTATACTTCTCCCATCCCCTTTGGTTCTTTAGGTTTGCTTTAAAGTCTTTAGCTTGGCTATGTCTGAAAACATTAAAATACTACTTAAATGAAAGCTTAGGCCACTCACTCTGCTAGGGCCTGGCTCCGGGCAGGTGGTCCAGAAAGATAAAAGCAAGATCTCAGTTGGAGCTGGCATGGGATGGGAGTGGGTACAATGTTTTTCATCAAGGTCCTAGATTTCAGCCAAACTCTCAACCTTTTCTTAACTGTTTCCCACTGAACGATGCTGCTGTGTCACTATTTCAGCCTTCCTGGCTAAAGAAACTTTCGTGAAAGCTGTCAGTGCTTGATGTCAACACAGGAAGGGCATGAGATTGGGCCATTTCAGGAAGCAACCACACCTCTACAATGGCTGTGGGTAGCCTGGGCACTGCCCTGTCTGAGGAACAAGACAGTAAGTCAGTAAATGTATGTCAGGTTACCGTGCTCCTTAAGTCGAACTTGACTGGGAGATTCCCTCCAGCCTGCAAACATGGCCAGAATTACTTATGACCGGCCAGCCAAATTGGTAGGTGGTAAAAAGCCAAGAGAAGCCTAAGGCAAGGTAGTCTAGTAGCTAAAATCTGGCATTCATACCACAGAGGCTCCTGAGCAGCAGGAAAGCTTCTCACTCAGGGTAGGGAGTACTCAACAATTCTGTATTTATAAGCCCCATGGGTCCTAAACAACCAGAACACAAAGGGGGTGGGGGGGTGGGTGGGGGGAGGCAAAGAAAACATCCACACTCAGGCTAGCAAACCACATCTACTCATATTAAATCCTAACAATCTCAATTTACAGACCCAGGTTGGCTGGGTATCAGAGAGCTTTCATAAGGCCCGAGTCTATTCACCAGTTCTTGCAAGTACTAGAATTTCCAGGCTTTCCTCTTAAAGCACCTTAAGGCAATTTCCTCAAGAGGAAATCCTTCATATACAATCAACCATTTTTATCTGGTACAAATTACACCCAAGGTACTGGGCAGACACTGGGGAAACAAAATGTATTAGTCATGGCTTCTTTGCCCAGAAGCTTGCTTACTATCTAGCTGAGAAGATAAATATATCTATATACAGACGAATCACAGGGCAGTACTGACAAGTGTAATCCGACTAGTGCAGATTAGAAAGGCCGGGAAAGATGGCTTCTGGCGAGGGCAATTACCTACCATGTGCCAGGCACTGGCCTTGGCATTGCACATGCACACACACACTCCTACCTGAAACAGTGAACCCTGCATTGGACCACGGTAGAGTTTAAGGGAAAAGGTTAATCTGAGAAGGGAGAATAGCACAGGCAAGGGCATGGGGTAGAGAAAAGCCAGATGTATTTCTTTAGTTAAGTCAGTTTATGCAGGAGGAATTAAGAGTACCTAGCAATGGATACTTCAGATGCTGTTTCCCATTTCTGCAAAAAGGCCTTATTAGGGTCTAATTATTAGGTGATAAAATAGGAAAAAAGGGCACATAATGAGAAGGGGTCTAATTAAAATAGCCTGCTTCTCCAGATCCTAGAGATGGAATTAAAAATGATTAGTATTGTACGAAAGGAAGTAGAGTGGCAAGGAAGAATCTGGGAATTCAGGAGACAGAGGTATGCTCTGCGCTCTTGTCACTATAGGTTCTGCGACTGCAGATACAACATTTCTCTCCATGCCTGCTCCTTATCTGACAAGAAGTTCTCGAAAAGCCCACCCAGCCCTCCAAGTTCTGCCCTTTCCATCACTGGTGTAACTGCTATGCACATTTATACCCCAGGCTCTCTTTAAATTCGCCTATTTTAAAACTATTTTTTCAAGCAACAGTTCCCAGAAGGCAACATTAGCTCCAGTTTAAACAACTTGTATGCATCTGGGACAAGGGGAAAAAAGCAAAACCTCTGAAACCAGAGAGGATTTGCAAATAGTCAGTAATAACTTTTAATGAATGATCAGACTGAGTAGCAGCCTTTGTGTTACCAGTTTTTCCTTCAAATATTTATATGTGAAACCATGAAATTAAGATCAAGAAGTAAAAAGTGAGCAGTAAACACAGCAAAACAAGCCAGAGGAGGGAAAAAGATCCTGCAAGTGATAGCAGTTTCCACTTCAGGGTAATTTTTGGATGAAGATAAAATTCATGGATGCTCAGAATATAGAGTACTTTGGGAACAAGAGGTTCCCAAAGAAGGCTGGGTGAGCTTAAACCCAGCATGAGGCCTCCAGAATGCTCAACACAGACCTTCCTCCAACCTCTGCTGAAAGCAGAAGTGCCTCAGGTCACTGGGGGAGTCCCTGACACATCATTAGTCCAAAAGAGTACTTTAGCATTAACTTTATTTTGCCCTTCCCAGGGTACTCAACAAGAATTAAAATCCAACAAGAAAAAATTTAAAGTACAAAATATAGAATTCCCCCAAATTTCCATGTGCACATAGTCCAGGGAAGAAAACGCAAAAGGTTGAAGCTAAAAATGCTAGACTTATCTAAAATCCCCTCCTCCCATCTTTCCAAACCACACAAGATCATGTGATCAACCACAGCAGTAAGGTGTGGGTAGGGTAGGCCCTTCCTTGCCTTTATGAGTTTATAATATGTGACCAGCAAACATAAAGCCAGCAAGAAACCCTGGGATTTATGGCATGGACTATGAACAGCCCCGGGCTTTCAGTTTCTGTTCCCTGAAAATGCTCTCAGTCAGCTGAGTCAACTGACAATCCTCACGTGAGTGTGACTGACCAGACAGAACTTGGTAACTCAACATGTCCACAGATCAAGTGTTGCCTCTGGGTACTCAGTAAGGACCTGAATAATTCTTTTTCCTGATGGCATTTACAATTAGAAGGTGCTAATTCTGAGTCTGCCTTTCTGAGCCAAAATGGCTCTCTTGAATGGTCTGGATGCAACCCTGAGATAGGACTGACTGTGGCTGATGGGACCAAAAAGGTAGTTGGGCCTCCTACGTGAGTACTCTTGCGTGAGTAAATGCACAGTGACTCCTCAGACCTCTTGTTCACCTCTGGGAGCCACAAGAAAGGACGCTGGACAGCCTTGCCAGGTCTTACTCCAAAGCAATACCAATGATGCCAATGACAATGATAATAATGACAGCAGCTAACACTTACTGAGTACGTACTAAGTGCCAGGCATCCTCATATAACCTTCTGATAATTTTTTCCACTATTTTATAAATGAGGAAACTAAAGTACGGAACTGTAACTTACCCAGTGGTATGTAACTAGTAGGAAGTAGAGTCATGATTTGAACCCAGGACACCTGTATTTTGGGAACACACAGGCTATAGAACTAATTAAAAAGATCAATAGAATTGTAGGGATAGTGTTGTCATGGAAAGGAAAGTTTGAAGAGGAAAAGGACTATGAAAGAATCTCCTGATTTGCCTTTAAGGGTGTCAATGGAAGGCCCTAGTGAAGGTAGTTTCCTTGGAGGAATGAGTTTACTAATGGGGTAAATTGTCTCCCCACAGGTAACAGCTGCAAGAATGAGCTGAAGATTGCTTTTCTTTGTCTTTTAAAGACAGGTGAGAACCAAACAGGCTTCTAACAGAAACAAACTGAAAGGAAAAGCCTGAAGATGCAAGCTAGCTTGAGAGCACTGACTGAACTTGGCCCTGGGGCTATGTCAGCTTCCCACAGTGCTGCTGGCTTCCACACTTCTTGGCAGTCCAGAAGAAGGGTAAATGCAAAATGGACAATGGAGAAGTCCCAGGGTGTGGCAGCGGGTCCAGCAGGTTCCTGCTGTGGCCTGTTTGCATCCCTTCCTGTGGCAGCAAGGAGACAGAGGGGAAGGTCAACCCATCCCCAAGAGGCACCCACTTTCACAGATCTCTGCCTTAGAACACAGTCCACCCACCCTACATGTCACAGCAAGAATGGACCACATATCTCACAAAAGACTTCAACCCCAAAAGAGTTTGATTCTAATTAGAACCTTTTAAGGTCCCAAATGACTCCTGAAGTAGTCTACAATGATGCTTAGTATGAAGTCCAAGGTTGATAAATCTCATTTAAGACAGTGGCTCTCAAAAATTTTCATATGTAAGGTGAGAGTTCTAAACACTTCTGGAGTTGTAAATCTGATTACAGTAACTTGGATTTGTATAAAAGTCAATGTTGCATCACCAGGCACAGTAACATGCACCTGTAATCCCAGCTACTAGGGAGGCTGAGGGGGGAAGATTGCTTGAGCAGGCATTCAAGACTAGCCTGGGCAACATAATGAGACTCAGTCTCAAAAAAAAAAAAAAAAAAGAATCCAAGTTGTTTTAGAAAGTGGGTGGGGACAGATGAGGAAGAGAACAGTAATACTAGATTGTCAACAGGAGGAACACCATTGTCCTTTCCTAGGGTCCTAATGCTGACTTGAGAAACAATGATCTTAGCTGTATTCATGACTTTTCCTCTTCACTGTCAAAAACAGATCCTACTGGGCTGATGTTACAGCTGCAATGTTTTCAAGAACCAAAATACCGTATCTGGAGGAAAAAAAGAGTTACTGCCTGATTCACCAACTGACATCTGCTTTATTTTGCACTAGTTATTTTAGAGAAAATAAAACCATTTATTTTGTGAAATCTGCACAAGCTTTTACACACATGAAAGTAAAGGGAGGGCCAGGGCAAAGCCAATACTCATTTTGAATAAGCTGTCTTCTGAATTAGACAAATTAAGAATTTGCACAATAAATTTGGGTCTGCATTGAACTAGTTCATCCAAAAATGGAGCCCCATCTATGCCAACAAGGGGGGCTAGAAGGTTGTGTGGTCAGAGTCAGCACAGCCCTGGGGCCCCTTGAAGACTTCCTGCTTCTAGGCCCTCCACTCGCCACAGGACCATTTTGTTGATTACGAGGAAAAGGCAGAGCTATCATGCCCTGCAAGGGGCTTAATTAAAGCCAAGAGTCAGACATTTGCTTAAGGGTCAACAAAAACCATTTTTCAAACCTTACATTCTTTTTCCTCATGCCTTTTGTAGCTTGAAATGAAGGCGTGGCACTTCCCCACCAAACTTTGGCCACGAAGGACAGGAGCACACAGTTCCCCAAAGAGGAAACAGAGCAAGTAAATAAACATGTGGAAAAGCATTTACTCTCACACGTAATAAACAAAATACAAAAGTAATTGCTAATTTTTGTCTACTAAACTAGTCATCTCTTTCAAAAAACAATTCCAGTGATGATGAAATTGGTATTCTCAAACACTACAAATGACTGATCTTTAGAATTTGCTTGGAAAAAAGTAAGAAATGAAAGAAAGAGGACATAAACAATACTCCTGGAAAGCACTTTGGCAACACAGAGCAAAAAACCAGACGCTCATACTCCTCCACCCAGAAATTCAACTTCTTGTAATCTATTCTATGGAAATGGCCACAAACACCAAGATGTTCATCACTACATTATTTATAAAATTTTAAAACTGGTCACAACCCAAACTGACAGAAACCTAGCTTAATGACTTAGCCTAATCATTAAGTTTGAACATTGTATCACCTGGGAAAAAAGCATATTATGCAAAAAGCAGCAAGCTATATAGCATTTTACCCATAGAAAGCAGAAAGGAATACACCAAATAATACCGTATTTCCTTGCTTCTTAGACTCCATCAATAAAACCATGGATTTAACATTAACAGCAAGTTTTAGGGGTGAAAAAAAGGGGAGGCAAGTTTTTCTTGACATCTACTTGAAGATGGCGCTCAATTTCAGTCATATTAAAATGGGTGTGGGGTAGGGCTATTGCGCTATCCAATCTAATAGTCCCTCATCACATGTGGCTAATAAACACTTGAAATCTGACTACTCTGAGATGTGCTGTAGTGTAAAACACACATCTGATTTTTAAGACAGTGTGAGAAAAATAATTAAAATATCTCAATAATTTATAATATATTACATGTTGAAGTCATATTTATTTTTGAATATTAGGTTAAATAAAATATATTAAAATTAATTTCACCATTGTTTACTTTTTTTATTGTGTCTAACTAGAAAATTTAATTGTGTTTAAATTATATTTTAAAGTGTTTTTTAAAATGTATTTATGACTCACATTAAATTTCTCTTAGACAGCACTTGTCATAGAATTTTAGAATAAAGGGAAGGTTGTAGTTGTGTTAGAGGAAGGGGAGGACTCAGGTTTTTTTCTTCTTCTCATTTTTCTAAAGTTTTTATAATTTTGCTGGAGGATGAAAAGAAAAAGAAATACTAAAAGGAAGGCCTAGTAATCAATCCCCAACCTTCCAAATCTCAAGACACAAAAAGTTTTAGGTGGGAGTCTCCTAGCTTTCTAGGACTCTTCATGGGAGCGAGACCTCCATTCTGCACTGCAAAGAATCCCAGAAGGATTAACACGGTTCCTGCCCTCAAGGAGTACACCCTTTAGCTAGATGAGAAGATAATCACAGAAATAAGGAAGATACAGGAGAGACCCCATGAAGGACCACTAGGGTTCAAGGGTGAAGACAGATACCACAGGATTCTAAGGGCAGCCTGCCCTTAGTATTTGATGCAGCCTCATAGTGGGGAGGTGGGGAACAGAAGCGGGGCGCTCAGATAGGACACAGAGCACAGACCCCTAAGGAGCCCCTGGTGAGCTGGTCTCTTCAACATGAAACCCAGACGTCACCTGGGCTGTGAGGCTGGAGTTGGGCCTTGAGGAAAGGAAAGAACACAGACAAGCTGAGAATGACACTCCTGGGCAAACAGAGGAGGGTGTACACCCCTCTCGCTGACTGGAGCGTTAATGTATGGGAGGAACAGGTGGGCAAGTTGGGTACCTTATCTAGTGAACAGGGCATGTCAGTCCTTCCTAAATGGGCAATGAAAAGCTCTCAGAGGTTTTAGGCAGTGTTTAAATAGCTTACAAGGAATTAAATAAATACATTTACAGTTGCTGTGCCTGGAGCTTAAGGGAGACTTGGGCAACTATGGGCAACAATTTAAGATGTAGAAAATTTAAGAAGATAATTGCCCAAGTTGGAGTCTGGCCAATTAATAACCTTAATGAATAATGAGGTGAAATGGATAGGGCTGTGGTTTACATTTCATTTAAAAGACAATCCCTCCAGCAGCCCCAGATATGATGTGGACACAATATTGCCGAATGACCTGCCTGCCTTAAAAAGCATCCACAAGAATAAACCATCTCCCAGAATAATGTAAGCAGGGTAGACAGGGACTTCCTTCCCTCAGTTAATAAATACTAACTGTGCTCCCTACTATGTGCCAGGTACTGAGGGAAGAAATATGACCAAAAAGAGACATTTTCTCTGCCTTCATGGTACTTGTTATGGTATCGCGCTGGCAGACAGTCATCAAATAACAACACAAACATGTGTAAAACCACATATATTAAGTATAATATGTAAGTATGTGTGCATATATATTTATATATGAGAGAGAGTGAGAGAGTGTACACGTGTAAGTGGTGTGAGAGCATTTGGCCTTCAGAATCATCACATTCCCTGCCATAAGTGAACTGTTTGGTTTCAAATCTACCTGTTACGAAAACCAGACTTTAATGGAAATGAAACTGTGATTAACTCAGTGTTTTAAACCTCTTAGTCGATGCTTAGCATGTTATCTTATTATTAACTGTTGGGTGTAATCTTCTTTCCCAAGGAGGGCAAGACCCTTAAGCGTAGACAGCATCTATTACGGTGCTCACAAGGGTCTCAATCACAAGGGTGAGCACACAGTGTTAACTGTGGCTGTTTTCTCCTGTTTCCTCTGGCTCTCTCTCCCCACAACTATGTATCGAGAACATCCTATGTGCCACAGTGTGCAACAGGAACTGACAGAGGCAGTATTCTCACACCAAAGTCAAAAAATTCTGAATTTAATGCTGACTGTAAGAAATTCTGGTTTTTCTTTCTTTTCACTTGAAGTTATATTCTTTCCTCAACACAGCTCTATCCAGAAGGGAGAAATCCAGAGCACAACTGCCTGAGAGAACAGTAAGTGTGATAAACAGGCATTCAGGGAAAGACTTAAAAAACGAGAAATTACTATATACCACTGTAGAGCTACAAATGGCAATGGTGAAAATAACCTCTATTGCTAAAGTCAACCATGGTAAGGAGGCAGTGTGACTGGATATAATCATTCTGCCTCAGGTAGCAGGACTAACTTATGGGCTAGAGGACAATTATACCCCCATGTAAAGGCAAACTGATGGGCTGGCCACCAGGTCTTGCCTCCAACATAAACATAGTGAGCTCAGTGTCAGTAAACCACTGAGTAACACTTCCTAGTACTCAACCAAGGACACTTAAAACAAAAAATAATTTCTGTTTGAGAAAAGTTAACATCACCCAATAAAAAAAAAAAATGGAGCCACAGTTGATTTTGCCCTCATTCCATTACTCCAGTTGACTGGCTGATGGTTTTAATTCCATCCTATCCTTCCCAGTGAGCTCCATGTCCAGTTGAGAAACTACAAGGAAGAAAAAAGACTCTATGTGAACCCAGAATTCACAGACTTTAAATGATCCTCAACCCTGCACTTCAGTGTTACTTCCATTTGCCACCTCATAAGAGAGTAGCCCTGGTCTGACATACTGCCGAGATTAACAGCTCTACCCAGGAGAAACTCCCAAGATAATGACAAAATGTAAGTATTTAGGCAAGATTTATTTAAAACATCCTTAAATTGTCCACTGCTATGGTGTGGGAGAAAGATGGAACTTAACAATTGTCAGTTCCAAGTTCTAGTCCCTGTCCTGCTACAGAGTGGAATCATGATCTTGAGCCTGTTTTCTTGGATCTGATAGTAATGCTGGCAAGAGCAGCAGCAGTAGTAATTGTCCAATAATAGTATGATCCCTCACAGAACTGCTGTGGGAATTTAACTCTACATTGCAATACAGATGTTAGTTATTTCCAGTTTTTTTTTTTACTTAAGCAAAAGATAACCATTCTTTATAATGTTTATTTTATAGCAGAAATACAGGAAACAAAGGATAAATGGAGTTTGGGTCTCACATTTAAAGCTATTTTCCCCTTCAAATATCCCCTATTCTTAAGTAGGATCCAATTCAATCAATATTGTTTCTTTAAAAACACAAGGCACGTTTGACAGACAATCCAAATGCTAAGTCACCTGTAACATAAAGATGCTCAAATCAAAGGAGACTGGAATATAGATTCACATCAAAGGCTTTCCCTTCAAGAATCTAAGTTCCCCAAAACTTACATGGTTAAATAATCATTTTATGATTATTTACATAATGTTATAACCTTAGTTACTGCAATCCAAATCAAGAATGGGCCAATTTCCTCTGGTTCAAATACTATTTTTGTCTTTTTTGAAATGGTGTCTTGCTGTGTTGCCAGGGCTAGAGTACAGTAGCATGATCATAGCTCACTGCAACCTCAAACTCCTGGGCTCAAGTGATCCTCCTGTCCCAGCCTCCCAAGTAGCTGGGACTACAGGCATGCACCATCACACTCGGCTAATTTTTCTATTTTTTGTAGAGACAGGGTCTCTTCATGTTGCCCAGGCTGGTCCTGAAATCCTGGCCTCAAGCCACCTTCCCACCTCGGCCTTTCAAAGTGCTAGGATTACAGGCGTGAACCACAAAGCCTGGCCAAATACCACATTTTAAAAAATAACATTTAGTGAGAACTCAGAAGTCTAAGAGATCAAAGTCTTTTGTTAGACTCACTGCACCTGTGAAGCAGTATTGGTGGACAAAGAGAATAATGAAGATCACGCTCTTTATATGGGAAGGGGTTAGGTTCAACTAGAACTAACAGTCATTTCCTTCATTCACTCCCAGTGTGACATATTTGGGTTATAACACAGGACAGGAGGATTCTGAAATCAGAATGGCACCTAGTAAATTCTCAAACTGGGGCCTTGTTGATTGGCTCCCCTAGACCACTCCTCTCCCCTAGCCCCGCTGCTTCTCTGCCACATCTCCTGACACCATGCCTTCACTCATTCCCCTTGAGCCACTCTGGCCACTTTGTTTCTCCTGACTGGCCCAGGCATGCTCCTAGGTTTCTGCCTCGGTGCTATTAGCCTTGCCTTCCCTCTGCCTGGGATGCTCATTCCCAGACAGATGCATGGTTCTTTCCTTCACTTTCTTCAAATCTTTGCTACAATGTCACCTTGCCAGTGACACTTTGTCTGTCCTAATTAAAACTGCAGCTCTTCCTTCCCGGTTTTTCTCCATAGCACTTATCTGACATATTATATATATCTTTAATTATTACTTCATTTTCTATCATTTCCTCATCAGAGTAAGAGCTTCTGTTATGTCTGCTTTGTTCACTGCTGTATCACCAGTATCTAGAACAGTGGCGGCATGTAGTAGACACTCAGTAAGTATCTGTTGAATGGTACAAGTGAGGCAACAAATGACAAACTATTCCACCTGTAAGACTACCAAATTCAAATCTTCAACTTTTTTGAAGAAAGAAAGGACACAACAGGATTTAGGATAATGTGATTAAGACTTAAGGAAGAACGTGATGGCAATGTAAAATAGGCTGGATAAGGAAAAGGTACAGTCATGATCCTATGACCCACATCTTCCCAGTATTCTCAAACTTAAGAATGCCTAAAAATCATCTGACTGATTGTTATAAATATAGATTCCCAGGCTGCCTGCAGAAAGACTGATTCGGTAGTAATTCTGATGTGGGTCGTCCACAACCCACCCCTTGAGAAATGCTGCCTTAGTGCCACTCCTGGTTAGATGTGAGACTTAGGAGAAGGCAACTCTTATCCACCTAAGTTCACCAAAGCAACTTTAATTGATACCATGGTAAAGCAATCAGGACCAACTGTCAATAGGTCAGACACGCACAAGAGATAATTTTTTGCACGTGTGTACTTTGAAAAGGTCAGTCTCTCTCCCTAGTCATAGAGATTTCTGTGGTAGTTAAGGCAGTGTTGTACCCAGGAAGGTTGTTATTCCAGGTAAGTACTTTGGTTCAAGGTCATTAAGCCAAGTCCACATTAAGCAGGCTAAACTCACGGCAAATTCTGGTTTTGCAATAACAGGTATTCACACGGCCTGTTTTTGTGTTTTTCATAAAAGCCAGACCTTCCTCATGTTTCTGCCACACGGAAAGCCACACCTTAGATAAAGTATAAAGCATATGACTTACCAGAGTGACAATATAAACAAAATGAAATCATAGTAGTTCTAAATTTGATCTTGGATAAACCAAACAAACCCAGGACACCCCCACTATAGAGCTAAATCAGTAGAGCCATTCAGAGCACACCTAAGGACAGACTGAATAGCTGCTTGTTTAAACATTGGATTACTGAAATAAAAACACAAATTCTCCTCCCAATTTGCCAGTTATAACACTGAATTGCTACAGAGAACAGATAACTACACTTTGTGTCAAGAATGGAACTAGCTGTGCAGATGTTTTCTCCAAATTCCAAGGAATGACCCTAACCCATAGACTTTTACTCAAGGCTTTTAATTTTGTTTTTCAAATGCAGAAACAGCTGGTGCCTACCCCTCCAGGGAAAACACCAGCTTCTGGAAAGCCACCAGTTGGGGGGTAGGGGACAGAGGAGAGGAAGAGTGGTTATTTTTTTTCTTTTATTTCATATGAACATGTCCTTTTACTCAAATCTTTTGTCCTAAGCTTAAAATGCTCTTTACAAACCTTGGAAATAACAGTCATGGGAGCTGGAAAATCAATGGTGCCCAGCCTGTTTTACAGATATTCCTGAAGTGTTCATTTACAATAAATAATAACTTTGAACCAAAGGAAATTCTCATGGAGGTCTAGGGTATCACTGATCTCAGGAATCTTTGGTGTTGTCCCAAACTATGGGCCACTCTCTATACTAGTTATAATAATTTCTTGAATTTATTACAAATAATACTAATTTTGAAAGATGACTCCTACTAATATCTTACAAACAGCTCCATTAAATCTGACATATTTTGCTAAGGATAAATTAGAGCAGGTAAGGTATGTGATGATCCTACACAGAACCAAAAAATAAGGGAACCATGCGACCTGAATATCCCTGACTACATTTCTTTCCAAAGAAGTGAGTGCTCTGCTAAGCCCCACAAGTTCCAAGCTGGTAGTGGTCAGCTGCTCGGTTTTCTCAATAAACTCACCTTCTCTCCTTGGAGTGATGGGACTGAGTCCCGCAAACTGTGAAAGCTGTCTTTAATGTGGTCCCTACGTTTTCGTTCCAGTGCATTATGATGAGCCCGTTTGTCAGCCTAGAAGAATGGGAGAAAGAGCACATTAGGAATGCCACTCCTTTTGCTTGGTCCTTGGTGGGTGAGGTACAGCCTGGAAGTATATGCTGTCAGCGCTGTCCCTGGCGAGTGGACTGGGAAGGATTTGTCGAGGTGGGCAGTTAGGAGTCTCCAGAATTAGGCTCTGCTAAAGGGGGAGAAAGGGGTGAGCAAGGCTTGCGACAGGAACATCCAAAGTAGCTCGATGCATCCAGCTCATGCATAAGTAAAATAAAAGTTATTCATGGGGACAAAGTGTGACTCTCCTACAACATTAGTGGTCCCAACTTACTTATGTGACAGAAGAGCCAACTGTCTGTGGTTAGGAGGTGACTACAGAAAGCTCCAGTGGGCCCCTTCTTAAGATGTGATCACCTCCACTGTAAGAGATTCCCCAGGTTGGGTTGCCCAGAAAAGGAGTTAAATCACTGGTCCAGTGCTTCATTCCACGTGAAACCCATCACCGTGAGTCTCTGGAATCGCTGGCCTGGTCTCCAGCCCGCTACACGGCACTAGTTTAAGACCTCATCAAATCATACAATAGAAACTAAAACCTTTAGAAAACCCAGAAGCATGAATCTGAGATCATTATGACAGAGCTGATAGAGATGCCAACTGCATTCTGAGTTCCTGTTTTTTAAAGTAGATCCAAGGTGCTATCCTGCCAAGGGCTTCCCTTCACACAGACTGTGCCAGAAAGGCAGTTCTTAGAGGGCAGACCTGACACCCACATACTCAGAATAAATTCCCTCAGGCACCTGTGGCAGGTCAGGCTAATGTGGCAGTATCTAATATCCCAAATTAAAGTCTTTAACCTGTCCTGCTTGGAATCACAAAGAACAATCAACTGGAAGTGGACAAAGTCTGCCAACAACAAATTAGGAATGACAAAATGCACTGGCTTCAGACACAGGAGACAGCACTGGAGATCACAAGAGTGCTTTAGCAGGTCCCCACTAAAGGGACACCCCCTCTCCAAATGGTACACAATAACCCAAAGCAAGAACTTCATCCACCTCTGGAAAATATACTTTGAGAATTTACCTTGAATACACAGGTTGCACTGAGCTAACCTAAAGAGCAAGTCTGCATATACAAAGTTCAGGTACCTTTAATCTACCCAGAGTGCCAGGAATTTAAAAAATGAAGCAACAAGAGTAAATAACTTGCTTTAGCATAAGAATAATGCAGCCTCAAATGAATCCTTGTACTAGACAAGATGTACAGACAAAAATCTAGTATAAAGACAAGAGTTGCTGGACGCAGTGGCTCATGCCTGTAATCACACCACTTTGGGAGGCCTAGGCAGGAGGATCCCCTGAGACCAGGAGTTTGAGACCAGACTGGGCAACACAGTGAGACCCCATCTCTTAAAAAAAAAAAAAATAGCCAGGTATGGTAGTGTGTGAGTCTGTAATCCCAGCTACTTCAGAGGTTGAAGTGGAAGGATCATTTGAGCCCAGGAGTTAGAGGCTGCAGTGAACTATGACCACGCTACTGCACTCCAGCCTGGGTGACAGAGCCAGACCCCGTCTCAAAAACAAAACAAACAAACAAAAAAGAGTTGTGGGAATGAAAGGATTTGAAATTCTCATATCATCTAATCCTAAAAGTCTGAGTCATTATGTAGGAAGAGGCTGAGAGCTCCTGTGGTCATTTCAGTTACTTCCTGGTCTCTCCAGCACAATACCTCACCTACAACTCTGTTGAGTTGGACATGTGGTTCCCATCACAATCATGGTTCTCTATACCATATCACTCTTTTTGGGGGCAGAAGCTTGGAGCACTTCTAAAGCTGTCCTCATCTTGTTAAGTCTGAATTCACTGTAAAATGAATGTTTACTGAACCACAGTAATATATGGAATATTATGGGGAAACTGAGGCTAGAGGTAGGTACTCTGTCTCTGTCTCCTCTATTACAGCAAGAAAATTGTAGATGCCTTCTGACAGATAAAACAGCTTGATAGAATTAAACATATTTAGGTACCTAGTCCTTTTCTAACTTACTGTTTCCTCTAGTCATCAATACAAGGGTAAGTTGGGCAGAGACTATACCTAAGGAGCTTACAAGGCCAAGGGACAGCATTTGGCAGGTATCTGTCTCTCCTGTCTTTGGTATATAATACCTAAGATGGGTTATTTACATGCAAATTAATCACCCAGCTTTGGTCTCCAGCAGCAGCCCAAGATACTCTTGTCTACTAAATCACCCTGATTCCTGGCCCTCCTCCCAGCTTAAGAGCTGTGCACAGAAGCAGTGACACCAGAGTTACCCACAATTCCTCCTGTTGATACAAATAAAATTCTAATTGTCTGTTTTCTTTCTGGGAGAGCCTTACAAATCTCAAATGGCTGGAATCAAGTTGGACTTGGTTTCATGTGGGCCTGCACTAGAGGGGTGGAGCTAAGTATAATCTGACCCCAGAATCATCCCCATAATGCACTACCCCCTTCCCATTCACTGAGCCCTGAAAGGACTCAAATGGACAAGTCTTTTGGTTAGAGGATTGTAAGTGAACTTGGCTTTGGACCATCAGCTGAAATCTTGGCTTCTCATCTGGGGAGCCAGCCAAGTTTGAGAAGTTGGCTCAACAAGGAAAGGCAGCAGTCCACTGCCTGGTAGAAAGCCTGGGCCGGGGACTGTTGTTCTCAAAGTAGTGGATGGAATTTCTGTAGTGGTTCCAGGCCCAATTTAACTAGTAGAAGAGTGGAATCTTAGACCAATCCCCACTGCCATGTCCATCCCTGAGCTGCTACCAGAGTCAATTTTAAAGCTCTCAGAGACAATGGCAAGGATGTTATTTTTCTCTTCCCTAAGCCTCATTTAAAAGAGCAAGTTAAAAACATACAGAACTAACATGCCAAATTCCAGGAAACTCTGAATTAAGTATCTATATCACGAGTATTTTGAAAGATCACATGAAAAACTGAAAAATCTTTACACAAGGCTAAGAATTCTCTTTGGGAAACATTTCCAAACCGCAGATCCATCCAGCCCAATAACTTTGCCCCCTTCATGGAGGGCCAGTTGGCAGGCTCACCACTGCCTTGTTAACTGTCTTCACTTGCTGGCAACCTTTTTTGAAAGGGCCAAGATTTCAGAGACGAAAAAGAACTGGGTGAAGACTCCCAGTGTAAGGCATCTAAGATCCTCTCACAAAGTCGAAACTGGCTTTAAAAAAAAAAAGCCACAACTGTGTCCTAAACAAATAAAAGTCAACTCAGATGAGCCAGCTTTCTCTCCCCTGTACTGAGAATGATGTTTGATAATGAAAACGGATGGTACTGAAAACACCCTTGTGGAATTAATTAGGCTCTGTTCTAGGAGACAACAGAGGTATTCCTGGGCTGTACAGCAGGCCCCCAAATATCTCCCCTACATATCCTATAGGAGCAGTGGCTGGACGCTGCCCACTCTTCAAGTACACTGGATTTGTACATCTGGGTTTCTGCCAGAAAACCCTTCCTTTAGGGCATCCGAGCCTAACAGAAATACTAAGGGGCTGTGCAGTGGCCCACAGATGCTGAACAGCAACTACCCCACTAAATCACTTCCAGCTTTGACATCTCTGCCAAGGTTTTTACTCAGCCTCTCAGTTTTATTTCTACCAAACTTTCCACACTGGCAGCCAGAATAAAAATCTTCACCTACAATTTATCCATCTTTGACACTCACCAAGCACGTGTATCTTAAATGTTATTAAATGTTGAAGGCAAACATTATTTTGTTAGCCAAGAAGTTGCTAAACTGGCAGGAGGTCATTCAAGCTAAGGAGGTCTGTTCAAAACTTGAGGGAAATCTCTTGAAATTATTTCCTTTGAACTTACTGCACAGAGAATACGTCTTCATTCAAGCATTACATCACTCAGCAACCTTATTTCCTCCAAGCTTTAGGAAAATATCATGGGGAAATAAATGTTTCATCATTCAAGGATGCACAAGCTTCTCCAGAACAATGCCACTTCTTACACTCTAACTGACATCTAACCCTATCTTCAAGGGGAATCTTCTCAATTCCAGTACAGAAAGTTCTTAGCATACAGGGAAT